>NC_068298.1:11971592-12606592 GCF_025860055.1 Xyrauchen texanus | reverse complement strand
AACATATAGTAGATGACCTTTGCAATGGCAATCAGCTACAACATGCAAGTACATTTCAGGGCAATTATACTAATGTAAGGTGACCGGTTCATCCCCAGAATTTCAAAATATTTTGATGGAGGAGAATCATCTGCCACAGGTTATTAGATTTGCCTCTCAGATAGCACAGCCAACATTGCTTGGAAAAAGAACATTTTACATTTTTACTATCGATTTTACTATGTCAATATTCCTCCCTTATGATAAACAGCTCACGGTCATTTTTAGAAGCCAATGAACCCTGCAAAAACAACAAAGCCATACATAGCGGCTTCATTACCAATGGCATTATCTCCAATTACTCAGGTGTTATGTAAACACATCTGTTCTCCTCTTGCCGCCTTAACAGCACGGAAATCACAAATATTGCGCAATTAGTAAACGCTCCTTTCTTGTCTTCTCTGATTATCTGACATCCATTACCAAGACCAAAGTTGTGACACAAAGAGAGTGCCTGAAGTCAAATGCTACCCTTCAAACATACAGCTAGTTTCCGACAGAATGATTTTGCAAACAAGCAATGAGTGGGCACACATTCATCAGGGCACACACACAATTTTTTTTCCCGATTTGATTTCTCTAGACTAAGGAGTTTGATTTATGGCAACAACCTACTCATAATGCAATTCAAGCCCAAGGCTAGATCCTATCCTGGCGGTGACATATTAGAAAAAGTTTGCATTCTGGCATGACTCTTGCACGCCTTAACTCTGCTAACAAATGCTGGACTTTGGAATTTACACATCCTCTCTAACTTCGGCAAGAAAATGAAAGAGCCAGCGAAGTAATTATATAGCCACTTGCCTCTCCCTTGGCCCCGTACCTTAGAAAAGGGGTAAACAATTAAGACAGTTGAGGGCTGGTGGAACCGCTGGTCCCAGTAATGGCCGGAGACGGTCAGATGACACATTGTTCTCAGCTGCCCTATAAGTGCTAAAGATTTATTGATTTTGCTTGCGTTACCTTCTTCTTCCCCTCCTCCTCGCTGCGGCTGCTCAGTGTGAACAAGGGCAAGAGCAATGCGGATCAATTCCGCTGGTTATGGAGGAAAAAGAG
The DNA here is from genome assembly GCF_025860055.1 of Xyrauchen texanus. Lineage (NCBI taxonomy): Eukaryota > Metazoa > Chordata > Actinopteri > Cypriniformes > Catostomidae > Xyrauchen > Xyrauchen texanus. The sequence goes on along the minus strand of NC_068298.1, from coordinate 12,605,497 downwards.
AGTGGAAAATGCTCTATTTGTTATGCCTTAGGAAGAAATCTTGGTCCATTAGGACTTTGGCATGCCCAATCTTAAGAAAAAAGATATTTACTTAGCCTACATTCACTAGAGCTGTATATTACCAATGTGATCTCATTCGTTTTTTTAGGAATTTGCATGTAAAGTGTCATTTTCTGATAGGTTGGTTTTATTGTTTATATAATACATACAATACATTTTATTAACTGGTTGAATGTTTTGTATTTAAAATAAGTTATGCTATTATTCATATAATATTTTATTAAAGTGATAATTCACTTAAAAATGAAAATTCCATTCCAGATATGTATGACTATCTTTCTACTGCAGAATACAAGATTTTTAGAAGCAAATTTCAGCTCTGTAGGTCCATAAAATGCAAATGAATGGTGACAAGAACTCAAAATGTCAGAAAAGGGCATAAAGGCAGTATAAAAGTAATCCATGTGCCTTCAGAAGCAAAATGATAGGTGTGGATAAGAAACAGATTACTATTAAAGTCCTTTTTTACTATAAATCTCCACCGACCAGTAGGTGACTGAATTTGAAAGTGTAGATTAAAAGTAAACAAAATACTTAAATATTGATTTGTTTCTCCTCCACACTTATAATACCTCTTCTGAAGATATGGATTTAACCACTGGAGTTATATGGATTACGTTTATGCTGCCTTTATGCCCTTTTCGGACATTTTGAGTTCTGGTCACCATTTGCTTGCAATGAATGGACATTCCGAGCTGAAAGGTTCTTCTAAAAATCTTCACTTGTGTTCTGCAGAAAAAAGAGAGTCATACACATCTGGGATGGCATGAGGGTGAGTAAATGAGATAATTCTTATTTTTTGGGTGAACTGTCCCTTTAAATATATATTTTAAAGGTTTGCAAATTAACACGATATCTTTGGCATGATTTGATATTATAACATTTTCAGAAATGAGTAAATAAGAGAAACACATCAATTCTACGCCACTAAAATGGACACTGTTTTGCATATAATTCATACTTTTATCAGCCATTCAAAGAGTGCAAATGACTTTCAGTCCCATCTGGGTTTGTCAATAGGGCCTACATTACACTATAAGAGAATGAAAAAAAGCTTCTCCATAATTTTGGGATTGTGTACTGACCTTGATCAACTATGGCGATGATCTAGCAATCTTTGAACATTGATAAAAACATAAAAAACGCTGGACTACTGGGAGCACATATATGGGCATATGATCAATACGTCAATAGTGTGAAAGTCTAACAATTGGTGCACATATTCAAATCACTGCCTTTCCATCACCTTAAAATGGTTCATAAATTAAGACCACATTATCTTATGTTTATTTTTTTTACAGAAGGGATATTGGTTAACTATCATGTGGTTGATTCTTCTCTTTAATTTAAGTATATAAAGGATATCCAAACACCAGAACTTCAACAAAATGACCAATGCACTCACCATTGTTGTTTCAGCAATGGATCCAAAACTGTTGATAAAAATGTTGCATGTTACGTTCACAGGTGGACCTGTGGAAAAAGAAAAAGATGGAAAAATACAACACATAAGTTCACTGATCCTGAAAAATATATGCCATAAAATCTTGATTCAGCCTATTCTTCATTAAGGGACAACTACTGCTGCTACAAACCAACACTTACCTTACCATTAAATGTCAGGGTTGACATAAAAAAATTACAGAATATTTATAACATATATGTCTTGGTTTTTACAAAACAATGATACTGTTACTGTATGGAGTACAATTTATTTATTGTCAAAGAAAAAAAAAGAGAACCAGAGAACAGTGTTTTCTGTGGACCAGGACTCCTGTACAAACATTAATATTATTAGACCACTGAAAGAGCAAACCATCAAAGAAGCCTGAGAGCACAGCGCTTTACTCAGGGAAGCCATTATACCTCCTATTTCTGTTTTAGAAAATATCAGAAGTGAATCTTTTTTCTGGCATACAATGAGACAGATAAATGTAAACCTCCAGTCATAGAGACGGATGTAAACGACTGGACAGAAACCATATTTCTGCGGTTAAAAAAGACTGATCACATATGGCTGTGTAAGCACATAGAGGGAGAGAATCGGAGTGGCATGGTGCTCATGGCCTTGTAAAGACCCCGTCAGGCTGCTCCACACTTCTGATTCGTTTAGATACAGAGCTGCTGAACAGCACAGAGAAAAACCTGCACCCTGTTTTTCACCTGCTGATGAGCCATACAGAGCATCTTAAGGTGCTGAATGGGTACATTCTAGGAAATGAACATATTGCAATCTGCAAAGTCTTGCAAAATTATTTAGTCATTCTCAAGCTCTAAATTTCTCTGGAGGTGTAACCCCCAAGTAAGTTAATCCTAACTGACATCATATGATTCGACAAAATATTCTACACAACTATACCTATGCATCATCAACAATTTCAGCAAACAATTACATCATCAACATAATACACACAATTCCTTTGTTCCAATACTGAAAAAAATGATATATATATATATACATATATATATATATATATTTACATTTTATCTTAAATATTAAACATCCTTAAAACAAAACAAATTACAGAAAGACATAAGATATTACATCTTATTTTCAGAGATACAAACTTTAGTGGGCATTATGCTTAAATTAAGAAAAAAAAACTATTTGCCCAATAGAATGCGTTTTTTTTTTTTTTAAACCCCATTATCAATGAGTGTTTCATGTTTTCAGCATTAACATTATATATATATATATATATATATATATATATATATATATATATATATATATATATATAGTTTCAATTATTTTTAAATAAGGCAAAATACCTTATGTCATTTTGCATCTCAAGTAATTTTATCTTGTTTTAAGAGTATTCAGATATTTTTTCAGTAAGAAAATATTTTCTTAAGGTATCGTAGGTGCACTCCAGATATGAAGGCTATTCCAAAAGGTAGGAATCTTTATAAAGCTGCCTCCTAAGCTACCTTGTTTAACCAAATCCTAAGGCAGCCTCACATGGATCCTTCACCGAGAATGTAATCCAAGTATGCAATTCAACAAGCTCAGTAAAAAAGATGGTGGACGTGAGAGAAATGATGAATAAAATGTACTTTTATCATTCAATACTGGAAGTACTAATAAAACTAGATCAGTGTAATTAAAAATACATAGTTTAACCAATAGTTTTGTTTAATGTGTATTTATATGCATGTTAGAGTATCGTGTTGTTAGCTTAACATGCTAATGTCAAACTCCACTGACATTTGTGTGTCAAGTCTCCCGCTTGGAGCACTATTATTGTGCCACCTTTTGTAGCGTGCTCCAAATCGATCACTTAGGAGGTTCCGTAATGGCCAAGATACAGCCTTTGAAGGCAGCTGCATATACAGTGAGGAAAATAAGTATTTGAACACCCTGCTATTTTGCAAGTTCTCCCACTTGGAAATCATGGAGGGGTCTGAAATTGTCATCGTAGGTGCATGTCCACTGTGAGAGACATAATCTAAAAAAAAAAAATCCAGAAATCACAATATATGATTTTTTAACTATTTATTTGTATGATACAGCTGCAAATAAGTATTTGAACACCTGTCTATCAGCTAGAATTCTGACCCTCAAAGACCTGTTAGTCTGCCTTTAAAATGTCCACCTCCACTCCATTTATTATCCTAAATTAGATGCACCTGTTTGAGGTCGTTAGCTGCATAAAGACACCTGTCCACCCCATACAATCAGTAAGAATCCAACTACTAACATGGCCAAGACCAAAGAGCTGTCCAAAAACACTAGAGACAAAATTGTACACCTCCACAAGGCTGGAAAGGGCTACGGGAAATTGCCAAGCAGCTTGTTGAAAAAAGGTCCACTGTTGGAGCAATCATTAGAAAATGGAAGAAGCTAAACATGACTGTCAATCTCCCTCGGACTGGGGCTCCATGCAAGATCTCACCTCGTGGGGTCTCAATGATCCTAAGAAAGGTGAGAAATCAGCCCAGAACTACACGGGAGGAGCTGGTCAATGACCTGAAAAGAGCTGGGACCACCGTTTCCAAGGTTACTGTTGGTAATACAGTAAGACGTCATGGTTTGAAATCATGCATGGCACGGAAGGTTCCCCTGCTTAAACCAGCACATGTCAAGGCCCGTCTTAAGTTTGCCAATTACCATTTGGATGATCCAGAGGAGTCATGAGAGAAAGTCATGTGGTCAGATGAGACCAAAATAGAAATTTTTGGTCATAATTCCACTAACCGTGTTTGGAGGAAGAAGAATGATGAGTACCATCCCAAGAACACCATCCCTACTGTGAAGCATGGGGGTGGTAGCATCATGCTTTGGGGGTGTTTTTCTGCACATGGGACAGGGCTGACTGCACTGTATTAAGGAGAGGATGACCGGGGCCATGTATTGCGAGATTTTGGGGAACAACCTCCTTCCCTCAGTTAGAGCATTGAAGATGGGTCGAGGCTGGGTCTTCCAACATGACAATGACCCGAAGCACACAGCCAGGATAACCAAGGAGTGGCTCTGTAAGAAGCATATCAAGGTTCTGGCGTGGCCTAGCCAGTCTCCAGACCTAAACCCAGTAGAGAATCTTTGGAGGGAGCTCAAACTCTGTGTTTCTCAGCGACAGCCCAGAAACCTGACTGATCTAGAGAAGATCTGTGTGGAGGAGTGGGCCAAAATCCCTCCTGCAGTGTGTGCAAACCTGGTGAAAAACTACAGGAAACGTTTGACCTCTGTAATTGCAAACAAAGGCTACTGTACCAAATATTAACATTGATTTTCTCAGGTGTTCAAATACTTATTTGCAGCTGTATCACACAAATAAATAGTTAAAAAATCATACATTGTGATTTCTGGATTTTTTTAGATTATGTCTCTCACAGTGGACATGCACCTACGATGACAATTTCAGACCCTTCCATGATTTCGAAGTGGGAGAACTTGCAAAATAGCAGGGTGTTCAAATACTTATTTTCCTCACTGTATACATTTTGGGCCAGATCCTGTTTAAGTCTGTGTACAATGTGAGGACACATAGTTAATTGCCTTTGGCATATTCCTTCCACTGAGTATTATACCGTCTGTAATCATTTGTCTCTTCTTGGCTTTCCTTCAGTATGTGACGCAGCGCAGAAGAAATCTAATGTCCTCACCCCCACTGCAGTTCATTTGTGAGCCTGGCCTCCAATAAAGAGAGGAGAGAAAGAGTGAAAGACAGAGCTCATTAACTGTCAGGAAAGGGTGACTCATCGGCAAGAATGATTTGCTTTGCCATGTTTTTGCCAAACAATATCCAGCCTACTCTCCTTTCACTGCACCTCTCACTGCAGAGCGGATGCAATAGCCAACGGAGGGACGTCTGATGATTATTTTTATTTTTATTTTTTTTTACATTTTCCCCAAGCCAATCAGAACTTAATTTCTGAGCCATACCTCCACCCTCATCTTGTAGAGGTGACAGAAGTTTAGAAGCCTCACACGTCTCAATGCGCTTCTGTTTATTACACAGACATAAACAGGACACGCAACTCGCAAAGATCAGCCTTGTCTGTCCTAGTGACAACCTAATCAAAGACAGAGTGAATGTGAGTAAGGACAGGCTTTCAACGATGTATTGACATTTCGTATGTGCATAGCTAAATCATTTGACTGAAAATGTGTATGATGATAGCGTAATTTATTTGCATGCGCTATCTGTGGTCAGAGTTTGAAATGTACTTTTTATATCACCAGCCACTGTGGCTAGAAATTTTCCAAGGTCACTAGCCACTAAGCATTTTCAGTAGCCAAAATCCCCCACCTCGCATAATGTGATAAAGGAGACTGGAGACTGTAACTGCATGCATTTATTTGGACATTTTGTTTCAACAAGAAGGATAAAAGTTCAGTAGGACACAGACCTGATGGTTAAAGTAACCTATAAAAGGCAAACATCAGTTAGAACAGGAGTAGAATATAACAGGAGGAAAATTTGTCAATCATTTTTAAATTTTTCCAATTTTCAGTTTCAACCCCTTCAAACCCCATTGTTCTACCATTGTTTAACAGTAGCATTTGTAATAACAAGGCCATTAGGTAAGACGTGGCTTCACATTACTGGGGTTAGTTTAATGTTGATAGTCTTTTCTAAAAAAATAAACTGTAGTGTTTGTTATGAAAAAGCTAATAGCCTAAACACATTAATTTAGAAACCTTTCACTGCAACTTTCACAGTTAAAAATTATATAAAATAATGTCTAATATATTCACCCTAATAGATTTAAAATGAATCTATACAAGTTACTAGTTAGAGTTAAAAATATATATATATTTCTTTTAGTAAGGATGATGATGTGTATTTTAAAAACTGATGATGTATTTGTCTCCTCTTTACCTCGTCGGTGCAGTTTATAATATACAGTATGTGCTGTCTAGCAGTTTGAGAGATTTGACTACCTCCATATAGCAATTTATACTAGAATGTTCTTTGTAGAATTCAAATGGGTCACAGGAGTTTGTGGTTTCCACCGACTGCTGGAATATCAGGTGAAGGGTTAGGGTTCGCCCTATGTGCGTGACAGATGCGCGTGTATTTTATAAGATGCATGAATACCATTCCTGGTATTCATAAGGAGTAATTTCCTTTGGCAGCAGCTCTGAGTCACCCGACATTAACACAATTTTCAATGCAGGAAAAACCCTGAAAAAATGTCTTTCGACAAAGTGGCTAGTAAGAATGACAGAGCTACCCGCCACGGCTGACTTTTAGCATTTGGGTGTTAATTAAGCAGCCGATGTATTAAAGGAATAATGCGAATCATTTAAAGGAGCAAACATGCACAACATTTTGTGCTGAATGTAATTTGCATGCCACAATACCAATCTTGTGGGTTGGTTCAGCCTGATCTCACATAAAAATCTGCAAGTACAGTGGGTACGGAAAGTACTCAGACCCCCTTAAATTTTTCACTCTTTGTTATATTGCAGCCATTTGCTAAAATCATTTAAGTTCATTTTTTTTCCTCATTATTGTACACACAGCACCCCATATTGACAGAAAAACACAGAATTGTTGACATTTTTGCACATTTATTAAAAAGAAAAACTGAAATATCACATGGTCCTAAGTATTCAGACCCTTTGTTCAGTATTTAGTAGAAGCACCCTTTTGATCTAATACAGCCATGAGTCTTTTGGGAAAGATGCAACAAGTTTTTCACATCTGGATTTGGGTATCCTCTGCCATTCCTCCTTGCAGATCCTCTCCAGTTCTGTCAGGTTGGATGGTAAACGTTGGTGGACAGCCATTTTCAGGTCTCTCCAGAGATGCTCAATTTGGTTTAAGTCAGGGCTCTGGCTGGGCCATTCAAGAACAGTCACGGAGTTGTTGTGAAGCCACTCCTTCGTTATTTTAGCGGTGTGCTTAGGGTCATTGTCTTGTTGGAAGGTGAACCTTCGGCCCAGTCTGAGGTCCAGAGCACTCTGGAGAAGGTTTTCGTCCAGGATATCCCTGTACTTGGCTGCATTCATCTTTCCCTCGATTGCAACCAGTCGTCCTGTCCCTGAAGCTGAAAAACATCCCCACAGCATGATGCTGCCACCACCATGCTTCACTGTTGAGACTGTATTGGACAGGTGATGAGCAGTGCCTGGTTTTCTCCACACATACCGCTTAGAATTAAGGCCAAAAAGTTCTATCTTGGTCTCATCAGACCAGAGAATCTTATTTATCACCATCTTGGATCCTTCAGGTGTTTTTTAACCCCGACTGGTGGATGGCTGCAGTGATGGTTGACTTACTACAACTTTCTCCCATCTCCCGACTGCATCTCTGGAGCTCAGCCACAGTGATCTTTGGGTTCTTCTTTACCTCTCTCACCAAGGCTCTTCTCCCCCGATAGCTCAGTTTGGCCGGACGGCCAGCTCTAGGAAGGGTTCTGGTCGTCCCAAACGTCTTCCATTTAAGGATTATGGAGGCCACTGTGCTCTTATGAACCTTAAGGGCAGCAGAAATTTTTTTTGTAACCTTGGCCAGATCTGTGCCTTGCCACAATTCTGTCTCTGAGCTCTTCAGGCAGTTCCTTTGACCTCATGATACTCATTTGCTCTGACATGCACTGTGAGCTGTAAGGTCTTATATAGACAGGTGTGTGGCTTTCCTAATCAAGTCCAATCAGTATAATCAAACACAGCTGGACTCAATTGAAGGTGTAGAACCATCTCAAGGATGATCAGAAGAAATGGACAGCACCTGAGTTAAGTATATGAGTGTCACAGCAAAGGGTCTGAATACTTAGGACCATGTGATATTTCAGTTTTTCTTTTTTAATAAATGCGATGCAATGCGCCATCAGTCATGCAACAAGGGAAATTTCAGATGTATTGATGCTCAATCACAGAGATTAATGAAAGTGATGTAATAAATGCATTTAATGTGAATGCACACATTGTGAATCATGAGGGGCTCACACGTAGCCAAAATTTGTTATCCTTTTGCTGGAAACTGAACAAATGCACATAGAACAGGATTAAAATGATGGGCGTCAGTACGGAACTACTCATAGACCTGTTTAAATACTAATAAATCATCTGGTTAGAGTGTGAGGCACTGTTTAGACTACTTGTATCCTTACTGCCATTGTGCATCATGCCATTTGTTTCTGCCTTGTAAAAAGACTACAGGCGAGCCAATTTTAAACATCCATTGGATGAAGGAGGAAGAAGAGATGCATGATGCATGATCACATTACTCACGCATGTCTTCTTAAATAATCTGTTTAATAAGAACATATCATCTTTCTATTAACAGTCTTACCATATTATCATCTTACCGTTACAATTCTGCTTATCAAAGAAGGCTAATGTAACGTTATACTGTATCATGTTGCATGTACAGACTCCAGAGTCTGCCTATTGATTTCATAGTGATTTTTTTCAGCACTTTTTTTATCCGTTGAAATAGTTTACAATGGCTTTCCAATGATTAAAATATGTTCACTAATTCACTAAATGTCCCATTATCTTTGATAAACTGTGAAAGATGCCAGAAAGATATGTTTAAGTTGCACTTAATGGACTTAAGAGTGGTTCAAAGCTCTCATTTATTTACAAACGTTTTTACAAACTACTTATAAAACAATGCTTTTGGGAAATGTGGCTTACAGATCAAGCACTACTAAAGTGCTACTAATATCCTACTTAGTGCTTCAAGAAACCTAGCCAATGATATAATTTAAATACTTTACAGTGCTGTATCAGATCATTTGGTACTTGATTAAACTATTAATGGAGGTGATTAGTTAAAAAGTTTTTGTGCTGCATGTAAAAGTGCTGTATCTGTTTAGTGAATTAGTAAGTATTTAAAAATAAAAATCAAGACATTCAGAATCATTATCATGATTAATTTCTCATATAAACAGAGCAATCATTAATCAAAATTCCCTTGGGTAAGCACAGTGTAACCTTCATAGAAAATACATATATTATGCTTTTTCCTACAAAAAAAAAAAAAAAAGAACAAAAAACAGTGCCCTGTGCCGGGAGACCAATTACTTCTTCATAAACCAACAACCACAACTCATCTTTACAGTTAACTGTTTATAGTCATTCATTAACAAGGTTTGGGTCTAAGCTGATCAATACCACAGTCCATCTCTCTAGCTAGCAGAAACGATACAGAGAATGATACCATCTCAATAGCCATTAGTCTGTTTTACGCTGGTCAGCTGGTGAGAAAATTGTGTAAGAGATGTCGCACCCAAAGGACACTCTCACTGCAGGAGCAACAGATTTATTGCAAACAACGGGCATTCAAGATGCCTCCCAGGTAAGAGGAGCACCACAAATGAAAGTGTCTGATTTACTGTAAATAAAGAATGCTTAATGAAATTGCTTTTGTTAAAAATCGAGCTGCTCTCAGCAGAAATACAATGGCACTGAGGCATTAAATATTTATATTGCTTCAGTTGTACCTACAAGGTCTTGGCAAGACAGTTCTCACTGGATGTGGTGAGTGAGATACACTGAAAACAAAGGGACAGCAAAGTGCCCTACCAGTCTCTGTGTAAGTTTACTGTTTTCATCGCACTTCACTGAATCAACACTAGGGCAAATGTCAAGGGCTTCTTTTTATTCCTCATGCATTGACTCACTGAGTAAATCAAGTGGCATATGGCAATTTTCAATTTGCGCAGCTCGACAACGATAGGGTTAAAAATGTGTTAAGCTCCAGTAAAGGTGCTAAGCTTCTTCAGGAACAGAGAAACAGAAAATAAACAAACAAATCATCTAACTATATAATCCAAAATTCATTTCTATTTGATGTTGACAACAGTGAAAGTATTGTATATGGGGTGATTTTCTCTGAATTCTAATGCGGTGAAGAAAAAAATACAACCGTACAATTTCTATGCATGAAATAACACATTAAAGCACAACAGGCAATGAAATGCATAATCCAAGTCATCAAGGTTCCCTGTCTGTCGCTCACTTCGACGTTGTGACCGGTTGTGTGATCAGCGAGCTGCGATTCACAAATCTGTTCACCTCATCTCTAAGAGCGTATGATATTGGATCTATGGCGCATATCAGCAGCTTTCTCCTTCTCTGCACGGCAGTGCAGCTTTGCCCCTGGGCGCTTCGACAGAGCTTTCTAAAAGAGAATATTGAAAAAGTATTTGATTCTCTAAAAGAGCAATACACAGTGGCGTTGGACGTCCTTTTCTGGATGCCTCTTTATAAAGATGCCCTTCCGTCCCTGTGTAGTTCCTGGATGCGGTCGAGTTCTCTCCGCTCCTGATGGTCACAGGCACTGCCTCGTGTGTCTGGGCCATCCTCCCCACAGCCTTCACGGCTGGATGATTGGTTCCTCCTTTTACTGCCCGTAATCAACCCCCTCGCTCATCCGCTCTCACTACCCTCGACGGCGGAGCGGTCCATGGGTACTCGGCAGTCCCCCAGGTGGACAGAGCGGTTGCGATACACCTGTGTCCTGAGAACGCCGCCACCTGGGGGTATCGTCCGGGGCTCCCCTCCAGGGCCTGTAGGATGACGTTGTCACTGACCTCCAAAGCCTACAGTGCCGCCGTACAGGCCGCTTCCACCTTGCATGCCATGGCCCTCCGGCAAGTCCACCAGGCCAAGGCACTTAAAGATCTGCACTTTGGTAGTCCTGACCCCGACGTGTTGCAGGAACTGCGCTCAGCAACCGACCTCGCCTTCAGGGCCACGAAGGTCACAGCGCGGACACTCGGGCAGGCGATGGCCACCCTCGTGGTTCAGGAATGACATCTGTGGCTGAACCTGGTCGAGATGCTGGACGTGGACAAAGCACAATTCCTCAAAGCCCCTGTCTCCCAGTTCGGTGTCTTTGGCGACACCGTCGAGGACTTTGGCCAGCAGCTCTCAGTGGTGAAGAAGCAGACAGAGGCCATCTCTCATATCATGCCCCGTCGCACCACCAGCACGGGCCGTGCTTCGTCTGCCTGCCGAGGGCATCTGCCAGCCGAGGGCATCTTCCTGCGGCTTCCAGAAAACGTGCAGCTCCGCCTCAACCTGGGCTCAGCTCTCAGATCCAGCGTCAAGCACCCGCAGGAAGCGTACGCCCCCCCCTGTCTCACGAACACCCTTCAGGACCTGGAAGGCTCCCAAGCGTTCCTGAGATGAATGCCTCACCTTGTTCAGGCCAGGCACGGCGGTCCTTCTAAAGCATTTCCAGAAGCTCCTGAGGCATATGGCATATGATGCATATGAGACCGCTTCAGCACTGGTTCCAGACTCAAGTCCCGAGACGGGCATGGCGCCGCGGCACGCACCGTATTTATCACCCCTGCCTGCCGCCAGACTTTCAAACCCTGGACAGACCTCAGTTTTTTATGGGCAGGTGTCCCCTAGCAGCAGGTGTTGTGGTCACCACAGATGCCTCCAAACAGGGTTGGGGCGCCGTGTACAATGGGCACGCAGCCGCGGGCCTTTGGAAAGGGCCCCCGCTGAGCTGGCACATCAATTGCCTAGAGTTGTTGGCTCTAATTCTTGCCCTTCTGAGATTTCTCCCACTAGTTCGGGACAAGCACGTCTTGATCCGATCAGACAGTACAGTGACAGTAGGGTACATAAATCGCCAAGGCAGCATACGTTCCGTCACACATCACCTCTCGCCTGCCTTCTCCTCCTTTGGAGCCAGCAGTGACTCAGATCGCTACACGCCACTCACATCCCGGGCAGCCTCAATGTGACAGCGGACGCCCAGCGGAGAGTGGAGGCTCCACCCCCAGTCGGTCCAGCTGATTTGGGAACGGTTCAACAAGGCACAGGTAGACCTGTTCGCCTCCCGAGAGACCTTCCACTGCCCGCTCTAGTACTCCCGAACGGAGGCTCCCCTCGGGACAGACGCCCTGGCACACAGCTGGCTGCGCAAGCATGCATTTCTCCCAGTGAGACTTCTTGCACAGGTGCTATGCAAGGTCAGGGAGGACGAGGAACAAGTCATTCTGGTGGCCCCCTACTGGCCCTCTCGGACTTGGTTCTCGGATCTCATGGTCCTCGCTACAGCCCCTCCCTTGCGAATTCCCCTGATGAAGGACCTTCTCTCTCAGAGATGGGGCACCCTCTGGCATCCGTGCCCAGACCTCTGAAACTCCACATCTGGCCCCTGGACCTGATGCAGAAGATCTAAGTGGCTTACCACCTGCTGTCGTAGACATGATCAACCAAGCCAGAGCTCCTTTACCAGGCAACTTTACGCCCTGAAGTGGCAATTGTTCGCAAATTGTGTTCTTCCCGTTTTGAAGACCCACAGAGGTGCGCAGTCGGGTCAGTACTCTCATTTCTGCAGGAGAGGTTGGAGGGGAGGCTGTCCCTTTCCACCTTGAAGGTGTATGTTGCCGCTAATGTGGCCCACTACGATGAAGTAGACGGCAATTTTTTGGGTAAGCACAATTGGTTATCAGGTTCCTTAGAGGAGCCCGGAGGTTGAACCCTCCTCAGCCAAGCCTGTTCCCCTCCTGGGATCTCTCAGTGGTCCTCTTGGGCCTTCAGAGACCCCCCTTCAAGCTGCTAGAATCAGTTGAGCTCACGGCCCTTTCCCTGAAGATGGCCCTCCTGATCGTGCTCGCATCCAACAAGAGGGTCAGGGACCTGCAAGCGTTCTCTGTCATCGACACCTGCCGGCAGACACTCACATCACCCTAAGACCAGGCTACGTGCCCAAGGTTTCTACGACTCCCTTCAGAGACCAGGTAGTGAACCTGCAAGCGCTGCCCCGGGAGGAGGCAGACCCAGCTCCTTCTTTGCTGTGTCCGGTACGTGCTTTGCATATCTATTTGGACAGAATGCAGAGCTTTAGACGTTCTGAGCAGTTCTTTGTCTGCTTTGGTGGACAGCGGAAAGGGAACGCTTTCTCCAAACAGAGGCTTTCCCACTGGGTGGTTGACGCCATAGCATTGGCCTATCACACCCAGGCCGTGAGAGCCTATCACACCCACTCGACGAGAAGTGTGGCATCCTTGTGGGCACTGGCCAAAGGCACCTCCTTAGCAGACATATGCAGAGCAGCGGGTTGGACAACACCCAATACCTTTACGAGATTTTACAATCTCAGGGTTGAGTCGGTTTCATCCCGTGTTCTCTCAGGTCTGAGACGGTAGAACTCGGTAACGCGGTAACAACTGATCGGGTGTACCGCTTGCACCTAGCGCCCTTTCCCTCCACTGAGGTAATATCATGCGTCGAAGTGAGCGACAGACGGGGAACTGTCTAGGTTACTGTTGTAACCTTCGTTCCCTGATGGAGGGAAAGAGATGTTGTGTCCTCCCGGCCACGTCGCTGAACCGAGCCACTGTTACAGCCGAACCTCATTGTCAGCTCCTCAGGCAAAATCTTAAATGGACAGACGCATTTCCCTCCCTTTATACCCGTATGTCCGGGGGTGGGACATGCAAATTCTGTCTGCCAATTTCTCATTGGCCTTTTCTCAAGTTAAGAGATGCGCAAGGCTCACAAGAAAGACCCCCTAGTGTCGCTTCTTTGACACAACATCTCGTTCCCTGATGGTTACAACATTGTCCTAGATGTTTGGCTGGTTGGTTTGCTGGTAGATATTGCAACTCACCCATTCTGTGAGCAAAGAGCATCTTTCTCCATTGACGTCCAATCAATAGTAGGCAAGTATTCTGATTAAATGTATAGTGACTTTGAATAATAAAAAAACGATAAAAGTACTTTACATATTATATTATAGCAGATGTTTTTCCAGTGCCCGATTCTTTTTGCAGGGATCATAAAAGCATCAAATGAAATTTTTCTCTGTCTACTCCCCTTGATGTCACAGCTCAGGATAGTTGCTAATAAAGGGCTTGGGATGTGCACATTTTTGTAATAATCTCAGCACTGTCATGAAGTCAAGTTCCTGTGGCTCACATGATCACATGATATTTACTGATATAAAAACTATTGTGTGCAAAATGGGGTGCCCATGAGCAAAGATGGCAGAATTCAAATCACCTACTGCCATTGAGACGAATGGGAATGCTAATGCAAAGCTTACATGGATATTATATGGTGTTATTAACAAAATACTTCACAATTAACAACCAGGTTAATGAAGGTAAAAATCTGCATCTGCACATATGTCTGACAGAAAATCTGCGTTCTTTTTACATTCCAAGACTTTCTACATAAAACAGCCCACTACAACAACACAAAATCCAGATTGAACAAGAGTCACAGCCATCCATCACTCTAGGTTCGTTTCAGCTAGAGGCGTCACTAACCATTGAGAGGATTGTATTGAAATTCATAAGAGTCGGACAGCGCAGCTCAGGCAAGAAGAGCTGCCTGTGCAGTGACAGCTAGTTTCAGTGAGAGCATCTGAGTTAGCATTGTCACATGCCTATAAGTAATGACACACTGCTAAATTACCAGGATCTCTTCCTGCCCCTGAGGCTAGCATCTCTGATAGGGGAACATGACAGCCTTGGAGGAGGGAGGCTGGAGAGAGACATAAATCAATAGGAGGGCTGTGGCACTGAGTCTGGAATGGAGAATGAGGCGACTGCACTTTGATTATACTGGATTACCTGGATAGCATTGGCTGCAGAAGTCATGAGACTAATTAAAACATTTCATAGGAAAATTGATTCACGCTTAGGTTACGTTGAAGTTTTTAATGATACATGAGGTAAATGTGTAGTGGCATTGTACTGCAGAGCTATGTGTATGAAATAATGCAATTCATACTGAGAAAATTCCTGTATCTCAACTGGTAGCATATTGCACTAGCCATACCAAAGTCATGAGTTCAGATCACAGGGAACTTACTTATAAAATGTGTTGCTTAAATGCACTTTTAGTCTTTTTGAATTAATGTAAAATTACAATACTGTGATGATTTTGCATAAACTGACCAATATCTAGCTTGAGGCATGAGCTGGATCTGAACTTCCTTATTGTATGGCTGTATTTAAGATATTGTAACTAGGGCTGGGAAATTGAACACATTAATTTCTGAAATAAATATTTTTTGTTTAACATGTTTAAAATAACGCAATTAATGCAGTATCGTTTTTTTTTATTTTATTATTTCCTTAAACTTCACGTGATAGGAACAATGTGTGCCGAGTTGTTCCTGGCAGGCTACTCAGCCTTACAGGCTCCAATTAGAGTGGGGTGGGGTTAGGGCATCCGCTGCCTGTCAGGAACAAACCCAGGCACATTTGTACAATGGGCGAAACTTCACCAATGTTTTTCTTCCTTTTCTGTGGCTTTCTGAGTCAACTGCACATCCTCGCACAGAAACTGATTTTGTGAAGCAGTGCACACTTATTCATTGCGCGCGACGCATGCGGATTTACTGTATGAAGAATGAAGACTTCACACACAAGCGAGCGAGTGATATGGGCAAGCTGCTGTATCGCTACACATTGTGCGAAAATTATGATTTTATGGCATGCATTCAAACTGTATACTTGTATCAAAGATTTATACCAGTAAAAATTTGTCTAATTAATGCAAAAAAACTAATTACATTTTAACATGTAAATTTTTTAATAATAAAAATAAATAATAACTAACCAATTTCTTGAAAGTTCTTTGAGACAAAGAATAAAGTAAATATATTTATGATTATTTTTGAAGGTTTGTTGTAATGATTCATGTACCATAATTTAATCGCGATTAATCACAGATAAATTTTTCATGGAAATGTATGAAAACTTTTTTACTACTTCCAGAAAGATATTAATTAAATAAGTGTCCTGAGATATCGCACCGGTTTCTGTGATTGCTCTAGACTCTGTAATTAGCAAGCAAAGAAGAGTCCACGCTTTCGACCTGTCAGACATTTTGCATATTGTCAGAGTACCGTAGTTGCAGCGAATTATTGAGGCATATTGCATTTCTATGTCCTGTTGTTCATAACAATTGCCAGTTAAGGGTGCTTGTGACTGGGCAGAGGGTGGGGCCTTGTCGTGATGCTACACACCCAGCCCCTTATCAGGCTAATCAAGCCTCAGAGAGCGATAAAGGCCGACTGGAGACTGCAGTGGGACAGAGAGAGAGAGATTTATGGGCAGCTGCCCGACACCTTTGTGTGTTTGTCTTTTTGTTTAAGTTCCTTATTAATAAATTGTTAAGCCGGTTCTCGCCTCCTCCTTACCCATCTAAAACCCCTTTACAGTGCCATTTTGCTATTGTTGTTTTTAACAACCATTTCTGCTCACAATAAAGCTAATTTGATATCTTTGGAGCATGTGGTTTTGGGAAGAGGGGGCATGGCTAATTCAACAACTCTATCTTGTGGAAGTAAAAAAATAACTTACAGAACCTTTAATTAGTTTAAAAAAAAATTATAGATTCACAGCACAACGTAGACACAGATTACACAGGTTTTTATAATAAAATAAATGCTGTTTGAGTTCAATAGATATTTATCATAGTAATATCATAATACCTCCCAACATATATGGTTATTAAGAAAATTAGGAAAAGAAAAATTTTATATATATAAACTATACATGTGATTTCAATATAGTTCATTAAAATGTTTGCAATGCAGCACTGTATTCATTTAAATCCCAAACAAAAACTATTCAATTTCTGCAAATAACGTACAGACCTCATTTACAATTGTTTTTTTAGATAATTTCACACTATCTATTATTGGCTTATTAAATGTTATACCTTTTCAGAAATGTAAGATTAAAGTTAGACATTCTCCCTTCGACTTGATAGAATTGTTTTCAATTAATATAGCCAACTACTATGACATTGTGATATTTGGATATTTAATTCTGATTAGCTTGTTGCTTACAACTATTTGAATAGTCAAATGTGATTGGTCTTTTTTTTTCTTGCATCTGTTTTACCAAATAGCCCTCTAGAGTAGTTCTAGCGGGAAGACTAGCAGCTGTATATCATTGCACCATTAGCTGGGCAATTCTTAGCCAATCACATGTAAACCATTGCTTTATAAGTCTACTCATAATCTATCACATCGCTGTTTCAGTGTACTAAAACGGCAACCTCCACCACCACACCACCACAAGTTGAGTCCCGTCCTGCACGGGGGTAGGCTCCTTGCCCCTGCCTCCTATCTCCGGCAGGATATGACGGTTCTGAGTACAACTTCTTCGTTCTGCCAGACACGGCCTACGCCAAAGAGAGACATTACTTTTCTGTTTTATATTAATCAAATAAATGCCATCTTAAATTTCACTCAAGTCTGCGAGTCTTCTTGATAGAACTATACAGTTGACAGCAAATAAGACACATGCTGACATGTCATGACAATGAAATATAGCTCTGATAGAGCACTCCATTTGATCTAACCCAAGCTTTAAACCAAAAATGTTAGCACTATTGTTTTACTGTCTTGCAATCAGCAGCAGAGAAAGCGCATTTACGCCAGGAAATGCAAATCTATTTATATTTCGTTGTATGGTGCTGACTGTCATTTGTAATGACTCAGAGAATGTTTGCAATAAAAACAAACCCACTGAATAGTGCTCAGTCTAATCAGCAGATCATAGCTGCTGCATCCCTAGAATATTAAAACATGTATATAGCCTACTGAATACAAAGAAAAAAACACTATCTACAACATTCTGCTTCAAGCAGCAACCTTTCATAGCCATAAGTAATTATGTTTAAGGTGCCAAGACTGGAAACAAAACAGAGAACATGACTAATTACTAACCATTAGAAGTATGGTTAAAAAAACCCAGCTAATGTATGCAAAGAACACACATTAGACATACCACAAACATATTTTACAGCAAACCAATAGCTAACTGTAATTTCTGCTGGAATAAATGATGATTAAACGTTGTGTGATAAATGCAGATATTATTTTGTAATATGATTTGTGGATACCAATCCTAAGACCATTCATTTAAGAACACTGGAGCCATGACAAAAATCCAGCAGGCTCCACATTAGTCTAGATGAAGGGAGTGAGCTGTGAATATAATGTCCTTAATAAAGCTAAATAACAGGGCTCTAAAAGGAATACACTGCAGCTGAACTACCTCTGCAGCTACATACAACAATATAACATTTGCCATGGGATCGACTGTACATCAGAGTCAAAATTAATAATATTAAAGGAATCACAAACATTATATATATATATACAGTGGGTACGGAAAGTATTCAGACCCCCTTAAATTTTTCACTCTTTGTTATATTGCAGCCATTTGCTAAAATCATTTAAGTTCATTTTTTTTCCTCATTATTGTACACACAGCACCCCATACTGACAGAAAAACACAGAATTGTTGACATTTTTGCACATTTATTAAAAAAGAAAAACTGAAATATCACATGGTCCTAAGTATTCAGACCCTTTGCTGTGACACTCAGGTGCTGTCCATTTCTTCTGATCATCCTTGAGATGGTTCTACACCTTCAATTGAGACCAGCTGTGTTTGATTATACTGATTGGACTTGATTAGGAAAGCCACACACCTGTCTATATAAGACCTTACAGCTCACAGTGCATGTCAGAGCAAATGAGAATCATGAGGTCAAAGGAACTGCCTGAAGAGCTCAGAGACAGAATTGTGGCAAGGCACAGATCTGGCCAAGGATACAAAAAAAAATTTCTGCTGCCATTAAGGTTCATAAGAGCACAGTGGCCTCCATAATCCTTAAATGGAAGACGTTTGGGATGACCAGAACCCTTCCTAGAGCTGGCCGTCCGGCCAAACTGAGCTATCGGGGAGAAGAGCCTTGGTGAGAGAGGTAAAGAAGAACCCAAAGATCACTGTGGCTGAGCTCCAGAGATGCAGTCGGGAGATGGGAGAAAGTTGTAGTAAGTCAACCATCACTGCAGCCATCCACCAGTCGGGGCTTTATGGCAGAGTGGCCCGACGGAAGCCTCTCCTCAGTACAAGACACATGAAAGCCTGCATGGAGTTTGCTAAAAAACACCTGAAGGACTCCAAGATGGTGATAAATAAGATTCTCTGGCCTGATGAGACCAAGATAGAACTTTTTGGCCTTAATTCTAAGCGGTATGTGTGGAGAAAACCAGGCACTGCTCATCACCTGTCCAATACAGTCTCAACAGTGAAGCATGGTGGTGGCAGCATCATGCTGTGGGGGTGTTTTTCAGCTGCAGGGACAGGACGACTGGATGCAATCGAGGGAAAGATGAATGCGGCAAAGTACAGTGATATCCTGGACGAAAACCACCTCCAGAGTGCTCTGGACCTCAGACTGGGCCGAAGGTTCACCTTCCAACAAGACAATGACCCTAAGCACACCGCTAAAATAACGAAGGAGTGGCTTCACAACAACTCCGTGACTGTTCTTGAATGGCCCAGCCAGAGCCCTGACTTTAACCCAATTGAGCATCTCTGGAGAGACCTGAAAATGGCTGTCCACCAACGTTTACCATCCAACCTGACAGAACTGGAGAGGATCTGCAAGGAGGAATGGCAGAGGATACCCAAATCCAGATGTGAAAAACTTGTTGCATCTTTCCCAAAAAGACTCATGGCTGTATTAGATCAAAAGGGTGCTTCTACTAAATACTGAACAAAGGGTCTGAATACTTAGGACCATGTGATATTTCAGTTTTTCTTTTTAATAAATGTGCAAAAATGTCAACAATTCTGTGTTTTTCTGTCAGTATGGGGTGCTGTGTGTACAATAATGAGGAAAAAAATGAACTTAAATGATTTTAGCAAATGGCTGCAATATAACAAAGAGTGAAAAATTTAAGGGGTCTGAATACTTTCCGTACCCACTGTATATATATATATATATATATATATATATATATATATATATTAATCTAATTATTGACTTACTCTTATTTCATTCAAAACCTGTATGACTTAAAAGCTCTTTTCCTTACAATGAAAGTGAATGATGAACATATATTTCCAAGACAAGATTATCATTGAATAAGGACATATATTTTAGTCTGTTCTTCACACAAAGCCATCATAATGCTTCAGAAGACTTGGTATCTAGAGAATGAGATTTTATGGTGTTGTTTTGCTTTTTTGGAATTTGACAGTCTTTCAGTACATGGAATAGAGCTGCTCAGACATTCAACTAAAATTCTCCTTTTTGGTCCACGGAAGAAACAAGTCAGATGGGTTTGGAACGACGGTGAATAAATATTAACATAAATATTTTATTTTGGGGTGAACTATTTCTTTAAATGTAATATTTATAAACACAAAATTACAGCATTTTTGTAAAGCAATTTTTTGTTATTAGATTAGAAGATTATTTTAGACTCAGTTTTGTTCTCGCAATTTAATTGTATTTAAGCCAATTGTAGAAGGAAATCACTGCACAGTGATTTTTGTAACCCATGCCCAGTTACAAAAAAAGCTAAACAGTGGCAATCACAAAGCTCCAATGCTAAACAAAACAACAAATTAAACAACAACTGGAGGCTACATACTGAACTAAATACAATTGTAATTTTCCACAGCCAGAGCAAAAAAAATTAATAAACAAATACACTATATTATAAATGTTTTGCCAGAAGACAAAATACTGTGATCCTTGCACAGGTGAATAGATCAAGCAATAACACAAAAGACAAATAAATGCCATTGTGCACATCTGAATATTATTCTGTTATCAATTAGCATGCCATTTAGGAAAAGATCAGACATTCTTCAGATGGCAATTGCATTCTGCTTAGTGCTTTATCACCAATTGCTCTGAGAATTTACATTACACTGTGACAAATGTCAGTATCAACAGAAATTATGTGTGGCCATTCTCTCCCATTAGAATGCTGAGTGTGTGATAGTGTTTTTTACTCTCAACCATTCACGACAAACACTCTTTTGTGGGCTAATGACACACACAAACATCTTTAACTCATTATCATTTAGCCAAGAAATCACACTCTAGCTCCGCAGTTTCTCAGATGGAATATTGCCCGCATGATACAAACAACTTGTATATTCCTGGATAAATAAAAAGCAAGTACCTTTCTTGTGAGTACCATCCGATTTGGAGCCTTGTGGGTCTAATGAAAAAAAGATCAGGTTTAATCACATGATATTCTAACAGCAGATGTTTAGCTTTGCGGAACCAACAGAAAAAAACTATAGAAGCAGCACGGCTCAACTTATCTACTTTTTTACTTGCCAACACTTTTGTGATTTGAAGTGTGTGGCAGGGACTATTGGGTGCTAAGGGCATACTAAGGGCAAGAGCAGGTAAGAAGGGATGCACTAATTTGTTCAAAACTTCAGAGCGGGCAGGACAGGAGGCAAAGCATTGAAATGAAAGAAAGGATTGGGGTTGCAATGCATATCTGGTCACAGGAGGCAAAGGTTAGCAAAATGCACTTACAGATGCAACACACTCGAAAGAGGGAAAATGCAAAGACTACATGTCAAACTGGCTTCACTTAAGGTTTGCACAAATTGTAAAATAACTTTTGGTAGTTAAAACTGATTTGCCAACAATTGGGTTGCATGACTGTGCAATACAAAAGGAATGGGAACTTGCTTCCTAAAATAAATCCTAAATGATTAAGATGGAGGACATATGACAGGTCACAGTGCAATATTCCAGAGTCAATTTTCTCTTGTGACCTTCCTCAAAACCATACAGACACTCCTACAACTCATACTTTGTGTATCTCTTTGTGCATCTCTTGCACAGTTCTGTATGGTTATCACAAGGACAAAAATACAAAACTACCATACACACATGTGACCAAATATATTGTGCACAGTTATACGTCAATGAAAACGAATTCAATCTATTTTTATGAGGCAAAAGCATTGTAGGTGGTCATAATTTGTATGCTACTTAAGACAGAAATCACTCTTCCATTGGATTGCAATTAACATACACAAACATAAAAGTAGACGGGTGATTTAAGGACTTCAAAGTTAGGCTTTTTTCACCAAATCCAATTGCATGTTGAGCATAATGCCAATAATGGTGTAATCCAGGACATCCCTGGATGCTTATCCTTTGTGTGAAAGATCTTTGTTAACCATTCAAATCTCATTCAAAATTAACCAGTATTGATTGTTCAGTCTAAAGTCTTTAGATAATGACAATTACAAATATTGTAGAGGACTCTACTTCTGTCACCTAGAAAAGACTTTATCCCTGTGCATGTCAATCACCAATTGTAGGGCTACAAGAGAGCTAATACTGAAAAAAGGCTATAGGAGTCACAAGACATACTAAACAGCTAAAAGCTATGCCAAAATAAAAAAGAAATTCTATTCATAGCATGCTTAGAATATTAAAAACAACACTTCAGAATTGTGTTTTTATAATATTTAATAGAACATGCATCACCAAAATCAGATACAAATGTACCTAGTTTGACCTCTCTGAATAGATTAGTTATGTGTCGCATTACAAATCCATGTCTCAAAAAGACAGCGATAAATTGCACTAGAAATGAAATAAATTGCACCCTCAACTTCAAATCCGAGTAGCAGAAGTTTTTAAATTAAATTTCCATGGATGATTGTGTCTGCAGCCCTGTGAGAATGGGAACAATTTGTAGGCGATGAGCTAAATCATGTATGAACATTTTAAATCAGACCTAACCTTGCTCGGTCTCAGTGTCGCTTGATTGTTCTATTCTGTTGTGATGTTTCTTAGAGGCCTGCAGCCCCTCGCATCAATTTTGTTACACATGAGAAACAAAAAAGTTATTGCAATCCCGAGACAATTAGCTACCTCCATGGCAGAAGTACAGATCGTACCACCTCTATTAATTGGAGACGTTGGAAAATTCTGAAGCTTGATGTAACAACATTTTTTGTAGTGGCATTTGAAAGGAGAAAAAGCTGAATTTAGCGGGGACATATTTTGTGCTCTTGAAGATTCTGCTGGGAGAAAAATATTGGTCTCTAAGGGGCTGTTCACACTAAAAAGTGTTTTTATGCACGTGTTTCCACTGATTTTTTATTGCAAACTTGTGATAGACAGGCGTCTTTGGTCATTGTGCTGTTTCTCGCTGTTTGTTTTAGCATCTCACACACATTTTTTAGACGCTGCGTAAAGAAACCTACATTCTTTAATATACGTTGTGTTGCGTTTAGCTTTTTTAGCTCAAAACACGTTCAAGCCATTTTTATTTGTATAGCGTTTTTCACAACACACACCTCTTCAAAGCAGCTTTATAGGAAATCATGCATTATCAAAAAAAGAAACTGTAATATCTATAAAGTCTTTGAGTGATCATTGTTTAGTTTGATTAAATATGATTGTGTATAGAAATTAAATCATTTAATAATATTCACTAATTCACTAATAATTAAAAAAGAAATAATTGTATTTAGAACCTGTAAGTAAGCTGAAGGCGACTGTGGCAAGGAACACAAAACTCCATAAGATGTTTGTTAATGGTGAAAAATAACCTTGCGAGAAACTATGCTCACTGTGCTGCTAAACAGCATGAATATAACACCAATATTACTTATTTATGTGCAGTGCAAGTCATGGTTTTAAATTTGTAAATGTTATAAGTGTTGAGGTCAAATGTTTAAAAAAATTATAATATAATAATAATATATATATTATTTGAGTGTAGTCCATCAATGAACAAAGGTGATGCAGGCAGAGATAAATGATGGGGTGTATCACATATCAGCCTGCAGGTCATTTCGGTGATGTTTGGTGGGGTCCACGCTAAGTCCAAGATTCAGGCAGTGGCATATGAAGTATCCGATGTCTTAAAGTTGGAGTTGGCATCAGTTCATCCAATGTTCAGTCTGAACAGCTCCTATGGAAGTTACTCTCTAAAGACAGCAGATATCCAATTCATTAGCTTCTACCATTGAATAATAAACACTCAAAAGAACTCGATCAGTCTCTTTTGATCATATTTTCAGTCATTCTTCCTCATCTAAAGCAAGTGAAAAGCACATCAGTAGGTTCACCATTGCCATTTGTATATGAACAATTCGCCCCCACTCATTAAGAGAACTCACATTAATTCAATTAAAGTCCCATTAAGCATTTGCTGAAAGCACCAAATTAACACCAAGCTCCACCAGCTAATAATGCTTCATTTCTGCACTTCATTACGTGAATGAGGAGATGCAAAAAGGTTACAGAGACATACAGGACATCCAAAAAGAAAAGAATAAAAGCAATCAGTAAATATACCGCTGCAAACTGTATATTTACATATGTACACTTGTCTAATTGAACCCACTCAGAAGCAAAGTGACATAGTAATCAGAAAGCATTACACTGATCATGACCATAAAGCATTGTGGTGGCTAATTTGAAATAGGGTGGGTGTCTGTTGGTCAACGAGAAAAGGGGGTATAACTGTCTGCGACGTGGCGGAACAGCTAGTGATTGTGCTATTTGGGTGGAATCTGCAGCACCTCGTGGCTGTCGGCCCCCGTACCACCTCACAGTGACTGATGCAAAGGGACAAGGTTAACACGGGTACCGGAGACACAGCTGCACTTCATATCACTTCATCACTTGCAGCCGCAGATTACAGATCTAGCTACCTGTCTGCGAACAAACGCTCCTTTCTTTTCTAGCACACTGCACCGTTCGGGTTTACCCATCCCCAATTTGTTTAATGCAACACTATGATCTGTAAACAAGCATGAAAATTATTTTCAAGGGAAAATTATTTAAATGACTGAGATTTAGAACCGAAGTGCGTAAGTTCTGTGTCACTACAGTCTCCAACAGAATTGTGAAAGTAACGATTATTTTGATTATATAATGATTAAATATTATGTTTTCCCGAACAATCCCTGTCTTCGTTGTTTGGACAAACAGATAGTCCCATCTCAAACTTGCACCATTGGTTGAGCTACTGTTGCTTTGTCGAGCTGGTCATGTTTTGAAAGTGCCTCGGAGACACAGTGTTTGCAATTTTCCTACTTGAAGGTAATTTACTATAGTATGTAAGTAACAGTTCTTTGGATTTAAAGCATTAATTCAATGTGATTTACAAAAAAAGATGAGTCTGGAGTGCAAATCCGAATGCAGGGATCTCAAGACGTATTTTTCTAAGGTTCAAACTATGTAAAACTTGACAGAGCAACCTGTGTATAATCATGTTCATGATGCAACGCGGCAAAAGTGAGACGCATCCATAATTTTTTATAATATATTTTTTATTTGATTATTTAAATGAAATCATTCAATATATGTTGCAACCATTATATATTGAATAGTTTGTATTTAAGGGGCTTTCTCAGCAAATATTTATACATGCGATTAGTTCTATTAATTAATCGGCATACAATGCAAGTAATTCAATCAAGAAATGTAATCGATTGACAGCCCACCCCTAATAAGTATATTAGACTTATAACTGTAAGTATAAGTAATATATGTATATTCTATCATAAATATAATATAGTTAACATAAGTATAGTTTTCTTATGGAATAGGATGAAGAAGGCATTTTAAAATGTAACACACTTCAGCGTTAATAAAAAAGCATTCATTGATTGAAAAGATTGAAAAGAGAGCTCTGAATTTATAGCTCACTTGGCCCGAACTGCAGGGGGTGCCCCAAATATGCCAGGGTATGAGATTTCCGTTTCAATTTGATCCTAGCTAAATCAGTTGGAAGGGTTTCCCACAGTGAGTCCCAGTCATGATCAGTGTCATTTTTTCTCCTGCCAGCACATTCGTTGCTGCAGGCAATTCTCATCTTTTTCACTGTTGCTGTACAACCAAATTTGCAGGAGAATGCAGTAATCAGAGGAGTTGATCTCCCCTTCCTATGAGCTGGAAAAAATATGTTCTCACATTAGATGGTGTTTATGTAGAACCAACTATCTAAATATCCCTGTGTCAGCTTTGGTTTAGGAATTCCTTGGAATGTTCTGGGTTAAATAGAAGTTAAGCTTTGTGGCATAATGTTGATTATAACAATCATTTTGACTCATCTCTGATGCAGTCATAAGACTTAAATATTATATGTTAACATAAGACTAATGTGGAAAAATTGCTTGTTGTCTGTGCAAACCTATATCCAATCTTTCAATATTGTTGTCATGATGATGTTATGGTGACTACACGCCTCTTTTGATATACTGGCAATGTGGGTACATGTACTGCATGTTCCCACAGCTATTATGATGATGAAAAACCTCTAGACGTATATCTGTCTAAAGTAGTCCCACCCCAAAAATGGCAATTTATGCAGCTTTCCAGCTCAAATAACACATTTTTAATGGAAGAATTAATGTAAGTACTTTAACAAAAATATGAGCTTCACATTTCGACATTTAATCCTCTGGAAGCTGGTACCTTTTTTCTTAAATGTGCCTTTTTCTAACTGCAATTTTGGCTTTTTAAAGAAGGGTCAGGTCAGAATTATATTCTGTGATTTTTGACATATTGTCAAAAATGCTGTTGAATGAGCTTAAAATTTTATTAAATCCAGAACATTTCTTCTAAGAGACGCTGTGAGGTGGCATACTGTGGGAATTTTTCTATTGTGTTTTATAGTGGAGCAGAGAATACTGCCGAGAATGTGTGTGCTTCCGGCTCAGAGTGCAGTTACATGGCTGATCTGACAGCCATGGTGAACCATTGTGTTTCATAATGTCTGGTCTGGTCATGTGACCACAGGACCCATGTGCCCACATAAAATGAAGTGAATGAATTACATAATGAGATCACAGCAGAGCACCAATATTTATCCAGACAATGATGATCAACTGGCACTTAAGTTACTTATTCATATTTTATAATAGCATGTTAATATAAAAATAAACCAATTGGATTTCTGGTAATTATGGTTTGAATTGAAGCCTTAAAGCGATGCAAAGTTAGTAATATTGAGAATATTTGCTGATACTTAAAAGTCATTTTGAGTGAGAAAATAATCAGCCAACTGCACAGTATGACACTCTTCGCCAGAAACAAGATTGCAGCAAAACTCAGCAAAAGGCAAAAATGGAAGATGTCAGAATTCATTCAGCATATCACAGCTCTGACTGTCCAAAAAATAATAATACAAATAAATAAATCCTTTGCCACAAGCAAGGTTAAGATGCAAGGTCTCTCAAAACTGGACAGGGCCATTTGTCATTTAAGCATTCAAAAGGGTTTTAACATTCTGGATAAAAGTCCCAGGATACATTGCTCTAAGGTTCCTATCATTCAGTAATGCTTTTACATACCAGTATTTTGAAATGACAAGTGAGAAAGTTTAACTTTTCCTGAAGTCATACATGTACAGTACATATCTTATTATGATTTTTTGTCCAATAAAATGTATATGTTATTATCAAAATAGGGTTGTATAAGAGCCTGAAGTAAAACATCTTGGTTAATAGCAAACACATTATAATGCCTTTCATTGATAAGCCATTACCAAACATTATTAAAAAAATGAAAGATCAGTTACCGGTCAATGCACATGCAAATGATCAATCATCTTGCCATCAGACCTTACATTTTTTCCTACAAACAATGCATAATCAAACATTATTTTTCACATTATATTCTCAAAATATAAGCATTGAGTACAGTACATGCACTTCCATTGGTGCACCACTGCACAAATTCACTATAGTGAACCAATCTAAAAAAGTGTCACTAAAAGTGTACAAAAAAAAAAAAAAAAAAAAGCAAAGAACATGTTTTGACCATTTAATGAAATAAAAAGTGTTTGTCCTAAAAACAGATATTCTTTTTAATATTGCCAGTTTATTGAGAACATTTTGTAACTGATGTACCCTTGGGGGAATTCTTTTTTAGTTTACTTCCAAGAATAGCTAAGGAACAGTTACACTATAATTTGCAGTGCTTGACACTGTATAATAAGGAAACCTCTGACATGTACCTTGCAGTAGCTATTTCTAACATTGCCAGCACAAGTCACACCATATAATATATAAGATGCCAAGTACCACCATAGACATACTCTCAGGATAATGATACAAGATCATGAACCTTAAACAGGAATGTAGCCAGCTTGAGAACAACTACTGTATCTGTGATGATGCAGAAAGCATTTATTTTACTTTTGTCAAAGGTAAAAGCATAAGGTAGGTTGCTTTCAGGTATATAATTTAATTTTGGGCATCAGCTTCAGAAAGAACATGCTTCAAAATCTGAATTTGAAAATAGAAATAAAATAATAATAATAATAAAAAATAGATCTTATCTATGTGCATAGTATTTGAATGGATGATGGAAACGTGTTGGTTCATTATTACCTGTTTCCACAGCTTGTTATTGAAAAATAGTCAATAGTCAACATGCACTTGGCTGTATGTAATGTATTTATTTTTAGTTAAGCTGTAAAATCTTCAAGATGCATTTAAAAATACCCATTTAAAAAAATATTAACTAATTCTTTGCTACATTCCTGTGATATCCAATAGTGTCTTGGTGGATACACCAACCTTTAAAATTAGGTCTGATTCTTGCATCGTAACCGGACACTTTTCCCATAAGCTTATCCAGGAATTCTGACGGGGGCATGGGGGTGGCAGCTTTCCGAGCCGCTGCTTGTTGTGATGCTGCCAGGCTGGGAAACAGGAGAAAGACAGGTGCATTACACAGCTATTCACCTACAGAATCAAACCCCTGTCTTTTCTACAAATGTACCAAACAATGCAGGAGAAGGACAACATTGTGATAATTTTTTTAATTGTGTTACATTTTCTGCCCTAAGGCAACCATTACATCTTTGACTCAAGGCACTTTTTTATTTCAAGTTAATAATAATATTGTATTTAATTTTCAATGATATCCAGTTTAATAAGAGTTCAAAGGAACACATTTCTGGTTTTATGTTAATGAAAGGTACTTGAGCCTAAATGATGGGCCTTTGGGTGTAGATAAGACAAAAAATGTCAGGAAACACTGCTCTAGACCAAAGAAGTGTCCCTGAAAGAACTGAATGAATGAGGATAGTAATTCTGAGACCTCTTCATACATACAGTAAGTATCCATGTCTTCATTGGTCATTAGATGCCATTAGAACTTAATTAGTGCTAATAGGGTACATATCTGTCCCACTGCCATCTTAGTGTAACCTGCCTACTGATTTTGTTCTTACTAAATGTCAGGCCACTAACTAGCCTGTGAGACACATGAACATTCATCCCATGGGCATTTAGCCTATGACCACTCTTAATGCTGATTAGCCATGCTTTTAACTGACCCACAGAGCTTTTAGATGGCTAGCATTTATTTGTCATCTTTCTCTAATCCACAAAGGACTTCATTGTGTATCTTCTTCAAGTTCTCCAACACACCTCAATTTTGACGAAAACACATAGGAACAATGGACCTTTTTTTGTTTATTGTTTTTAAATCGACACCATCAGTGTGTCTTACAAAAATGCAGGATAATAATCATAAAATAGCCTGTGGTATATTGATTTCACCCAAGTCCTTGAGACATGGTTCATTTCTGACCAATTTCATGGGTCTGTCTTGAGGGGGAATTGATTTATTTTCTTAACCAGCCACTGAATCCTGTCTAACTGTTTTGGCGGCATATCCATTATTCTTTCATGTCTGCATGGCCAGCTATACATTCAGTTCAAACTAACCAATGGTCAGGCTTTTTCTGTTCCTCACATCATTATTCTTTTTGAGCATTAACATTTAGCTTGTCTGCTCAAGTAACTGTTAAATTGAAGAATTCTTTGGCATTTAAATGTGGATACATCAGAGCAAAATAATCTTAGAAATTCTGCTCTGCATTTCAGGAACACCATGAATTTCTTTATGTTAAAAGTGTGTGATCCCAAAGAAGTATTGGTTTTAAAATGTCAAAATTTGAATGCGCTGAATTAAACTAGTTAATTGAAGCATGTCCAGAACTGTTTGCATTCATCTAAATGCATAATGAGAGGAGAAAGTGGCAATTCAGATTTAACAGCAACTCTGCAGATGCTGGTGGAGAAATAGAAATGATTATGCCTATCAAACATTATAATTTTTAATAAATGAAAGATATGGGAATTGTGTATCACAATGAGACCATTCAAACAAAATCCTTTGTGTTGAATGTACAATTTGGCAATGTTAACATAACAAGATTAGTCATGGTATGACAGATTATTTTGTCTCTTTCAAAGCCACTCTCTATCATTAAAGTCTCCTTATATGAACCAGTGCTGTTGGAAAAATCTTTGTGACAGTGTGAAATCTGAAGATATAGTCTATTAGTTTTGGTTCCCTGCATGTCTATCTCATAGTTACAATTTGTAAGTAGTTGCTGGCAGAGAAAGAGCAAAGCTGGATATTTAATGTGGGTTCTAGACCACCTCTAAACATGTCGCTAGTAATTAATGGCTTCACTGATCAAAGCAACATTGCTGAACAAATGAACCCTGATCAATGCTGACCATGGCAGTGAAGAAGGGCTTGAGACTTCTGCTGATGTAGCAAGAACCAAACCAGAGCATTCTGCCAGAAAATATATGCAAACATCCCAGAGACCTGCATAATTTTAAGGTGAGGATCCAATTATTAGCCCTAAGTGTAGCTCATTATGTTCTTAAGACCACTGATGAACAGAATCTGTATTGATTTCACATTTTGTAACTCTCAAGAAATCAAAGGTCTCTCTGGCACCAACGTGCCATTTCTTTAAGCCCCTCTCAATTGATCAGTGTGGTTTCTGAAGACCAGAAGAAAACATATCTTTCAGCATGTCCAGCAAAGCATTTCATATTCATACATATTTTGCCATTAATAGCCAAATATAGAGGATAACCCTTGAAAAATAACAAGATCTTCAATTGATCTCATAGAAAAAGGTGGTGGATCCAAAATCAAAATAGGACTACCAGTGATAGGCTATTTGTGGCAGGATCTGTCTTGGTCAGTGATGTATCTAATTCATCAGCAGCTGGGAATGAGTCTGTTTAATAACAATGGTTACAAGGAATACAGGCTATTTTCTTCAGATGTTGAATTGGCCATCCTTCCTCTCATTTACTGTGCCTACATTTTTAATAAGAACATTACTGTAGGTTTGCAAAGCACTACTATAAGACACAAAATTGTAACCATATACAGCGTGAACCCTACTCTGTTTCATTCATCTGTTTCATTCTATCTGTGCATATACAATTACCAGTGAAGGACTCTTAAGAGACACAATTCTAAACTCTGCTATTACATGATGTTAGCCCTTAAGACACAGTTTAATTTTTCAGAGATTTCACTGTTGAGCTCAACAGGCATTTGGTAATGTAAAACAAGCAACTACACTTTCAAAGTGAATGCTGAGACACACTTGGGTCTTTATGCAAACCAATAGAGATGACACAGATAATAGAGGTCATGAACATGGCATTGTCTACATTTTTTCTGTCTGTGCCTGGACAAAAAATTACAAACAATACTTTTTTATTATTATTTATATGTTAATGGATTTAGATGCTACACATATTTTACATGTGATGATAAGTCACAAGTATAATGTAAAGATACAATTCAGCCAAGACAAAGGAGAATGGGCCTCACATTTATGATTGACTTATGACATTTTTTTCTTTAGTACATTTGTTTTAAGATTTCCTCAACAATTTGACATATGCGGGCGGCAAAGCCACATTTTCCTATATCATATTCTATGTCCATTTTAAAAAGAAAAGATGCAAATGCATTCTGCATACTGTCATGCCAATGCTGTTTCCATTAGTTGAATTTAGCAGACATACAGTATTACCTGCATAGTTCTCTGTGTGATGACAACATCATGCCTGTTTCATGCATGGGCAGCATTTTAATAGCTACGCATCACTTCCCCCTGTGAAACTCACACAGCAGCCTCTCACATGACAATCCTTGCATGAGAAGTGTGCAAGCTGACATGGAAATCAATTATAGAGAGGTGAATTTCATAAAACAAATGATGTTTGTGTATGATTTGTATTTGTCATTGCTATTGACATTGACAGGGTGATCAATGTTTAGTAATAAGTCTGCATGTGAAATGAGTTTGGGGTGTAGGATAAAACTGGGAGAGGAGAGATATCAATTAACAAGTACTGCAAAGTTCAGCAGCAAGAGCTGAGACTGCAATATTATTATTCTTGTTCATGAACTAAACAGTACCCACAGAATGCAACATAATTTCTGAAAACAACTTGCTAGAAAAGGTAAATCCTTTCATGATACATTTATTTTGGTAACACTTTACAATAAGGTTCCAATTGTTAACATTACTTAACTACCTTAACATGAACTAACAATGAATAAATGTACTAATACATTTTTAAAATCAAATGTTTTGTTAACATTAGTTATACACTACATTGATCTTACAATGAACAATACAATTTTTACGTTTTTATACAAACTAATATTAAGATTATTAAATGCTGCAAAAAATATGTTGTGCATTATTTGATCATGATACCTAATGCATTAAATAATTTTAAAGAATGGAACTTTATTGTAGAGTTACCTTTATTTTTTGGTATTAGTTTTTATAGAGTATTGTTAATTGAAATGTGTTAAAATATAGTATATGTGAAAAACAATTTAGAACTGGAAACAGATTGCATCCGTCAAACTAATATCAATATTATTTTTCAGTAAATAGTCAAATTAAATAAACGTGCATATTAAACATAGTGGCAAAATTGTGGTATAAAATTATATATATATTATATTGTCAATCAATTGCACTGTACATTAAGAGACCTCTATAAACTTAGGAATTACGTTTATATATATATATATATATTTGTTTATTTTTGTGTAAATTAAATATATTATTATTTCTGAATGAATGAATGACTGACTGACTGAAAGAATGAATGAATGAATGAATAAATTAATGTTGGTAGATACCAACTGGCTTGTTTTGTTAACCCTCATTTTGGGCCCCATCGTTTTAAGGACATTTTTTTATCACAGCACAAAACATGTCATATTACATCGCTCATTGATTCATTTTTGGGATTGAGTTATTGTTTTATGCCTGTTGATAACTTTCTATTCGTCAAATGACCACTAGTATTCGCTGTTTTCCGGTTTAAAGGGAATCCTGTGCAGTTTCAAATCTGGATGGTCGAATGTGACGGAATTACGACTTAGTTATATGTTTTAATTGGTAAACACACGTATATATAAATTAATAATAAAAATACCATGAACTAGGATGTAAACGAGGCAAACATTACTTGAATTAGTAGGCTATACCTACAATATTCTCAGTACAAGTAGCCTAAAGAAATCTATATCAGGAAAACAGGTTTGAGTAAAAACAATATAAAACCACCATGACACGTACCTGAAAAACACAATAGTTTCCCACAAATAAATCCCGAGTGCGAACATTGTGTCAGGATAGAGATGAGTAGATGTAGTTAGCTACAGCTCAGTGCACCCAACAATTCCTTCTCTCACTTCTGAGCTGAACAATTCGTCCTTTGCTTGTCTGAGATTTCCAAAAAAAAAAAAAAAAAGAAAAAAAAAAAAACGGGGGAAAAAGCATCTCAAGAGCATACAGACGAGCTGACCATTTCCCCCGAAAGTGACTGTTTAGGTTGAAGCCGAGCTCCCGTTTCAGGACCGCGGACAGAGACTTGAGCGGGTTGCGGAATTTCAGGTGGAAAAAGCGCTGCAATTTATTTTTTTTTCTCAGATTTTCATTCAGGACAATCCATAACAGCTTCGCATGTGTAGTCGCCCAATAATTTTCAAGCACGCTCCATCGCAAACGCATCTGGCGATACGCGGGTGCGATTTGAAACAAATGAAACTATACTCAATCCCCTCACAGCGTCGGAATGCCACCAGTCATAAGAAAAACATACGTACGCGTCTGTTCTGTTCCTTCGCGGTTCTTTTGACGCGCATCCCCAATGGATAATGTGTCGCTTTCAAGCCACACGTTAGTTTTAGCTACCTTTAACGGATGTGTTTTTGCAGGTAGTCTTATTTAGTACGTACTTGCTTCCAAGGGGTGAATTGTTACTGCTGCATGAAGCTACTTCCATTGTCTGCTCCAGTTAGGAGACGCTGCTCATTTTTGGTTTCAGTGTTTTTTTTTTTTTTTTTTACCAGAATCCTCTTGATAAATGCCAAAGCGTCGATATTTCAGCGCACAAAGTCTGTACCATCGCTCATAAGCGACACATTAACGCCGCCAGCCTCACTGTGTTTCTTGCTGCAGTCATTTACTAAACTCAAAAAGCACCTCTTACACTCTCAACACACGCCCACATGCCGCTGTCATTGGTCTGAATGGCATTCCAGACATATGCCTCCTCCGTGGATTGGAGATGGGCATTGACATATGTTGAATTTTGAGGGCTGCACTTTAGGGGAATTACAATAAAATATATAAGCTCCTTTCATGTATGGCACAGTTTAGAGGAAGATTGTCAAAAAGACTTGAAGGAGCTTGAAGACTGGTGTTATTTTAAATCTAATTCAGACACCTGCTGAACAGTGCTGGGTGACGTTACTTTTAAAAGTAAGTTGTTATAATATTGTGTTACTCTTTAAAAAGTAACTAAATTAATTAAAAAGTTACTTTTTATGGAGAGCAAAGTGCTACGTTATTTTTGCGTTACTGTTTCTCACCGCCACGCTCTCTTCTGCTAATCTGTGCATTCAATACAAATACAAGAGATATGTAGAGACTTTACAGGTCTTGCAAGCTACTATACAATACTTATGTCCAAAGAACATTCTAAACAAACAGATATTTATGAAGTCTAAAATCAGTAAGTCTTCACGTCATATTCATAAAAAAGTGTCAATAACAGGAATATGCATGATTTGTTTTTCCATCAACATGGTAGCATACATGAATAATGATGAATATACACTGTCTTACCAAATGCAAAAAGGTTCAGCATCTGAACCTGCATCATTTGTCATCATATGCGGTGCCCATCGACAATGCCAGAGTCAATTTGAGATGTTTTTCAGAAGTCAGGATAAAATTCAGTGGGTAAAGCCAAACTAACATATTCAAGGAATAAGTCTGATGAATAAATACATATTTTTCACCTAAGTTATCTCAGTGCACACTTGTTTTGAGTTGATCCACAGGTTGTACACCTACTGGAAACACGCATGCTGATATAACTTGAATGGAATCGTTTTTAATGCTACCAAAATGGCATGTTTCCCAAATCACATCACTTGTTTATAATGAAACAAAAATTTTGAATATTTCAAGATATTAAGACATTTTGTCTGCGTACACAAACCATGTAGTACATTGCTCGCAGCCGCTGATCCAGAGTCAGCTTTTCTCATCCCATTCTCGCAGTTACGAGGATCTCTAACACGGAGCAGTTCGGCTGCATAAGTCAGTGAATTGAGTGAATATTTCATCCTGCATATCATCTCATGGCCAGTGGAAGACTACTCTTGTAATCCCTCTGACTAAACACATTTACTGATTTTTTTTAATGCAACATGTATTTACACATGAATCAATCTTGTTATACTCAACCGCATGTTGAATGTTAAATGCTTTAACACAGTGCAGTTCAGATGTAAATCATAGATCGTGGAGTAATAGTTACGGGCAGCTATAAAACAAAGCAATTCAGACGCACAAACAGTCAGCCATCATTTCACATTGTATGTATCTGTATAATCATGCCGTGGCCACGGGAAGACTTCTCTGGGTTTATGCCTGTACTGTATTATACCACGAAAATGTGCGTTTACTCACATTTACATTCAGCGTACATGAATCAATCACGAGAATCAAAGTTTCACTTACCCGAATGTCAAATTTTTGAAATAATGTTGCCTAATGAAAATACATGTCTTATCTCTTGATGTGATTGTCATGACAACGGCAAAGTTTATGATGGCTGCTCATGTAAGCTACAGTGCACAAAAAAGTCAACAGCTGCAAATGATGAATACAACTGAATTCCACTGAAGCGTTCAGATTTATATTCCTTTACTAGCAATATTTTGCAGTTTTTAAAACATGAATCTCAGGGTGTGCTAAAAGAAGACTTATTGTGCTTTGCCCAATTCTGATAAGCATAGCTCATACTCTATAGAACTACAATACTTATCATGCACACACATACTACAACTTCATTGTGCATCTCTGGTAAGCCTCAAACTCTCTAGAACTACAATGCCCATCATGCACTATGTCCCCTCCCTGAAGTTTGCACACTTTTAATCCAGATTTATCTCAATACGGGGAGAGGTGTAAAAAAGCAACTGTTACTTATTTAAAAAATAACTCAGATATTATGGTGTAAAAAAAAACCATCACGTTACTTTACTCGTTACTCTAAAAAGTATCAGATCTGATTACGTAACACAAATTACTTTTAACCCAACACTGCTGCTGAATATGTTTAAGGTCGTCATGTAGCCTATAAGTGCTTTTAAATAAATGAAATACAGAGGGGAATAAACTTAATCTGTAAAAGGAACATGTTTTTTTTTTTTTTCACTTTTATTTTCCATTCACTTCACTGCAGTTTGGTTTCACTAGGCCTGTCCAACTCAAAGTGGCTTGACTACAAGCATAGGCTATCAGGGGCCATTCACACCAAACATGTTTTGCATCTATCTGCGCATGTGCTATATAGACACCTACTGGACAGAATGTGTAAACTATGATGTAATCTTTGGCGGGGCATTTTGATCCATAAGGGGCGGTCATACCAGTGGCATTGCTAACATTGTATATGCAAAGTGGATGGCTTGGGGTGGAAGCGGTCCCCCCCTGGGTGTTCGTGTATGTCTGGGGGTACCTATGAAATCTCAGGGGCTTGGCAGAGTAGATCAGGTGGATCCCCCTGAACTGCATATATCTGTGCTTATAATAAGTGTCCCTGAATGTTGGCTTCAGGTACACTTAAGAACATCTGTGAAGATCTTATGTTTGTGTTTGTAACCGCTTCTTTACGTTTTCTGATCAGATGGTTATTTCCTTTTAAAGCCGCTCGTAATCAGCCAAGTTTAAACTCTTGTTTTAGCACAGCGGTTGATTGACAGTTGAGGGGTTGCACTTCGCTGCTGTAAGAGACGTATACAGGATTAGCATTTACACCTTAAATGGGATGTAGCATATTCATTTTTGACCACATTCGTATATGGTTTTTGTGATCTGATCACAAAACGTTTTAGACCCCATTTAGTCCTGTAAGTTTGCACTCCAATATGTATATATATATATACTGTATATATAATATATAAATATAATCATGTTAAGAACCACATGTTTTAAATAAACATTTAGGTTAAAGTACAATCGCTGGAACATAATTCAGGTCTGGACAGGTTAAAATAAAGTATTATTAATGAAGTAGTCATTGGTGTGGTTCTTTGATAAATTTGGATCTTACATTTTGTACCACATTTTGCAAAAATGTGACTCATAGGTGCACTGTATATCTGTCAATCTCTTAGCAACTTGATAGCTCTAATTGCTTGATGAACAAAAGAGTCTATTCAAAGCATTTTGGAAATTCAATGATATGTTAGTTATCTATGCCAACACAAACAGACTGGGAAAATGTATTTAAGACATCAAAAACTCAGCAGCTGAGACTGGCAGTAGGCTTGCCCTGTTCTGCTTTGTTTCCACTGTCATTGTTTGTACATGTGCCAAAACACAGAAATAATTAAATAATGTTAGTTCAGACTGTTTTCAATAACGTGACTGTTAAAACCCAAGAACAAGAGGTTAAATTTAAAAGTTATAGACGATTTGCTGAGTCCATCAAAAGCAAGAATGACACCGGCATAAAATGCTGAAGAAGCTGACTCAATGTCAGGATTAATCCAATTAAACACAACTATAAAAAGTGTATTTACATGCCTGTGTTGTTAACATCGCCAAATGTATAACTGCATAGGAGAGCCACACAACTTTGAATGTCAGTCACAAATATTTTTTTGGAAAGTTTTACGTGTTTATGCACTTGATCTCTGTCTGGCTAGAGAAGTTTTATTAAACATACAGTACTCTATGCTTTTTGGTGGACTAGTAGGTATGGTGCTGTGAATATTTTTCAGACATAAGCTTTGGTGAAAGACCTAATCCCACCCCTCTCTATCTGAAATATGTGCTTTTGTAGCGGCCGGCGTATCACTATGACTTAAAACAAAATGACTTATGTCGGTCTTGAGCCTACACAATACAATTTAGTTTTACAAAACAGACCATCAGTCATAGGGATATTCTTGGTGTAATCAAGGATATGTTTTCCTCTGGAAAGGGCATGCATTTTTGAACGAGATGAAAATGTTCTTGTATACTCCATCATAAACAAGGAGCTTATTTTTTTTACTGGGAACACAAAGGCAGCGCAAAATCATAAGTTCAATGTACCGTGCTGACATTATCTCTTTCTTGATGAAACAGCTTGCCAGTAATCATCTCTATACATGTGGTTTAACAGCAATATAAATGCACAGTAAAACATCTTCTGCCATACAAATACATCCTTTTACAGCCAATGTCTGAAATTAAATAAGTAAATAATGTGAGGAGAAGGGAGTGGTATGACTTACTGTCCTTTGGCGGTATGCTATTTTATGTAGGGCATGAGTCTGACCTACAGTTTCTATTTTTATCAATTTAAAATAAGATGGGAAAAATTAAAGCTTAGAAGCCATTTGGGAAATGGAGATGTAATTTTGCTCAAGCGTGACTGTGGTTGTAATTTCCCTAGCTTTCTCTCTATTGCATCTTGGCCATATTAAAACATGGGCCCCATGAGTGCCATATCAGCAACTGGGAAACACACTCCCTCACTGTATGGCATGCAAAGTTGATCATTCGAGCTGAATGGGCACACCTGTGCCTGGGAGTGTGCATCCATGATCAAGGGCACGCTGGAGAGCCAATGTTAGCAGGTCACACATGCCAATTCTGGACACTATCATTGCTCACCAATTATTCTGCCCTCTCTGCTGTGTCAATGCTGATTTCCCTTTAGAAGGAACACCCCACTGCAGCAGGCTGCAAACAGAGCCCAAACAATTTGCTAGCTTCATCTGACTTTGGGTTTAGGGAGAATTATGCATCTATAATTTGTTATGGGGATGATAAATCCACCTGTCTCTTGAGTGAAGGAGCACGTCCTTTGGTTCTCATCTAAGCTCAAAATGATCTGAGAGAGAGTGTGCTGTTGATGCCATGTGACATATCAGCACAAACCAATGCCAGATTATTTGTCTGTTCTGAAAAATTGGTTTATATGTTAACCGAGTGACTTATGAATGATTCCACAAACTTGCCAGAGTAAATTATGCTATCCCATATCAGACATGAGTGCATGCTTCTTGTAATCCAATGCAGCATCATCATCATCATCATCATCTCTACAGAAATATCTCATGCATAAAAAGGGAGGAGTGCCGTCAACTGCCTGCCTCATTAATTTTAACAGGTGCTATTTCAAAGCATCCACACATTCTGTTGTAGCATGTTTAGGATCACTATTAAAACCACTTTTGTCTAGAACTCCCTGACCGCAACCAACCTTAACCTTGACTGATGGCTCAACCGCCTCTGGCAATCACATTAAAAGCCACATTTGTTCATATTCGCATATGGAACCACATTTTACAATCTCCATAATTCAGCCAGACTGATAAATCGCAGCACTGGTCCTTCACTGCCACAGCGTGTTAAGTCACCAGCATTGACCGTTCTTGAAGTCCAGACTGTCCTATTCCAAAAATAAAACAAGTGCTGTGTGTTTTGAGTTTGTAAAGACCTTTTAATACTGCCACCATTGGTAATCAGTGGGAATTATAAAATTGTGTGAACATTGTACGTTTTCACATCTTTATTGTCCCTGGTGTAAGTGGCACATAAAATCCCTCCCATCTGTGTAGTTTTGAAATTCTGGTTAGATTTACGTATAGAGCGCAACGGGTGGGGTGTGGTTTGGGCTTCTGCTGCCTGCATGGTACAAACATGGTACAAACCAAGGTGCATTTGTACAATGGGCGAAACTTCACTCAGGTTTTCCCCACGCTCTGTGGCTAAAATTGGCATACTGTATATAAATTGTCAGGAGGTACACGCTCGACTCAGCTTTTACTGTCTTGAGAATGGAGACTTCACCCGAAAGTGGTGAACCAGGTGTGAGAGAGATATGGGCAAGCTGCTGTATCTCTTCACATCACCAGAATACGCTCCCTCACTTTCATCTGAACCACTGTCAAAAGTGAAACCACACGAGTGAGACCCAGTGTGTGCACACCAGAGACTGAGAATGACCTAGCCTTTCAGCAAGTTGCAGCCAGGTATACTTGTAGAGATTGAAAGGCAGCCAGAAAAAATAATAGTTTTGAAATTTTAAACTTCATCAAATTAAACTTCAGCATTCAGTATGTTTTATATATGTATGTATTGTATCTAGTGCATTGGCAATGTGCACTTAAGTTTCTCTTGCCAATAAAGTTTAATATGAGTTGAGATTGCCCATTTGATCCTATTATTAAAGAAAAAAGTCCACTGGAAAACGACAGAAGATTTTGCCAAATTTGTAATTGCAATATGTCCATGATTTAATGGCATGCATAAATGTATACAATTTTTATATCTATAAAAATATGTCTAATTAAAAAAATAACCATAATAATTATCATGTACATCTTTAAATATTCAAATAAATGATGACCAATTTTTTGTTCTCTTAGAAAAAGTGGGTGAGTTAGGAAGGTGGTCACTGCTGGGCTCTTTTGCAGTGGTTTGTTGGATGCCATTCTCTGATTGGTGGATCTCCTCTTCAGGATTCACAGGTAGTGTCAGCAATTAAACCTGATCGTAAAAAATTATAAATAATATAGACTGATGGCTTCAGCAGAAGCATTTCCTATCAATTCCAGTTAGCTGACACATTTAAGCTGTCTATATAACATTAATACAGAAAAATTTAAATAAAAGTTTTCAGCAAAAAAAAGAGAAGGCTATAGAAAACATTTTCAAATTGCCCCAAAAGCATCACTGTGTTTTTCTATCAGCACCACTATTTAAGTCATCTTACAAATTTCCATGCATGACAATACTTACGGGTGGAACCCTGTATGCCTATGACTAGCAGTACTTCTAATATCCTTCCTCCACTACCCAACATATGAATTTCAATGATCAATTGTATTCTGTAGAAGAAAATGAGAGTGAATGTCTCTAACTGTGATTTGAATGTCTTAGGGTGAGCATGCTGATTTATTGAGCACTTTACTTCTTCAGCAGAATCAATGATCAGGAGAGATCCTGTGTCAAGATGTGGAGATTATGACAGGTAAGGCGGGGTTGAGAGAAATAGAGATAGAGAGAGAGTGAGACAGAAACCTCCTTGTAAGATAACTAAACCACATGGTGGTACTTGTAAATACAATGACATTTTTATGGTTTCCCTTCCCACATCAGTAGGAGTTTATTTCCAATGGGCTAGTGTAACATCACCTCGCCTGTGCCAGATGATGACCTCTAATTTGAACTACAGCAGAGGGAATGCAGATGAATAATGCATAAGTCTAGCCTGCTTGTACTATTGGTCTGAGAAAAATGAATTCACACGTTCCCCAACTACTAAACTGTAGTTGTAGCGAGTATTCATGTGTGATGAGTGAAGTTCAGTAAAGTGAAAGAGGACATCACTGTTCAGTTAGGACTGACATTTTTATGCTGTAATTAGTCATTTCAAATTATATAGTTTATGTACAATTCACAATAGAAGCAAATATTTGATTACTTCATAACAGATTATCCATTTTTATATTCTCATGTTTTCCCCTGCTGTTCACCATCCATTCAGAACAGACCTGTCAAATGTCGCAACACTCTACGTTGAGAGGTTTGGTGATTCAGGACACTGAGCATGTAAGCAATCTCCCGATCAATGAACCTCACCATCTGCTGAGATCAAGCATCGTCTGCATTAACATCATTGATCAGCAAACACCCCTGTGCTGACCACTGCCAAAGAGGCTGTTGAAACCAGTTGCCCTCAATGCTATAAAGAAAGACAGTTTACATAATCCAGTTGTCAGTTTGAAGAACCTGAAAAGAATCTGAAACCAAGTCAGTAGTGTTTACTAGGCAAGCACCACTATTACTATTGGGAATACTTTTAAACAAATCCCTAACCCCCAAGTATTACACTATGGAGCTTGTCCCACACATTTGTGCATAGTACATTAAAGATACTTAAAATTGTGCAGATGGTTAAGAAGTGGTGTGCTACTTCTTTTTAAGTAATCAGACTTTATATTTTAGCCTAGCAGATGATAAAATGGGTGAAAAAGTCAGATAGACTTGTATTGAAGAAAGACCTGAGGTGAGCCACATTTGACTTGGGCCAGTAAGGAGCCACTCAGAATACCCAAGAATCCACCTACTTAGCAACACCCTAGAAACCATCCAGAACCCCCTCACATTGTGGTGGCGAGTTTTGCACAGGCAAATTCCACTCATATACTCTTTAGCAAATGTTAGGGCTGGGAAATATAATGCATTAATTTCTGTAATGAATAGTTGTATTTTTACTTCCTGAAAATGCACATGATGGGAGAAAGGTGTCTCAAGTTTCCTTACAGGCTCCATATGGTTAAGATTAGGATGGGGGCTGGCTTATGGCATCTACTGCCTGCCAGGAGCAAACCCAGGCACATTTGTACAATGGATGAAATTTCACTCCTGTTTTCCCCGCTTCCTGTCACCAAAAATGGCACATATACATTTTAAGGAGGTACACGCTTGACTCTACACATCCTAGCACAGAAAGTGATTGTGTGGAGCAGTGCATGTTTATTTATTGCATGCGACACATGTCCCGGGCATTACACAGGAGCAGATTTATTGTCTGGAGTATGGAGAATTCACCCGCAATTGGTGAACCAGGTGTGCAAGAGATACGGGCAAGCTGCTGTACACTCACTCAGTGTCATCTGGAACCAGTTTCAAAAGCGAAACTGCAAAGAGAGACCCAGCATGCGTGATAGAGGCTGAATGGCAGCCAGAGAAATAATAGTTTTGAGATTTAAAAATGTATTATTAATTTAACCTCAGCATTCAATTAGTTTTATATCTGTAAGTATAGTGTCTAATAATTAATTGGCAATGTACACTTAAGTTTAACACAGTGCAGTTTTTTGCACCCAAACAGTCTGGTGACTACATAAATAATAGATAATATATAAATATGATTAGTGATTTGGTCACATAGTGATTTGGTCACAGTGAATTTTGAGGAGTGCATAGAAGGGTTTGATCCGGAGGCAGGGTCTGTCGATCGCACTCGTTCCCATGGCTCGGCATAGCTTGGTTGTAGATTGCATCACTGTATTACTAAAATTGCAGTAAACTAGTAATCATATTCTTTTTGGCAGAAATCATAGTTTGAAATCAATTAACTATGGTGTTAGTTCAGTAATATTGTGGTAATACAGTTTATACATTAACCATGGTTAATGTTGTGGTTACTGTAAATTTACAAAACAATACCATGGTGAAACCATGGTTAATGTAGTAAACCAAGGTTATTTTTTCTTAGGTAAGGTTAAGGTTAGGTTTAAGGGTTAATGTAGTGTGTCTGTAGGTTTCTAAATAAACACAATAAACACGCTGTATGTTAGTATTTAAATATGGGTGCAAATTGTATTTGACAGTATTTGTTCCAGGGTGCAACTAGTATCTACAATTATTTGCACCAGGTTGGGGTGCAAATAATATATGGCACTATTTGCACTGGGGTTTAAATAGCATATACTGTAGCATTATTTGCACCAGAGTGCAAATAGCATCTGCCTTAAACTAACCAAGCTCTTTTAGACAAAATATAAATATATTTCTAATGTGTGTTGTAATGTCTCATGTACCATACTTTATCACAATTAATCACAGAAAACTGTTTGATTAATAACTAAAAACATTTTAATCAATTCACAGCCTTAGAAAATTTCAAAATCTTGCTTTATTACAACTTATCATGCTATCAGACATTGGAATACCATTATAACATCAGCTTTTATATTCCCAGCAGGAGTGAATAGGAATCATGTCATTAGCGTTCTGTCAGGGTAATAATTGGCAAGGTCAGCAGCAGCTGACATCTTCTTGTCTTGCTAAATGCTATCAAACAGATCTAAGTTGACTCAGAGAGGAGAGTCAGCCAGCCAAAGGAACCAGGGAGCTGAGGCAACTCCACTGAATCATTGACTGTCTTGTCCACATCTTCCTATGGAGAAGGAATTTGTTTATTATAACAGCTCATCATGTGGTGAGTCTCGCCCAACGTGAGCTCTGTGTTCCACTATGTGCTTGACAACCCAGGTGTCTCATGCATAATAAAGGAATTTGCATTTCTGACAATACAGATTGCTTT
This sequence comes from Xyrauchen texanus, assembly GCF_025860055.1. Classification (NCBI taxonomy): domain Eukaryota; kingdom Metazoa; phylum Chordata; class Actinopteri; order Cypriniformes; family Catostomidae; genus Xyrauchen; species Xyrauchen texanus. Next base: position 12,560,734 of record NC_068298.1, on the reverse strand, counting down.
GTGATAAGCCCCTCATTTACCTAACAAGTGCTGTTTATGAGAGCACACCGATTACATGTTGTGCATGAACGCTGATTATGCAATTAGTCTAAACAGAATGGAACTAAACATGAATGCAAAATTGGCTCTTTAAAGGAGAAGTGTATAATTTCTGTACCAGTAGTGTCACCAAACTGAATTGCATAAATAAAAACACTTTCCCTGATCTTCCATTGGTTGGAAAAACGGTTAGTGCCGCCCCAAACTCATGCTGTTGGTTGAGCCAATGTTGTAGAGTTAAGCTGGTCGGGATGCTCAAGCAAACCATGTTTTGATAGCTGTGAACTAGTGTTCACACTTGAGGAGGAATCAGCCTATGAATGGCTTACTTATTGTTGTCCCTGCATATTAAGCTGGGATAGGAGAAAGAATGTTAATATCTACAAAATGACAACACATCAAAACAAATACAATAAAAAAGTATACAGACATTTATAGCATTTTCTTGCTGTTCTTCACTGTATTGTTCCGTGCAGGCCATAGCCCAGCTGTATTGCCAGAGGATATTATGAGCAGATGCAGGAAGCAGGAAATCAGAATGAGCGAACGCTACGTGCTGCAAAATGAAGTCGGAATCATCACACAGCACTTGATGAGTCATAAGGCAGTTTACATGTAGAGCTTGCTGTGCAAATACAGTCCAGTGGTAAATACTGATTATCTTAGAAAATAACTGACAATGAAATGTGCATAAGAAAAATCCATTAACAAGCCAGTTTCGTTTGAGTGCCGAGTATACAACATTTCTGTGATGACTTTAGGCTGCAGCTAATTTTTTCTCTATTAAAATGTGTTCCCCTATCCCATCTTAATATTCAGAGACAACTGCAAGTAAGCCGTTTGTAGGTTGATTCCCCATGAAAATTAAAACTTTGTGGCTGTGGTGCTTCAAAAACATTGGTCTGTTTGGTCTGTGAGTGTCCAAACCAGCTCGACATTGGGTTAACATAGGCTCAACTAATGGCACGAGTTTGGGCCAAGACTGTCTGTTATCCAGTGATAGACTTCAGGGAAACTGTTTCATTATTATTGCAAAATCATTTTGTGCTACTAGTATTGCAGAAATTACACACACATCACCATTTTCTTAAACAAAATGCAGAAATCTTGGTTACAGTGAGACACTTAGAATGGAAATGAATGGGGCCAATTCATAAACATTAAAAGCTTGTTTCTAAATATAGGCAAAAGATGAAAACAATATGCATGTTAACATGATTTTATTTTCATATAATCGCTTAATAACCTTTTCTGTGTAAAGTTATATCCAATATTACAACTTTGTCTGCATGATGGTGCAAAGCCTTATAGCCTAAAAAGACTGTAAAAATGGTGATTTAAACAACTCTACAGTTGAAATAATATTAAAATATATTAAATATAAAGTTTTCATTAATACTTATATTTAATTTAGTCAATTAAAATACACAAGAATAATCAATGTATGTGCTTTTATAAGAAATTTCTAAAATTTCCCAAAAACTGGCCCCAATCACTTCATTTGTAAGTGCCTCACAGTAACCTCAGTCTTTTTATTTTTTTGTATGTAAAGGTGGGACAAGTTAAAATAAAGTTTTGTGGTAATCAATATTGTAAAGCTTTCTGTTAAGCTTAACTTGTATTATTAGACAGCGTTCTAAAATAATGACTGATGCCGCACTGGTCATCTGCAGCCAATACCTCACTGTGATGTATATCAACCCCTTAAGTCTGCTGTGCTTGTTAAATGTACAATATGCAAGTAATTCGAGTTGTAATGAATTATAATAGTAATTAGTTTGAAATGTTGATTTTCCATCTCATTTTGTATTACACATCTCAAAATAGACAATATTTTACTTAACACTGAATAATGAAGCAAGCTGTGAATAGAAGGTTGGTTCTGCCTTCAACATTTCTGGGCAAAGTATGCTCTATTATATTAATAACAAAGATGTTATAATGAAATAAATGAACTTCAGAAGGTCAGTGAAACATACAAACTGTACAAATGACTAACAAGTTCCCTTGTTGAGATCATAATGCAGTATGTTTTATCAGTTTTCCATGACTGCTGTACCATTACATCATGAAATGATCCACAGCTCTGTCGTGCTTCATAGTCACTGTACCGTCACTCTTGATTTCATCAACGTGATTTCATAGGATGGAGGGAATGGCCCCACTGCTAATTACAGTGAGTGCTTTATTGTGCTTTCTGCAGTTCTGCATTGTGTGATGGTTTCTCACTGGTCTTGACGTTCACATCAATAGCATGTTTGGGAATTATGGATTTTCAGTGCCTGCATCACAAGCCACCTCTTGATAATTCTGCATGTCTTATGATCACAAGGTGTACGCAGAAGGTCACATGTAGGAAGCTTAATGAAGGAGAATCTCTGATACGAAGTCCATGTGTGATTCGGTGTTACTCATTTTAATCGAATCAGTGGCATTCTCTTATTTGTCTAAGATATAATACTTAAAGGCATCCAGTCAAAATGACTAATCCTGCATTAGCATGACACTGTCTTCATTAGAGTTGGATTACCTTGAGATATTTCTCATAATTCACTTAGAGGCAAACAAAAAGGTTAACTGTGTGGGTGTCAAACAGTGTATCATTTGTGAAGTTACATTTTTGAATGTATAATTACATCATGAGCCAACATGATTCGTTTGTAGTTATTTGTATATAAAGTGTGTTTCTAGCATACATCCATTTTTAAACATCTGAGGAGACATTTATTTATTGTACATTTTATACTTGTGGAACTTTGATGATTATTACATATAGCCATACAAAGAACAAATAATTTACTTAAAAAAAATTATAAATATTTGCCATGAAAAAGGTTTTTCTCAGACAAAGTTTCTCCATTATTTACAGATGACTGAAAGTCCAGAAATTCCAGTTCTGATCAGTCTTCAGAGGATTCGTAGAGATTTGTACATCCGTGAACATGTTTACATCTTTGATGCTGTCAGTATATTGACATTTTATGTTTCTATGTCTATCCAAACATACAACAAAGTAAGTGTACACTTGTGGTACGAATAGCTACAGATATGAATGAGATCTCCCTGCATTAGCTCATTAAAACCATGCTGATCTGTCTCATTATGCTCTATTAAGAGACGAGGGAGAAAGACACAGGGAGTAAAGAATTTCTTTTCTTACAAGACAATGTGTTTCCAGGAAGAAAAAAAAGGGGTAGAGCATCTCCTCAACACAGAGGTGTATATTTTATGACTTCATTTGGTCTGGGACAGGCTTCAGTTGCAAGCCATATCCTGCCTCACATCATGATGAATTGCGGTACACAGCAGGCCAAGATTAATGCAATTCACCGAAAAGCTTTTCCAGTGACCCTGTTATCAATACCAAGAACTCACTCCAAATTATTCAATATCTACGCTCACATTCGTTTTGTGGCCAAGGCTGTCGGAGTGAGAGACTGTAAATGCTTGGTGCTAACTACAGAGATGTTGTAAATAACAGTCTGAGGACATACTGTATTGGAGATGCTGAGCCAAATGCTGCACTGCTGCATTCAATCTATGTAGGTCTGTACTGCAGCTAAATTTACATTCTATGTGCTGTGACTGTCACAGACCCCTGCATCCATTCAGGTTTATTGCCATCAGATTCTCTGCTGAACATACTACCACACAAATATACATAAGTTGGGAACTTGCTTACTTTATTTCATTCTGTCAGTGTGTAAACCGCAATTGCACATTCTTGAAATACACACATTCAAGAAATACTGCCTGAGTTAGGGCATCTTCAGCTCACTCATTAAACTGGATATCTATTTGTGATTCATCTTGTATATTATACAAAATACTGTGAGGCTACATTAGGCTTGTTTCCCACTGCACACGTAAACAGCATACATAACTGCAATGGGAGGCTTGCATTGGGATTTACACAGAAAGAGAATCCTATCCAATAAGAGTGAATGGTAATTAAGGTTGTCAGTCCCTAACATTCTGCCTAACATTTCCTTTTGTGTTCCACATTAAAAAGTAGGTCAAATGGATTTGGAACAACATGAGTGAGTAAATTAGACAGAATCCAAATTTTGGGGGGAACTGTGATTTTAAAGGGATATTCCGGGTTCAACGCAAGTTAAACTCAATTGTCAGCATTTGCGACATAATATTAATAACCACAAAAAATGTTTTTTAATCGTCCCCCTTTTCTTTAAAAAATAAAAAAATGTGGGTAACAGTGAGGCACTTACAAAAAACTCAATGGGGCCAATCTTTAAACGTTAAAATATTTACTGTTTAAAAATTATAGCCAAAAGACATACACAATACGCATATAACTTGATTTTTAGTATGATAAAAAGGTTTACTAACCTTTTCTGTGTAAAGTTATATCCAAGTTGACAACTTTGCATGACGATGTAATGCTATAAACCCTAAAACAGCTATAAAAAGAGATTTTAACAATTTCACATTTTATATAATCCACGAGTTTGAACAGAAGAATTACTGTAAGTGCTATTATAAAATTATAAGCTTAAGTTTTCTGCCTTTAAACCCTCCAAAAAATTGGCCCCATTAATTTCCATTGTAAGTGCCTCACTGTTTTTGGAAACAAAGAACAAGCCCTAGAAAAAAGTCTTTGTGAGAGCTACTCTTCTGTTTCTATGGCTTTGAAACTTCAAGTTACCAGCGGATATACTTCTTGAATAATGATCAAGCAAACAGGGTACCTTTCAGGAATTTGAGCCATACCATGGGCTACGTTTACACGTTTATCTCCCAAGCTTGAGTTCTAATAACTACACACAGACATATGACTATGTGAAGATATTAGCTCATTTCAGGAGCTCATTTGAGCTTTTTTGCACCATGTGATCCCATTGAGCATAAATAGGACAAAGACATTTGTTTAGCACAACATGAGCAGGTGTCAGCTTCAGTAGTCTTTGGTCACGCTTTGAACATTGAATTGCCAGTTTAAGATTGTCTGAACATAGCAGCAGATGTTCATGGGTAGTCTTATTGCCGAGGTGAGGGAGTGCCTTTAGAAGGACATACTGTGAGAACGAAAACATATAAAGCCTCAAGACAAACAGACTACAGAGCATTTTAAATTATTTGCTGCAGATATAGATCCCATGGATTTTATTGCCTCCATTTATGTCATGCAGAGATGTGGCTTTGCGGGTACTGTGTGGCCTTTTCTCCAAGTCCAAGCTCTATCTATGTCTTGCAAACTCACGCTGGCATCCCACAGTGAATTAAGGTAAAGTCATGATTTTCTGAACAGTACAGCAGGGCTAGCAATGTATGAGGCTCTATGGTATTAGTAATTGTGTTCATCGACAAAAGTCCAATTAAAAAAACTGCACAAAATTTACAGTGCCATGGACACTGACTAGGTTAACTCTAATCAATATTGTTAAATGGTATAGATAAAATACTACAGGTGTCAATAGAGTCATGTGTTAACATGTCACTTCGGGTACACTAATAACTGGAGTGAGTCATTTTATCTTGCTTACTTGGCTGTTGTTAAACATAGTTTTATAAATAATGCTCTTTATATTCTTTATATTAGCAGTATGACTTTCTTTCTCATGCAGAATAAAAAAGGAGAATTTCTTGGTCTATGTTTTCAATACAATTGCAGTTGAAAGCAACTCACTTAGTCCTAATTAGCTGCATTTTTTAGGATCCTCATTACCCATTCAAAAACTGAATAAAAATTGAATAGTGATGATAAGGGATAGTACACCAAAAAAGAAAATAATTCTTACATGACTTCCACTGTGCAGTATCATCATAAATACGGCCATTTGGCCAATACACATATGCTTTCCAAATCATTAGCAGCCAATGTCACAACCATCACATGACTGCTACATTTATAGACATCTAAAGCATAGGCTATTATACACAGGCTACTATGGCTGAGGAATATTTTTTTTTCAAGAAAAATATTAAGTGCTGGTATTAGTCCCATTTCCTTTGATTTACATCACAAGCAGTTGGTTGATTGGCACTCAGCTTAGTGTCATGTTCTCTGTTGTCTTTGGTTTTTGTGCTTTTATTTTGAAGTTTAGTTTATTCCCTGTTTGGTTTTTGTAGTCCTTTGTAGTTTCATTTTATGATTGGTTTTCCCCTGATTAGTTCTCATTCCCTGATTATTTCACCCAGGTGTTCCTTATTCCCTTGTTTGTTCCTTTCTGTATTTAAGTCCTTGGTTTCCCTGTCTCCTGTGTTAGTTCTTGCATGTTTTTGATGCTCTGTGCCAGGACTCCCCTGTTTGCTTGTTTCTGAGTTTTTCTTTATGTTTTTGAATAAACTGCTGCGTCTAGATCCTCATTCTCCGCCTGCTTTGTCACAGAAGAACTAACCAACCATTATGGATCTAGCAGCTGTCAGAATTCTCCTCCTCAGGCAAGAGGACCGTCCAGTTGAGGTTCACGTTCGTGAGTTTTTAGATCTGGCAAACTTAGTGGATTACCCAGAATTTTCCTTGGTGGTTTTCTTCAGAGCAGGTCTCTGTAGTTCACTAAAGGAGCTGTTGCCTCCGGCAAAACCTCACTGGACGCTCCTCGAGTTTGTGGAGGAGACTCTACGAGTGAGGGGCTCACCGTTCACTGTGGGTGTAGAGGAGGAGGGTGTAACATCTCCTCCCACTGAGGTCACCCCCAGACTTCCATGGCTCGACGTGCCCATGCCTGCCACGGCCACCGAGCCGGCGTTGCCAGCTCCATTCGCTCGGAGGAGGAGAAGAGGAAAGGCTTCTGCTCCCCAGTCTACGCCTGCCACGGTCAGCGAGCCAGAGCCTGTAGCCTGCCACGGTCAGCGAGCCAGAGCCTGTAGCCTCGACCGTCCCAGAGCCAGCGCCGGCAGCCATGACCGTCCAAGAGCCAGCGCCTCTCGAGCCTTCCAGGGCTCCGCCTCTCGAGTCGTCCAGGGCTCCGCCCCTCAAGCCTCCCATGGCTTCAATTCCTGAGCCTCCTACGGCGCCACCAAACTCAGCTCTGCCTCCTGAGCCTCCCTCGGCTCTGCCTCCTGAGCCTCCCTCGGCTCTGCCTCCTGAGCCTCCCTCGGCTCTGCCTCCTGAGCCTCCCTCGGCTCTGCCTCCTGAGCCTCCCTCGGCTCTGCCTCCTGAGCCTCCCTCGGCTCTGCCTCCTGAGCCTCCCTCGGCTCTGCCTCCGGAGCCTCCCTCGGCTCTGCCTCCCGAGCCTCCCTCGGCTCTGCCTCCCGAGCCTCCCTCGGCTCTGCCTCCCGAGCCTCCCTCGGCTCTGCCTCCCGAGCCTCTCTCGGCTCCGCCTCCTGAGCCTCCCACGGCTCCGCCTTCCTCGGCTCCGCCTCCAAGGCCTTCCATGGTTCCGCCTCCCAGGCCCCCTGAACCTGCCCCCGTCCGGTGGCCTCCTCCCAGGCCCCCTGACCCGGTCCCCGTCCGGTGGCCTCCTCCCAGGCCCCCTGACCCGGTCCCCGTCCTGTGGCCTCCTCCCAGGCCCCCTGACCCGGTCCCCATCCTGTGGACTGCCTGTTTGCCCCCTGTGCCCCCTTGGACTGCCTATTTGCCCCCGTGCCCCCTTGGACTGCCTGTTTGCCCCCTTGGACAATTTGTTTTTTGTTTTTCTTGGGTTTTTTTTTTGTTGCTTTTTTGGAGCGTCTGGAATCCGCTCAAAGCGGGGGCTCTGTCATGTTCTCTGTCTTTGGTTTTTGTGCTTTTATTTTGAAGTTTAGTTTAGTCCCTGTTTGGTTTTTGTAGTCCTTTTTGTAGTTTCATTTTATGATTGGTTTTCCCCTGATTAGTTCTCATTCCCTGATTTCACCCAGGTGTTCCTTATTCCCTTGTTTGTTCCTTTCTGTATTTAAGTCCTTGGTTTCCCTGTCTCCTGTGTTAGTTCTTGCATGTTTTTGATGCTCTGTGCCAGGTCTCCCCTGTTTGCTTGTTTCTGAGTTTCTTTGTTTTTGAATAAACTGCTGTGTCTATATCCTCATTCTCTGCCTGCTTCGTCACACTTAGTTCCAAGAAAGCAACAAACAGTTGTCATTTGGACTACATGCATCTGTTGACTCAGAATCAGACCAACATGACCCAAAGGTGCCTGATGACTTGATTAGACAGCCACCTGGGACTGTGTAACTCGCTTTGTTTTTCAGTTAGATGTAGCATAATCAAATTCATCATGTCTATTTGTCATAAAAGCAGACCTCTTTGAAGCTAACAGCTCTCCACAATGTTTAAATTGTGAGTAAAAAGACCTGCAATTTACTCAGAGCAATCAGAGGGAGGAAATTGATTAGTACCATTTGTTTTCCCAACATTTCTGATCAAGAGCTTTTAGTATGCAAAATATTTTGCAACAGCACTGATTTTAGTTGGGTGGCTAAAACCTTTTTAAATCAATAAAATGAATTGGGATTGGACTTTCATTAGATCTTGGTAATACATTTTTGGTGTGGGAGTCAGCAAACTGAAAGGTGCCATTTGGAAAACATACCGTATTAATAAAGCACAACAAAGTAATACATGCAATTACACAAACTACCACACTCAAAATAGGAAGATATACATTTGACTAAGATTTTTCCTCTAATTTCATACACACAGTGTCTGAGCACTGCTACTTATGAATCATTCTATCAATGTAAAGATTTTGCAGCACTTTTACAGGTAATTAATCATTCTGTCAAATCCAGGCTTGTTATTCACTGCATGTGCATTTTAAATGCATATCTTGAGCAGGGATTGCTGGCTCAGACACAGCAGTGAACTGGCCATGCACAATAGATACTGGCCTGAGCATAGAGCTCTGAGTGTAATTATATACATTGAGAGAAGTCTCAAGGGGAACTGCTCTTGGATTTCTCCTGGCATATGAGCTTGGAGGGCTCCATACTCTGGCAGTGCATGAAGAATTACCCCCTCCGCCCAGCATGGCAGGCAGCCGCAGATTCTGGTAGCAATGAAAGGTCATGTCCTCATGCGGCAGTTTTGACAATACGCCTGGAGTAAATTGCTAATTCAGCCGCTGTGCTGCCCCATCACGCTCTTTTACCCTCCCTGTCCCATCTCTTTATTTCTCTTTTTCTTTTTCCCCCTCTCTCGCTCTCTTCTCTTCTTCCTCATTTTCTCACACTATTTAGGTTATGGGACTTTCAATTACACAAAGCTTCTGTATAATGCTATCCCATAGGTTACAGGAAAGAGCTAATTGAAAGCAATCCCAGTTTAATCCCTGTGTTAAAGGCATTTGCCAAAGGTACACTTTTATACATAATTCTTAAAACTTTCTCCAAAACTTTTCTTCCTCCTTAAATAATGGATGATAATGGCAATTTAAGCAAGTTCTGACTATGTTAATACAATACAGGTGAAACTCGAAAAATTAGAATATCATGCAAAAGTTCATTAATTTCAGTAATTCAACTTAAAAGGTGAAACTAATATATTATATAGACTCATTACAAGCAAAGTAAGATATTTCAAGCCTTTATTTGATATAATTTTGATGATTATGGCTTACAGCTTATGAAAACCCCAAATTCAGAATCTCAGATTCTGTGCACATACAGTTTTGCAAAATTAAGTATTGCATAAGTAAAAATAAATATTGCAGTACATGCATGGTGAAATGAACACTAGATGCACTACCACAACAATCACTTTTATGCCCTTTCACACAGATTATAAATTCAAAAACACTTTCCACCCTGTTCCTTACACAATGCTGTCTTATTATATACTATAGTGCATGCAGCCTGACCAAGGTTTTAAAAGTAAATTTTAGATGGAGGTTTAAATTTGTAAAACGTATTTTCCTAACCTAAAATGTCAACCTAAACCTAACCAATACTTTCCTAAAAGCAAATGAGAGGTGAACAAAACAAACATTCTTACCCTGAAACCCACACCTAATCCTAACCAATAATGTCCTGTAAGCAAAGGCAACAAAAAAAAAGCACTTTTCTGAAGAAACCACATCATTTCGTGTCACATCTATAGCTGCTTCATCTCACGTGTCAGTTTGCATGCTTGGCTGGGCTTGAGTCCAAAGTCCAATACTCTATTACGTGAGCTACCTAGAGTAAGTGTTAATATGAAAAAGTTAAAAAACCTCTTTTTGGGAAATGTCTTGCTTAAAAATATGTGTAAATCTTTCTTTGAAATAAATACCACATGGTTTGATATTGATATTGATATCTAATGCACTGACATTCAGACATTTAAAATTGTATGCGTAATTGTCAGATTACTTTTTGGGGCCATTTCGTATCAAATAAATTATAGAGTTATATCCCAGAAAACATGTGATTCCCTTTTGGAACATAGACAAGCACTTTCTCCTGTTCCGATTGCATTATTTTGCTTCCACTGTAGCAGTGCATAGCTTATCCTGGAATCACTTTCTTTCCTGCAGTCATCTTTAAATCAGCACGCTTCACTGGAATGAACACAAGTCAAAAGGTCAGCACAGTTCTGACATAAAGAGAAGATCTCTGCAGTAGACATCTTAGTGAAGCTCCATTTACTGGGAGTAAGCAGCTCTGTTTAACCTTGCATACCTGCTATATCAGGTGGGGAAAACCGAAAGAAAACGGAAAGAAACTACAGCTACAATCAAACAATCTAGTACAAGTCTAGTTCCTTTAACCCCCCTCTCTCTTTCAAGCTCAGGCTAGGATAATATATATATATATATCAGACTGTGCTATCAGCAGAAACCCTGTATCATACAGTAGTTGTATAAAAGTACAGATTTTTCTAATCTGTGCCAGAGCGGCAATTGCTTGGAGATTTGAAGTTCACAGACCTTCGGATTTGTGGAATTTACACCTTGCTTTACATATATACATTTGTGAGAATACAATGCATAATGGGAGATTTAGGCCTCAAATGGAGATAAATAAGGGAAAGTCTCTGGAGGGTTTCAGTCCTAAAAGTGGCAGCGTAGCCAATTCAGCACACTAGATAAGGGAGAGAACCATCACAGGTAGCGGAAAGCAGGGATAAAAGTATAACATTCAATAAAACTTGACATGTCAAAAAAGTTTGAGGCAAATATTAAACCTTCAGAACACAAATCAAGGGTGTGCTGACTGACTCCAGTCAAGCTTCCTAAGCAACCAATTGGCCAAGTCACATTAGGTTAACCTCCTCGTGGTCACCATAATGTGGTTCTAACTCTCGGTGGGGCACGTGGTGAGATGTGCGTGGATGCCGCGGAGAATAGTGTTAAGTCTCCACACACGCTAGGTCTGCGGGGTAATGCGCTCAACAAGCCATGTGATAAGATGCGTGGAATGACGGTCTCAGACGTCGAGGCAACTGAGATTCGTCCTCCGCCACCCAGATTGAGGCGAGTCACAATGCCACCACGAGATCTTAGAGCACATTAGGAATTGGCCATGCCAAATTGAGGAGAAAAGGGGAGAAAAATCCACCCAAAAAACAAACATGCAAAACTTAAGAACAAACACTTTCTGAATAAATGAGCAAAAAACAAATGTGTTACAATCCCCAATGTGTAAAATCTAATTTACACAGTTACAGAATCAGCCCTGATTTGAGATGGCAAAATTAATATGAATTAGAAATGTTTAATATACAGTGGACTATTCAAGCATTACTAATGGTGCCACTAATGGCTGTGCAGTAATTTGGTTCAAAGTAGGTCTCACTTGATAATAGCTTCTTCTTGTTCGTCCATCAAAGTTGATGATGACCATGGCACGTTTGTCATTTTGTTGGGATTTGATGAGTGCGCAGATGGCTGAAGAGGCCAGTCCGAGCCCGGAATTCTCTGTGGCACACTGGACAGGTCAGGGAGGATGTAGAGCTCTGAGGTGCAGCCACACACCCTTCCTTGGTAGATTTGCGCTGCTGCCTCTTCAAGATAGCACAGGAGCTTCTCCTACTCTCACAGAGGACTGCACCGTCCTGTACTTTTCTTCTCCAGGCAGGTCGGTCCTGTGCTAGGGATTCCCAGCTTTTCAGGTCGAATCCAAAGCTAATGGATCATCATCTGATAATAGCTAGAGAATGCTGGTCAAACGGTTTACATTTTACTGACATTTATTGGGGCAAGTTTACCACTATCACTCGCAGGAGATGCTCGGAACATGTCCTAACCAACTGTTCTTCTTGTCTGCTTGACTAAATGCAGGAAAGTGAGCCAGAGTGTGCATTCTTTGATTTAAAGGGGCAATATTCTATACTAAGGTAGCATTCATTTTTCCCCATAGTTGATTTATTATGTAAGTACTATAGGTTTTTCCACCAACCAATACAGTTGTAATTTAATTTTACCAGACCACTTTCAACAATCTCTCTAACCATTATAATAAATCAGGCTGTTTTTGATATTGTACCTTTGAGACTTCTATATGCAACACCAAAGGATGCATTATAGACAGATACACAAAACAATCCATGCTGAAATGTGCCACTCAAACTGAAATCCTCAGGGACCTTAAAGCATCTGGTCATTTATTATACTAGGATCAGAAGGAAATGTACATGCTACAGAAAGCCAAGCCACTTGACGAGAGTGTTTGCAAGGAACCACCTTTTCAATACTGTTCTCAGGAAGTAGGCTGCCCTACTCACTGTTCCTCCCCCAGCCTCTCAATTCAACAGGACACAAAAACATTAAAGGGATAGTTCACATAAAAATGAAAATTCTCTCATCATTTACCCTTATGCCATCCAAGATGTGTATGACTCTCTTTCTTCAATAAAACACAAACAAAGATTTTTAGAAAAATATTTCAGCTCTATAGGTCCATATAATGCAAGTGAATGGTGATCAGATATTTGAAGCTCCAAAAATCACATAAATGAAACATAAAAGTAATCAGTTCGACTTCAGTGTTTCAATCAAGATAAATATATCCATCTTCAGAAGCACAATAATAGGTGTGGGTGAGAAACAGAACAATATTAATTAATATTATAAGTCCTTTTATAGTCTAAATCTCCACTTTGACTTTCACATTTTTAAGTTTAACATAAACAGGCACCACATGTGAATTTCAGATGTAAAAGTGAAAATGGAGATTTAGAGTAAAAAAAGACTTACATTTTTATGTGTTATTCACCCACCTATTATATCTCATTTTGAATATATGGAATAAACCGCTGGAGTATTATGGATTACTTCTATGATTCCTTCATGTGATTTCTGGAGCTACAATTGTCTTGTCGTCATTGATTGTTTTTTAGGTTCAACGTTAGGCTAACTGTGTGGCTCTGTTACCTTGTGTTAATGTTAGTTTCGTTATATGTGATTCAGCGTTTGTTTGCGCTGAGGCTCGTGATCGAGCTCCGCTGGCCAATTGCTGCCTTCATTCAGTCAGCTGTTCCATACAGCCGTGTGTGTGTGTGTGCGGCTGTAATTATGGCTGTAGCTTCAACACTTTTGGTAAGTGAATGCCTTAAATATGATGGTGAGTGAAACTCGTGTGGGTTTCATGTTAATTGTTTGTTCTTCTATAGATGATCTAATCTGCTCACCAGAAGGTGTCTGTCTGGATTGAAGCTGCAGGGCTGAACTACGCTGCTGTTTTGATTTCCGTTTTGTTACACATTTTGTTTTTGTATGTTTACATTTATAAACTCTGTCTCTGGCTTCAGAAGTGCTTTTTCCTCTCTCACAGAGAAGTGAGATTCGTCCTCTGTGTGTATCCTGAGCCACAGAGATTATCAGAGTTTGGAAATGGTGTTTTGTATTCATTGAAACCATTTTAATTTGTTATTGTTTGTGTGAAGTTGGTTCTGTTATGGTGATTTGTCATTATCTATGCCCTTCACTGACATATGTGTTGTATGTTGAAAATCAGTTTGTCTTTTTGTTTTTAGGTGTATTTAGTTAATTTCCTCTTCTGTGTTTTCAGGAGCTGAAGGCCTAGTGCAGGGGGCTAGCTGTTCCGCGCGTTAAATGGTGGTAGTGCACTTTTTCACCTGTGGAGTGCTGTGCGTCTACAACTGACTCACCTGTGTATGTGCGTGTGAGAGAGTGTGCACTTGGGGGTGACGTGTCTTTATCGGGGAATTGCTGCCCCCGGCTAGCCTTCCTGCTCCTGGTAAGCCTCAGCCTTTTGCGTCAGTGTATAAGTTTATGGGTGTGTGAAGCCTACTACAAACCACACAGCTGATTGTGGTACTCATAATTTTAATACACTTTTAAAGCACGAAATGAGCATTCAGTGCCCATTATGATTAATCTGTATAGATGAATAAAATATTTTGTACCTTGGTATTCACGTCTCTTGCCCTCTTGTCTTGAAACAACCAACCTGTGTGCCCTTTTCGATTTGGGTTATTTCCCTGTTAAATACAGGGTGGCGTAGTCTGCTCATTTTATTGTTGCTTTCGTGGCGGCATCGGCGTCGAGCTTCCCCCCTCGACCGGCCGTACCCTGCTACACTTGTTTTAATGTCCCTTTTTCTGTAAGTTCTTTCAATAAACGTTTGTCACAAAAATCAAGTAAAAGTTCTTGATGTGGTCAAACATGACAGCATTCAGTATTTACATTATAATAATTCATTTAGAATGAATTAAGTTGACATGAGCCTGTCAGTGTGTGTGCTCTCCCATGTGCATGATGCCAAAGTCGCCCCAAAAGCAGCTTTCTTTTCTCTCCCATATGAATGAGCTGATGAAAAAATTTTGCAAAGAGGGGCTTCCAGAGGGAGACATCAGGTTTCACCAATATGGTGTTCCTAATCTCGCTAGTATTGCTTTCATTGAGGCAAAACAACGACCTCTAAACCACCACGGTGCTGAGGTCTCAGCTGCGAAATGCTTCCAACTCTGTCCTCCTCAATGACAAACCATCTGGCAGCAGTCGAGCATTTTTAATGGCTTCATTATAGGATGGGAATGTTTCAGCTGCAGAAGCTATGATGGCAGGGCTGCTTCCCTCCCCATAAAATAACTCACCGTGTTATTATGCTAATAGCAAAGGCCAGGTAAAACTGAAAAAATTATTTTTCATTACCAACATGTACGTGACCAATTTAGGCAGTTAAATATCACCGTTTGCCCTGTGTATCCGATTAGAGTGTTGCCCTTACCCCTTAAGACAGAGAGAAACTGCTGTGTGCCTAGCTATCAGTCATAACTCTATTTAGTCTGGGTTTAGGCTTTCACACTAACCCATTCAACTCCTGTATATTATTTGCTTGTACAAGGCTTTACATAGCCATCAGAGAGCGTGAACAGTGAGTGTGTGCCTTGTCAAGTGCACTCTACCAAAGGTAAATGTTTATCCAGCATGTCATGTGTGCGGTCTTACCCTCTGGTGCCAGGCCATGGAAAAAATGGCTTACAGCAAAGAGCACATATACAGATGCATGTGCACCATCTGGCCAGGGCCGTGATATCCCTTATTCGTTTGTTTCAGAGTGACTGGGCATACATTTAAACCTCAAATAATGAAACAACCCCATCATAAAAGGAATAGTTCACCATAAAAAGACATCTTTCATTATTAACCCTTATGTTGTTCACCCATGTGCTGATATTTTATTCTGAGGAACACATCAGAAAAATAAGAAATTTGTCAATGATTATTTTAAAGAAATAGTTCACCCAAAAAGGAAAATTCTCTCATGATTTACTCACACTCATGCCATCCCAGATGTGTATGACTTTCTTTCTTTTGCAGAACACACATTAAGGTTTTTAGAAGAATATTTCAGCTCCGTAGGTCCATACAATACAAGTGAATGGTTGCCAAAATTTTTATGCTCAATAATCATATAAAGTCAGCATAAAAGTAATCCATATGACTCCAGTGGTTAAATCTATGTCTTTAGTGATATGATAGGTGTGGGTGAGAAACAGATCAATATTTAAGTAAATTTTTGCTAGAAATTCCTCTCCTTGCTCAGTAGGGGGCGTATGCAAGATTAATGTGAATCACCTGTGTGGAGGCGAGTGCGTGGTCGAGCGTTCATTTGGGGAGAGAGGAAGCATTAAAGGGTTTCACCTGAGATGGATTGCTGGTTAGTGCTGTTTCTTTTTTCGCAATGAGAGATGAGGGAAATAAAAGGGGCCAGACATCAGAGTGAGGGGGATAGCTTCAAGTGTGTTGGCTGCTGCCAGTCTCATAGCGTTTGAGTGTTTTCGTGTGAAACTATACCGTTTCGCAGTCAAGGAATCATGTTTTTGTGTGAAGAATAAATGTACCTTTGAGTTGGATTCACCGTCTCCCGCTTCCTCATTCCTCAAACCTGTTGCATTGGTTCTGAAACCCGGCATTAGAGGAAGAAGGATACACTGTATAGGATTATCCATGAACAAAGCCATCAAATGAGCACAACACCACATTTCACAGATCAGAGGGATCCCCATTAGAGAGTCATAAAAATTAATCCATGGCACCTAAACTGCTGAAGGAGATCAACTATCCCATGCCTGCTTAATCTCAAACTAGGGTTTGTAATGACAGAGCTGACCAATACAGATGTGAGTTCCACAAACTAAAACCATCACCATGATCTTCTGAACTTCCACGCAGAGCTAAAGCAGGTTTTCTTTTATAGGTTTCCTTGTGAGATCCTCATGAGATCCTCATTATTCTGCAAACAGCAGCTAAAAGGGAATGAATGAACAATTCACACAAAGTCCCAGTACTTGTGATTTAACCTTATAAAATATACATCATATCTAGCCTTGATAGATAATTCTGAAACTGACTCTATGACCTGTGATCCCATGTATAACTGACAAATGAATGATTATAGCCTGATGTACCTTTTAAAATATATATACTGATTTGTAATCACTTATAACTGACAAATTGATGACTAAAGTTAATTTCCTCTGTATTGATTATTTATTTAACGATCTGTCAATTTACTCAACAACCTGTTTCACGTTGTATGTGTTAGATTAGTATATGTTTAGAATAGCAATAAAGTTTGTCTGTGTTCAACGATAATGTGTCTGGTACATTTTGATAAATAATCTCATCCCTGTTTTTAAAAGATTTTGCTTCAAAGCTATACCTAAATATGTGTGATATTATTTTCAATAAGCCATGAGAATAATATTACTCCAATAAGTGAATGTGTCAGGATATAAGCACGGAGGCAGAGGTAAGTGAATCCAAACACAGCTTTATTTTCAGTGGCAAGAGTGTTAGGTGAGTATATAGTAATTTCAGGTGCAGATACTGTGAAGATCACTCGGTGCAGGGCAGGCAACAGGTAAGCACAAACACTTCGGGAATATGGGCATCAGGTAGTAACAGCTTAGTGATATCAATCCTCTCTTTCAGAAGCAGTCTTAGCAACCAGGTTCGGAAGACTAACTGGCGAATCGGAGGGATACCGGAGAGCAGACGGTAGGGGGTACGAACAGGAGTCCTGGAGAACAACAGAATGAGGACACAGGGGTTAGAGGTTTTCAGGTGAGTAAACGTTACATTTTTCAACAATCGGGATGCTTCAGGGGCTCAGAAGACGAAGAAGAGAGGTCTGTTCCTGTTGGAGGCTTGATGCTGAACTGGGGTTATGGTGAGTGATTTATAGTGCGTGTTGATGAGGTTGCTAATAGTGAACAGGTGTGTGTGATTAGTCATCCGGGGAGAGTGATCGTTGAGTGGAGAGTGGAACCAAGCTTGGCTGATCTCTCACAGTAGCCCCCCCTCCAGAGTCCGCGCCAGCAGACCTTGGACCCCCACGTCGTGGGGTGGATGCGGTACTGAGCAGGCAGGCGAAGTTGGTAGGTGACTGGGTTGAGGTCCGGGAGGCAGCCATAGGGCAGAGACTGGGTCAGGGGGCCTGGAAGGCGACTGTAGGACAGGGACTGGGTCAGGGGGCCTGGAAGGTGACCACAGGACAGGGACTGGGTCAGGAGGTCTGGGAGGCAGCCATGGGGCAGAGACTGGGTCAGGGGGCCTGGAAGGCGACTGTAGGACAGGGACTGGGTCATGGGGCCTGGAAGGTGACCACAGGATGGGGACTGGGTCAGGAGGTCTGGGAGGTCGCCACAGGTCGGGAACAGGGTCAGGAGGCCTGGGAGGAGGCCACAGGACAGAAACTGGGTCAGGAGGTCTGGGAGGAGTAATGGTTACTGGGGGAGCTTGCAGAACCATGTGAGGAAGGGTTTCTGGGGCGGAGCCGTTGGAGGCGGAGCCAAGGCGGACTCCAGGGGTGGAGCCGTGGAAGACTTGGCAGGCGGAGCCCTGGAAGGTGGAGCTGTGGAAGACTTGGCAGGCGGAGCCCTGGAAGGTGGAGCCGTGGAAGACTCGGCAGGCGGAGCCCTAAGAGACTGAGGAGGCGGCGCCGAGGAAGGCTCGGGAGGCTCAGGAGGCAGAGCCATGGGAGGCTCAGGAGTCGGAGCCGAGGAAGGCTCAGGAGGCAGAACCGAGGAAGGTTCGGGGGGCTCAGGAGGCGGAGCCGTGGGAGGATCAGGAGGCGGAGCCGTGGGAGGCTCAGGAGGAGGAGCCGTGGGAGGCTCAGGAGGTGGAGCCGTGGGAGGCTCAGGAGGCAGAGCCATGGGAGGCTCAGGAGGCAGAGCCGAGGAAGGTGGCGCCGTAGGAGGCTCTAGAGGCGAAGCCCTGGAAGGCTCTGGAGGTGGAGCCGAGGAAGGCCCAGGAGGCGGAGCCGAGGAAGTTTTGGGGGGCTCAGGAGGCAGAGCCGTGGGAGGCTCAGGAGTCGGAGCCGAGGAAGGCTCAGGAGGCAGAACCGAGGAAGTTTCGGGGGGCTCAGGAGGCGGAGCCGTGGGATGCTCAGGAGGCAGAGCCATGGGAGGCTCAGGAGGCAGAGCTGTGGGAGGCTCAGGAGGCAGAGCCGAGGAAGGTGGCGCCGTAGGAGGCTCTAGAGGCGAAGCCCTGGAAGGCTCTGGAGGCGGAGCCGAGGGAGGTGGTGCCGTAGGAGGCTTTAAAGGCGGAGGCCTGTAAGGCTCTGGAGGCGGAGCTGAGGAAGGCTCAGGAGGCGGAGCCGAGGAAGGTGGCTCCATATGAGGCTTTAGAGTCTCTGGGATCAAAGCCGTAAGAGGTTCGGGGAGAAGAGCTGTAGGAGGCTCGAGAGGCTTGAGGGGCGGAGCCCTGGAAGGCTCGAGAGGCGGAGCCCTGGGAGGCTCGAGCGGCTTGAGGGGCGGAGCCCTGGATGGCTCGGGAGGCTCTGGAGGCGGAGCCGTAGGAGGCTCGGGAGGCGGAGCTGTAGGATGTTCGAGAGGCGGAGCCCTAGAAAGCTCTGGAGTCTCTGGGGGCAGAGCCGTAGGAGGCTCGGGAGGCGGAGCCGTAGGAGGCTCGAGAGGCGGAGCTCTAGAAGGCTCTGGAGTCTCTGGGAGCAGAGCCGTAGGAGGCTCTGGAGGCGGAGCCCTAGGAGGTTCAGGGAGAAGGGCCGTAGAAGACTCGGGAGGCTCTGGGTGCTCGGGAGGCTGAGCCCTGTGTGGCTCGAGAGGCTCAAGAGGTGGAGCCCTGTGTGGCTCGTGAGGCTCGGGAGGCGGAGCCCTGGGAGGCTCGAGAGACTTGAGAGGCGGAGCCCTGGGAGGCTCAAGAGGCGGAGCAGAGGCAGGCAAAGCCGTGGAAGACTCTGAGGGCGGAGCAGAGGCAGGTAGAGACTGGGGAGAAGGCGCCCTTTTCTTTCTCTTTCTCTTTCGGCCAACAGGGAGCATGGTTATGGGGACGGCCGAGGCTACAGGCGTTGGCTCTGGGACGGTCGAAGCTACAGGCGCTGGCTCTGGGACGGTCGAGGCTACTGGCGCTGGCTCTTGGACAGTCATGGCTACTGGCACTGGCTCTTG
The DNA here is from genome assembly GCF_025860055.1 of Xyrauchen texanus. NCBI lineage: Eukaryota > Metazoa > Chordata > Actinopteri > Cypriniformes > Catostomidae > Xyrauchen > Xyrauchen texanus. The sequence continues at coordinate 12,540,966 of NC_068298.1, read as the reverse complement.
GACGGTCATGGCTACTGGCACTGGCTCTTGGACGGTCATGGCTACTGGCACTGGGTCTTGGACGGTCATGGCTACAGGCGCTGGCTCTTGGACGGTCATGGCTACTGGCACTGGCTCTTGGACGGTCATGGCTACTGGCACTGGCTCTTTGACGTCGGAGGCTAACGGCTTGCTGGCCGTGGCAGGCGTGGGCTCTGGCTCGCTGGCTGTGGCAGGCGGAGACTGGAGAGCAGAAGCTTTTCCTCTTCTCCTCCTCCAGGCAGATGAAGTGGACTGTGCAGGCTCAAGGGAATCGACTGGTGTGGGGGTTTGTTTGCTGGCTATGTTGTGGAACACCGGTTCGGTGTCCACCTCCCCCACGGTGAACGCAGGACCAGCGAACAGTAGGGCGAGGTCAATATATTGAACCAGGCTGAGGGAACAGCGACCACCAGGCATACAAGAAGAAGTTGGCTCATTTAGCCCATAATGAAAAATGTCTTTAAGGGCTACCTCGTTGAAGTTGACCTGGTCTGCCAGGGTACAAAATTCCGCGACAAAAGCCTCCAGGGGTTGATTCCCCTGACTAAGAGCCAAGAGCTGAACTGCTGGGTCCATAATGGAGATCTTTGATCTTTCTGTAGGATACAATTGAGGTTGTTGTTCAAGGATGAGCGAGGATGGCAGCAAGAATCCGTTGCAATCTTCCTCCCGACCTGAGAAGGGCGCTGGTCGGGAGGCGGCATTGGCGACGTACACCAGAGAGGAAGCGGGGTTTACGGAAGTGCCGTCTTTGGGTGGTTTGGATTCACTGGCGGTGTTTGGGTCAAGCCTTCTGTCAGGATATAAGCACGGAGGCAGAGGTAAGTGAATCCAAACACAGCTTTATTTTCAGTGGCAAGAGTGTTAGGTGAGTATATAGTAAGTTCAGGTGCAGATACTGTGAAGATCACTCGGTGCAGGGCAGGCAACAGGTAAGCACAAACACTTCGGGAATATGGGCATCGGGTAGTAACAGCTTAGTGATATCAATCCTCTCTTTCAGAAGCAGTCTTAGCAACCAGGTTCGGAAGACTAACTGGCGAATCGGAGGGATACTGGAGAACAGATGGTAGGGGGTATGAGCAGGAGTCCTGGAGAACAACAGAATGAGGACACAGGGGTTAGAGGTTTTCAGGTGAGTAAACGTTACGTTTTTCAGCAATCGGGATGCTTCAGGGGCTCAGAAGACGAAGAAGAGAGGTCTATTCCTGTTGGAGGCTTGACGCTGAACTGGGGTTATGGTGAGTGATTTATAGTGCGTGTTGATGAGGTTGCTAATAGTGAACAGGTGTGTGTGATTAGTCATCCGGGGAGAGTGATCGTTGAGTGGAGAGTGGAACCAAGCTTGGCTGATCTCTCACAGAATGAATCATAATTCCCTCATTAAAGCTAATTCCTTATGTGGAGCGGAGGGGGTTGAGGGCCGGGTCGGAATATCGCGCGCCCGGTCCCCAATCGGCCTGATGAGGCGCGCGAGGGTTAAAGGCGGCCGGTGACAATGGTTCGAGAGAGAGAGAATTATGGGCATGTCCGTCGTGTGTGTGTTTGTTTATGCTTTTGGTTTGAGTTTTCATTAATTTATGATTTATTTTGACAAGCCGGTTCTCGCCTCCTCCTTGCCCATCCTTTAACTGCGTTACACCTTATAATAGAAATTGCGAGCAGATACAACAAGACATTGTATTATGATTTTAATGGTAGAGAATTGTAATCAGAAAAATAATCTAAATATTTGTCATTTATCTAGCTTTTAATGGTTGTCAAATGTGACTAATTCCATTATAAATTTCCTTATATAATAATGATGTATAATAATGACAGTGTAAATTAATTACTAGCTCACACATAATGTTTTCCTACAAATAATGTTGGAAGAATTGTGGCACTTTAATACGTACTGAATACATTTATACTACCAAATATCCTACATATAATGGAACACAGGCACTTTAACCCATTCTGTGCACATCTACATCAACTGAAATTTGCTACAGTTGTCATGGAATAGGTGCTGCAGGCCAACAGCAGGCCCTCATCAAGCATTGGAGAGAGCATCAACAGCGTTTTGATGTGCTCCTTCGGGCCCATGAGGAGGACCAGCGGGTGCTGCGTAACTTAGTACCCCAGGAGGGAGCGGCCTCCCCATCCCCAGCAGCAGCGCCTCCCCACGTGTTGCTCACCAAGATGGAGCCTCAAGATGAGCTGGAGGCCTACCTTGAGCTCTTTGTGCACAACGCCGAAGCTCTGAAGTGGCTTTCGGAACAGTGGGCAGGCCATCTTCTGCCCCTACTGAATGGGGAAGCCCAGATCGTGGCACAACAGCTTACAGTTGACAACCTCCTGGACTACTCGGTGCTGAAGAAGTCCATCTCGCAACGGGTCAGCCGCAGCCCAGAAGAACACCACTAGCGTTTCCTGGCATGGCCTGGGCCATCTGCGGCTGCTCTGTGTCAGGCTGATGCTGGACAAGGGGAGGTGTCATCCTCCCCCATCCTTAGGAATTTCCTGGTAGGGGATTTCCCACTAGAGCAGTCATGAGATGAAACCCAGAAGCACGTGTTTGACCAAGTGAAAGAGATTGATGGTCAATTTCTCCAGCCAGTCATCGCACCCACATGTCCATATTTTTCAATTATAAAAGATCGGTTGTATAGAGTGATACAGGACACTCAGACAAGTTAAAATAAAACCCAGTTTTTGATACCAAAGAGCCGTCAGGAAATGTTATTCCAGGCAGTTCATCATAATCTGATGGCAGGTCACTTGGGACAGGGGAAAACACTAAGCTGTCTCATGGCCAGTTTCTATTGGCCGAGCATTCATGTGGATGCTCGCCGGTGGTGTGCGGCTTGTCGTGAATGGCAGCTGGTGAATCTGCCAGCTGCTCCAAATGTGCCATTGCGCCTCCTTCCATTGATCGAGGTTCCTTTCAAACAAATTGGCATGGACCTAGTTGGGCCACTAGAATGGACAGCGCACGGGCATCGCTTTGTGCTAGGCCTAGTATATTATGCAACGCAATATCGGAAGCAGTGCCGCTGCAAAATATCTCATCACGTAGGGTTGCGGAGGTACTATTCAACTCCTGAGCGGGGATCCTGAAAGAAATACTCACTGATCAGGGCACGGCTTTTAATAAACGTAAACTACGTGAGCTGTACAATGGAGGGACCTTCACAGAGCAAAAATTAAATACATTCATGACCTGAGAGCAAAACTCCACACACTGGAATGACTATCACAGGAGAATTTTCTACAGGCGTAAAAACGTCAGTCCTGGCTGTATAACAGGGGAGCTCGGCTACAGGAGTTTGCACAGGGAGATAAAGTACTTGTCTTGTTGTCTACATCGAGCTCGAAATGACTCGTGAATTGGCAATGGTCCTTTGAGGTCACACGGCGAGTTAAGGACGTCTACTATGAGGTACAGCGTGTCAGATTTAACACCTCAACCTACTAAAACCATGAAGAGAGGTAGTCCCCGTATCCTTGGCAAAGGTAGTTCCGGAGATGGAGAAGCTCGGACTGGAGGTGAATCTTAAAGCCAATCCATTCACCCTTGTGAAGACTACCTCTCGCCGTCACAATGTACGGAGGTTGCAAAATAATTTCTCTGACGTGTTCTTGCCCGGCTACACTAAACTCATAAAACACTACACTGAGATAACCCCAGGGGTAGAGGTACGTAGTCGTCCCTACTGCTTACCCGAACACAATAAACAGGTAGTACAGGAAGAATTAAAGGCCATGCTTGATATGGGTGTGAAAGAAAAATCCCACAGTGATTGGGCTAGTCCTGTGAAGTCCTTCTCCACACTGTTTGGTTTACACAAATTTGTGACCCTTCCATTCAGTTTGTTTAGGGCCCTGCCTACATTTCAGCATCTTATGGACAGGGTCCTCAGACCGCATTTGTATTATATAATTATTTATATTAATGATTGGCAGTTGCACATGTATCATCTGGGGGCTGTTCTGAGGACGCTGCGATGAGCAGGGCTCACAGCAAACCCAAAGAAGTGTGCAATTGGGCGGGTGGAGGTACGGTATCTGGGGTTCCACTTGGGTCATGGTCAGGTGTGGACCAAAAATTAGGTGAGACAATTCCTGGGGCTGGTTGGCTATTATCTAAGGTTTGTGCTTAATTATTCGGATGTCACCAGCCCACTGACTGGTCTCACTAAAAAGGAGCTTCAGACCCAGTCCAGGGGATGGAGCCATGCCAACAAGCATCGTGGACTTCCTCTCCAGAAGGAGGGGGGTGAGGGGAGTGGGCAGGCCGGACAGTTCCCCCAGCCTGAGTCGGGCGGTGGGGGTATGTGGAGCCAAGAGCAGGGGTAAGCCTTCGTCAGGGGGAAGAGAGAGAGAGAGAGAGAGAGAGAGAGAGAGAAAGAGAAAAGAGAGAGGAGTTTGCAACATAAGGAGGGGAGCAATATGGCTATTCCCAGCTTTAAGCAAAGGGATTTTAATTGGAATGTGCCCTGGTAAGCCCTCAGGGTGAGTGATGAATGAATGAGACGCCACCTCAGGTCTCCCCAATATGGGTTGAGTCAGCACTACTTCAGCTGCATGAAAAAACTTAATGGCTCATAAACTTTCCATTGGCTTTGTTCTATAATACTGGAGACCAATATCTCGTCCAACCAGCATTCGGAGAACTCACTCGTTGCGCCCGAACGCAATGATCGTTTTATTTTATCACTTTCATTTTCTTGTTTTTATATGCTTCTCTCTCTGAGTACAGTTATTTATCATTGGCCCTGCTGAGAGCAAAAGCACAACAAAGCACAAACTCAGTGACGGGGAATGATTTATCGCCTCTAGCATTGCTCCACTTTTTTTCTCTCCAGAGCAGAACACAGTAAAAGTTCACTCCTCCTTTGTCGTGAATGATTTAATTCCCACACAGAATACGATCCCCCTTGGACCCCAAAAAGATCCCATTGACTGAAAGAAATTGTTCTGGGTATTTAATTCAGTGCCTGTATTGTAAATCCTACAAACTCGTTTGATGATTTATGCAATATTCATTAAAATACAATCAATGTTTTTTACATTTTACAGGTCATATCACATAATATAACACTGAAGTAACAATGGCCAAATTAAACATTTATATTTGTATGTATGTTTTTAGTTAACATGCTAACCAATCTGCTACGCTAACATATCTTGCATAAATTATGTTGCTTTCATGTGCACCTAGGAAGCTCTCAAATCTTAAAAGTATAATTGCATACATCACTTTTACAAAAGCTATATTATTTATTCATGCATGGTATTTCACAAAATAAATAAATATAAATACATTTGTATAAAGCAAGCCATGAACAATGAATCATGGGCTTTACATGAGATGACTATCTGTTGAATACAATACATTATAATTATGGAAATACAGTGCTGAACATGACTTTGCAAACCATTTGCTTCCATTTACTGAAGATTGGCTTACCAACATCTGTCATGTGGACACATCCCTTCCAATGTCACAACCACACAAAATATGAAACATAATTTTTTATATTTAATCACACTGCTTTCTGGAATACTTGATTCTGATTGGTCAGTCATGCCATCCAGCGGCCTGATATTTCTGAGTAATGACTGCATATCCAGGGATAAAGGGATATCAAATCAGTCATCCCGATATTTAGAGTCATCTTTCCAACTTATTATTATTTGTTTACTTATTTAAATGTTTCCGGAGACACTGTGATCTCTTTCTTCTCACATTTTTCATGCTCATTTAATTATTTATTTGGTATTTCATGTAATAAGTAGTGTAACATAGTCAAATAATAGAGAAAAATAAAAACACGCACCTGGAAAACTTTGTGATCACGCTCTACATCAGACTTAAAATTTTTTTTTAAATCAACCATTTTACATTTTATAGAACACATCATAGTTTGTGTCACCTGATCACATTGAGTATGGTCAGCCAGTCATTATCGCAAATGACTTAAGTGCTGTTTAATTATGACTGAATTTACCTGAAGAGCTACAACAATAAAATGTGCATACCCTCTGGCAGGCAATACAAACAGCTTTCCTTTGAGGTGCAAAAGTGATCAGATTCTGCAGGTGATATTGAATCTTGCACAGCATTGGCATTTTGCTCCCCCACTAGTGGCCATTACATGTCTGTTTCCCAGCTTCACAGCTGCAACTATGTATGTGCCAGGGAGGAGCCCCTGTTAATTACTTGACTAATGAACAGGTGAGTGATAGTCTTTTATGTCTTCTGCTATGAGAGTGGGCTATTAATTTGTGCTAAGGGACGGCCCCCTTGAACAGCCATGCACTGCATCTGTCAGTAGGCCACCCATGTGGCAAGTCCCAGTTCTGCATATCAAAAACTAAATCATGGAGAACAATGGCTGTCCTATGGAAAAAAGAGTCAATGTATACTATCATGACATTGTGGGGGAGAGGCTTTCACACAGTGGAAAGGATTCCAGTAAATTACCAGCTTGCTTCTACTGCTCCTTGCACGGCAGCACCGCTGGAAGCCCTAGGCACACTCCACTGTACTGTATATTCAAAGGACGACATTCTGCATGATTCAGCTGTTTGCACAATGTTGCCTGTAGATATAAACATTTGCCTTTGTGCTCTTTGGATGCTTCAACAAACACAGACTGTTGGGAAGAATGAAAAGGGGAAATGGATTGGAAAGCTAGAGGGCTTATAGGGTTATGTCACTTTTTATCATTTTTATTTGGGGACATAGAGCAGGGAGTACAGTATTATGATTGAGTATCCTGAGTGTAAGGCTCTTGATATTATAATTGTGCAAAGTTGAAATGAACCCTCTCGAATTCAGAAATCAATCCACAGTTTGTTGGTGAACAGTATTATGCTCCACCATAGCAGCACCAAACCATCATGAACCAGGATAAACCAGCCCTGGACCAGCTCAGTGACATTCTGTTAGAAAATAATTGTAACTTTGTCATATTAGACATCTAAATTTGCAGGGCAAACTTACAGAACAAGAATAAATGTTAAAAAATATGCAACTTATCTGAACGTTTAAAAATATATCCATAACAGTTAGAACATATATTATGGGTGCAATACAAGTTAAATGTGATCAACAGCATTTGAGGCATAATTTTGTTTACTACAAAAAATTATTTAGACTTGTTCCTCCTTTCATTACCTTAAATAAAAAACTAAAATTTATGTTACAGTGAGGCACTTATGTAAAATGGAAGCAATTGGGGACAATTTTTGGAGGGTTTACAGGCAGAAATGTGAAGCATACAATTTTATAAAAGCACTTACATTAAAACATGATTATTATTCTTTGAGTTGTAAAGTTGTTTAAATTGTTGTTTGTACAGTTATTTTAGGGTTTAAGGCACTATTGTATGTTTTGTAATCATATGTTTTACTACGAATTGGCAACCAGCTTATTTGCTTAAATTTATCCTGTATACCTGACTTTTAGTATAAAGAGAAGATCATTGAAATTATTCAAATGTTACGAAGCAAGGTAGCTTGTTTGTAAGCGTTAGCAGGCAAGATCAAGTTACACAGTCCATCAATCCATATGGCACTATATTTCACATGCTTTGCAGTTATGTAAGCTTACCTGTCCAAATTCCGGGTCGGTTTTGATCACCAAAACCAGATTTTATCCCGAAAACCGAACGAAGTTCCCTCCAGGAATCAAATGCCCTGCTGATGTTCACTCTAGTTTTCGCTCGACCACTATCAGGTTCCTGCTTAGCCAGATGGGATTCAGTAGATAAATGTTTTTTTGGCTTACTCTGAGTTTGTGTAGGAGTCAGTGTTGAGCTGGGTGCCGGACTTTTGCTGGATTCCATCTCTAAGATAACGTTACCTAGTGTTGCAGTTTGTCGTCACTGTTGAATAGCGGAAGCAATAAGGTAAGGCTCTTGGGAGCGCACATAAACGTCACATCCTTTGGATTTTCCCGGCAAAAGCGACCCTCTCCCTTCGCATGAAAATCAGTCTACATGCTTTAATAGGCAACCCAGGAAGTCTGGGAAGTGCTTATTTTTTAAGTTGCGTTATAAGCCGTTCACACATTGGCAAAAAAAAATTGTTACATATTGCACCTTAATGAAAACTGACCAACCAATGAGACTTATAGTTCTTGTTGAGGCTGATGAACTCCATTTAGTTTTCTTTGTAAAATGGTTAGAAAGAATAAAAAAAGTCATTTTTAACATGTATCTCCTTGCAATCTCATAAGTAGAGTTTTGGATTTCTTCTTCTCCGCCTATTTGCTATACTTCTACTCACCTGGTGCGTTGCACGAGAGATATTCTATTCCAACAACCACGTTTTTTCCATAGGAAAGAGAGTAACTTTTATACGTCATACATACGCCATAACGGCAGAGACCATTTAGCAGAGATGGGCCACTTCTATTAAAATGAATGGGAGAAATTGGAACGCCAAACCAAAAAGCTCTAATGCTCAATGGTCAACGGATGTAGAAAGGAAGTCCTGCCTTATAGGTAAAAGTGCCAACCATCTTTTAGATACAGACATTGCCTGTCAATCAACTCACTAACGGGCATGCACATTATACAAGCCGGGAAAATTGTGTTTATTAGCATAAAATGAGGTACAGAAGCACATTTAATAAAAAAAATTGTATTAGAAGCATTACATTTTATTGCTGATTTGAAATTTGATCTTTGACTGTAATCTTGACCAACCGTTATTTTAATTTCAGTCTTTCGCCAATCAAGTAGATTGAAGGTGCGCTGGTATGACTAGAAATAGTCTCCCGAGAACGTTCCAAAGATGGTCGACAGTGGACTGACTTGCTAGAAAGATAATGGTCAACTATAAATATATATATATATATATATATATATATATATATATATGAAATGGACCACTGCATTATGCATTGTTTTGTTAACCTTGTAGGCTTTCCATGGTAGAACGGCTCTGGTTGCTCCACCTAGTGAACTGAAATAAAATAGCTTTTTGTTAAGTGCTATGGGATACCTAAACCACAGCAGTTATTCCATTGGCTGAGAAATCATCTTCTGCTCCCAATTAGGAAAATTATGATCTTGAAAAAACAAATGCAAATAGCCTCTCCCTTGCTATGTTATCTCTCTGCCCTCCATTTTTTATAATTTCTATTTTCTTATAAGGCCAGCTCATAATTTCTTCTGAAAGTCTGTTTTACATAATGAATTTAGAGATAATGGAATCCAGTCTATCTGAATATCAATTACTTCAGCAATCCAAAACTATAAGCACCACATTATAATACAAACACAATATTGTGTTTTATTTGGCTTAAAAGTAAATTTTTTCCTGCCAACCAGGCAATTGTTTCCCTACCTTTAATTCCACTTGTAGGCAAGTCACATTCTGCCCTTGAAAGAAGCTCATCATCATTAGTCTTGGACTGCATTTGCTCAACACACACTTGCTCATTTTGTTCACTCACTGCTAATGGTGCATTCAGTGTCATGCCACTCAATCAAAGTCCTGCTCTCTAGGCCTCTCTTTCAACATGGCAACACACATTTGTTTGAATGCCACTGAGCTGTTATTCAAATAGATTTTCAGAATATGACAAATGGTCATTTAGTTGCTCAGCTATGAAGTAAGATCATTGAGACTGTAATATAGCTTAGAACACATCACAGCGCTCTTTTAATAGAGACAAATAGAATGGAGAATCTAAAAGAGAAATCTCTTCTGCAAACCTAATATGTAAACTGCCACAGGCACAAACATCTACACGTCCCAAAATGATGCCAGCAGTGGCCTACCACTTAGGCAACTAATAGGAATAAGCCCAACTGACATTTAATGGGTGTTTATTTTGGATGAAATCCCTGTTCTAATGACTGTGGAGCAACTAAAAGGTGGTATGTATGATGTAATAAGCATACAAAGGCGAGACTATTTATCACTTCTATGTTTTAGTCTCATGTTGTTGCAGTTATAACTTGACACAGGGTATCAAAAATGCAGCGTTCAAGGGCGAGACATATCATAATGGTCAACGATGTCAGTCTTAGTATGTGTTTCTAATGAAAAACAATTAAAAAACAGCTTCCTGTTAGAACAACCCATAAACTAAAACCCTAGCAATCACCTACACAGAATTTTCCGCAAAAGAACATCTGATCCCAAACTCAGACATGTACTGATACAGAGATTCTGATATTATTTTCTGGACTGTAATTCAATTAAAAGCTTTTACATGCATTAGTATTTAGATTCACTTGGGTAGTAGTAGCTGGAAAGAGTTGCCTGGAAATAAATACTGTAATTGAGTGGATAGCTGATTAGGTTGAAACTGAATTCTCAGAATGAAACAGACTACCTCTGACAGGAGTTTTACTCAGACTCTCAGAGCTTTAGGAGTGTGAGGACTGAGCATAGAATAAACTACTTCCTTACAATACGGGAAAGGAAATGCACTTTCAAATACTAATGAATAATACAAGGCTGCTAAATCTAATTAGGAAAAGGCTCATGCAGGAACATTCAGAAGATATTTGCGTTTAATGTCAGACTCAGAGAATAACAATTAGTTATTTGCACAGTTTACAGCCAGCAAAGGTCGAGATTGTTTAAGTAATTATGTTTTTATCAAATCAAATATGCGTTGTGTACAGCCAGTGAATGAGATTCCTATTTGATCAAGGAACAATTTCAGCCCTGTGTTCAGTTTCCCCATTCAAACCAGAAAAGAAACAAGACTTTCATAAATTAAATTATAAACTAGTCTACACTGAAAGTTTCTCTTCTTTTATGTGTGTTAAACTTGAATCACAAAAATGCTAAACTTTTATTAATGAGTCAGCTCTATGATGTCATAGGATGTGCAAATGCGCATGACCGCAGAGCAATGTTTCCCTAAGGAAGCTAAATATAACCGAGAATTGCAGGGAGTCAAAATAAAATATTCCCACCAAAACGTATTACTAAAGCTTTTAATATAAGCATTCACCCAGTAACCAACACAGCGTTTAAAGGGTTATTAAAACTGAAAATTCTCTCGTCGTTTACTCACCCTCATGCCATCCCAGTTGTGTATAACTTTCTTTATTCTGCTGATCACAAAGAAAGATTTTAAAAATATTTCAGCTCTGTATATCGTCACAATGCAAGTGAATGGGTACCAACATTTTTAAACTCCAAAACTATAAAATCCCCTCCCAGCCAATTAGGTGGCGATATGCACAAATTATGCAAATTGCCAAAAAGAAAAGAAGAATATGAAAGTAAATGTAAAAAAGGACTTAAGTATTAATCTGATTCTCACCCACACCTATCATATTGCTTCTGAAGACATGGATTTAACCACTTGAGTCTTATGGTCCCATTACATTTATGCTGCCTTTATATGCTTTTGGAGCTTAAAAATTCCTGTCACAATTCACTTGCATTGTATGGACCAACAGAGCTGACATATTCTTCTTAAAACTTCTTGTGTTCAGCAGAAGAAAGAAAGTCATACACATCTGGGATTGCATGTGGTGAGTAAATGATGGGATAATTTTCATTTCTGGGTGACATATTCCTTTAATACACATGCTCACTACCATTTGCAAATAGTACACCAAAGCATATGGGAGCACACATACACACACACACATACAATGTATCAGGTGTTTCCATCTGTGTTGAGTTCTATCTATTTTACAGAGTGACAAACCACTCCAAATGATTCAGTGCAGCCAGAGCTGCCCGAATGATTCATACTGAATTGTGAATTGATTCAGAAAATTTTTTTACAAAAAAAGGAGAGGGAAAATGAGAGTGAGGAGAGAATGAGGAAAAAACTTGCTCGCCTGTTTCCAGACATGCCATCACCTGGTCCTCGATCACTCCTCCTTCCTCTGGTGGATGACAGCTGCTCCTCCCAGGGCGGAACGGAGCCAGTCCTCCGACCCCTGGCAGATACAACTCCCCTCTGTGTTTTTAGTGGCCGGTAGGGAACTCCTCCACCCCTGGCAGCGGCTCCACCACTCCAGGCGGCTGGCAGCGAGCCCCTCCTCCCCTCGCGGATGGCCGCGGCTGCTCCTTTGGGTGGATGGAAGTTGCGAGAACTCCACAAGTGTGCATCACTCTTCATTCCTGGGTTTCGGCACCAATGTAACAAGGTTAAATTGGGAAAGAAGGAGGCGAGAACCTGCTGAACAGTCAAAATAATAATAATAATTCCTTGCATTTATATAGCGCTTTTCTAGGCACTCAAAGCGCTTTACATAGTATAGGGGGAATCTCCTCAACCACCACCAGTGTGCAGCATCCACCTGGATGATGCGACGGCAGCCATAGTGCGCCAGAACACCCACCACACACCAGCTATTGGTGGAGAGGAGAGAGTATAGTTATGTAGCCAATTCAGGGATGGAGATTAATACGATGCCATGGTAGATAGGGGCCAATGGGGGGTATTTGGCCAGGACACCGGGGTTACACCCCTACTCTTTACGGGAAGTGTCCTGGGATTTTTAATGACCACAGAAAGTCAGGACCTCGGTTTAACATCTCATCCAAAGGATGGTGCCTTTTTTACAGTATAGTGTCCCCGTCACTATACTGGGGCATTAGGACCCACACAGACCGTAGGGTGAGCACCCCCTGCTGGCCTCCCTAATACCACTTCCAGCAGCAACCTCGGTTCCCCTTCTGTAGCTCTCTCCACGTTGTGTCAGAGAAGCGACACTAGGGGTCTCTCTTGAGCGCCGATATTCACCTCTGGACTATGAAAAAAGGCCAATGAGAGTTGGCAACCAGTATTTGCATGTCCCGCCCCCGGACATACGGGTATTTAAGCGGCGCAAATACGGGAGTTCATTCAGAAAATTTCTTCGGAGCCGATGGTCGTGTCTGCAACTGCTGTGTGTACACACCGAGTTCCTGTTATCCCTCTGCTGCATGCTGTTGGATTCTACGGCGCACAACAGCGGCTTTCTCCTGTTTGCACGGCTGCGCATTCCTGCCCCTGGGCGCATCGACAGTGCAGATTTAAAAACTCTCACGAGTTTTTTCCCTAAAAGAGTGATTTTATTTAAAAGAGTAATTTCCTCTAAAAGAGCAAAACACAGCGGCGTTGAACGTCCTTTTAAGGACGCGTCTTTATAAAGATGCCCTTCCGCCCCTGTGTTGTTTTTGGATGCGGTAGAGTGCTCTCCGCTTCCGACGGCCACAGGCGCTGTCTCGTGTGTCTGGGTAGCGATCACACCGAGGCTGCGTTTGTGGATGGTTCATGTTCTCACTGCGAGAACATGACCATGACAACGTTGCAGTCGCGGCTTGCTTACAACCGTGAGCAAGCCACTCCAGCCACCCCCCGTGTCGCTACTTCTTCCCACGGGTTATCTGATGCTGAGGACTCCACTGGGCTGCCGCTTTCGGGCCTGCACGCCCAGGCTGAGGCCGACGCACAGATGACGAACATGTTTTCCCAGGCAGCCGACAGCATGGGTTTGGACTGGAACCCTCCATCCTCCCCACAACCATCACGGCTCGACAACTGGTTCCTGGGGTCTGGGCGCCGCTCGCAGCCTCGCCCCCCCCCCCCTGGTCCCGTTTTTCCCAGAAGTGCATGATGAGCTGACGTCTTCGTGGAGAGCACCCCTCTCCACTCGTCACATCGCCACAGGCTCGTCCGCCCTCGCCACCCTCGATGGCGGAGCGCGCCATGGGTATGAGGCGATTCCCCAGGTGGATAGGGCGGTTGCGATCCATCTATGCCCGGTACCCCTACCACCTGGCGAGGTCGCCCTGTACTCCCTTCCCGGACCTGTAGAGCAACCTCCTCGCTGACAGCGAAGGCCTACAGCGCCACCGGATGCGCCGCTTCCGCCCTGCATGCCATGGCTCTCCTTCAGGTCCACCAAGCCAAGGCACTACGCGACATGCACAGGGGTGGCCCTGATCCCGACACGCTGCAGGAACTGCGCTCAGCGACCGACCTCGCCCTGAGAGCGACGAAGGTCACAGCGCAAGCACTCGGGCAGGCGATGGCCACGCTAGTGGTCCAGGAATGTCAACTGTGGCTGAACATGGTCGAGATGCGTGAAGCTGACAAGACTCGCTTCCTCAACGCCCCTGTCTCCCAGTTCGGCCTCTTCGGCGACACCGTCGAGGACTTTGCCCAGCAGTTCTCCATGGTGAAGAAGCAGACGGATGCCATCTCTCACATCATGCCTCGCCGGAAGCCTGCCGCCACGGCCCACGCCCCGTCTGCTCACCGAGGGCGTCCTCCCGCGGCCAGAAGGCAAGCCCCTGCTCCGCCTCAACCCGGGCCCAGCTCTCAGCCCCAGCGTCGAGCAAACCGCGGGAAGCACACGCCCCCTGTCTCACGGACCCCCTCGAGGACCCGGAAGGCTCCCAGGCGCTCCTGAGACAACGCACCCAGAGCCCAAGACGTTAGCTCTGGAGGTGATAAGACCGCTCCGTCCCCCGGTGGAGGGCCGGGAGGAGAATCCTTTGTTTTTTCATTTGCTGCACCCCCTAACACGGGCTGCGGTACCCAAATTCTCAATAAAAGCTATTTCCTTTGTCTCTGCGGCACATGGCCCGCAAATGCCGTTCTCACGGCACAACAGTCCCGGCTCCACGGACGCGGTGTCCCCGCCTTCAGCGCCACGACTGTTCCCTGGCCGGCCGGTTCATTCGAGTCCAGAGGACGCCAACATCAGACCTCCTCCTCAGTCACGAACCCGCCCCCTGCCGGGTGCGCGGAGCAAGGTAAGTGCTTGGAGTTCATTCTCAGCACCAGAGCCTCGGGATGCCACGTTGCCTCCCGACGGCGCATTACCTGTTCCGCACCGCTGCGAAGCCCCGCCGGGTATGTCCAAAAAACCCGTCCCCTTTAGGAGTTTAGAGGCGTGGCTTTCACTGCCCAACCCGTCACGCTGGCTGCATCGGACCATTCGACTCGGTTACGCAATTCAGTTTGCCAGGTCTCCGCCCCCCTTCGTGGGCGTACATTTTTCCGCAGTACACGGCCAACATGCCCTCTCCCTGCGCGAAGAAATCGCCTCCCTTCTATTAAAGGACGCGATAGAGCCTGTCCCTCCAACCGAAATGAAGAAGGGTTTCTACAGCCCTTACTTCGTTGTACCCAAGAAAGGCGGCGGCTTACGACCGATCTTGGACCTGCGAGTTTTCAATCGGACCTTGTCCAAACTCCCGTTCAAAATGCTCACCCAGAAACAAATTCTATCTGGCATCCGGCATCTAGATTGGTTCGCAGCGGTAGACCTGAAGGACGCGTACTTCCACGTCTCAATTCGTCCTCGACACCGCCCCTTCCTAAGGTTCGCGTTCGACGGCCAGGCGTATCAGTACAAAGTCCTCCCCTTCGGCCTGTCTCTGTCCCCTCGCGTCTTCACGAAAGTCGCAGAGGCAGCTCTTGCTCCGCTCCGAGAAGCCGGCATACGCATACTCAATTACTTCGATGACTGGCTCATACTGGCCCACTCCCGAGAGTTACTATGCGCACACAGAGACCAGGTGCTCAGCCACCTCAGCCGTTTGGGGTTTCAGGTCAACTGGGAAAACAGCAAGCTCTCCCGGTCCAGAGCATCACTTTTCTCGGTCTGGAGTTAGACTCAGTCCCAATGACAGCACGTCTCTCCAACGGCGTGCTCAGTCAGTGCTGAAATGCCTCGCTTCCTTCAAGTCAGGCGCCATGGTCCCGCTAAAACATTTCCAACAGCTCCTGGGGCATATGGCATCCTCCGCGGCGGCAGCCGCTGGGGTTGATGCATATGAGACCACTTCAGCACTGGCTCTGGACTCGAGTCCCGAGACGAGCATGGCGCCGCGGCACACACAACATAAAAGTTACCTCTGCCTGCCGCCAAACCTTCAAACCCTGGACAGACCTCTGCTTCCTAAGGGCAGGAGTACCCTTGCAGCAGGTGTCCCGACGCGTTCTGGTCACAACCGACGCCTCCAAATTGGGTTGTGGTGATGTATGCAACGGGCACGCAGCCGCAGGCCGGTGGAACCAAGGCCCGTTGCGCTGGCACATCAAATGCCTAGAGCTGCTGGCTGTTTTTCTGGCCCTGAAGAAGTTTCTCCCGTTAATTCGGAACAAACACGTCCTAGTCAGGACAGACAGCACCACGGTCGTAGCCTACATAAACCGCCAAGGCGGAGTACGCTCCCTTCACATGTCACAGCTCGCCCGTCGTCTCCTCCTTTGGAGCCAGCAGCGATTCAAGTCACTGCGCGCCACTCACATCCCCGGCAACCTCAATGTGATAGCGGACGCGCTGTCAAGACAAAACTTGCCCGGCGGAGAGTGGAGGCTCCACCCCCAGTCGGTCCAGCTGATTTGGGACCGGTTCGGCAAGGCTCAGGTAGACCTGTTTGCCTCCCAAGAAACCTCCCACTGCCCGCTCTGGTATGCCCGGACAGAGGCTCCCCTCGGGGCAGATGCGTTGGCACACAGCTGGCCTCTTGAGGGCTGTGCAAGTACGCATTTCCCCCAGTGAGCCTTCTTGCACAGGTGCTATGCAAGGTCAGGGAGGACGAGGAGCAAGTCATTCTGGTAGCCCCTTACTGGCCTACCCGGACTTGGTTTTCGGACCTCACGCTCCTCATGACAGCCCCTCCCTGGCGGATTCCCCTGAGGAAGGACCTTCTTTCTCAGGGACGGGGCATGCTCTGGCACCCGCACCCAGACCTCTGGAACCTCCACGTCTGGCCATTGGATGGGATGCGGAAGATCTAGCCGGCCTACCACCGACCGTCATAGATACAATCAATCAAGCCAGAGCCCCCTCTACCAGGCATCTCTACGCTCTAAAGTCGAGTCTGTTTGCGGACTGGTGTTCTTCCCGAGCCGAAGACCTGCAGAAGTGCGCAGTTAGGTCAGTGCTCGTGTTTCTTCAGGAGAGGCTGGAGAGGAGGCTGTCCCCCTCCACCCTCAAGGTGTATGTCGCCGCTATCGCTGACCCACCACGACTACGGTAGACGGCAAGTCTCTTGGTAAGCACGACTTAATCGTCAGGTTCCTAAAAGGTGCCCGGAGGATAACTCCCTCCCGGCCTAACCTGTTCCCCTCCTGGGATCTCTCGGTCGTCCTTACGGGCCTCCAGAGACCCCCCTTCGAGCCGCTTGACTCAGCTGGACTCAGGGCCCTCTCTCTCAAGACAGCCCTGCTGATCGCGCTCGCTTCCATCAAGAGTGTCGGGGACCTGCATGCGTTCTCTGTTAGCGACGCTTGCCTGGAGTCGGTCCGGCAGATACTTTCGTGATCCTAAGACCGCGACCGGGCTATGTGCCCAAGGTTCCTACCACGCCCTTCAGGGATCAGGTAGTGAACCTGCAAGTGCTGCCCCGGGAGGAGGCAGACCCAGCCCTTTCACTGCTGTGTCCAGTACGCACTTTACGTATTTATCTGGACCGCACACAGAGCACCAGACGCTCTGAGCAGCTCTTCGTCTGCTTTGGGGGACAGCAGAAAGGGAATGCTGTCTCCAAGCAGAGACTCGCCCACTGGGTTGTCGACACCATTTCCCTGGCTTATCACACCCAGGCCGTGACCCCCCCTTGCGGGTCCGAGCTCACTCCACCAGGAGTGTTGCGTCCTCATGGGCACTGGCTAGGGGCACTACCCTAGCAGACATTTGTAGAGCAGCGGGCTGGGCAACACCTAACACTTTTGCGAGATTCTACAATCTCCGAGTTGAGTCAGTATCGTCCCGTGTTCTCTCAGATACCGAGCCCGTGGGAACTTCGGTGGCACGCCCACGATCTGACCAGGTGAATTGCTTGCAGCTAGCGCCCTTCCCCTAACCAGGGAAACAGTCGCCTTCATTCCCAGGAGATCTCAGGTTTGGGACACTGGTCGATTCCTCCCTAGCCCTCGTGGGTCGCAGTTCAGCGGAGGAACTTCGCTGACCCAAGCCACTCGCGGTACCGGAAGCTACCCTGTACTGGTATAGGTGCTCCACAGGTAAGGCCTCCTTCGGACTCCCCCTGTGTGTAACACCACGGTTCTGTCCCCTCTGGCGAGCTGACTCCCGTGTTCCCTTAGGCAGTCATGGCTGCCTCGGCTGCCGTGCTGTATGTTCCCCCCTCTATAGGCTGGATCCACCACCGCACCAACTTTTCCACAGAGGCCCTAAGCAGGCCTCTGATGGTTTTGCCACTTAAACTTGCCTCCCCTCTCAGGTAGGTGTGGCCTCCGCAGGGTCTTCTCCGCCCTGGATAAGGGCTAAGACCCCCTTCCCTCAATGCGTGTAAGGGCCTCGGCCTAAGTTGCTCTATGCGAGAAACATAGAGAGAAAAGAGGCCCGGCCAGGCTTGGCCCGTTCCTAGGTTGGCGGCCAGCACCTTGTTCCCCTTCAGGGTAACGATAAGGAATCCTGATGGCTTAAATGGGGCATTGGGGAAGAGTGCGTGCAGCCTGATACAGTTGGTCGATCCTGCACGTAAGAATACCTGCTCGCTCCTGTATCAGCAGTTCACGTACGCGGCTCAGCGCATGGCGCTTTTATAAGTGGACCCCTAGTGTCGCTTCTCTGACACAACGTGGAGAGAGCAACAGAAGGGAACGTCTAGGTTACGTATGTAACCTCCGTTCCCTGATGGAGGGAGCGAGGCGTTGTGTCTCCCCTGCCACGTCGCTGAGCCGAGCCACTGTTGTGGCCGGACCATTTCCGGCTCCTCAGAAAAATCCTGAATGAACTCCAGTATTTGCACCACTTAAATACCCGTATGTCCGGGGGCGGGACATGCAAATACTGGTTGCCAACTCTCATTGGCCTTTTTTCATAGTCCAGAGGTGAATATCGGCACACAAGAGAGACCCCTAGTGTCGCTTCTCTGACACAACGTCTCGTTCCCTCCATCAGGGAACAGAGGTTACATACGTAACCTAGACGTTTTCCCCAGGAGGTCTCCCATCCAGGTACTGGCCAGGCTCAACCCTGCTTAGCTTTAGTGGGCTACCAGGAAAGAGATGCAGGGTGATATGGCTACTACAATAATCCCTCTCCTTGGCTGATTAGCCTGATTGGGGGATGAGGGTGCGTAGTAATGGCCTGGCCCTGCCCTTCTCCTCGTCACAGTAATATATGAATCACAACACACCAAACTGACAGCATTAATCGCCACGGATGATTTTGTTATTTTCAAAACACTGAAATTGAAACATATTTTTTTCAAGCCATACACGCTGTTTTCATTTGAAAATAGTTTTTTATACTGCTACGAGGTTATTTGTATTTCAGATGCACAAACTGCTGAAGAACAGCATGGCTCATTGATTTTGACAGTCACGTGATCTTCCTGCCATGAATAAGAGACAGTGTTCACTCAAGAGAAGCATGAATGATTAATACATAGAGATTTATGCTGGACGCTGGTGTTACATCTATATTTTCACATATTAGTGAATATGCTGCTGTGCACATCTACGGCAGTGGAGATATAAGTGATGCTTAAGCACTTAAGCTGCCTGCTCAGTATTTTCTCATTTAAGGCAGTGCAGGCTTTAGAAGAATGGAGCAATAAATCACCCATTCTCAGGTACATTCCCCATGCGGTGGCATTTTACTGTCAATGAAACTGACTGCGCATTCCCTTGATATTTATTTGCTGAAATACCTCACTTTAAAACAAAGAATAAAAGCAAACCTCACCTCAAAATTGTGAAAAAGGTTCCAAAATCACTGGCCTGTATATTATACAGTGGGATGAGGAAAATAGAAAGAATATCTTCACCCCTTTGGTATATCTGTCTAGTTTGTTTCTTTTCTGTTTATCGTAAGATACTGTATATACTGTATATACTGTTGTTCAAATCAGAAGTGTACTCTATGATTACAAAAATGACAATAAAAATATAACAATATTAAATTTGTTCATGGAACATCTTGGAATTCACATGTTACAACAGCATACTGTATAAAATGTAATGCATAACCAGCTCTATTGTGTTTTAAAGGTGAAGTATGCAATTTCTTTCATTTCTGCAACCTAAATCAGCAAATGGATTCGCAAAAATAATGAATGTTTTCAAACAGGTTTCCCAAACACTTTACACATCTCCCATTGGTCAGGCAAACATATGTCGGGCCCCAGAAACAAACAGAGCATTGTTGAAAGTGCTGCAGAGCAGTGCTATACTTTTTGGGAAAATCAATCTATATAGTTGTTTCTGCACATATAAATGGTTTGGGTGAAAGTATTTTAACTAGGGCTGTCAATCGATTCATAAGTTTAATCAAATTGATTACATGGTGTCCCGATTAATTAATTGCGATTAACCACATTTAATCGCATACACAATTATTTGCTGAGAAAGACCCTCATATAACAATAATTCAATATATAATGATGAAATAATTATACATAGTTATCTTTAAATATTTAACAATGATATATATATATATATATATATATATATATATATATATAACAAATATTCAGATAAAATGCGTTACATTCTTGTGGCAGAAGAGTTAATCATTGATAAGACAATACAAAAAGTGGCTTTAGAATACATTGTATTGTTTACTACCATATTATTGAACATAAGTCAATCATTGGCATACAGTTCACAGCAATCTATTTCACAAGTGAACTGTCAATCAGTTGGAGATTTATTATGAGGGCTTGTTTAAGGACCCGTCAATGAACACCTGCGTCAGATATGCTTGTGTAGCAATCGGGTATATTGCGTCATAAACATGGGTCACTGTGTCAAGTTAAATATAGTTTAATACTTTGAACACATCTTGAGATCCCTTAGTTCGGATTTGCCCTCCATCAAGTGTTTTGAACACAAGAACGTAATGCATGTTCGTTGCCCATACAGCTGAGGTAAACAGGTGGTACTACAAGTTTGCATTCCTCTGGATCTTCCTTATAAGGGGGCATTACGATTCAAATTAATTGCATACATTTTTTTAACGAGTTATTTTTTATCAAATTAATTGGATTGAATTAACTTGTTAAATCGACAGCCCTAATTTTAACATAAAAAAACATTACACACTTCACTTGATAGTGTTGCAAGCCTAAGAATTAACATGCAGACAATTAAAAAAAAAAACAAATGTGAAAATTGTGAAATAAAGAGTGGAATATGGTAATGTTTTACAAATATATAACTGTTTTTGTGCAAAAACATAACTACTATTATAAGTGAACTCCAAGTAACATTTTAAAATAATAAAAATAAAATAAAGCATGTCATGACCCCTTTAAGGTCTTAGGAATGGCAAGGCCCATTTATTATTAGTTTGGAGAATGAACATGCAGTAATACAACGGTATCTTAGCATTATTGAAAAATGACACTTTCCTCAAAATCTAATTTACTGATTTATAATATGTACAACTGGTATGTAATTTAATTGAAAAGTAGTGACATAGGTTAGGAGAGTCTTCTTTTCTATATTCTGCCTTGGAATGTTATTATCTGCTCTGTGCCCTAAAAGGCAACTGGCATGAATACAAATTTGTCCTTACCACTTTTGAAAATGCATAATGACTGTTTTTGGATACAAAGTGCAGTGTCTAAAGCTGACGTAAATCCAAGTGTATTGTTCTCGAAGAAGGGCACTTTGTGCGAAGTGGCCTGTATGTTCCATTAGCAGAATGTCAGCTGATCTTCTAATTCTCTTAACACCTCGCATCCTCACAGACTTAACATTTCATAGGATCAATTTTTAAGTGTGACATATCACATGAAGAACCAGTTCTATTAAAATGCAACTCTATGGCATACAGTGACTTTATGAAGTCTTTCTTTATATAGTATTTAGCAAAATAGAAAAAAGACAATAAATTAGGTAAAATAATGGTTCAGGACACACTATAACATGGGAATCTATCTTATAATGGATGAAAGCATGTAAAACATCAGTTTTAGTCAGCTTACCTTTACTTAATAAGCTTCGGTGAGTGCTGGGTGGTGTGTAAGTATTATCTGCTAAGGCTTATGACTTAAGATTCCCTTAAAGTCTGCTTTCCCCAAAAGTGAAAATACTGTCATAGTTTACTCACCTGTTCCAAACCTGTGTGGCTTTTCTTACTTTCTTATGTGAAACACCTAACATGGTGTTCCTTATTTTTAACATCAGCAATCGTGACAATGACGGACACTAATTTAATGGTAAGGAAGACTCAATCCATCCACTGTATTGCTGTTCACTCAGGAACTAAGTCCTCATTAGATTAGGAAAGAGAGAGGCAGCAGTTTAAAAAAGCCCTGACCCTCAATAGACAATGTCAGAGTGAAATAAAATTAACTTCCCCATTTATTTTAAGATGAGATGCATCCCTACCCTCACCTCCCCAGACATATTTCATTGCAATGTAAATCTCCATTAGGCTAGGACACTCCCATAACCCATAATGGGGTCATCAGTCAACCTAAATCAAAGAATGCATTTTGATCTTTGCATACATCAGTTTTACATATCCACAATTGCAAGTTAAATGTTCATATACTCACAAAGAATGGTTCCGTTAATGGTACATTCTGAAAAATTCCAGCACAAAAATAACACAGGAAATTTTATTGCTCAGAGGTTATTCTTTCACAGCTCCAGATACTTAATTCTCAGTTATGTTTCTGTTAAATATCACATTTGTCTCAGATTTTCCTCCTAAAATATGTTGCAAGAAATAATGCTACAAATGAGTGAGACACTTGCCAACACGTAGAAAGAGTTCAGAGCCATAGCATTTATTTGGATAGCATACAGTAGCTCAGATAATTTTGCCTTGGAATAATGAGAGATTGTTTGAGTTAATATTGAAATGTCAGATTTCTGATTGTAGACCTCAGCGTAATTTGTGACATTGTTGCAATCTCTATGGAAACTCCTGAAAAGACAAATTAGGTGTAAAAATGTATACAAATTGAGATGCAGGAGATTTAAGCAAAAGCTCTCCATTTAATCTCACTCACCAGGAAGAAAAGGGTTTATTCCAGGGTTTTTGCAGAAAGCAATGTTCTGAAACGGCATGAAAACAAGAACACTGATTTTCTTATTCCGTTAAAGGGTTTAACACACGTAGGAAGAACAGGGCTTATTGTGGTCACGTAAACGCATAAGCAGCATTCTAACCAGTTTTTGAGGAGTGTGCATGTGCGCAAACAGGCCGGATGACAAACATCATAGGATGGAGCCCAACAACACAGCGGAAAGAATTCAAAATTTCTGGAGGTACTATGGGAAAAATTACATAAACTTTAAAGTATACCCATTTATACACACAAATGTCAAATATACTATTGCAGCGCAATTCTGCTACATGTTGCGAAAGTAAGTTAAGGAAATAAACACAGCAACAATTCTGGAATATCTGGAAATAAAGTGAAGCAACAGAGAATTAAATAACTAATTCTTTGTCTAATCCAGCGTTTCTCAACGGGGGCGATACCGCCCCCTAGGGGGCGTTTGGACAGTGTTGGGGGGCGGTGTGAACGAGGCAGCAGAGAGGGGGGCGCTCAGGCACAAATAGGGGGCGTTACTCAGAGGTACTCAACAGGCGGCCTGCGCAAAAATCTTTTCAGCTCTTCTTCTTAGCCTATGTCTTCGTCTTGCTCGGATTACTGCTGCCACTTCACCAGGAGGATATGCCAGGAGAGCCGCTTCCTAAGTTACACATGCTTTTAAGAGGCGGAGAATTTTCAGCGCAAAATAGAGGCGCGCTTTCACCGGCTTTTTCTGTACCTAACGCGGAATACATAATTAGGCGCATAATTAGTGCTCAGGGCTCACACTAATGACCGTAATTAATTTTTAAAAAGTGGCTGTTTTTGACGTTGTTTTTTCTTCGGTTCAGTTCAGGTGGCCGAGCTGTTGTCGTCTTTGTTCGTCATTTGAAATCAAATGACCGTTTGTAGGCTATTCAAATTTGAAGCCTAGCATATATTGCCTAATTGAGTGCGCGAACGACCGCTGCTTTTTCATTGGCCATTTAGGTTAGTTACGTTATTGTTCACGTGATTGGTTCATCTTAAAAAAATTTGTGTGTGAGCCTGAATTTGTTTGAATTTCTAAATACATTTGCAATACCTTTCAAACAATCCATGTGTTTTTGCATTTTTTTCCAAACACAATATTACTCAACTTGAGGCTTTTACATGTAGTTTAAATACAATAAGAAACTTCTGTTTCAGTTTTTTTTTTTTTTACCAAAAACTCAGGCTTCAGGTATCAGTGTTGCAATTGTTTGGCTGTAATAGTATTTCTGAAGTGTTTTTGTTTTTTTTTTTTTTTTTAGGGGAGGGGGGCGTTAAGAGGATCATGAAGAGGTCAGGGGGCATTTGTTCAAAAAAGGTTGAGAACCACTGGTCTAATCCCATGTTTGTTATTTATACAAGCATCACAGGAAAATTCAGTTGCTGTAGAGAAAACTGCTTACTTTCTGAGCCGCATATATACGGGACTAAAGAGAAAGCCGCGAACACAGCTCATGTAAACCCATACACCAATTTTGAGCCTTAAGCAGCTTTCTCACAATAAATGACTTTCTGGTTTCCATGTAAACGGAGTCATTTTTGTCTATGAAGAAACAATTGAGATAAGAAAGAGATCGCATTTGCTATTTTTGTTTCCTGTTGGGTCCAGTGTGTTATTGTATTAGAGAAACACTATTGCCACATTTGTTTAGGGATGCCAATCAGTTTGGAGTAATATGCATCTATGTTTTTGGCAGGTGAGGATGCTGACTTGGGCAGACTCACTATTTTGAAGTAGCCCATACTGCATGACAAATGACACCAACAAAGACCTTGCAGTTCAATGGTGCTTAAGAGTTGAAAACATTTAATGGAGTTAGAGCAATAACTGTGTTTTTTCTTGTCCATCAGTATCCTATGTTTTACCTAGCAGAATTATGTCTGAAATACATTATCGGTTTCCCATTTGCAAGCACCATTATGCTGACGAATATTGGAATAAAGTCACAGATGAATTTCTTATTCTGTGCAGTGCTGAATCAGATCCTTTTTTCTGTTTTAAAATTTGTGGTACCAGTGGTCACTTGTCCTTGTACTTGAGCTGAAACAGCTTTACAGTAATTGGGCTGAATGGTTAAAATGTCCTGTAATTATATGTGAAGTGTGTAACCAGGTGGGACATTTGCTGACCTCTGTACTGTCGATTCTGGAAAGAGTGCGGCACACTGTAATGTGCTTTGAATTTAGGATGTGCACCTGCTCAAATAAGCAATTATATTTTTGTAGTAGAAATCCATACGTTTAATTCCATGAACAAGTTGTACCAGAAAAAAACATTATCAACTACTTAGTCACATTTGCTTTTTGTGACACTAGGTTTAGGGTTAGGAGGTAGGTTTGTTTGATTTCAAATTTGATTGAGCATTAACCTAGAAAAACTTAATCGTTTTTTCATCTCGCACTGGCTTTTTATGGCATTTTTAGTTAGTCTTAAGTTTTAGGTTAAGGGTTGGGAGGTAAGTTTTGTTTATATAAAAATCAATAGAGCATTAACCTTAAAAACTTCATCTGTTTGGAAGGGAATTTAACTGCTTTTAGCACCATACAGTGGATATTTCACCTCAGAACAGCCACAATACATTTACGGAACCATGTATCATTTTGCAAAAATGTCGACAGTCAGAGATCAGGCTGAAATAAAAACTCCACTGACCTATCAATCCATTCCCCCATCTCAAGTGCATGCTCAAGTCAGTGAACAGTGTGACTCCAAATCAAGAGACCTCAAGAATGTCTCCTGAATAACAGCTCAAGAAATGACAAAGCCCACCAGAGATGCCTATGTTCCTTGACAGCTTTTCTACAGCACACATTCACACAAGAATTTGTGATCATGGAAGACTAGGGTGACATTGGCAGGTGCACGGAGGGCAAACGGTTTGAACTAAATATGTTCATATGATGTTAAACACAGTTGATACATACAGTACACAGTCAGTGATATTCAAATTTTAGACGTGTCTAACCGCATATGCTACTGTCAAGTGAGAACCATCATTTCCTACATAGAGAACAAATTATATGTCACACTTATAACAGAGTAAATTGCCCACATACCCCAACAACCCATTATAGCTCCATAGGGTTTTAGAGGAAATAATTAGAGCTGTCATAGATGACTTGCGTATTAGAAGGCTACTGTTGCCATTGGCTTGTAACTACAGTATGTGTTACTGTTAATGCATGATATTGAAAGAGTTTTGGCACTGAGTCCCTAGGGAATTCTTCTAGTCCCTCCTTGGAAGAGGGCCATTGGCCAGTTTAGTTGCTATAACCAGGAGGCAGAGCAATGCCTAACTATTTATAGTCACATATAATCCATTCCCCCTGCCATAGTAAATTTGCCTGATTTTACTTAAGGGTGGTGGATTTTGCTATATTTTTTTGATTGAATCAGTTTTGACACTACATTTGAATCCCTTTAAGCAGGCTTAATTTCTATCCTCTCTATAACGGATGTGTGCATGCATGCATAATGTATGCCTGTTGAAAGGACAGCGTATGTCCCCTGCTCATTTCAATATATCTTCCAGTTGCTAACTTTATGTCATTAATTTTAGATCAATGCCATGTATACAGTATGTGGTTGCCTCACAATGTAAGATCTAACAATGTTTTTTTTCTTGTCTGCTTGTTGGTGTATTTGTAATCTAAGGCTAACCTGCCAATTAGTTTGCAATTAAAAGACTGTCAGAAAATCACTGTCTACAGTGTTCAATTAAGTAATTTTAAAGGTGGACTCAGTAACTTTTTGTTTGTATAATCTTGGACTTACAGTGACACCTAGTGGTGTGGATGCAGCATCATTCAGAATCAATAGTTATCAGTTACAGATGCCATTGTAGAAATTCACTATTCACAATCAGCCATGATAATTTAATACAAGTGCGAAAGTGTCCAATAGCAAGACGGTTACTGAGATTAAGCGACTAGTATTCGGCTGGTCATGTGATTAAAAAATGGTCCATGTAGCCCATGTTGCCCTGCCCCATGTAGAATAAAACAGCTTTAATAAGTTTACTGGTATGATTAGAGTCCTCATCTCATGTGAGTGCTTATGATTTTATACATACCATATGTTTCAAAATAACTATTAATTTCCCTAGGAATAAAACTTTTTTAATGGGGAAGAATTATTGAGAGCACCTTTAAATAACCAACAAAGATCAAATAAATGTAATACAAAACTAACAGTGTATAGTTTTTGATCATTGATTGAAACAGTCGACAGTATATTGTTATTTCCAAACTTGTTTCTTTCTTTGTCTGAGATTGAATTCAAAATCAGTAGTTAAATTGTAGCTTAATCCCTTCATTGAGCACATACACTTTAAGAAGTGCATACATTTTTTGATACTTCTTGGTAATATATAATTTACTGTGTAAAACTGTCAAGTTTCCGGCACTCAAATATAATTATGTCATGAGAGATCATTAAAAATGTAATAAAGGAAGCAATGGAGAAATGCTTATTATTTTACATCTTTTTTTCTGTCTATTAGCTTATCGCAGAAATATCGGAGACAGTTCCATTTTTACCCTAAAGCACCACAAGAGAACTCTAATCAGCCTGTGCAATGGGCTCTTCACATAAATGTATTATGAAGACCCTCAAATTGAGCTGCAGTTGGCACAAACAGGCCTTGGGCTTCTGACACTTAAAGCATTTACAAAGCAGCAGACTCATCTCCCGGCTTTTATGTCACTTGTGCGCTGCCTTTAGAATTCTGTCCAATACAATATCACAGCCACAGCATCATTCTGGTGTTTTATTGTGCCCTTCAATTTGATATTGGCTTTATTTAAACAGAACAATAGCATGATTAGTGTGGCCCATCATGTAAGATGAGCCATGCCTTCTTGTGACACGAGTGCAAAATCAGCTAAAGGTGTAGATTTAGCACTTTGCTAACTGAAACTGTCTCCCCTGATAAACTAATATGCTATTCCCATGTAATCACTCATTTGAGTCAGTTTATGTCTGGTTAGACAATAATACATGCTTAAAAACTGTGCAAAGAGAAAACATAAGATTAAAGGGATAGTTCACCAACAAATAAAAAATCTGTCATAATGTTCTCACAATTATGTCGTTACAAACCGGTACATATATACAACCGGTATTACTTCATTTCTTCTGTGAAACACAAACAAGACATTTTTAATGATAACCAATGAACATTCAAGCTTTCAAAAATGATGCACAAGCATTGTATTAGTATCATAAAAGTAGCCCTGATGACTTATGCATTATATTCAAGGTCTTCTGAAGCCATACAATAGCCAAACTTTAACAAACAGACAAACAGACTGAAATTTAATCATTAAAACATGATAAACATTATTTTACTATTAACATGCAGAGATGTATAGAATGATATTCCGGACGTCACTTCCCAGGTCGAGGGAGCAGCGACACCCCATAGCATAATCCCACCCTTGACCCTGATTGACAGGTTTCCGTGTAAGGCATCGGAAATGGAAATACTAAGGGAATTAGAATTCCATTTGAGTTTTGGCTGGCTACATACGCGACGCTAGGAAAGTGAAAAAGCAGACGTGGTAATTGAAATTGCTATTTAAATATGACAGGGCCAAAACTCGTAAGATATGGGAAACACAGTTGCAAACGGACTTTGCTTTTCCATTTGAAATTTGGCAGTCACTGTGCGTTCACTTAAACGAAAATGCAAACGGTAATGCGCGATTTGCAATTGCGTTTGTGTTACGCGTGCAGACAGCGAAGGCAGACGAGGAGAGCGGGTCTAAATGCAAGCTTACTTTATTATAAACAGATAAACAAATAAACACAAAGAAAAAACCCACAATGGGGAAATAAACACAAGACAGAGGAAACGGGCAGGAAACACATACCAGGCTAACAACACTCAACGAACGACAAGGAGTGAACAAAAAGCAGGGCTTAAATACACAGTGAGTGATGACTGAATAAGACACAGGTGAGAACAATGAACAAAATGGCAGTGATGATGGCAGGTGGATTCTGGGAAGTGTAGTTCTTTAACAATGACAAGTGAACATGAAGACTAACAAAGAGACTAAGGGGCTACACAAAGGACAAAAGTGAAAACTAAGGAATGCAAAGGTGACAAAAATGGCAGACAGAGGGCAACAGTGAAACAAGACAAGGAATTCCTAACATAGCCCCCCCTCAAGGATCGGATTCCAGACGATCAAAGTAACATAAAACAAAACAAAAAATGTCCATGACTGGGGGGGAGCTTGAGGTGGGCAGACAGACCAAGGGGGCAACAACGGGCAGACAGGCAGTCCAGGGGGCAACGAGGGGCAGACAGACAGTCCAGGGGGCAACGAGGGGCAAATAGACAGTCCAGGGGGCACAGAAGGCAGGCAGGAAGTCCAAGGGGGCACAGAGGGCAGGCAGGAAGTCCAGGGGGCAACGAGGGGCAGATAGACAGTCCAGGGGGCAACGAGGGGCAGATAGACAGTCCAGGGGGACACAGAAGGCAGGCAGGAAGTCCAAGGGGGCACAGAGGGCAGGCAGGAATCCAAGGGGGCACAGAGGGCAGGCTTGGGGAACCTGGGAGGAGGCCACTGGACAGGGACTGGGTCAGGGGGCCTGGGAAGAGGCCACAGGACAGGGACCGGGTCAGGAGGCCTGGGGGGAGGCCACAGGACGGGAACAGGGTCAGGAGGCCTGGGAGGAGGCCACAGGACAGGGACTGGGTCAGGAGGCCTGGGAGGAGGCCACAGGACAGGGACTGGGTCAGGAGGCCTGGGAGGAGGCCACAGGACAGGGACTGGGTCAGGAGGCCTGGGAGGAGGCCACAGGACCGGGACCGGGTCAGGAGGCCTGGGGGAAGGCCACAGGACGGGAACAGGGTCAGGAGGCCTGGGAGGAGGCCACAGGACAGGGACAGGGTCAGGAGGCCTGGGAGGAGGCCACAGGACAAGGACTGGGTCAGGAGGCCTGGGAAGAGGCCACAGGACTGGAACAGGGTCAGGAGGCCTGGGAGAAGGCCACAGGACAGGGACCGGGTCAGGAGGCCTGGGAGAAGGCCACAGGACAGGGACTAGGTCAGGGGCCCTGGGAGAAGGCCACAGGACAGGGGCCGGGTCAGGAGGCTCTGGGAGCTCAGGAGGCGGAGCTGAGGGAGACTCACGAGATGGAGCTGAGGGCGGTGGTGCCGTAGGCAGCTCTAGAGGTGGAGGCCTGGAAGGCTCTGGAGGCGAAGCTGAGGGAGGCTCTGGAGGCTCAGGAGGCGGAGCTGAGGGAGGCTCTGGAAGCTCAGGAGGCGGAGCTGAGTGAGGCTCTTGAGGCTCAGGTGGCAGAGCAGAGGAAGGCTTAGGAGGCAGAGCCGAGGAAGGCTCAGGAGGCGGAGCCGAGGAAGGTTGCGCCGTAGGAGGCTCTAGAGGCGAAGCCCTGGAAGGCTCTGGAGGTGGAGCCGAGGGAGGTGGCGCCATAGGATTCTTTAGAGGCGGAGCCCTGGAAGGCTCAGGAGGCGGCGCAGAGGAATTCGGCACCATAGGAGGCTTTAGAGTCTCTGGGAGTAGAGCCGTAGGAGGCTCAGGAGGAGGAGCCATATGAGGCTCTGGAATCTCTGGGTGAAGAGCCGTAGGAGGCTCGGGAGTCTCTGGGGGCGGAGCCGTAGGAGGCTCTGGAGGCGGAGGCCTGGAAGGTTCTGGAGGTGGAGCCCTGGAAGGCTCGAGAGGCTTGAGAGCCAGAGCCCTGGGAGGCTCGAGTGACTTGAGAGGCGGAGCCCTGGGCGGCTCGAGGGGCTCGAAAGGCTGGAGGGGCGGAGTCCTGGAAGGCTCGAGAGGCCTGAGAGGCAGAGCTCTGGGAAGCTCAGAGGGCGGAGCTCTGGAAAGCTCGGAAGGTGGAGCTCTGGGAAGCTCGGAAGGCGGAGCTCTGGGAAGCTCGAAAGGCAGAGCTCTGGGAAGCTCGGGAGGCGGAGCTCTGGAAAGCTCGGGAGGCGGAGCTCTGGAAAGCTCTGGAAGCTCGGAAGGCGGAGCTCTGGAAAGCTCGGAAGGCGGAGCTCTGGAAAGCTCAGAAGGCAGAGCTCTGGAAAGCTCGGGAGGCTCGAGGGGCACAGGCTCTAGGATGGGCATGACCATTGGCGCTGGCTTTTGCTCAGTCCTGGCTATTGGCGTTGGCCCGGGAACGGTCGAGGCTACAGGCGCTGGCTCAGGGACGGTCGAGGCTACAGGCGCTGGCTCAGGGACGGTCGAGGCTACAGGCGCTGGCTCAGGGACGGTCGAGGCTACAGGCGCTGGCTCAGGGACGGTCGAGGCTTCAGGCGCTGGCTCAGGGACGGTCGAGGCTACAGGCGCTGGCTCAAGGACAACCAAGGCGACAGGTACTGGCTCACTGTCCTCTGAGGCGACAGGCTCTGGCTGGGTGACCGTGGTATGCGCTGGCTTGGGTTCGCTGACCGTGGCTGACTAGGGCTCTGGCTGGCAGACCGGGGCAGGCGAGGGCTCTGGCTCGCTGACCGTAGCTGACGAGGGCTCTGGCTCGCAGACCGGGGCAGGCGAGGGCTCTGGCTCGCAGACCGGGGCAGGCGAGGTCTCTGGCTCGCAGACCGGGGCAGGCTCTGGCTCTGGCTCGCTGACCGTAGCTGACGAGGGCTCTGGCTCGCAGACCGGGGCAGGCGAGGGCTCTGGCTCGCTGACCGTAGCTGACGAGGGCTCTGGCTCGCAGACCGGGGCAGGCGAGGGCTCTGGCTCGCTGACCGTAGCTGACGAGGGCTCTGGCTCGCAGACCGGGGCAGGCGAGGGCTCTGGCTCGCTGACCGTAGCTGACGAGGGCTCTGGCTCACAGACCGGGCAGGCGAGGGCTCTGGCTCGCTGACCGTAGCTGACGAGGGCTCTGGCTCGCAGACCGGGCAGGCGAGGGCTCTGACTCGCTGACCGTAGCTGACGAGTGCTCTGGCTCGCAGAACGGGGCAGGCGAGGGCTCTGGCTCGCTGGCTGTGGCAGGCGGAGACTGGGGAGCAGAAGCCTTTCCTCTTCTCCTCCTCCGCCGGGCGGACGAAGCTGGCAACGCTGGCCTGTTGGCCGTGGCAGGCACGGAAAGCCCAGTGGCGGAAACCGGGATCGAGAGTGGTGGTTCCCCGGCAGCGAGTTCTCCCAAGACTAGATCCACATATTCCCTCCACGTGAGGTCTCTGGAGTTCGGCAATCCCCTCAGCTGGTATGTTGGTAGCCCGAGCTGGTAGATGGTTTTCAGGGATGTGTCGTCGAAGCCGGTGTGGATGGCAACAGCGGAAAAGAAGTGGGAGTACTCGCGGATGGTCAACTCCGCCTGGGTCAGTTCCATCAGGTAAGCTGCTAGATCCATATTGGTCGTTCGTTCTGTTACGCGTGCAGACAGCGAAGGCAGATGAGGAGAGCGGGTCTAAATGCAAGCTTACTTTATTATAAACAGATAAACAAATAAACACAAAGAAAAAACCCACAATGGGGAAATAAACACAAGACAGAGGTAACGGGCAGGAAACACATACCAGGCTAACAACACTCAACGAACGACAAGGAGTGAACAAAAAGCAGGGCTTTTGAGAGTGATGACTGAATAAGACACAGGTGAGAACAATGAACAAAATGGCAGTGATGATGGCAGGTGGATTCTGGGAAGTGTAGTTCTTTAACAATGACAAGTGAACACGAAGACTAACAAAGAGACTAAGGGGCTACACAAGGGACAAAAGTGAAAACTAAGGAATGCAAAGGTGACAAAAATGGCAGACAGAGGGCAACAGTGAAACAAGACAAGGAATTCCTAACAGTTTGGATTATGTCACATTTTATGTGTCCACAAATTGAAAACGCAATTGCAAATACAATTTGCAATTCCTTTTGAGTAATGTCCGGTATATCATTCCATAGAGATGCACAATTATAAAAAGACATTCTGATGATTTGCGTCGCATATCTCTACCCAAACATCACAACACCCACAGTCATATCCTCTATTTATTTGCACAGAAAGAGCCTTTGTCATTATACACCTCAATATCACCCCAGGCCTCACAAACTCAGAAAGAGGTCTGGATGCTGGACCAAACCAGCTCATAATTTTCAGTTAATTCCTTAGTAATTTATGAAGTGTCTCATTGGTCGCAGACAGCCCATATATTCCCTCACAAACCCATTCTCAGCATGACCAGCTGTCTGAACTGGGTAATGCGTGTCACTTAATATTACTCCAAACTGAAAATGTTGTCATCATTTTCAAATTGATCAACTTAAGGTCAGTTGATGATCGGCACCAGCTCTGTAGCTGGACGAAGTTCAAAATTCAGAATCACACAAAAGAAAATCTAATACCACCTTTAAATCGTGTCAGAATGATTATCATTTATGAGATATACACACATGAATGAACAGATTGATAATGCCATATTTACCAGTGGGAAACCCCTTGCATTAGGAAGGAAAAAGCATAAATTAAGACAGCCCTTGAAAAAATCATGTAATGTTGAAACATCTGCTTTATACGTACAGTATAATTCATATATACAGTATAATGCATGTTGCCATTACAGCATCTATCAGCAGCCAAATCTTAACCTGATAATCACTGTAATAAAAACGTCCAAGCTTTTAAGCATGAGCTTCCCAAGATAACCCTAAGGCAGCACTACATATTCAGTTTAAAATCTGAACCTCAAAATACATGGAAAGGTGTTTGAAGAACCAAGTCATTTATCTTACTGGAACGAGAACCAGGCACTGGGTGTAAATCGGACGTTTCATCACAATATGATCTTGAATCGATTCTCTTGGCCTGCGATCCGATGTTTGCGATATTTCAAAGTCTACCGCGATACAATTCGATTCAGGGGCCTGCGATCGCTATTGAAATATTATGTGCCATTTTTTACACTAGGTGTGTACATAATACAATGGCCACAAAAAAAAGAAGAAAAAAAAAGCCTGTATACTGTCATATAGCTTGCATATCTGTAATATCTTAGAGTATTTTCATCAAAGACCTTCAGGCATTCTATCAATTTCTTTAAAGATTTTTCCTGTTGCAAGGGAAGTATATCACTGAACGTTCTTGGATTTAGATGTTAAAAGCTTACTATTCTCATTTACTAGCAAGTCTAAAGCCTTCCTTATATGATGTTTTCATAGGCATGAATTATGATAATTGTAAATGAATGTGCGCGTGTGCTCTATTTGCGAATTTACTAACATACACACGTTTTACTAACACATCTGGGCAATACAAAGCATTCATGAATCCAGCAGGAAGCTTTCAGGACAGTCCATTTTACACACAAATTACTCCTAATTTTGGATCGAAATGACCCTTTGATCGAAATCTTGATCTTTTCCTCCCCAATTTGGAGTACCCAATACACAATGTGCTCTAAATCCTCATGATGGAGTAGTGACTCACCTCAATCCTGGTGGCAAAGGATGAATCTCAGTTGCCTCCGTTTCTGAGACCATCAATCCATGCATTTTATCACATGGCTTGAGCGCATTACCATGGAGACATAGCGTGTGTGGAGGCTTCACGCTATTCTCTGTGGCATCTACGCACAACTCACTACACGCCCCACCGAGAGCGAACCACATTATAGCGACCACGAGGAGGTTACCCCATGTGACTCTACCCTCCCTAACAACCAGGCCAATTTGGTTGCTTAGGAGACCCGACTGGAGTCAATCAGCACACCCTGGATTCAAACTCACGACTCCAGGGGTGGTAGTCAGCATCTTTACTCGCTGAGCTACCCAGGTCCCTGACCAAACATTTTTGAGATTTTGGTGTTCCTCTTATCAAGTAGATAAGAGCTGCACTAGCTTGACTGGTAATAGCCTTCCGAGAGCATTCAAAATATGGCGGACAATGGACTGACTTGCTAGAAAGATTTTTCTTCATTTAATTAACTTCATAACATTTCAATCATTAGCAACTTAAGGGTTTAGAGGCACTTAACTACTTTTCTAACAATCAGCGCACACACTGAATCCCCTCAGTCCAGCCGAGAGAGCATGCATGGTGTACACTTCCGGGGCTGTATATGCCAGCCAAGTAACTGCCATTAAGATTAAAGGGAATGAAAATGGATAGCTCTCTACAGGTATTACAGACCACCTTAATCATGCCTTGGTTGTAATTAGATCATTGGTTAGGTCATGGATGATAATATTGACTATACAGATTTGCTGGGTGAAGCAGCGAAAAGGATAACATTACAGAATAAATGCAAAGCCCTGAGCTAAATGAGCCTAGTGGTGATTTGTTCAATGTTCACCTCCATGGGTCTATGGCAATATAGATCTCAGTTTTTTATTAAGGGGCTTGATTTGCATTTTAATGGTGTGTATCAGGACTGCTGTTTGCCTCCAGCTGTTCTGTTATGGCCAAAGAATCTAATGAAAGATGCAAAATGGTACACATCACGACTAGCCAGAATGATATTGGATTGTTCAGCATTATTTGCATTTACTATTTACAATAGTAGAGAAAAATAATCATTTTATTCAGAGAGTTAAGCTGAAGAATGAAGAATAGTTTGAATTTCCAAATCTGAAGTGAATACCAAGAAAATAATATTCAGTTATTCATCAGTAAAGTGTATCAGTGCCATTGTCAAGATAATTATTCAGCCATTACTAATCTGGGAGAATCATGCAAGACCTGACTGAAGAGAGTCTGGCACCTGAGGCTTTGAGGAAAGCTAATAATTCTCACTCTGTATTAGATAACAAACTAAGTTATATTTCTCCCTGTGAGGTGCATCTCTG
Organism: Xyrauchen texanus; assembly: GCF_025860055.1. Classification (NCBI taxonomy): domain Eukaryota; kingdom Metazoa; phylum Chordata; class Actinopteri; order Cypriniformes; family Catostomidae; genus Xyrauchen; species Xyrauchen texanus. The sequence continues at coordinate 12,505,215 of NC_068298.1, read as the reverse complement.
AATCTTGTGTACTTATATCAAAACTTGCTCAATATGGATAGTAGACAAGAAATACATTTGAAAAGTTGACATGTCGTAGTGTGTGTAATCGGAAGTTATTAGTTACTCTAATGCAACCGATTTTTGGTCAAAAGAAGTGTAACACACTATTTAAAATTCTTGTATTCAGATTAAAGGAACTGACTTTCAATTAAGTTAAGTTTAAATTAAGTTATTACTTGGGTAAAACATATAGGAGCGATGGTAGTGAAGTGGGCTAAGCGCATAACTTGTAATCAGAATGTCGCTGGTTCGATCCCCACAGCCACCACCATTGTGTCCTTGAGCAAGGCACTTAACTCCAGGTTGCTCCAGGGGGATTGTCCCTGTAATAAGTGCACTGTAAGTCGCTTTGGATAAAAGCGTCTGCCAAATGCATAAATGTAAATGTAAAACATATTTCTAAACAATATTATTTATGTAGAATACATTTAAAACATGAATTCATGTTAATTTTCATTTGAAAGCCTGTTTGTGTTTCTCTGACAGCTGAAAGGTGTGTATGGACATTCTAAAGGCATTATTTTGAATTTGTGGAGCAGAAAAACAAACGTTTCCATACAGTTTGTTTTAGAATGTAACTTAAAAGTGAATAAATTAGCCGTGTGAATACATTCGATGAAGTAATCAGCGTACTCTGATTACAATTTCAGAGAAGTAATTAGTTATCTGTAATGGACGACTTTAAGCAACTCACAGTAAAACTGTCAACATACTCCATCTAAAACTATTTTAAACAGCATTTTGCCAATAATAGACATCATTTCTTTTATAATAATTATGCATGCAGCTTTTATGACCTCATAATTGAGAGACTACATAAAATATTTGTACTGAAAAAATCCATTTCTCACACAGCACGACCGTTTAAATTAAACTAGTGAAATAAAAGAAGTGATTAAAAATTGTGAAAAACTTAAAAGAAATGGTGGCCAGTCACAGGACCTAAAATATGCACTTTCTCTCTACATAAATTTTAACCTGAAGTCTTGATATTGTAACCAACAAAATGTGCATGGATACATTATATGTCAACTACCTGTATACAATACCAATAAATTAAATATGTGTAGAGTATTTATGACACTATACTCAACTCATGCTAAACATTGATCAACTACAGTTTAATAGGGACTTTTGATCATTTATAATTCAGTGGATTTTACCATAATGGTTCATGAAGTTCTCTTTACAAGGCTATTATTATACTGAGCTCATCAAAGTGAAGGACTGGATTTGCAAAAAGGTCATATTGTTTACAGATAATTTTTCAAAGGCATTTAAAGAGTGCAATTACAGCCAAGCAGCAGTGGACAACTCATAGCTGTGGGTCCACCACCATCTTCTGTTGAGTTTAAGAGCCATTAATTCTGCATGGCGGAGGCCATTGCGTTGTCCTCAACATGGAGGTTGCTTTTTATTACCCTGCTGGGGTGGAGCGGCAGTGCGGCACAGAGGTGTTCAGCATTCAGCTCAGAGCTTTAGCCCGCTGAGGGTTCTGTAAAAATCTGAACACTGCTGTCACACTTGGTTGCTTTTCCTTTATTCCTTTCTTTCTCTCTCTATCTCACCATCTCTGTGCGGGAAACAGGGGAATTCTGCAGGACATCCACCAATTTTTTCATGTACTGTGGCCATTCTTGCATATTTTGTGTACTGCAGGGTCTCATAATTGTTTTCAGGAAAATCCTTCATCTGAGTATACAATAACGGCAAAAGAGAGCTAATTAAGGAAATTAATAAAAATCCATGTCTGTACAGACCCTGCTTGCTAAGATAAGCATCACTGTTACAATTACCCATGCTTCAGGTTAGGAGTTGAACCCTAAATATCAAACCTTGGTTCGTATTTTCGTAAATGAATAATAGCTGATATCACATTGCACATTGAGGAGACATGTGTTATTACTTCTCTAAGCAATCTGCTTTTCGATTGACGGACAATAAATCAGGAGAAAAAAATCCCACTGACTAACATTGAAGGACACAAGCTACGTATATCTGGGGACCAGGATATCATGGAGACTTGGGTGGGCTCTTTTTATATGGGCTAAAAAACAAACACCTTTGAACCATCCAGAACACCCTAACAACCACCTAGCAACCATTCAGAAAACCATAGCAATCACATAGCTATGCCATATTAACCACAGACAACATCTTACCATTATGGTGATGAGCACCACTCACACAATATCTTCAGAAATACATTTTCTGAAAGGAATATTCTGGATTCAATACAAGTTGAGCTCAATCAACAGTATTTGAATAATTACGCATTGGCCCCTTTCACCTCCGTTGTAAGTGCCTTACTGTAACCCATATTTTCCCTCTTTTTAAAAGGAAAGAGAAGTCGAAAACTTTGTGATAATCAACATTATGCCACAAACGTCCAACACTAGTATATACAATACAATGTATTTACTGTGTAACTACATATAGTTCTGCAAAATTCTCACAAGATTCCCATTTGCTGCTTCTGAGGTTGAGGTAAGCGTAGGTTAAGGAGTAGGGGTTGGGTTAGGGGTTAGAGTTAAGTTTGAGGGTAAAGGTTGGGTTAGGATTAGGTTTAGGGTTAGGGGTTAGGTGTGTAACTACAGATTAAATTAAATGGAGGTACTTTAAATGTAAGTACAATGCAATGACACATAAGTATATAATAAGTACATTTTATAAAATGCTAGAAGTTAAAAACAACCAATTTAAAGTGGGTCTGAAGTTTGTTTTAGTTCTTTAGTCGAGATGACCTTATCAAGACACCACCTAAAACACATATATAAAATGCTTGCAGAGATACCTGCCAAGTATAGGGACATGCTTTTTTCTTTTTTCTTAAGCTCATTAACTTTTTTATATTCTCCTTGATGAACAGTCAAACATCAGTTTCACTCCTCTAGATTAGATGTAATTATTTACAATGGCTAATGCACAGATCAAGCATGTATTTTATTTTGATAATGAGGAGGCAGCTTCAGTAGGAAAGAGCTTCAGTGAGTGCCCAGAACTTACTTGCTTCTGCAGGCACATGATGGATTGCAGCCCTTTGTGTCGGGAAATTACATTGTTTTGTTGAAAATATGCAGCTGACTGAGTGTGCCTAAAAATAGACCCTTAAAAAATATTCTGAGACACTCAAAGACATTTTGATAACATAAAATTATAGAATTTGAGAATCTTTTAAGAAACAAGTGTTGGATAAATTAGGCCAAATCAAAATCAGAGCATGTCTGTACTGATCTTAATCACAAAGCAGGCCATAGATCATAAATCAAGTCAAGTCAAGTGGTTTTTATTGTCGTTTCAACCATATACAGTTAGTACAGTACACAGCAAAACGAGACAACGTTCCTCCAGGACCATGGTGCTACATAAAAACAACAAAGGACCAACATAGGACCACATGAGATTACACAACGAAATAAAATACCTATATAAACTACCTATATATACCTATATAAAGTGCACGTGCAAACATGTGCAAAAAGTACAGGACAGTACAACAAATTACTGACAATGAACAGGACAATAGACAGTGCAGCGCCGACTAGTACTCAGTAGTGCAAAAAGATGACAGTTTCTAAAATGTAAACATAACATACTATGAGATAGTGTTCTATGCACATAGCAGTTATTGAGGTAGCAGACAGTTATAAAGTGACAGTAATTAAAGTGCAACTCAGGACACGTGTGTGTCAAACCAGCCTCTGAGTATTGAGGAGTCTGATGGCTTGGGGAAGAAGCTGTTACACAGTCTGGCCGTGAGGGCCGAATGCTTCGGTACCTCTTGCCAGACGGGAGGAGGGTAAAGAGTTTGTGTGAGGGTGTGTGGGGTCGACCACAATGCTGGTTGCTTCTTGGATACAGTGTTTTTTGTAAATGTCTTTGATGGAGGGAAGAGAGACCCTAATGATCTTCTCAGCTGTCCTCACTATCCTCTGCAGGGCTTTGCGGTCCGAAACGGTGCAAGTCCCAAACCAGGCAGTGATGCAGCTGCTCAGGATGTTCTCAATAGTCCCTCTATAGAATGTAGTGAGGATGGGGGTTGGGAGATGTGCTTTCCTCAGCCTTCGAAGAAAGTAGAGACGCTGCTGGGCTTTCTTGGTGATAGAGCTGGTGTTGAGGGACCAGGTGAGGTTCTCCGCCAAGTGAACACCAAGGAATTTGGTGCTTTTGACGATCTCCACAGAGGAGCCGTCGATGTTCAGCGGAGTGTGTTTACCTTGTGCTCTCCTAAAGTCAACAACCATCTCTTTTGTTTTGTCGACATTCAGGGACAGGTTGTTTGCTCTACACCAGTTCGTCAGCCGCTGCACCTCCTCTCTGTGTGCTGACTCGTTGTTCTTGCTGATGAGACCCACCACGGTCGTGTCATCGGCGAACTTGATGATGTGATTCGAGCTGTGCATTGCTGCACAGTCGTGAGTCAGCAGAGTGAACAGCAGTGGACTGAGCACACAGCCCTGGGGGGCCCCAGTGCTCAGTGTGGTGGTGGTGGAGATGCTGTTCCCGATCCGGACTGACTGAGGTCTCCCAGTCAGGAAGTCCAGGATCCAGTTGCAGAGGGAGGTGTCCAGGCCCAGCAGGTTCAGCTTTCCAATCAGGTGCTGGGGAATGATTGTGTTGAATGCTGAGCTGAAATCTATGAACAGCATTCGAACGTATGAGTCCTTATTGTCTAGGTGGGTGAGGGCCAGATGGAGGGTTGTGGTGATGGCATCGTCCGTTGAGCGGTTTGAACGATACACAAACTGCAGTGGGTCTAGTGAGGGGGCAGCTGGGTCTTAATCTGCCTCATGACGAGCCTCTCGAAGCACTTCATGATGATGGGTGTAAGTGCGACCGGGACGGTAGTCGTTGAGGCAGGACACTGAAGACTTCTTTGGCATGGGGATGATGGTGGTGGCCTTGAAGCGCGTTGGAACAACGGCGCTGCTCAGAGAGATGTTGAAGATGTCGGTAAGAACATCTGCTAGCTGGTCTGCACATCCTCTGAGCACTCTGCCAGGAATGCTGTCTGGTCCAGCAGCCTTCCGTGGGTTGACTCTACGTAGAGTTTTCCTCACATCTGCCGTGGTAAGACAGAGCACCTGGTCGTTGGGAGGAGGGGTGGACTTCCTCGCCATCACGTCGTTCTGCACTTCAAACCGAGCGTAGAAGTCGTTCAGCGCATCTGGAAGGGAGGCATCTTTGTCACAGGCAACTGATGTTGTCCTGTAGTTGGTGATGGCCTGGATGCCCTGCCACATGCGCCGCGTGTCACCGCGTGTCACCGCTGTCTGATTGCCCGTGACAGTTCTTATCAGATTTAATCTTATTCAGATTAAAGTCACTAATATGAATGAAAGCTAAATTAAACAGAACTGACTTTTGTCCTAGCCAGTGCTTATATAGTTTTATGTTATGTTATGTTATCCTAATTTTTTTTTATTTTTTAGTTTAAGTTTTATTTTTTCAGTACATTTAGTTTTCATTTCAGTTTTAGTATACAGAGAATGGGGAAAACATGCATTTGTGTTACGTGAGTCATATAGTTGTACTCACCAATGTCCAATTTGTAAATAATAATAATAATGAAAATAATAATTCAAATCTTTTCAATTAAAATAAATTAATAAATAACTTAAAAATGTAAATATTATAAAGTAATAAATTCGAAATAAATAATATTAGCAAAAGAAATTCTCATCAAGTAATTTCTCTTGAAACCCAACCTGTACCCGAGAACACATGATCTGACATGAAGGATATTGTCAGATTTTAAGGGCGAATCAACCCGAACTCTCAATCACTCAGTCTCTTTATTATTTCTTCTCCAAGCAAATATTGTTGCAATAGGCTGTACTATATGTAAGCATCATAGTCAACATTCGTAACAGTATTGTAACAGTAAACATACACAGTTTTCACAAGCCAACCCCTCAGCACACCAGAGCAGAAGGGAAAAAAATCACTGACTTATAACAATTGCTTGGTAACAAACAATCTGGAATAATGTGTAACAATATGACAGTCACATTAAGTCCTCTTTGCAGTCTGGACTTGTTCAGAACATTGAATCTCTGTGACACCTTTGCTAAAAATAATCTAGCGGCAGTACAATGATTGAAACAGAGCACAGCGGTCTTTGGTGATTGAAATCTCAGTACAAAATGAAAGATTTCTTTGTTTGTTGCAAATATCACTCCATGTTGCTACAATTCACTATCGTTATAGGACTTAATTAAACTTTTTCTTGGTTCAGAACGGTGCATTTGTGAGTAGGGTTGTTTATTACAACACATAAGGATATTTAAAACGTTTAAAAAGTTTATTTTATTTATTAATTATACTTAATAATATAATTCTGTATGACATGAGAACATTTATCTTATTTTCATTTCAAATAGAGCGCTACATTTTTGTTTCTTCTTTTTCTTTCAAATTCCAAAAACATTTTAATGCTCAAGTAAGGGAATTTTAAGCTAGTATACTGTGTATATATGCCATGAAAGACGAGTTTATGTGTCGTTTAGCTGAACTCCGTGTCTGTGCGTCACTGAGCCCCACCGCATAGTTTAACCAGCTCCTACTCTGATGAGCATGTGAAGCGCTCTGATTCGTGCGCTGTCAGCAGTGGCTTGCACAAAAGTATAAACTTTGATGGTGAATGCAAAGCGCTCCAGTTTCACTTTAAATTATCGTGTTATGGCAAATGTTCCTGGTTCATACACGCTGTGTTAATGACACGCAGTGACAAAGAGGAGTCACTTCACCCTTAATCTATTTCTGTGGGGTGATACAATTATGAAACGCAATCTTAAAGGTGTTGCTTCATGACAAATAAGCAGGGCCGCCCAAAAGGTGGGTGGAGGGGTAAAGGGGACAGATTTGAGAGATAGATCAACACCACCCCCATAGTGCTACGATATCCGGAGATCACACCCGTTGCCTCCACTTCTGAGACTGTCAATCTGCACATCTTATCACATGGCTCACTGTGCTTAACACCACAGAGACTCACAGCATGTGGAGGCTCATGCTACACTCCGCGATCCACGAACAACTTAAGATGCACCCCATTAAAAATGAAAACCCTAATCACTATCACGAGGAGGTTGCCCCATGTGACACTACCCTCCCTAGCAACCGGGACAATTTGGTTGCTTAGGAGACCTGGCTGGAGTCACTCAAACTCGTGACTCCAGGGGTGGTAGTCAGTACTCGCTGAGCTACCCAGGCCCCTATTCATACATTTTTAAAGCCTTAAAAGGAAATCATAATTTATTCCTATTTTATTATTCAATTTAATTATTTGAAGTCAAATAAGTAACAATGGCTTCTTGAGGTGTATGAAAAAAAAACACACCTTAAACAAATATGACAATCTATATGACAATTAATAGTGAAAGCCCTTGACGAGACAATTCATCTTCACAGCCCTAATACAGACAATTATTGTCATAATCGCAATTATTTGTTTGACAGGCAATCGTCAGACAAATTTCATAATCGTGACAGCCCTACTTTCAGCCATGCAGATATACTGAATGACTGTACACACAGTTCAAGGACAGGGACAATGATGTGCTGAGTGTGAGAATACACCAACTTGACCTTCAGTGTCCTTGAACACACAGCCTCCCTGTGGCACGGATTTCCTGGGGTTTCATCTCAACAGCAGATGTACATTTTGTTGAAGGGTTCCAATGGATTTGCTCGCCTCATGTGGTGCTGTTAAATCCATTAATTCTGACCTGCCTCTGCCCATTCGGGGAGTGGGATGTGATACAGGTGCATTTGCAGTCTGTATCAGCACTCTGATTCCTGAATGGAGAGCAGATTGCAGTCTCTTTGACATGATAGTAATGCCGCAGGAACCACATGGCTGCAAAACAGTCCTAAACCAGCCACAGGAACATAAGCTCTGTGCTGTGTTATATCTGTGTATGCCTGTAATGTTTTGACATTGTGATCATCAGTGATTTGAGTCATGCAGCTTGATGTACAGTGTATTGTACACAGTGAATCGTGTAGCTGTGAAAGAGGGCATAAGCACAGGCTGAGTCATTGAAGCATACAGATAGAATTTATTTTTTGTCAAAGCTGCCTTTTTTTTCCCTCTCTGGCTGGTATCACTGACTGTATGCACAAATAAATGATCTAGTTTTGATAATGTCCCCCAAATGTCCAAATTATTAGAGGTTGACCGATATATCGGTTTTGCCGATTGATCGGCACCAATAACAGATTTCTAATAGTTTTTCCCCATTGCGTCCGGTGCTGGAGTGTCTGGGAAGGGTCCGCTGTCGAGTATGAGAGTGGCACTTCACTGATGCCTTGTGGTGTTTGTTTTGACATGTGAGACTAAAATCTGCATGGAGCGAAACACTTCAGATTCAAATTTCAAACATCAACAACAAAAAGGTGTGTATACAGTACACTACAGTAAACATTGTCACATCATTTTAAAGTAATTAATGTTGACTAGATGCTGCATTAGAAGATGTATGCCGACAAGGCTGAGAGGACGCTAACATTAAAACTAACCTCAAGCGGTTAGAACAATGTGACAAAATTACAAGCAAGTCCTACTGAAATGTTTAAATGTCACGACTGTTACCATCTATTACCATCTATTTGCATTAGTTATATCCAGCTGGTCACATGTATGCATTCGTTAGCTAGCTAAGTTGCATATTTAAAGCTAGTGATGTGAGAAAGCAAATTAATATCTTCATGCAGCCGAGAGAAACGTATAAACAAATCAGAAACACATCTGATTTCAATAAAAAAAATATGGTCCTCACTGTAATATGATGATTTCCGATCGATCACTTTCTTGCGCTAAAAAAGGCTAGACACAGTGCAACAAATACAGTTTAACAAAAACAGGTGTCTCAATATGCTTTAAAAGTTCTTTTTAATTAGACACATCATCTAAAAAACATTGCTCCTGCTTGAGACGCTAAATAAACAAAAACAAAGTCATGTATGCGTTTACATAGAAAAACAAATGGATGTTTGCAAACGCATTTGGTGTGAACAGCCAATTACCGTATGTGGAGGTCTTCGGCCATTGCGTCTTGCTCTCTTATAAGCGTTTCTCAGATTAAGCAATTCATTGTTTTGTCCAGATAGATGTTCAACTTGCAAATGTGTGTCTCAAGATCCTTGCAATTGTTTCCAGTCTGTTGTGTACCATCTGTTCGAACAGCTCTTGGCCTGGGATCATATTCGAATATTAGTTCATGTATATTAATATTTATATATTTATTTCGCTTAAAAAAGCACAATAAATGTTCATGGTTCAGTCAGTACTGTTTATTTTGTTATTTTTTATTCAGTGTCAATTTTAAAAAGTATTGGCAAGTATTGCCCAACAATGTCAGTATCGGTAAAATCCAATATTGTTCGACCTCTACAAAACATACAATTATTTTTTTTTGTTTGTTTGTTTGTTTTTTTGGACACGATGCCACATTAATACCATATAACATGGTAAAAATCTTTTCTTTTTTTTTTTTTTTTTTGTCATTTAAGTACTACCATTGCATACGGATTTGGTAATCATTTTTACAATGGAAAACATACAGCATGAAAATATAAAAATTTTGAAATCTGGTTTCTTAAACTATGATCTGTGCTGTGACAGAATTTTGGCTCAACTATGCTCAGATTAAGAAAAAACTGAGTATAATCCATATTTGGCTGGAAAATCAAAACACTTTTTTTCTCCGTTTTAGTGTTACCATAGCGAATGTAGTTTTGGCTAAGTACGTAGTTGTTTTGGATGTATAGGACAGTACAGCTTTGAACAATTTACATTAAATTACTAGTGACATCAAGTGAGAAAACTGTTGTTCTTTTGGTTTCTAGAGGCATTGAGTTATAGTGTAAAAGTGTACGTTTAAATCAGAGTCTAATTTTAGTTAAAAAGTCCACTCACATTGGTAGAGAACCATCCTGCTGTCCAAAAGAGTAATGAGAGCCCTGCTCTGTCTCACTGTGTTCACTGATAACAGGTCACATTTACCATCTCACTCAAGTGTGAATCTCTCTAGCCATTTCACGCCAAATGCACACCACCTTTGGTGCATACAGAACATGTCCAAAAGGCGACAGAGCAGAAATCAAATGATAAAAAGGTAAATGCCAATTACAGAGATCTGATATTTAACGGATGTATGTATGCGGTCGATACTATTTTCTATCAATATCATCCAAGTGGACTTTCACCTTTTGAGATACTTTTTTTTCAATGCACCTTTAAAACAATAGCCATCGGATATTTTATAGTTTGAAACAGCTTCAAATATGTCTTCTGATCAAAAGTGAAGAATGAAACAAACATGAATATCTTAAATTTAATTAAATTTAATTGTTTAGAGACACAATGGCTCTGTGCCAAAACCTAGTGAGCTGCCTGTCTAGGCAGTATTTTAAGGCATCATAGGTGCAAAAGCTGTTCCAAAAGGTAGACAGCATAGTTATGCTGTTTTCTAAGATCCATTCAAATTATAAAGTACAATTGCATGTATCCTTCATAAAAAATTATTTTGCATAATGCACTGCGATGAGCTCAGGGAAAACAATCCATCCAAGTAGTGGACAAATCCTAGAGATTTGTGGACTGTAAATGGACAAATATTACTGTTAAAAATAGTTCAATCAAACTTATACTGGCTCACAGTATTTTGTGTGCCATATAAATGCTACTCAGGCAGTTAAATTGTTACAGTAGCTTATCAACATAGCGCAAACCCTTTTAAAATAAATTGTGTGCTTGTTTGAATTACTACCTTGTAGCACTTTCCAAATCAGTCGCTTGTGGGCTCATAGGCAATGACTGAATTTGACAAACTATCACTGAAAATGATTTTTGGTCACTTTGTCAATTCAAGTTGCTGTATGTATAAATGCCCCTTAAGAAGGCATCTGCCTATGTAGGCAGCAGATAGCCTGGCAGATCACTAAGTTTAGCTACTGAGCCAATTTGAGAATCTTCTATCAGCAGTTCAAGCTTCTACAAGACAAACAACACAATGCAACCATTTATAAATGTAGTCATTTAGAGATAGAAAATATGCAATAAGATGCTGTCTGGTAAGACATAGTCCTATATGCCGATGTCTTGCTGTTTTGTTCATTTGTCTTGTCAGCAGCACCACAAGGTGAAATAATTTATATCTGTTTTGTTTTTTCTCCTACCATCTTACTCCCACATAACTTATATGCTTTCATAGTGGGAGCTGTTTGAAAGGATGAGTCGAGGTCCCGATACAACTCCATCCATTCTGTAGAGCTGAGTATTTTTCATTCATGTGACAGGCCAGCTCTGCCTTTCTCTCTAGCTCCCCTGCTGTTTGCCCTGTTGAACCCTCACGCAGTCACCGATCACCATGCTGCCTGTGATATCTTCTCATGACACTGTCAGTCTGACTATTTCACTCCTTTCAAAACCCTGCTGAAGTTTCCTACAGTTTGTTCTGAATTATGCATGCAGATTGACTGGAAAATTGACTGGAAGCCATATGTGTGAAGGGCTAAAATACATCCATTACATTTTGTATTCAAACTATTTTCTTTTCTGACAACAATACTTCAAGGAGGTCTATAATACCTGCAGAGAGTTATCTTTTAACCTTCCCATTCTTCACAATCACAGTTGCTTGGTTGGCGCATACAGCCCCGGACATACACAACTAGCATGCTATCTTGCAGTAAAATATATACATGACATTTTTGCAATTCATATTCTTTTTTTTTTTTTTTTTTTTGTCAGAATACATGATTACCTTTAAATGGCCATCAATAAATAAATATGTTTTTGCTCTCATAATGGTGTAGTTATTGTCAGTCTGACTATTTCACTCCTTTCAAAACCTGCTGAAGTTATTTTGAATTTAAAATACAAAATATAAATAACTGTATTCCACCACAGTAACAATTTAAATAATTGGTATTTAGAATACAGTTACATTCAAAAAGTATTTTGATTACTGAAGAGATTACTTTGCATTTTATTATCATTTGTTTCTTTTAAAATGTTGTCCGTTCAGATAGAAAACATTTATATATATAAATGTTGCGATCCAATGTGCATTTGAACAGCAGTGAAACACTTTCACATGATGTGTTACATTCATACGAGCAGTCAGAGAAGTGCGTTTTAAGTAAGTTTGGATCAAGAAATAGAAATAAACCTTGTGTACATTTTCAGCTTTACGCTAAGCTTAAATGCTATTCCTAGCCATTTTACATGCACATGTTACCAGGCACAATCATTTTCTTTATCAAGAAAATTCACCTTGGATCATAGTTTTAATTTTTTTTTAGGAAGAAAATTGGCGGAAAATTGACAGAATTTTTATAGTCAAAACAAGTGAAAAAATCTACCAGTGCTGAAGAAGAAATCCAAAGTATTTAAAATAAGTTACTGACCTTGCGTAATCTAACAGAATACATTACAAATTTCATTTTACAACATATATTCTCTCATCTATTATAGATGTGGAATACATTTAAAAAATAACCCTCCCGGCCCTGGTTACCAACTGCAGCTAACTGACCATGATAACCAGCCACATTCTGAGTACCTGCTTTTTTACTTCCATTTGAAAAGTGTTAGTGTATTTACCTGCATCCTCACTCAATACATCAAAAACATAAGGTGTGAGAGGAGATAACCGTAAGCTATCTGTGAGATTCTGGCTGTGAGCCACCCATAATTCCCTGAGCAGGGCAAAGTAAACTAAATGCTGCATCTGAAAATGAATGTGGAAAATAATTTTATACTGCCAATAATGACAATTTAAGTCCATGATGTGCTCTTTTCATCTGCACTCACCTTAAAAAGATTAGGTATATTTCACTCAAAACTGAAAATGACATCAATTACTCACCCTCATGCCATTCCAAATGTGTTTGACTTTCTTTCTTCTGCAGAACACAAACTAAATTTTTAAAGAATAACTCAGCTTTGTAAGTCCATACAATGCAAGTGAATAATGACTGAAACTTTGAAGCTTAAAAAGCATATAAAGGCAGCATAAAAGTAATCAATTTGACTCCAGTGGTTTAATCCATGGGTTTGGGTGAAAACAGACCAAAATGTAACTCCTTTTTCACTGTAAACCTTGACATCTGAAGTCTGAAGTATGATTTCAAGCTGGATTACACTTACAAGCACTTACTAGCACCACCTAGCACTCTGTGTATATGTCAAGCACTAGGAAGTGTAATCAAGCTTGAAATCATAATCTTGCCTAGAGACTGCAATGGCAAGATGTACATTAAAAAAGGAGTAACATTTTGGTCTGTTCTCACTCAAAACTATTGGATCACAACATGAATTTGACCTCTGGAGCCTTATGCTGCCTTTTTGTGCTTTCTGGAGCTTACATTTTGGTCACCATTCACTTGCATTGTATGGACCTACAGCGCTGAAGTATTCTTAGAAATATTTTCATTTTGTGTTCTGCAGAAGAAAGAAAGCCATACACATATGGGATGGCATAAGAGTGAGTAAATGAAGACAGAAATGTCATTTTTCACTGTATACGGAGGTATGTAGACAACCAGTCACATGCATCACATCACATAGTCACATCCAAATACAGTACTTGTGTCACATCTTGTCTACTGAAACACATTCCTCTGGGCAGTTTGTAAAGGCAGCATAGATCCAATATGTTGGTTGATGTATGTATGTTATATGTATGTTATGCATTTGGCAGACGCTTTTATCCAAAGCGACTTACAGTGCACTTATTACAGGGACAATCCCCCCGGAGCAACCTGGAGTTAAGTGCCTTGCTCAAGGACACAATGGTGGTGGCTGTGGGGATCGAACCAGCGACCTTCTGATTACCAGTTATGTGCGTTAGACCACTACGCCACCACCACTCCATGGTGTCTGATGGAGCAGATGAAAGCAGTAATTTGTTTATAAAACTCCCATTTAAAAAAAAATTCAACTTATGACTCCATTTCTAGCAATAAATAAGCATTGTGGTTTCTACATATTTGCTTGGTTATGTCTAAAGCTCACTTAAAATAGTTTCAGATCATTAGAGATGATATTATGGTGTCTTTATATACAAATCGCTGCCAGGGAGGACTTGTCAGGGAGGCATAAAGACTGAGGCCTATGCTTTCGGACACAGCTATTGACTAATAGTCTAACATCGTGGGCTCAACCTGGTGTTAGGCATTGGATCTGTTTTGGCCGACCAATGACATATGACAAAAGTTAGGATGTCTGTCAGTTTATGACAGAAATGTGTGCATCATGAATCCTATTAAAAAATCAAGACTTTTCAATGTGATTCATTATAACATTATTTATATTAAGAGGAGAAAGAATTGATCAGGTGAGGTGATTTTTCTTGATACTACTATGAGACGATTCTGAACAGTTTCCAAATCAGACTCTCCTTATTGATTTAATTTTCTTTTTATGCTGGATGGGATGCCATCAGTACTTGAACCACCAACTGTTATTTTACCCCAAAATTTGACAATAAAGTCTAAATCCATAATGAAGCTGTACCAGGCAGCACAACGAGAAAATTAGCTTTAGTTACAGCATTCGATGAAGGCCAAAATAAATTAGAAGCGTAATGAAAATATACAATACCACAATCACAGACATTGCTATCTGGATGGGATTAGATTTCTGAGAAGATGCAGAGTAATCAGAAAAACAGCAGTTAATTTACTTAGCAATTAGAGGTTGTGAATGAAAAACACAGACATGTTTGACAAAATGTGCACAAATTTACCTAACTTCCTCAAGAAAATGTAGTCCCTTCTGAATATATATTGTAGGAGCCATTTATTATTATTTTTTGTATTGACTTGTATTTCCTTAGTTGTGTGCCCTCTGCAGGTGAGGTGAGGCCTTAAAAGCCCAGGTGTTGCTTGTTGAGAGGTGGTCTGCTGGGAGCACACAGTCTTTAGATCTTCACCTTTGTTTGTGTGCTGGATGTTTGTTTAATTTGTTGTTTGGCAAACATTGCATTTTTCTTTCAATTCAATTTGTTGCTTCAAGAAATGAATAAACAGCATGGAATTCAACTTAAACCTTGTGGACAATGGATTATAAACAAAGAAAGAGTCTAAATCACTTAGCAGACCCAAGGAGTGACCAAATGGACAATTTTTTTTTAAGGATGGTCACTACATATATATATATATATATATATATATATATATAATACTCATAAAATATATCCAAATACCTCTGTTAGATTACAACAGACCTGATATACAAATAGCTAGTGTTTTCAATGAAAGAACATGAAAACAAAACAGTACTGGCAAGTTATAGTCTATCCATACATACTGCTTTTCTTTTCACATACTTCCAACTACACATTCAGTAAATATCGACCGCCATCTACCAATCTACACACACACATGAACACCCAAACACAGGCACGCTCTGAACACAATTTCTTTGATAGCATTTGGTGAAAGTCCTCTGGGGACATTTTCCTGTATTGGCCATGCCTAAATGAGTCTAGTCTTTCCATCCACATACATCAGAGAGCTGCCCATTCTCATTCATCCCAAGAGCAACTGATACGTAAGTCAAGGGCAAATATGTTTATGCAGAGGGAGAATTAATTTAAAAGTGAGTTGACTGTAGTTACAGCTCAGTGCATTTAATGAGTGTTTATGCCATCTAATGGAATGGAGAGTGTGAATTGAATACTGAACATTTAAAAAAAAAAACCACATCTGGACCATAAGACGTTCAGTTCAGCTCCAGAATTGAGTGTTGTATATCCACTTTTTTCCTGGGGTCTTACTGGAGAAACAAATGTGGGTGGAACTTCCGCCAGAAGTCGTTCTATAGCATTCTCTAGCTCTGGCTGCAGTCATTTTAGACCCTGTTTACAGCTGGTAAAAAGACATTTTGGATGATCTGATCTGTAACATTACAGAGCAGGAAGCACAGGCTGAACACAGGAATGGACAAAGACAATGTGAGAACCCAAGTGCAGTTTTATTTATATATGGTGAAATCACAGTGTGAAATTATCGAAACAAAGCGATATAAACATTGACATGCCATGCCATGCCATGCCATGCCATTGTCTTTTGTCAAGTATTGGACACGACCACGACCACGACCACGACCACGACCACGACCGACCACGACCACGACCACGACCGCGACCACGACCACGACCGCGACCACGACCACGACCACGACCGCGACACGACCACGACCACGACCACGACACATAGCATGAAGACTAGCACGACATTACATCAACAATACTCGACAAAAGACAATGGCAAACATGAGGGCTTAAATACATGGATATGGGTAACCACATGACAGACAACCAATGATGAGTCTAAACTAATGAACATGATAACACGATTACTAAAACATGAACCAATGACATGATAAGACTGATAAGGGGTTAACAAGATAATAACCCAATGAGAACAAGACACATGTACATGGAGGGAAACAGGATATTGCATGGCCTGAAAGATGAAACAGGAACAAGGAACTAAACTTTCAAAATAAAAGACATGAACACAAAACATAAACAAAAACACATTTAAACCTGACATATACCCCATCAAGGGTGGCTCCCGATGCCCAAACATAAACAAAAATAACAAGAGTTCAATAGGGAGCTGGGATGGTGGTTTGGGGGGTGGCGACAGGGCAGGGTCAGGAGGCCTTGGAGGCGGCCATAGGGAAGGTACAGGGTCATGGGCTGCAGATGCTGGACAGGGTTCAGGTGGAGCGGCTCAGAGGGCAGAGCCATGGACATCTCAGGGATTAGCCGCGACAGAGGAACAGTCCTAGTGGCTGTGAGCACAGGCAGTGGCAGAGTAACAGTCTCCATGCTTGTAAGTACAGACAGTGATGAGGAAACGACCTCCGTGGCACTGGCATTGATGGGGGAACGACCTCCGTGGTGGTGAACACTGCTGTGGCAGGCTCTGAGGGCAGAGCTGTGACAAGCTCAGGGGTCATTACGACTTGCCATGATGGGATAGGCTTGCTGACTTGACAAGGCGGGGCAGACTTGGCAACTGTCACAATTCACTGTTGTCTGCCTTATGATATGCCTCTATTCCTCCTGGACTTCATTTCCCATAATTCCCTGCCCTCATCACTGCCAGCTGTCCTTGATTGTTTCTCACCTGTGTCACATTCACCTCATTAGTCTTTGTGTATTTAAAGCCCTGTAGTTTTCTCACTGCTTGTCAGTTGTTGTATGTGTTTGACCGGCCGTGTATTATCTGTTCCAGCGTTGTTTATGTTTCCGTTGGTCCAGTGTTTACCCCTCTATTCTATACTTTGTTTATTTTATTAAATACTTTTAGCTGCATTTAGATCCTGCTCCTGTCACGTCCATCTTTGTAACAGCAACATGGCATGATGAGGCAGACGTGGTTGCTCAGGCTAGCAACGCTGGCTCTAGGAACTAAACTTTCAAAATAAAAGGCAAGAACACAAACCATGAACAAAAACATGTTTAAACGTGACATGATCGCAAATGGTCAGCTCTAAATATAGTTGTAAATGGGGTGTAAAATGTTTTGTGATTGGATCGCAAAAACACAAAGCGGTAGTCAAAAAACATTTAATTTGAGGTTTAAAACGATGTCTTGATGCAGCCCGGATGGCAGCGAAGCACGATCTCTCACCAGCCAATCACCCGCTGAACAAAAGTTTAAAAGGAAATAACTGTCCAAAACTTGAAAGAGATTACATACCCGAGGATGAGAACTTCACAGCTCTTCCTCAGTGTTTCTGTCTGATATCAACATGCAGGGTGACAAGATGACAAGCACACACATCTGAAGCTGAACTAACACAGGTACTCCACTAAAACAACTGATAATTTTGTGTTTGTGTTTAGATTACATCTCAACTGTATCTGGGAGAAACAGAGTGCCAGTTTTGTTTGCGCTTTCTTTGTCTTTATAACTTTTTTGCAGTTCATTAGTGTTCAGAAACACACTGATATAGTTAATGATGTATGTCTTCATGAAATCACACACGCTCTCCTCAAAACACTGTAACAAAAGAATGAATGGATGTACACCGCAACAACAACTGTGTATACTTGATAACGGAAGTAACACCCACATTTTGCACTAGCATCACGGGATGTAGGAAATAGGTGGATAGCTCAAAATGTTCTTTCTGTGTGTCATATCTATAATTAACTTGATTTGAATTACCATAAATTCTCCATTAGCTTCCATAAGGCAAATGCATTAACCGTGGAGTAGAGTTAAATGAACTATGATCTTTACCTCCCAGACATTTTAATTTTTAGGCTTTTTCTACAGAAATGTAGAAGATTACACAGAGGAAGCTTTTTAATTTCACACTTTGCTTTGGATCAGTGCTAAATGAATCCCAGAATCTGAGTTTAACATGTTTCATAAATATTAAAAATCACTTGAGACTATGTCTGAATACCAATAACAACCTATTCAGTAACACAAAACAAGCTTTTTAACAAGCTGTCTGTAGCACAGGGCTGACTTTTCTTTCATTTGGAGGTCAGTTTTTGTGACTTCTGCATGAGCAAGGTTCCATTTTGGTCTTTCATCTCCTCCTTTCACTCTCTCCCTCTCAATATCTTCCCAGCTCTACAATATACACATCAGTGACATCAGTGTGCAGTCATTAATCATAATTGTAAGTCCTCTCACACTCAAAGAGCTGAATGCCATTATACAGAATAGTAATAAAGAATTAATGTAATTAGAATTTAAATAGCACCAAATTGCTCATTTTGCAGTAAATCTTTGATAGTTATTTTTTGTATTCCCTTTGACCCCTTATGTTGCACTACGTATGAGGATCATTGACAAATAAGGCCATCTAAGATTATAAAAATTAGAAATATTTAAAAAATTATAAATCTAGATTGAAGTATGTGTCAAGTTCATAGAAATGTTCTCTTTGTGACTGTTTCATACATTTTTGAAAAACAAATAGAGCATTTTCTGTAAAAAATAAAATAAAATGTATGACTTGAGAATGTCTTGAGTGTAACCATCAAGAAAAAGGTATTCAAATACTTTCCTTGCCCCTTGAATACATAAGTGTACATAACCATTAGTGTTGAAAAAGATTTAAAACTTATTTATTAAAAAAAAAAAAAAAAATTACATCATGACATTTTTTCAGGGTACTCCATATGACCTGAACAAAATATGCCAATTCATAAAAAGAATATATATATTTGTTTTACTTTATACAGTCTTGAGGGTCTAAAAGGGCCCACTCTGTTTATTGTTATTTTTTTATTTAGCATGACAACAAAATGGTCACACAACGTGGCTTTGATTTGCTGGACAATATTAATATTTAAACATTAATATTAAAAAAAAAAAAAAGTTTCTGCTTATTTTTTAACATAAATATAAAAATAATATTAAAATAGATTCTGCACTCCTCATGCCAACATTTATTACTTTATTTTTCAAGAATTTAAGCTCTCAGTGATACTTTAGACCACATGATATTGTATAACCCCAGAAAAAATATCAAAATGACTTTGGATGATAATTAAAAACATGTTCATCATAGAAGAGGTATATTCAAGTAGATGTTTTGAATTACATTTTTATGTAGTTTTTAATAACTTAAAAGATCATGGGGAAAAAAATTGCATCACATAATTGACCATGCTCCAGGTTCCCCCAAAGTCAAAAAATATGAAAGTTGATTGGAGACTCTAAATTGCCTGTAGGTGTGAGTGAGAGTGTGAATGTCTATGTATCTTAGCCCTATAATGGACTGGCCACCTGTCCAGGGTTTTTCCCCATCTTCGGTCCACGACAGCTAGGACAGGCACTACCTGTGACCCTGCTTAGAAAATGGATGGATGGATGGATGGATGAATAGACCCACTCATATGGGTAGCTGACATACTTTTTGGAAGCTGACATGTCCTGCATTGTGCCATGTTACTGTATACTCCATCTAAAACTGTTTTAAACAGTATTTTGCTTATTCATATATATTGCATACAGTTTTTATGACCATAAATTGACAAGCTGCAGGGCAACTTAAAATGAACTAGTGAAGGCCAAAGGTGATAAAAAAAAAATTGGTAGGAAAAACATCCAGTTATAGCACCTAAAATATTAAAATTTTATATTTGAAATATCCATATAATATGGGTTCCCATATAAATTCATATAAATAATGTATACACTGTATGTGTGTGTGTATGTATATGTATATATGTATGTATATGTATATATATATAACAATACATTATTCAACATCATTAATTGGCCACTAAGAAGTTGACATCAAAGGAAGCACTTATCTGATGTTCATATTGAACTTCTGTATAAACACTTGTATGTTAATTTGTGAATTCATTGGCTTTCTTCCTTGCTTTTCAGTGACCTACAAAGATATAAAACAATATTAGGCTCTGCTTGAATAATTTATTTCATCCACCGAGGTAGGAGAGCTAAACCTTGCAGTATTAATGCATTGCACCACTATGCAATGATAGAGTTTTGACACGTACATAAATGGATTTGACAGGCCTTATTTCCTGCTTGTGGTGACAGCATATGGATTGAACGCAAGCCGGCTCTGCATGGGAAAATCTCATCCGCTCTTTCATTAACACCGTCCTAAGAAAGCTCATTGGCTATTAAGATGTTTGGAGCTTGATTGTTATTTGAATAATCTAAAGTGAAGCAGAGTTCAGACACATGGGCATACTCAGGACATTAGTGAGCTGTAAGTTACGGTCTCCAGTGCTTAATGTCATCAATCACAAGGCTGTGAAGTGATGACAGTGATATATGCTTCTATTATTCTTTTCCTCTTTCTTGGCCTCTGAGTCAGAAAGTTGGGCTTTGCGAACAACTCTGGGTGTTTTCTATTAAAAGATCTACAGCTGTACCGTGTTATCTTTGCATGATTTCTGCCACAGATTAAAGCAGTCTGGACCATACAAAACAGTGTGAACTTCTGCCTCAGAATACCAAAGATAGTGATATGATGTCATGGTTAACAAAGTAGAAAAAAAATAATATTTATCAGTTACATTTGTTGTAACTAATGTGCTTTGCTTACATCTTCTTAGATTGCTCTAGTTCACTGCAAAAATGTTGCCCTTAACAAGTAGTTGAGGTTTGACTGGTTATGTTTCAAATGGATTGCACTGTGAAATCGACACACAGTACATCAAACATTTTGCTGCTGAAATCGGTCTGTGTTTACCGAAATTCTAATCACTGCCCCCAGTGGCCAAAGCTGGTAATATTATTGAACGTTTGTTGAATCTGTTGGAATGTCTACAGAGTGGCACAAAAAGCAAGTTGTATCTTGAGTTGTAAATAATATAATAAAGTCAACAGGAATGCATATTTTCTTCACTCTAACCCCTAACACAAACCCCAAACTTAACCTAACCATAAAAGGAGTAACATTTAAATTTTAGAGCAAAACTGTAACCTACGAATCCCACTAACCATTGTTCATGTGAACAGGATTACTTCCTTGTTCCCATGGGCCCAGAACCTGTGTTTGTGTAACCAGTCCTGCTCGACCCACCCAGGGGAGTGAGGTTTACACATTCCGCACACCTATCATGTATCAGCTTGCTCCCGTTACACTCACCCCCCTAAACCTCACTCCCATCCGGGTCACGGCACCACTGTAACCAGTCCTGCTCGACCCGCTCCGAGCGGGATTTGACGTCAGCCAGTTTTTAGCTACAGCCTCGAGTCGGTTGTTAGTGCCTTTTAAGGCCAGGGGAGTGAGATTTACACATACCGCACAGCTATCATGTACCAGCTGGCTCCTGTTACACTTGCGCAAGGCATTATTATTTGAGCTACAGGGAAATGTGATCACACTCGAATTTATGCAAAAATGTCTGATGGGGGAAGGTAAATGGTGATCTGATCTCAGTAATTTAGCTGAATGGGGTTG
The DNA here is from genome assembly GCF_025860055.1 of Xyrauchen texanus. Lineage (NCBI taxonomy): Eukaryota > Metazoa > Chordata > Actinopteri > Cypriniformes > Catostomidae > Xyrauchen > Xyrauchen texanus. The sequence continues at coordinate 12,483,233 of NC_068298.1, read as the reverse complement.
ATTTCATGGTACATGAACTTTCGGAACCCTCATGTCGATTTCCGATGTGATTATGTTGTATGTTCTGCAGTTAGCAGATATAACGCTGGTAAATGCTATACCAATCTGAGAGTAAAAAGTCTTTCTCCAGTGACGGCCATTCAAAAGTAGCCATGTATCATGATGAAATGAAAGTTTTTGCAAACAACATATCAATTGAAAATATGACAAATTAAAAACATTAAATGGGAATATAACAAATTCAGGGCTGTATGCGCCAGCTGAGCAACTGGAATTGAGATTAATGGGAAGGCTAACAGATAACTCTTCTGGTATTATAGACCTCCTTGTACTCTAGTATAGCATAGTTTACGAAATATGTCTCTGTCTCCCACCCACTGATGTCTTAATCAGGTCATATGCACAGGTAAGCATACAGAAGTATCATAAAAGCATTGTTCTTAAGCCCCTTCAAGTATCTTTCTGTGGGATTTAGGTTCTGTAATGAGATCCATAACAGCAGCTTTGGGTGAAGTGAGAACTGCCGTATGAAGCTGATATGATAGCATGTAAAGTGATGACTTTGTGAATGCGGGACCCAAGACTTCCCTGAAAGTCAGGCAAATCAAGTCTGGGAAACATCAAGTCATTTTTATTTGAATAACGCTTTTCACAACACATATCATTTCAAAGCAACTTTACAGGACATCATGCATTATCAAAAAAATAAATATTTTAAACTAATATCTATCATGTCTTACATTGGTCATTGTATAGTTTGATTAAATATTATTGTAAAATATGTATAGAAATTAAATAATTAAATATTAATTGTTTTTAGAACCTGTGTGATTAAGCTGAAGGCGACTGTGGCAAGGAACACAAAACTTCATAAGATGTTGGTTAATGGTGAAAAATAACCTTGGGAGAAACTAGGCTCACTGTGGGGCCAGTTCCCCTCTGGCTAAACAACATGAATATAATGCCAATATTAGTTATTTGTGTGCAGTGCAAGTCATGGTTTTAAATGTGTAAATTGAGTAAGAGTTTAAGTCCAGTAAAAAAAAAATAAAAATATATATATATATATAATGAACATTAAGATTAACGATTTCCTTTGATAGTTGGCAGAAGAAGACTTTTGTTGGCAATTAAATGATAGTTTGTGTATTACATTTCAAGAGTTGCAGGCAGAGATAAATGATGGGGTGTATCACATATCAACCTGCAGGTAATTCTGGTGACGTTCGGTGTGGTCCATTCTAAGTCCAAGGTTCAGGCAGTGGCATATGAAGTATCCGATGTCTTACAGTTGGAGTTGGAATCAGTTCATCCTCTGAAGTCAAAAACTGAATTGATGTCTGGCTAGCACCGGATGTAGCTTGTCGTCATCACTCAGTGACACGTAGCAGTGGAGTCCGACACAAGCATGAATGGAGCTGGATCTGGCAGGCTCTGGTAACCTCGTGAATGAAAAAAAAAATAGACTAATATTAGCATAGATGCCATTACATTTTATGCAGAGTTATCATGATGGATGTTTCTGGTTCCAGAAGACCTAACTAAAGCAGCCTTATTGTTGATGGATAAATTAGGTGTATGCCTGACTAAATAGAGAGTCTTTAGTATAGACTTAAACTGAGTTAGTGTATCTGCATCATGAACAGTGTTAGGGAGTCTATTCCATAGTTTAGGAGCCAAATATGGACAGGATCTACCTCCTTTTGTGGATTTTGATATTCTTCTTTGATATTATAATGAATGTGACAGAATATAGCATGTCAGAAAGTCACTTAAGTATTGCAGAGCTAGACCATTTAAAGCTTTGTATGCAGTTAACAGAATTTAAAAATTAATAAAAAATGTAACAGGTAGCCAATGTAACGACGATAAAATTGGGCTAACATGATCATATTTCTTGGTTCTAGTCAGCACTCTGGCAGCTGCATTTTGAACCAAATGAAGTGTTTTTACTTAACTTGCTGGACATCCTCCCAGTAATGCATTACAATAATCTAGTCTTGAGGTCATAAACGCATGAATACATTTTGGAAATGTTATTTTCAAAGGACAAACGGGTATCAAATATAACACATAGGTTCTTTGCAGAAGAAGACGACATAACAGTAGTTTAATTAATACCTCTGTTTTGTCAGAATTGAGGATAAGGTTTTTTCTTGAAATCCAATCTTTGATTTCATTGATATACTCTGTTCTAATTTTGAGAATTCTTTGGGTTTAGAAGAAATATAAAGTTGGGTATCATAGGCATAACAGTGGAAAATTATTCCATGATTCCTTATAATATTTCCCAGGAGAAGCATGTATAAAGAGAAAGCAGAGGTCCTAAAACTGATCCGTGTGGCAATCCATACTTAACTTTTGTTTGATTTGACAATTCCTCATTTACACATACAAAGTGGTAGCGGTCTGATAAATAGGACCTGAACCATGCTAATGCAAGTCCACTAATACCAACATAATTCTAAAGTCTATTCAAGAGAAAATAGTGATCTATCGTGTGAAGGCAGCTCTAAGATCTAAAAGCACTAGAAGAGAAATGCAGCTTATCAGATGATAAGAGCAAGACATTTATAACTCTGATTGCAGTCTCGTACTGTGATGGTGCCTAAATGTGAAATTGTTCATATATTCCATTTCTCTGTAGAAATGAACATAGTTGGGAGGACACTACCTTTTATAGTATTTTCGATATAAATGGTAGATTTTAAATCGGTCAGTTTGATAACTGCTATTTAAAAATTTCTTGGAACATGTCCTAAGGATAGCAAGGAGTTAATAATATTAAGGAAAGTTTCTGAGATTAAGAGATTTAAGAGCTTAGTTGTTATTGTATCTAACATACTGTGTTGTGGCTTTTTATTTTTTTATCAGTTTTATTAGCTCTTCTTGACAGCAAAGGATTGAAGTTGCTCATGAGCAACATTATGAGACACTTTTTTCTGAGGTGCTTGTGACAGTTGGTTGCATAGTTCCAATTTTATTTCTGATTAATTGAATTTTTATCATTAAAGAAATTCATGAAGTAATTACTATTGTGCTGCAACATAATATCTGGCTCAGGTGAGGCTTTTTTTCTAAACAATTTAGCCACAGTATTAAATAAACACCTGGGATTGTTGTGGTTATTTTCTATGAGTTTGCTAAAATATGCTTACCTGGCAGCTTTTAGTGCCTGTCTGTAGCTTGTATCATTCCATGTTACACAAAATACCTTTAATGTTGTATTTTCCACATGTGTTCCATTTTCTGAGCTGCTCGCTTGAGAGCATGAGTGTGATCATTGTACCACAGTATGATACAATTTAGCCACAGGGGGGCGACACTTTCAAGAGTGCTTCAGAAGACTGTATTTATATTTTCTGTTATTTCATCAAGTTCTTCTAGACCTTTTGGCTTACTGAGAATGTGAGACAATTCTGGAAGATTATTAGTGAAGCTATCTTTAGTGGTTGAAAGAATAGTTCTACCTGAACAATAGCGTGGTGTAGATTGAGTGACATAAACTGATCACAACAGACAAGAGACAAGGTAATAATCTGATATGTCATTGCTCTGTGGGAGATTTTTTATAGTATGAACATCAACACCATATGAAATAATTAAATATAGCGTATGATTTTGGAGATGAGTTGGTCTGTCACATTTTGTCTGACTCCAAGTAAGAATATCAATAAATGCTAATCCCAATGTGTCATTTTCATAATGAATGTTATGTTGAAGTCACCAACAATTAAAGCTCTATCTAGAGTAACTACTAGATCAGATACAAAATTTGCAAATTCACCAAGGACACCAGAGTAATCTATATACCTACCAAGGGCAAAACTTGACAGAGATTTTTTATTTATATCTGACGGTGTCTTATTAAGCATTATTGGTTCAAAAGACTTAAACTTATATCTTGTGAGTAACACAAAAAACTTCACTGTAAATTGTAGCAACTCCTCCTCCTTGACCCTTCAGACGAGATTGATGTTTCTAACAATAACCTGGGGGAGTAGATTCATTTAAACTAATATATTCATCTGGCTTAAGCCAGGTTTCAGTCAAACAGAGTGCATCCAAATTATGAGCTGTAATCATTTCATTACAATCAATTAGTGATTTGGTTGAACGAGATCTAATGTTTAGTAATCTTACCTTAATATGATGTGTATCTTTTTTTCTTTAAGTTTGACCTTATTAAGAGTTTTGTGTTTGGTAGTTAGGGGAACAGACAGACTCTATATGATATCTAGGTGATACAGTCTCTACGTGTTGTAGTTTATGTGACCTATATGACATCTCAAGGCAGCTAGCAGACATTCAGATTAACCAGTTTGTCTGCTTCCTGACCTAGGCCCCATATAGTCAGACACAATCATTATTAAATCTATGAGCCAAATTACTAGAGAGGAGAGTGGCACCTTCCTTGGAGGGATGGAGTCTGTCTCTTTTTTTCAGGTCAATCCCAAAAACTCTTCCAATTGTCTATAGATCACATGCTATTCTCCAGACACCACTCAGACATCCAGCCGTTCAGTGACACTAATCTACTATAAACGATGTCACCACAATGAGCAGGGAGGGGGCCCAAGCATACTTCAGTGTCTGACATCGATTTTGCAAGTTCACACACCTCTTTCACATCATCTCTAGTGATCTCCGACTGGCGAATCCAGACATTAGTGCCGACATAACAATTTTAGAAAATCTACGTTTAGCATTAGCCAGCACTTGTAAATTTGATCTGATTTCAGATGCTCTGGCACACGAAATGCATTTAACAATAGTGGCTGGAGTCTCTATTTCCACGTTCCTTACAATAGAATCACCAATTATTAAAGATCTTTCAACATGATTCTCAGTGGGTAAAATCACTGAGTGGGGAAAATCAATTGGAAACCCTAACAGGAATGGAAGAGTAAAATGGCAAAGCATGACTGTTGGTGGCACTTTTTTGTCATGTTTTTTTCTTCCTTCTTGTATTTCCCTTGCTGGTGCTCCAGGACTTACACAATGATTCATCTCTCTTTTCAAAAGCACAATCTAAGCACGCAAATTTACTTTGCGCATAATATGCTCTCAGATTCTTGAAATTAATCGCGGTTCTGACTACTCCAAATCAGTGTTTAGTCAAGTGATTTCTTATTTGTCATTACGTAATATTATGTCTGGGCCATCACTCATTTTTATATAATCTGAAATAAATTAAAAGCAATGACCTTCTTAAGTCATTACTCTAGTATACGTATAAATTGTGATTTTTATCAAATTGTATGACAAAAAAACATTTATTTTTTCTAATGTTAACATATTTTACTTGAATTTAAATAAGTGGCTATGTTCAGAAAAAAACATATTACCACACCTTTTGTACAATTTCTGCAGTATATGGCATTTATACAGTGCACGGTATATGAATTTTCCATGTGCATGGAATATATCGGATGACTTACTACATTGTCCAAAATGTGCAGTAAACAGACATAGCACACTCTGTGAGATATTGCTTGTCACAAACTATCATACTGCTTACTGCATACTATGCAGTACATAGTGTATACTATTTTTTTTTAATATGTGAGAGTATGCAATGTGAAACAATTGCTACATTGATGTCACATGACCTTATCACAATGCATTTTTAAAATTCAGCAAGTTCAGCCATCCAGGTATGATTTTGGAAATAAAAAGTTATTTTATTTTGCATTAGTTTTTTTTAATTTTTTTTAATTTATCGACTTAGCAGTTTAATCAATGAGAGGGAGATGTTAAAAATCATGGCTAACATCACTTCCAGCTCATTCATCACACGAGTCATGTGAACTACTTTGTATGATACAGTAAACCATGCAGTGTGTATGCTGCACACACTGACAAATGTAGTAGGTCATCAGGGTATTCTATCAAACTCCCTTCAAGGCAAGTCAGTTCACTCAGCAGTAATGTTGGTAACGCCCCTGGGCCACTATTTCCAGTCATACAGCTCCAATCTATTGTATGCGGAAAGAATTAAATCTCTAAAACTCTTTGTAATATTATTTTAGTAACATAGTGTGTGTGTCAAATTAGCAATAAAATCTCAAAATAATGTTATTCAAAATGTAGCTTTTTTCCAGCTCAAATCATGCTGAATATAGTTTAGTTTTTTCCAGCACATATGCATTGTTTCATGAGGAACCGTCTGGTTAAATAGTAAGGGCAGTATGATAGCATGGTTTTCTGAAAATAGTCCAAGTCTAGATTACAATACTCTAATAAAGGAGGAGGACTGGAACTGGATTCTTCAAACACAAGTAGGGATCTTTTAATTGGCAATTTCCCTGGTTTACAGCTTCACAATAACTCAGTGACTTCACACTCACTCAACAGCTTCACACTAACTTATCGGCTTCACACAATCACATCAGCTTCACATTAAGGCTCTCAACCCAGTATCTCTCTCTCTGCCATCTGCTGGTGGCGTGAGTGCTTTTATGCCGCTCTCCCCATGCTCACTAGAATTAGAGAGAGGTGTTAGGCATAATTTACCTCAGGTGTAAGTGCCCTTACCGCTTTCTCTCTCTCTGGATGGGCGCTTGACCATGACACCGCTGCCACAAATACAATAGAAAATGCACATAAAAAGAGTTGTCTCTCTTGAATAATTCTAAGCTTAAATTGTACTGTACATGCCTTTAACATTGAATGGGCTCATGTGATGGTCTGAGGTGCAGCTCAAAGGTAAAGCTTTTGTATGCTGAGGTTGTTTTTCATTCACCTCATGGCTCTGGGGCAGATGTTGTTAAACCCACAAGAGCAACACTGCACAATAAGACCAAATAATAAATAATAAAAGCTAATATTGATCTGAGATGCATCCTTCATAAAGAAAGATCAAAGAACTGTTACAAGACACAGGAGATATGTGACCTTCAAATTATTAAAAATGTTTGTCTTGTTTTGTTACCATTATATAACAGATTGCACTGATATTTTCTAATGAACCTTGGCTTTTCTGGCCTTCTAGACAATGCCACATCACTTTAAATGGGTAGTGTGTATCTTTATTGATGTTAAAACATTTTCTCCAATGCTAGCTTAATTTGCTGAGGCAACCATAAGTAATTTGTACAACCTGACCTCGTGAACATTACGTGATTGTGGCCAAATTTTTTCAAATCAAAATTACATGCTTCATTAGACTACACGTTTGGTTGCAGATTCCCCTGGGAAATGTCCAGCGAGGGCTGCCAAAAGCAAGTGAAATGGTGTCGTAATCAGAGCATGTTTTAAAAGTGAACGTTAGATGGAGGTTTTAATTAGTATAACGTACCTCCCTAACGTAAAACTTGAACCTAAATGTAAGGAATAGTGTTCTAAAAGCAAATGAAATGGTGAACTAAACAGACATCCTTACGCTTAACCAATGCCTAAACCTAACCGATAGTGTGGAAAAAGCAAATATGACATAAAAAAATTACTTTTTTTGAAGCAATCACATCATTTCGTGTCACTTCTATCACACTTTCGTTTCACATGTCAGTTTCCATGTTTGGCTGGGCTCAAGCCTCATTCTCCCGAGTACAAAGTTCAACACTATTAGGTGAGTGACCACGGAAGCTATTCACATTGGAATAAGTGTGTAAATGTAGGTGGGTGTGTAATACAAGTTGTTTTTCAAATAATATGTTATAGTAAAAGTGTTTTGATTTCATAACATAGCAGTGTATGAGCAATAGTGGGAAAAATAAGTGTTAATAGAGTCTTAATCTGCCATTGTATTCACAAAATTGTGTGAAAGTGAATAAAATGTAGTTATAGTAAGGTTCATTCTATGAAATTAGGTTGAATTTTTAGGTTGATTTCCCTAAAGTTTAAACACTGCCTCTGTAGGGTCATCAAAAAATTTGGGGTTAGCTTCCCAATCAGTCCGACCACACAACAATGGCTCAGCCAATGGCATGAATTTGGAACAGAAACTATTTGTTTGACCGACCAATAACAAAACAATTAGAAAATGTTTGCATTTCTGTTTAATGATGCTAACTTTAAGGATAAAATGTTTCTCATTAATTCTTTGTTATAAAATGTTATTGCCATGTAGTGTTTGGAGAGTGGCACAACATAACGAAAAAGCAAAGTTGTGCTTTTCCCATTAAATTTAGTGTTGCTGCTAACAGGTTCATTCTCACAGTTTTGCAGTTGAAATTTCCATGCAGCTGCGGTCGAAAATGAGGCACATGGAACATTAAGCTACGTACACCTCACTCAGATGAATCCTTCATTCTCATAACATGCTTAGGAGTCAGAGAACTGTCTAATCATCTTCTCATAAACTGTGGCCTTGCCGGATGGGTTTGCAGCTGCGAGAGTCATTACATCCTGTTCTCATCACAAGTACAGCATTTTATATTTGATTGCATTTTACATGGAAATGCATAATCTCCATCTGTCTAATGTGCTGGGTCTTTTTCCTGTTTGAGGCCACTTAAATGTTCTGCGATTTAATGCTGAGTAGTATGACTTATGTGTAGTATGGAAAGTTGCTTTACCAAGCCTTTTTTTAAAGCTGTGGATGGGGAAAACTTGAGCTTTGTTTAGAGGGGTAATGTGTGCAAGGAGACACAGGCATTGCTCACAAGCAATTAAAGTTGCTTTCTGCAGGTATCCACCACAAACTACCTCAATATCTCTCCTTTCCCCAGACAGTGCTCAGGGCACGTGAGTGGATCATGGTATGGGAAAAGGCTTTTATCAGAGAGGAGCACAGATAAGCAATCAAATATGCTGTGCTTGCAATTCCAGCCTCACACATTGTGGCCATTGTATTATATTCGATGAGCTTAATCAAAGAAGATAATTGAAAAAAGGAGAAAACAGCAACCCCATCACTGCCCATTCCAGCATTGATAACTAACATAATTTTCTTCTGTGCAGCTACAATAGTCTGTGGTGCATCTTTTGTGAACACTGTGTAATTTCAGCCCTATTGTTATACTGATATTCTATTCATTTAAATGCATAAAGGTACTTTCAGTAATTTTTCTTGTTAAAGATAATATAAAATACAAATAAAAAAATGACTAAAATGCTGTTGCAGCATAAAGATATAAATAGTGCCTTATAAAAAAAGAAAAGAAAATAAATTATTATACAAGGAGCGGGTCTCCTCATGGGGCAAATAATATATTTATTTGATCAGCATTTGCCAAAATGTGCAGTATATAAAACAGCATCCTGCATGGAATACTGTTTCCCACATTGCAATGTGTATAACTTGACCTTCCACTTGATTTCCAGTGTGGTGAATTAACTGGAATTAAAATCAGCAGGATTTTTTTTTTTAATTCATTATTTAATCGGACTGCAAAAAGTTTTTTTATCTTACATAAAATTAAATAAAACATTCTAAGTGACTATTTTTATATATATTCATAACCTGATGACACTTACATGCAACATGATGAGATTATGTGACAACAATATAGTATTCTTCATTAGTTTAGTTTAGTTTGATTTATTGTGAAATAATACCTACTGTTTTACTTAAAAAAAATTTGAGTAAATATATTTTATAGACTATACTGAGCCATAATCACTAAACAAAAATTTGATTCAGAACATATTCAGCATTTATCTTGGTAATCCTGTTGGTTACCGATGCTGCATCCATGACAAATATGTCAGTTTTCAGTATATAGACCATTTTCATCTCTGACAGCTCAACATAAACAAACTATTACTGAGTGCACCTTTAAATTATAACCAGCAGTACAATGGTTTCTAATGTTGCAGCATTCTCAACTATTTAATATTTGTAGCAACCTTCAGGTAATTTCAACACAGTACATTTTTGAACTCACCTTTGTAAGAATATGGGACAAACATAACATGAATGGAAAAACAGACTATGAAATAATGTTTGTGTGGCAGTATGCAGCTCTGAAATATTAAACAGTCTGGAGTATTACGACACAAATCACTTCGAAGATACAGACAATAAACTGCTAAGAACTGCCCCATAACACTTCACAGTTCTTCCACAAGAACTGGCCTATAATTTTAAATGTTGTTGATGAGAATAAATCCAAGCCCCAATATTCATGAAAATAAATCTCTTAAAAACGTTTTAATATTGACAGATTTTCGTAATATATGAGCCATGGAAGGGAAATCTAATCAATTATCTATAAGCCTAGCTGAATTTCTGTAATCCCTAAAACCTTTTGAAACACTAAAATCGTTGCAGTTAAATAATTACTAAAGCTTTGGAAGTAGATCATCAATGTTTCACTTAAGTTCATGAAGTTTATAGGTTTTTGGACACGCTTGACTTAATTTATGTTTTTCATGATGCTAAAAAACATTTGATCTTAAAGGAATATTCAACCAGATCTCATGAAAATGTGTACATAATTTAAGAGTTGGCTATTTCAAATGGTCTCCCAAGATGTTATTCGCATAAACTCGTACGACTTCATCACGTGCAAATTCCTGGATGTCTAATGCTGAAGGAAACGCAAGTTTCGCGCTGGAGGCGTTAAGGACATACTTATTAATATTTTGCCTTTACCCAAACCTCTTATCTAAACTTAACCAATCAGTAGAGTGTGTAAACATGATAGGAAGCTGTTGTGTGTGACAGAAGCAAGTAGTTGTCACATATTAGATGGAAATGATGTCCAGCGACGTCATTGGCTGTAGTGAAGGTCATAGGAATTCAAACGAGTGTAGTCGCACAATATCATACGAATTAGCCAAATTTAGAAAAGTCATAAGAATCCTGATGAATGCACCATGAGAGTGTGCTGGAATATTCCGGGTTCAATGCAAGTTAAGCTCAATCAACAGCATTTGTGGCATAATGTTATTTACCACAGAAATGTATTTCGACTTGTTCGTCCTTTTCTTTAAAAAAAAAGCAAACATCGAGGTTACATTGAGGCACTTACGAAGGAAGTGAATAAGGCCGCTTCTTGGAGGGAGAAATGTGAAGCTTATAATCTTATTAAGTAATTTTTTTCCCACACTAAAATCCTGTTAACAAAAATACTGTTTATTTTAACATTTAAAAATTGGCCCAATTCACTTCCATTGTAAGTGCCTCACTAATACCCAGATCTTTGCTTTTTTTTTAAGATAAGGAGAGACGAATCAAAATAAATTTTAGTGGTAAAAATATTATGTCACAAATGCTGTCAACTTGTATTGAACACGGAATATTCCTTTAAGGTGTATGCTTTAATACTTGAAATTAGTTTTGTAGATAAATATAAAATGTGCTTACGTTAATTTTTTTACAAAATAAACATTTAAAATAAAAACTTTTTTTGAGGATGAGTTCTGGATAGTGGATAGTTCTGATGAGGACTGGATTAGTGAAGGAAAGACAGCATACAAGTGCCCTGCATATGTTGCACGACCCGTTTATTGGGCCGGGCTGACAGATGAGAATAAACCTGTTAAAACAGGACAGAATGAAGAGACAAGGGGAAACAGGTCTGCGCTGCACGTAATCCCCAGCAGTTATATTTATTTAACTGATTGTTTCACATTGTTATAAACAATAAAGGGATTTTCTTTTCTTTTGTTACTTCAAAACCAAGTTATGTCATTTGTCTTTTTTCACAATCAATATACATCTCCTTTTTCACTTATTTCTTGTTCACAGAATTCACATTGACATTAGGTATTCAAATAAACCTAGAAACTTAACTCTCTGCATCTATAAAGATAAGCCAAAATGTATTTACACAGATATAAATGTTTTACATGAATTAACTTGTAAGGCAATCATTACCTGAGATATTTATGTAATACACATACAATTCTTATTGGTCTGAGATATTTATGTAATACACATATAATTCTTATTGGTCTGAGATTTAACAATGTCACCACTTTGCACCAACATGCCCACTCTCCTCCACATACACACCTGCACCATGCGACTGGGAAAGTGCACCAACCCAGTCCATGAATTCCCAAGGAACCCAACACAGACACCACGAGTAAACAAATGAATAACAAACACTCCAAGTTGGCAACCGGAGCCCCCCCGAGGCAAACGAAATACACCACTTGAACGCACCACACCGGAGCCCCCAAAATGGCGGACCACCGTAAAACCCCACATATCTCCACACATCAGAGCAACCACACCCCCGACAACACAAGCACACCCGTGTGTGCCATGCAACCCGACACATCCCGCGCCATTCCTCCACAGCCATACCCGTCAAAACAGGACAGAACGAAGAGACAAGGGGAAACAGGCCTGCGCTGCACGCAATCCCCAGCAGTCATGAGGCGCACAGGCGCAGCACCGCCACCCCCACCCGCGATCTCCCAAACCCCCTCCCAAAGCCACAGTCCACCCCCAAAACACGAGTCCCATTCCCATCAAACAGAAAACCGCGGCAGACAAATGCAGTCCACCGTCCACAAGAAGCAACAGAAACAAAGCACCACATCCCTGCCGAGACACTCCCACATCTGCTAAACAACACAAACACCACCCAAACGTGCACACACTCCCGGTGTGCCACACATACATGGGAACTCCTTCAATACTGTTTAAAAATCATTCCAGGTGGCACCTCATGAAGTTGTTTGAGGAAATGTCCAAAGAGTGCAGAGCTATATTTTATGTAACTACTTTGAAGAACCTAAAACGTTTTCCTTTTGTGTGGTTTCATAGTTTTGAAGACTTTTGTATTATTGTAAAATGTCCAAACTTTTGACTGGTATACTGTATGAGTCTACAATCTATATAGAATGTGAGTAAATATAATTATCTCATTTGTGAAGTGACTGGCTCACTCAAGATGATATCCGTGAAGTCATAAAGTATGCTTGCACTCAATTATACGCCAGAGCCTTCTCAGTGACCTCTGAAAATGAACCCATCCAACAACTGTTTATGGACACCCACAACCTTCACTGAAGGAAAGAACCAAAATGTTTTTCTGTTAGGGTGATCATCTTGAACTGGCATTGGGGATTATTAGTCTTGACATTCAGCATCCCTCTAGAATTTCCTTTAATCCTTTTAATTGTGTATGTATCTACAAATCTGACACACAGAGCTTTGAGTGTCCAGATGGGGTGAGCAATCCTGTCGATTGCAGCTATTCAGTGATTGGGTGGTTTTGCCCCTGTCAAGCATCCTCCAGTTTTGCACAATGATGAATGAGTATTTTGTCACCCTGCAAATTCATGCCAAACCATACAAGTGTTTTAGCATTACAGTGAATTGCCTATTCCTGTAATATGTTATTTTGCTAATACAACAGAAAAGACTTTGTGCATTGTGGTGATGGTCAGCCTGAGATTAGATGGTGATGGAATCTAATTTCTCATGTTATGATTAAATAGAGACTGTTCTTATGGACTCGTGTAAATTAGCACCCTGATCCAGAACTACAAGGGCTGAGTAATGTATCTATCATGTGGCTCCCAGTAGAACTGAGTCTGCAGTTCATTCCATCACGTTACTATAATATGCATCCTCAGGGCTTCATCTATGGACAGGAATGGGAAAAACGTTTAACGATGGACCACTGGGATCATCAACAATTCAGAATCCATTCCAGCCTGATCAACTTTTTTTTGTACCTGACTCCTTCAGCATCTGGTCCAAAATCTATTGAACTACCTATATAGACACCATTTGAAAGGGGTCGTTCATCTAATAATGAATTCTATCATAATTTATTCACTCTTGTGTTGTTCCAAACCCATGTGACTCTTTTTTTCTTCTGTGAAACACAAAGGGAGTTTTAAGGTAGTATGTTAATCTCTTGTCACCATTCACTTAAATTGCATATTTTGTCCACTCAATGAAAGTGAATGGTGACTAAGGCTGACTAAAATCTCCATTTGTGTTCTACAGAAGAAATAAAGTCATGTTGGGCATCAAATGGGACATCAGTAAGGCTTGCATGCAAGTTTTACTGTACACACAAATAATATCCAGTTCATGAAATATTTTAGTGCAGAGAAAAACTTCAAAAATAATAATTTTTAAATGTAAAAGTGAGTTAATTTTTTATATATTGTATTATCTTCCATTACTTTTACAGGTCTGGAAAACACAATTTTTAAATTCCCTGAAGTTTCCATTTTTTCATGACCATGGGAACCCTGTTGCTAATAAATAAGAATTGCAGTGCTTGACAGATAGGTTGAGTGGCATTATTTTGCAACTCATTTTCCTCTTAAAAAGCTTTAAAGATCCATTTACATTTAATTACTCATATTATTATGTTTACATGGCACTTTGACATTTTTTTTTGTACACAACAATCTAGCTGCATAACTCCTTTAAAGGCATGACTGTTTCCCTGTGGAGCGAGTAAAAAAAATAAAAAAAGCAGTAACACCTAATCCTGATTTAGATGCTAATTCTGAAATTTGTTGTTCCTCTCTCCTGGAAATGCCAAGACAATTATCTCCCTGCAGGAAGGAATCACCCATTGCTGGTTACTTAGGATGAATTATAAATGAACTCTTATGTTATGAATTCTTAGTAGTGCAAGTATGAGATTAATATCTGTATTGGATTAATTATTCATTCTAATAAAGGCAAATTGTAGGTTTTGTTGTTGCTCAGTGGGGTCTATTCATCCTTTTCAACCTTTTGCCACTGTGATTTGATAAGAATGTTAAGAGAACCCATTTTCGGTGTTTCAGAAAATATCAGCCACCTCCCCGCTTATTGTGTAATGCACATCTTTTAAAGAAATAATTCACCCAAAAATGAAAATGCTGTCATTATTTACTCACCAAAATGACGCTCCAAATCCATGTGATTTTATTTCCTTTCTGGACCATAAAAGGTGAAATGAATAAGGACAAAACACCATAAAATCACAGTAATATCGATATGATTCATGTACTATATTCCAAGTCCAAGCAATTTGATCCCTGTGCTATTAACAATAAAATTGTAATCATTAATACAGCACAATCCGATATCGAGGTTTGTTCAATGACATCAGACCTCAGTGCTTCTCATAAGGACATTTGGTCACGAGACCAAATAGTATTTTCATTTGTGGGAAAACTATTCATTTAAAATCTCATGTATAATTGGCACAAATGTTTCTCACCTATGGTTAATTACCCTTGACTGTTCACTACAGTGTAATTAAGAGTGCCTTGTTTTCAGCCACATCCTCAGAATATTAATGTGCAATACCATTGTGTAGAACATTTGACTTATATTGAAAAATAGAGCAAGATGTTCCACGCAACACCTGGTGCAAATAAGGACCCTAATCTCCTCAACACAATGATTCATACAGAATTTTGAGGCTGGAGTAAAGTGTCAGGTTGGGCACATATTACATAATAGAGATGCAAGGAATTGTGGATCTATTTTATACATATGTCTAGTTAAGTTACACAATCCTGTACAATGTTTCATAAAAAACCTAGCCCAAATTATCAAGGCCAAAGCACAGTAGATACATTCAGATGCTGAGCTCATAAAGAATTACATTTTTAAAAAAAACATTTCATATTTACGCATTTGAAAGTCCATCAAAATTAATGAAGTAATATTTAACATATTAAAAAAATAAAAATAAAAATGAAATATTTAAAGTTTTATTAAAGCTACATTATGTAATATTTTTTTTTTTTTTTTTTTTTTTTTTTTTATATTTTTAATGTAATTAATGAGCAAGTACAGTACATCAACAACCCATCTTCCAAACCATGTATTTGCCTTACCCCTTTTCACTACCAGAGACAGATTAACCACTGGGCCGATTGGGCATTTGACCAGGGGCCTCTAAACCCAAAGGGCCCTGAGCTCTAAATCAATTATATACTTTTTTGAGATACCTATTATAAATCCATGAAAATGTCAGCCTTATGTGAAAATACCATTTGTTCAGCCGAATGTGTGCTGGACGACAGCAGTGCGACACAGGCATTGAAAGCGTGTTCTGGGAATCTGCGTCTCACTTATACAGCACGTTTATTTGAAGGACTACAGAGAACAGCGTCTGATTTACAAAGCACTTCCAAACACAAAGATAAGGTGAAGTTTACCCTGGCTGTGTACAAAGTTGATGGTTTAAATTCATATAAGCGACAGAATTAGTGCAACAGTGTAGAGGACTTTAAAATATTTAAGTCCTGCACACATTTAATGTGCACTGATTAAGCGAAAGATGCCTTGATACCCTAAATATGTGCACATTAACCTTTTGTAATATTTGGTTAACCGCGAGAGTTTGCGAATGATTATTGTGTTATTTGTAGGGACTCGGGAATAAAGAGCGTTTATTGCCATGGATGCGACATACTCAATCTCAGATAGCAGGGAATAAAGTGCACAATGAACTATGAGCCTAAATAGCACAATACATAGATCTTCAAATGATATAATCACATTAAAGTCGAACAAAAATAATCTCATCACTGCCTGCAACACAGTAGGCCTATTCTTAATAAATGAAAAATGTGTAATTCTGCCCAAGCTGGTTCACTTTCCATGAGGCAGCAAATGCTACGGATTATAGGACTTCTTCAGGATGATTTGATTTTTAAATGATTCTGAATTTAACTTGTGTAAATATCGTCTGCACATCAGAGCAAAAGGGGGGAAAACATTGGCTCAACGTTTATCAAGTGCTGAAACTTTGCCAGGTGAAAAACAATCTGAAATTATGTGTAACGGTCACATTAAGTCCTCTTTGCAACCTAAACTTCATCTGAATGTCGATTTGGGACACCAGCACTGAAAAATCTTGATGCAGTGCAACAAATGGTGAAACAGATGTGTTAATAAATGCTGAAAATATTTTTAAGCGACGGTTCTGCACAACAAATTGTAAAACAGAACGCAGGTGTCTTGAGATGCGTTTATAAATATTAAAGTTCTTTTAAACTTAACAGTGAGTTGTGGCACAACGATCAAAGACATCCATCCAGTGCGTGTTTACATGGCCTCGACGCACTTGTGAACAGCCCGTAACTCGCCCTATAGCCTACTTGAAAAACTGACCCGAACCTGGCCCAAAACCTGTAGGTTTGTTGAGTACCGTCGGACTCAGATCAGGTTGAAGACCTCTAAACACGAACAGAATAACCGAATAGTGATTTTGGTATTTGAATACCATGCAAATCCCTATTAATAACGCATGATTTTGGATCAGTTCATAATTAAAAACTACATATATCTGGCTGTGTAAGACATTGCTGCAAACTTTTCTAATGTCAATTTTGAAAAATCCAACCAAATCTGGAAACCGTCCTGAACATAGTCATGTGACACATCATGGACGGCCTCCATGATCTACTGGCCCATGGGCTTCTCATTTCTTAATCCATCAATGCTCACTACGGTAAGTCTACCATAGATATTTTTATTTAGAGATGACGGGACGGATTTGGTGCAAATTTACAGGCATACGTCATTCGTCCTTGCATGTATACGTCATGTCCGTAAGCTCAGATAGAAGGTCTGGCTGTGGAAGCAGAAAGCGAGTGCTGTTTTTTTCCTGTGAAGTTTCTGTTACATGTTTACTAATATTCATGACTTCTGAGTATTTTATAACATTCCAGCAGTTTCGAGATTCTCAGTGTGTGTCTCTAAGTATGTGTGTGCTGCTGTTTTCTTTTTACCTCAGTCACAGAAATACACAATTTGAAATATTATTGTTATTATCATTTATTTACTTATTTATTTGCCTGATGAAAACCTAATGGTCTAAACATTGCAAGCAAGTGTAAGCCAATAAAGTATTTTTGGAGCAATAAATCAGTGTACAGACCATTGCCATTTTTAAACAGCTCCTCATGAATACTCATCTCAAGTTTATGCTTTAGTAATGTAATGTATATTCATTTGATTAGTGTGTAACCAACTCTCTGTTGTAACGTTTCTTCTATCTGGAAGACTCGCAGACTTGAGTAAAGTTTTAGTTTACATTTATTTGAGGAATATGAAACAGGAATGTAATGTCTCTATTTGGCTTAAGCCCATCTGGTGGTCCGAAGTTGTAGTTGGAACCATTAGATCATGACGGAGATAGGAGGCAGGGGCAAGGAACCTTCCCCCGTGCAGGACGGGACTCAACTGGTGGTGGTGGGGGGGTGGAGGTTGCCGTGTCTCACTGAAACAACAATGTGATAGATTGTGAGCAGAATTCTAAAGCAATGGTTTACATGTGATCCTCAAAATAATATTTCGGTTATAAATGTTTAAGCATAACATCATAATAACATCAACATGACAATAGCTCATCATGACTCTGCTCTGCAGGTAAATATCTCAGAGACTTCAATCCATGAGATTAATCCACCAGAAGAGCAGTACTAAATCACAACGGACGTAAAGTGTTCCTCCGCAAGTAACCTGCAGTTTTATGCATTAAAAACTGGAGGGCCAACAGTTACGTTGTGTAGCTTTAATTTAATTAATAAAAAAAAGATATACACAATTCAATTTGATTCGATTTTGTTATGAAATTGAAATATGTTGTCTAACAACTAATGAGAGGGCATTGTTAAATGACTGCACTTCAAGCAGTCCCAGCTCCCTCTTTTATAAAGACAATTTAGTGCAAGACAAAGTGGAAAAGGCAGCACAGTTCTGACACTATAATATGAGCTGTCACAGACACAATAGGGTAAACCCCTCTGATAATATTTGTTTTCAGAATATGTGTTACACGGCCATTGAGTTACTAGTTGTCTCTGAAACAAAAGCTAATCTCAGTTTATATCAAAATATGAAATATTATTTTTTCTTTATTATGTAGTGCTCACCAATGACAGTGAAATTGAGATTGCTAATAATGATCCATCAAATGTTCTTTTTTCCCAACTAGGTGAATAAGCTATCATGATTATCTGTTGTCTCAGAAGAACATTTAACATGGAATAGCAATAGACTCAATATTCTTCAGAGCAATTTAATTAATCTCAATGAAAGGAAAATAAGCAGAGTACCTACATTTTTTGCTCAATCCACTAACCTCATTTGAATACAAATAAGTCTATACAATTATTAAAGTTTAGATGTTATCTCTGTTCATTCATTCATATAGTTGACCCTTGACTTAATGCATGCTAGTGTGGTTTTGATTTTGTTCACTTGTTTACTCAAGAGCCTTGAAATTATGATACTGGAACTTTAGTTTGGAGTACAGAATTGAGAAAAAAATATTCCAATTAAAACAAATTAGACTAAGTGTTTGAAACCAACATACAAAACCACTTCTATAGACAAGAAGCATTTGCGTAATTGTACTATAGACTAAAACCCTTATAGTACCTGAGATATAGCCCTTGTGACAACTTTCTTGTTTGACAACTAGCCCCAGTCTCCCCTAAGACAATTTCTAGCTAAAGCCCTGTATGGATCATTCACAACTGTTCTCTCACAACCTAAACACTTGGCAGATTGAGTAGGCTCAAAATCAGGGTCTCAGGCTTATGAGAGCTTATCTAGATGTATTACCCTCTCCAGGTTTTAACAGACACTTGGATGATCTTCCTGCATACAGGCCTACACTCAGCAATGTTATGTCTGCCTTAGAGACAGAGCTTCAGCATGGGTAATGACAGAGCAGTAAAGATGGGGAATTTTCTGGAGTTACTCCTGCTGCTTCAAGCAGAACGAGATGCAACTGTTTCCTAAAGAATCCAGAAGAAACGAGCAGCATTCTTAACATGGCGTGCAGTGCTCTAAAGACAGAGCTGTGTAAACAGAGCTTGGGCTAAGATTAATAGTACAGGAATGACTCAGATTCACTGTAACTGGTGTTTTCATACATTTTCTGCAAGTGGAATGAAGCCAGATGCCAAACTTTGCCAACAGTTATTTTTATTATTTTTCTTTTTTTTTCTTTTGTGAAATGTTTTAGTGTCGAGAGTCTCAGCTACCTGCAACAAAGCAGATTTTTATATATAAAATGCTAGTGCTAAAGTTAAAGTAATATATTGTGTGCAGACTTTACACTGATGAGCCAAAACCTTATAACCACCTGCCTAATATGCTGTTTGTCCTCCGCGTGCTGCCAAAACAGTGCCGACCCGCAGGTGCATGGACCCCACAAGACCCCTTAAGGTGTCTTGTGGTATCTGGCACCAAGACATTAGCAGCAGATCTTTCAAGTCATGTAAATTGCAATGTGGAGCCACCATGGATTAGACTAAACACTTGGCAGACCAATTTAACCATCTAAAATGTACAGAATGCACTTAAATCCACGATTTACAAAATACCAAGTCTTGCTAGGTAATTCTGAAAATTGCTTTGAACTGTGGCAACTCTCCCTTCTGCACTCTCTGCTCTGACTCTTCCCTAGTGGTCTTTTCTGGATCTCGTCGTAACCAGATCCATGACATGTGAGGTCCAAGGAAGCTCAGGACTCGAAGTCCCGAGGAAGCCTCTCACTCTCTATGGTTCACACACCCAAAGGGAGTCGCGAATCCTCCATGAGAAGGCCTCACTTCAAAGTCAACCTCATCATTCATCCAGACAAAAACAATCTGATCTTATAGAGGTCCAAATCATAGACAAAATGAACTTTCGACCAAGAGCCAAGAACCAAGCAAAACCGATGTAGACTCATATAAGGATAAATGGTTCTTAAGGCATTGTCAACAGACTCCATAGAGTTAATTTTCACTGTATTGATCATTTATTTCATGTTCTGCCACTACTCACCAACTTGTCTCATGTATATATGTGTTAGATTAGATTTATGTTTAGAATAGTAATAAAGTTTGTCTGTATTCAAAGATGAATGACTGTGGTATATTTTGATAAATAATCTCATTCCTGTTTCTAAAAGATTTTGCTTCAAACCTGTACCTAAATATGTGTGATATTATTTTCAATGAGCCATGATAATATTACTCAAATAAGTGATTAATCATTATTCCCTTATTAAAGCTAATTCCTTACATTAGAAATTGTGAGCAGATACAATGAGATGTTGTATTATGATTTTAATGGTTGAGAATTTTATTCAGACAAATAATCTAGTTATTTTTCATTTATCTAATTTATAATGGTTGCCGAACGCAACTAATTCCATTATATATTTCATTACATAATAATGTAGAATAAGGAGAGTTTAATTGAGATCACAGCTCACATATTTCGAGACCCTAAATTCCATTTGAATGAGGGCACTTTAACGGTTCCCTTCTAAATTCAGCACCCCAAATATCCTACAGTGGACAGGGGTCATCATGGGCACTCTGACCCCATGGCAGCCCCATACGCAGCATACCTTGCCTTTTCAGAGATGCTCTGACCCAGTCGTCTGGCCACAACAATTTGGACCTTGTCAAAGTCACTCAGGTCTTTACTCCAGCCCACTTCTCCTTCATTCAACATGTTGACTACGAGAACTGATTGTTGGCTTGCAATCTAATCTACCCAGACTTTGACATGTGGCCTTGTTAGGAGATGATCAACGTTATTTGCCTCACCTGTGAGTGCCCATAATGTTTTGCTCATCAGTGTATAATGGAATTGACCTTTGTTGTCATTTTTACCCAAATGGGCCTGAAGCTGTAATTTTTACTTCGTTCTTTGGGGTCAATGGAAAAAATATACTAAAACATGGCTCTTACAATTTTGGGGCCAATCATTAATCATTAAAATACTCATTGTTTCAAAAGTATAGCTTTAAGATGGAATACATAAGTGCATTATCATGACTTTAGTGTGATAAAACCACTTAACTTTGAATGTGAAAAGTTTGTTTCCATGACGATGTACCACCATAAACCCTAAAACGACCAAAAAAATAATAATTTACAGCTGAAATAATACAAGAGTTTTAACTAAATAATTAATGTAAGTGCTTTTATAAAATGTTCTGCCTTTAAAATTTCAAAAATGAACTTCTATTTTAAGTGCCTCATTGTAAACACGTTTTATGCTTTTTATAAAAAAAAGAGGGGGAAAAAGTATTTTTTTTATTTATTTTTTTTTTTATCACTTTTTTTACCAGAAATGCTGTTGATTGGGCTTAACTTGTACAGTATTTAACCCGGAATATTGCTTTAAGCTATGGTCTACAGACTGTTATAAAATTTTATTTTATCATTGCACAATTAAAACTGAATAATTGATTATCTAAAAGAAACAAAAACTACAATAAAGAATAATGTAAGATCATGGTTATAATAATAATGTGATTGTTTCTTCTGCAATCAATATGTTTTATGGCATCACTCAATAACAAACATGTCACCTCTCAGTTAATATGGCACGATTAAATAAAATATTGGTAACACTTTGCAATAAGGTGCCATTTGTTAACATTATTTAATGCATATTATGAACTAAAATGAGCAACATATTTTTACAGCATTTATTAATCTTTGTTAATGCGAGTTTACATTGTTAATTCATGTTAGTTCATAGTGTATTAACTAATGTTATCATTTACAACTTTTGATTTAAAAATTATTAGCATTTGTTGAAATTAACATGAATTACTTAATGCTGTAAAACTATTGTTTATTGTTAGTTCATGTTACCTAATGTTAAATAATGTTAACAAATGGAACCTTATTGTAGGGTTTTAATTATCCTTATTTTTATTACAGACATACTTATTTACCAAGCCTAAAGATTAATAATTTAAGGGTGTTTAATGCAATATTGTTTACAATAACAGTATGAATGTACAGCAACAAAGATTTTAAAAGCGGCAAAGCATCAAATAACAAATACTCCTTCTTGAACGCAGAAGTGAGTGGTCTTTGCAAGGTATCACTGTTGTCTTAACAGCTACAAATCAATATGTGTTCCGACAGCTTCTGCAATGCAGGCACAAAGCTTGCACTACAAGAGCACCCTTCAGTCTGCAGGCTATGATGCAAGAGCAAGTCTTCACCAGAGTAGGCAACACCAGAAGTAAAGGATAATCTATTCTAATAATCATGGCAGCTCCACCAGAAATGTAAATATCCTTTAACAAATGCCCAGAATCTTTTTTTTTTTTTTAAGTGTGATAACTTTTGTGTTTGTGTATTGTAAGGGTACATCTACAATAATAAATCAACCAGTATAATAACTATATAACAACTACTTATTATCAAACCCTCTTTGTTTCTGCTTTACCGGGATATTTAGCAGAGACGGGCCATGCTATTAACATGAATGGGAGAAATTTGAATGTACAACGGATGTAAAGTCCCGCCTTACAGGTAAATGAGCCAGTCACCTTTTAGATAGAGACATCACCTGTCAATCAACTTGAGAATGCATATGCACATTAGCTGGAATCCACAGAAATAGCTGCACAGCCTACTCGAGGGACTTCCAAAGATGGGACTTTGTACTTTATGAGAATCCTAATGAATCTCTTGCTATAATCTTCATATGACAGCGTCTTTAGTGTTGGCAGTAAATCCTTTTATTTGGCCTTTTTATAACACACTAACCTGCTTTGTCCTTTCCAGCACTTTCAAGTCATGGTGTTCTCTCAGTAATACAGAGGGGTTCCACATGGGTCCAAAAATTCAAAGACCACAAAGTTGGAAAACTTGGATTTAAACTTGTAAATAAAACAAATGTTTTAGGATTTAAAACCATTAGAAGAAAGAAAGGCTATAAAATAAATATTTAAGATTCTTTTTAAAAAACAAGTGTGTGCTATTTCTAGGTGACTGATCAAATATTAGCAAATTTGTGTCATTGACCATGTTAACTCATTTGTACAATATGTCCTTGCTTCATTAAAGCACACAAGATGCACTTTGGAACATTCTCAAATTGTGCTAGAATAACATGAATCATCAGGTTTGGCACAAAAGTCCATGCCATGCCAGCTACATACCAAATACTAAGAAATTCGGAAATGTATGTAAATGTTTCAATTCAACTGAAATTATGTTGTTGATATAATTTGCAATAAAATAGTTTTTATCATAAATAAAAAATGATGTACCCAATTAAATTTGAATATTGCAAAGTACACGCTTTTTTACTTATGGTCTCAGACTTTTGGACAAAAAGGATAAGAAGGACAACACTGTTTACATAACAATATCAAAAGGAACAATCACCAAACTGTAGATGGTAAACCACAATTAAAATCAACACAAGAAGAAAAAGAATAGATAAGCACCAGAAAAATATATTTTGTTTTGACTATTGCACCTTTAAAGTGATAGTTCACCCAAAAATGAAAAAGCTTTAATTATTTACTCACCCTCATGCCATCCCAGATATGTATGACTTTCTTTCCCCTTCTGTTGCTCTCTCCACGTTGTGTCAGAGAAGCGACACTAGGGGTCTCTCTTGAGCGCCGATATTCACCTCTGGACTATGAAAAAAGGCCAATGAGAGTTGGCAACCAGTTGGCATGTCCCGCCCCCGGACGTACGGGTATTTAAGCGGCGCAAATACGGGAGTTCATTCAGAAAATTTCTTCGGAGCCGATGGTCGTGCATGAACTCTGCTGCGAGTTACACACCAAGTTTCTGGTTAATCCTCTGACGCTCTGCATGCTGTTGGATCTGACGGTGCATAACAGCGGCTTTCTCCTTCGTGCATGGCTGTGCATTCTTGCCCCTGGGCGCTTCGACAGCGCAGACAACTTGAAAGAGTTATTCTAAGAGTAATTTCGCTCTAAAGAGCAAAACACAGCGGCGTTGAACGTCCTTCTCAGGACGCGTCTTTTTAAAGACGATTTTTCTGCCCCTGTGTAGTTTCTGGATGTGGTTGATGTCTCCCCACCTCTGACGGTCATAAAAACTGCCTTGCATTCCTGGGTTGCGATCACACGCAGGCAGCGTTTTTATGAATGGTCTATGTTTTCAGTGCGAAAACATAGCCATGACAGCATTGCGGTCATAGGCTTTCTCTTGTAGTGAGAGAAAGCCGCTTCAGCCGCCCCCCATGCCTCGCCTCCTTCCCACGGGATTGAGGCAGGCGATGAAAATGATCTGGGGACAATGACGGGCTCCGTTTCGCCGGGTGAACCCCCTCGAAACCCCCCGCCTCCCCGGCACGCTTGCTTGTTTCTGTCCGAGCTCGGGATGAGCATTCTCTCCAATGGGTTATGTTTTCAGTGTGAGAACATAGCCGTGGCAGCGTTGCGATCTCTGCTTTCTCTTGTAGTGAGAGACGCCATCTCAGTCGCCCCCCGCACCTAGCCTCCTTCCTACGGGATTGAGGCAGGCGCCGCGGGCGATGGAGAACAATCTGGGGAGAATAACGGGACGCTTTCGCGGGTAAATCCCCGAAAACCTCCCGCCTCCCCGGCACGCTTGCCTGCTTCCCTCGAGCTCGGGATTAGTGCGGTCTGCTTAACGGCCTACCGTCCGGTCCCTCGAGCTCCCCAGCATTGGATGATGACATCACCGCTGCATCGGAGAGCGTAACAGCGGCGTTGGATGCGGATAACTTCGCCTGGGCCGCCACCTTCGGTCTCCGCCCAGTCTGAGCCTGACGCTAAGAAGGTCCGCTATGCTTCCCGGGCTTAATTGGTTCTCGCGGGCATATACGCTGCTCACAGCGCGCCCCGGATTCCTTCCCGGACGTGCATGACGAGCTGAGCAAGCCCAGCTTCCTCGCTCCTCCGCCTCGCTACCTTCGGTGGTAGAACGGTCCCAGACCGCTCCCCTGCACGCCATGGCCCCCTCCTGCAAGTCCACCGGGCCAGGGCACTTCAAAATCTGCACTTGGGTAGTCCTGTTCCTGACGTGCTGCAGGAACTGCACTCGAACAGGCGATGGCCACTCCGTGGTCCAGAAACGCAACGATGGGCAGGCAGTACGGGAGGCAGACAAAGCACGCTTTCTCAAATGCCCCCGTCTCCCAGCTCCGTCCATTCGGCAACACCACTTGACGACTTCGCCCAGCAGTCCTCAGTGGTGAAGAAACAGACGAAGGCTATTTTCAAGCAAAAAAAGCATCCTGCCCTGCCGCAAACCTGCCGCCAGGGGCCATGCCTTGTCTGCTCACCGAGGGCGTCCTCCTGCGGCTTTCAAGAAAGAAAGAAAGTGGTGCTCCGCCTCAACTAACAAGTGAGTGGGCCCAGCTCTCAGCCCCAGCGTTGCGCCCCCCGCAGAAGTTGGATGCCCATCGTCTCACGGAACCCCTTGAGGACCCAGAAGGCTCCCAGACGCTCCTGAGATGACAGACCCAGAGACCGAGACGTTAGCTCCGGAGTTGGTAAGACCACTCCGTTCCCCGGTGGAGGGCCGGGAGGAGAATTTTTTGTTAAATTCGTTACACTCTATAGAGCTATTTCCTTGTTGTCTCTGGGGTCACCTGGCCTGCAAATGCCATTCTCACGGCACTCTGCTTTCAAGCTTCAACAGTCCCGGCTCCATGGACGCGGTGTCCCTGCCTTCAGCCTCACGACTGTTCCCCGGCCGGCTGGTTCAGACGAGTCCAGAGGACGCCAGCATCAGACCTCCTCCTCAGTCACGAACCCGCCCCCTGCCGGGTGCGCGGAGCAAGGTAAGTGCTTTGAGTTTATTCTCAGCACCGGAGCCTCGGGACGCCACGTTGCCTGCCGACACCGCGTTACCTGTTCCGCACCGCTGCGAAGCCCCGCCGGGTACGTCCAAAAAACTCGTCCCCTTGGTGCCCCTAGCACGGAGCTTAGAGGCATGGCTTTCACTGCCCAACCCGTCACGCTGGCTGCACCGGACCATTCGACTCGGTTACGCAATTCAGTTTGCCAGGTCTCCGCCCCCCTTCGTGGGCGTACAGTTTTCCGCAGTACACGGCCAACATGCCCATTCCCTGCCCGAAGAAATCGCCTCCCTTCTATTAAAGGACGCGATAGAGCCTGTCCCTCCAACCGAAACGAAGAAGGGTGTCTACAGCCCTTACTTTGTTGTACCCAAGAAAGGCGGCGGCTTACGACCGATCTTGGACCTGCGAGTTTTCAATCGGACCTTGTCCAAACTCCCGTTCAAAATGCTCACCCAGAAACAAATTCTATCTGGCATCCGGCATCTAGATTGGTTCACAGCGGTAGACCTGAAGGACGCGTACTTCCACGTCTCAATTTGCCCTCGACATCGACCCTTCCTACGGTTCACGTTCGACGGCCAGGCGTATCAGTACATAGTCCTCCCCTTCGGCCTGTCTCTGTCCCCTCGCGTCTTCACGAAAGTCACAGAGGCAGCTCTTGCCCCGCTCCGAGTAGCCGGCATATGAATACTCAATTACCTCGACGACTGGCTCATACTGGCTCACTCTCGGGAGTTACTATGCGCACACAGAGACCAGGTGCTCAGGCACCTCAGCCGTTTGGGGCTTCAGGTCAACCGGGAAAAGAGCAAGCTCTCCCCGGTCCAGAGCATCTCTTTTCTCGGTCTGGAGTTAGACTCAGTCTCAATGACAGCACATCTCTCCAATGAGCGTGCTCAGTCAGTGCTGAAATGCCTCGCTTCCTTCAAGCCAGGCGCCGTGGTTCCGCTAAAACGTTTACAGCTCCTGGGGCATATGGCATCCTCTGCGGCGGCGGCGCCGCTGGGGTTGATGCATATGAGATCACTTCAGCACTGGCTCCGGACTTGAGTCCCGAGACGAGCATGGCGCCGCGGCACGCACAACGTAAAAGTTACTTCTGCCTGCCACTAAACCTTCAAACCCTGGACAGACCTCTGCTTTCTACGGGCAGGTGTACCCTTGCAGCAGGTGTCCCGACACGTTCTGGTCACAACCGACGCTTCCAAATTGGGTTGGGGCGCCGTGTGCAACGGGCGCGCAGCCGCAGGCCGGTGGAACCAAGGCCCGCTGCGCTGGCACATCAACTGCCTAGAGCTGCTGGCTGTTTGTCTGGCCCTGCAGAAGTTTCTCCCATTAACTCGGAACAAACACGTCCTAGTCAAGACAGACAGCACCACGGTCGTAGCCTACATAAACCGCCAAGGCGGAGTACGCTCCCCGACATGTCACAGCTCGCCCGTCGTCTCCTCCTTTGGAGTCAGCAGCGACTGGAGTCACTGCGCGCCACTCACATCCCCGGCAACCTCAATGTGATAGTGGACGTGCTGTCAAGACAAAGCTTGCCTGGCAGGGAGTGGAGGCTCCACCCCCAGTCGGTCCAGCTGATTTGGGACCAGTTCGGCAAGGCTCAGGTAGACCTGTTTGCCTCCCAAGAAACCTCCCACTGCCCGCTCTGGTATGCCTGGACAGAGGCTCCCCTTGGGGCAGATGCGCTGGCACACAGCTGGCCCACGGGGCTGCGCAAGTACGCATTTCCCCCAGTGAGCCTTCTTGCACAGGTGCTATGCAAGGTCAGGGAGGACGAGGAGCAAGTCACTCTGGTAGCCCCCTACTAGGCCTACCCGGACTTGGTTTTCGGACCTCACACTCCTCACGACAGCCCCTCCCTGGCGAATTCCCCTGAGGAAGGACCTTCTTTCTCAGGGACGGGGCACGCTCTGGCACCCGCACCCAGACCTCTGGAACCCCCACGTCTGGCCCCTGGACGGGATGCGGAAGATCTAGCCGGTCTACCATCTACCGTCGTAGATACAATCAGCCAAGCCAGAGCCCCCTCTACCACGCATCTTTACGCCCTAAAGTGGCATCTGTTCGCGGACCGCAGAAGTGCACAGTTAGGTCAGTGCTCGTGTTTCTTCAGGAGAGGCTGGAGAGGAGGCTGTCCCCCTCCACCCTCAAGGTGTATGTCGCCGCTATCGCGGCCCACCATGACACGGTAGACGGAAAGTCTCTTGCTAAGCATGACTTAATCGTCAGGTTCCTAAAAGGTGCCCGGAGGATAGCTCCCTCCCGGCCTAACCTGTTCCCCTCCTGGGATCTCTCGGTCGTCCTTACGGGACTCCAGAAACCCCCCTTCGAGCCACTTGACTCAGTTGGACTCAGGGCCCTCTCTCTCAAGACCGCCCTGCTGATCACGCTCGCTTCCATTAAGAGGGTCGGGGACCTGCATGCGTTCTCTGTTAGCGACGCTTGCCTGGAGTTCGGTCCGGCAGACACTTTTGTGATCCTAAGACCGCGACCGGGCTATGTGCCCAAGGTTCCTACCACACCCTTCAGGGATCAGGTAGTGAACCTGCAAGCGCTGCCCCGGGAGGAGGCAGATCCAGCCCTTTCACTGCTGTGTCCAGTACGTGCCTTACATATCTACCTGGACCGCACACAGAGCACTAGACGCTCTGAGCAGCTCTTCGTCTGCTTTGGGGGACAGCAGAAAGGGAATGCTGTCTCCAAGCAGAGACTCGCCCACTGGGTTGTCGACGCCATTTCCCTGGCTTATCACACCCAGGCCGTGCCCCCCTTTGCGGGTCCGAGCCCACTCCACCAGGAGTGTTGCGTCCTCATGGGCACTGGCTAGGGGCACTGCCCTAGCAGACATTTGTAGAGCAGCGGGCTGGGCAACACCTAACACTTTCGCGAGATTCTTCAATCTCCGAGTTGGGTCAGTATCGTCCCGTGTTCTCTCAGGTACCGAGCCCGTAGAACTCGGTGGCACGCTCACGATCTGACCGGATGAATCGCTTGCACCTAGCGCCCTTCCCCCTAACCAGGGGAAACAGTGCGCCTTCATTCCCAGGAGATCTCAGGTTTGGGACACAGGTTGATTCCTCCCTAGCCCTCGTGGGTCGCAGCTCAGCGGAGGAACTCAAGCCACTGCGGGTACCGCAAGCTACCCTGCACTGGTGTAGGTGCTCCACAGGTAGGGCCTCCTTCGGACTCCCCCTGTGTGTAACGCCACGGTTCTGTCCCCTCTGGCGAGCAGACTCCCGTGCTTCCCTTAGGCAGTCACGGCTGCCTCGGTTGCCGTGCTGTATGTTCCCCCTCTATAGGCTGGATCCACCACCGCACCGACTTTTCCACATAGGCCCTAAGTCAGGCCTCTGATGGTTTTGCCATTTAAACTTGCCTCCCCTCTCGGGTAGGCGTGGCCTCCACAGGGTCTTCTCCGCCCTGAATAAGGGCTAAGACCCCCTTCCCTCAATGCGTGTAAGGGCCCCGGCCTAAGTTGCTCTATGCGAGAAACATAGAGAGAAAAGAGGCCCGGCCAGGCTTGGCCCGTTCCCAGGTTGGCAGCCAGCACCTTGTTCCCCCTTCCGGGTAACGATAGGGAATCCTGATGGCTTAAATGGGGCATTGGGGAAGGGTACGTGCAGCCTGATACAGTTGGTCATCCTGCACGTAAGAATACCTGCTCGCTCCTGTATCAGCAGTTCACGTACACAGCTCAGCGCGTGGCGCTTTTTTAAGTGGACCCCTAGTGTCGCTTCTCTGACACAACGTGGAGAGAGCGACAGAAGGGGAATGTCTAGGTTACGTATGTAACCTCCATTCCCCGATGGAGGGAACGAGACGTTGTGTCTCCCCTGCCACGTCGCTGAGCCGAGCCACTGTTGTGGCGGACCATTTCCGGCTCCTCAGAAAAATCCTGAATGAACTCCCGTATTTGCGCCGCTTAAATACCCGTATCTCCGGGGGGCGGGACATGCAAATACTGGTTGCCAACTCTCATTGGCCTTTTTTCATAGTCCAGAGGTGAATATCGGCGCTCAAGAGAGACCCCTAGTGTCGCTTCTCTGACACAACGTCTCGTTCCCTCCATCGGGGAACGGAGGTTACATACGTAACCTAGACGTTTTCTGCTGAACAAAAATTTAGATTTTTAGTCAAATGTCTCAGCTCTGTGGGTCCATATAATGCAAGTGAATGGGTGCCAAAATGTTGATGCTCCAAAAAGCACATAAAGGCAGCATAAAAGTAATCCATACAACTCTGGACCTTTTGTCCAGGGCTTGGGCTTGAGGGGGGCCTGGACTGAATGGGGGGGGGTGGGGGGCTCATCAAACCAGGCCACAGAAAGACAGTTCCATATTGTAGAGCACATCTAAAAGTGTTCAGTGGGCGATGCGGTTATAACACAGAGATAGTGTGCAACAGCGAAAGCCGTCGGGGTAGCAAATGTTGATGGAATAGCTGTCCGAAATCAACCTCCCCTTCAGACAGCTGATTTGAGGGGTGCACGCTGAAAACATTTTGTACTGGGCCTAAGAATTTCTAACTGCAGCCCTGGGTGTGGGTGAGAAACAGATACATTTTTAAAACCTTTTTTGCTAGAAAATCTTCTCCCTGCCCAGTAGGGGGAAATATGCATGAAGAATGCGAATCACCAAAAACAAAAGAAGAAGAGTGTAAAAGTGAAGGTTAAAGTGGCAGACTGAGCAGGGAGGACAATTTATAGTAAAAAAGGACATAAATATTTGTCTGTTTCTCACCCACACCTATAATATCGCTTCTGAAGACATTGATTTAACCACTGGAGTCGTATGGATTATTTTTATGCTGACTTTTTGAGCTTATATTTGTTTCGCACACATTCACTTGCATTGTATGGACCAAAAGAGCTCCGAAATTCTTCTAAAAATCTTAATTTGAGTTCAAGAAATGAAAGAAAGAAAGAAAGTCATACACATCTGGGATGGCATAAGGGTGAGTAAATGATGAGAGAATCTTACTTTTTGGGTGAACTATTCCTTTAACATGTAAAGCTTCACATATTGAAAAGTGAGAGTAGCAATTTAATCTACAGTACCTCTAGACTGGTTTCTAATATCAATAAACTCATAACTTTGTACTTAAAAAGGATCTGGGCTCGGAGCGGCTTAATAAAATATTGACTACAAGTGAATAACAACCATCTGGTGTGTTATTAAGATGCAGATGGCATTCTTACCTCTAATCACCCCCACCAAACATAATTTTTACCTAAAGAATAAGATGTAACAGAGACAGCAAAAGTTTCATTTTTGAAAGTTTCATCCCAAGTTTATAAAGTTAAAGTTTCATTCCTAAACTGCCCTCATCCAGATCCTTCTCTAAGGATCTGCTTCTCTAAGGCCATGATCTTGATGATACTGTGAGGTTGAAATGCATCAATTCTGAGTCCAAGCATGGACCAGATCATGTCTGCAGCTCGATAAGTTGTCTGGAAATTTGCCATTTATGTTCCCAAACACATTAAAATTTGTAAGATCTATAAAGCCTCTTCTTGTATTAAATCAACTATCTCTATATTGGATAAGACATATCATATCCAATGCCACAACTCAGGTTATAGAGACTGAACCCACTGATTTTCTTGTTTTATTATTGTTTTCTTGGAGACCATCTGCCAGATTCATCAAATACATTACAGTTTTTACCATAATCACATCAAAGCCTCTTCTTATTTGCTTTAATTTGTCTGGACAATTCTGCAATAATTGCTTCATTAAATCAACAATTGTTATTTAAATTTTACTTTAAGGTCTTCTTAAGTACACACAACCCTAATTGTGTGTGTGTGTGTGTGTGTGTGTGTGTGTGTGTGTGTGTGTGTGTGTGTGTGTGTCTCATGCCACTGGAGGTCATCTGGTTAGGAGTGAAGATGGTGGGAGTGAGGTCTGCGCAACCACACCCTCACCTTAATCCACACTTATGCGCAAGCTTCTTGCCCCCCCCACCCCAAAAAAAGTCCTGTGGCGATGTGGAATGGTGGTGGGCACAGGCCAAGGATGTGGCTGGAAGTGTCTAGCCAAACCATGCACACAGGCGGCAATGGAGTGATGGTCGCTAGGACTGTGGGATGGAGCAGCCGTCTTTTCGGCAGCTTCCACTGTGACTGAGCAGCCCCACACTGCTCACCTCTGTGATGGGGAAGGACCTGGAAAAGGTGGTCCAAAAATTGTCTGCTTCCCACACTCCGGACGGTAAGCCGCAACCGTCGGAGCATCCCCTTGCGGTCGAAAAATCAAAGTGAAAAATAAGCTAAGCATTGCTTCGTGGAACGTTCAGCACACTGCTGGACCTGGTCGAAACTCCTGGCAGGCCCCATCGCAGGACAGCACTGGTGGCCCTGGAGCTCGCCAAATATAATATCGATATAGCAGCTCTCAGCGAGACCAGATTACATGGGGAGGACTCCCTGGCAGAGGTTGGTGCTGGGTACACCTTCTTCTGGAAGGGGGTCCCCGAAGGCACTCGTCGTAACCATGGAGTTGGCTTTGCTGTAAAGTCCAAACTGCTGCAGCGCATTCCGGAATCCCCCATCGGCATCAATGAAAGACTGATGACATGGCGCATTCCCCTGGCAAAGGAACGCTTTGCCACTCTCATCAGTGCATACGCTCCAACTCTTGATGCCGAGCACAACATCAAAGAGGATTTCTACAGAGCTCTTGATACCATCTTACAGAAAACCCCGGCTACAGACAAGCTCATACTCATGGGAGATTTCAATGCTAGAGTGGGCACGGAGCACCTGGTATGGAATAAAGTCATTGGCCAGCATGGTGTGGGGAAAATGAACCACAACAGGCTCAGACTCCTCTCCCTCTGTGCAGAGCACCAGCTGGTCATTACTAACACCGTCTTCCAGATGAAAAACAGGCTTAAGACCACCTGGCAGCACCCCTGCTCAAAACACTGGCATCTTCTTGACTACGTGATTGTCCGTCAAAAGGACCGTCAAGATGTCCTCACCACCCGTGTTATGCGCGGAGCTGAGTGCTGGACTGACCACCTCATGGTCAGATCCAAACTACTCATGAGCATTCAACCCCGTGGCCCGAGGACAGCTCCAAACAAGAAACTCAATTGTACAGCGCTGAATAGCCTCACCACCAAAGACAACCTCCGATGGCTGCTTGCTAAAAACCTCAACAAGATCCCGGAGGAATCAACCGACTGGCCAGCACTGCGCCAGGCTATTCATAGCGCAGCCTCAGAGGCACTCGGCCAATTAAGGAAACACCATCAGGACTGGTTTGACTGTAACTCAGCTGAGATACAGTCACTTTTAAAAATCAAGCATGAGGCCCACAAAGCTCTACTGTCCTGCCCAGGATCTCCCACCCTTAAAACTACCTTCCTTTCTGCAAGAACAGCAACCCAGCGAGCCCTCAGAATTATGGAGGACACCTGGTGGGTGCAAAAGGCTGAGAAATCCAGAACATGGCAGACTGCAATAACATTCAAGGCTTTTACGATGCCATAAAAGCATTGTATGGCCCCAGGAAGCAGGTGATTGCCCCAGTCCGATCAGCTGACGGCGCCATCCTTTTCAAGGACCGCCAGGAGATTCTTGCCCGTTGGGCAAATCATTTTGAGGGTCTCCTCAACCACATCAACCCTGTCGACACACATATTCTGGATAATCTCCCAGACCTGCCACCTACCATGCACCTGGACACCCCACCACTTTACTCAGAACTCCGGCAAGCCATTGCGGGGCTGAAGAACAACAAAAGCGCTGGACCCGATGGAATCCCTGCAGAGGTTTTCAAACACGGAGGATACATCCTCACGCATCGCCTGCACCTCCTGATCCAAAACATCTGGGAACATGGGACCCTCCCACAGGACTGGAAGGATGCTAACATCGTGGTCATTTACAAACAGAAAGGAGACCGAGCAGCCTGTGGCAACAGCCGCGGGATATCTCTCCTCTCCATCGCAGGGAAAGTCCTGGCCAAGATCATGCTCAACAGACTGGTTGAGCACATCTCGAAGCTGTGCTTCGGAAGCGCAGTGTGGCTTCCGGAAGACTAGATCCACGACAGATATGGTTTTTGTCTTGAGGCAGCTGATGGAGAAGAGCCGAGAACACCACAAAGACCTTTACGTTGCCTTCATCGACCTCAGCAAAGCTTTTGATACCATCAACCGTGAACTGCTCTGGAAACACCTCTCCAAACTTGGGGTACCACCCAAGTTTCTCTGCATCCTACAGCAGCTGCATGACGGGATGCAAGCCAGAGTGCTCACGGGAGAACTCCAGTCAGAGTCCTTCGAGGTAAAAGCTGGGGTGAAGCAAGGCTTGGCTCCGGTGCTCTTTAACATCTCTCTGCCATCACCTGCCTCTTCCACCGTGTCATGGGACATGAAGTCGGTGTCCATGTGGAATACCGACTTGACGGAAGCCTCTTCAACATACGTCGGCTCCAGGCCCGCACAAAGACAAAGACCCGCCAAATCTGTGAGCTTCAGTATGCTGATGACTGTGCCGTCTTAGCTTACAGCCCGGACTCTATGCAGCACGCCCTTAACACAATATCCAGTCTGTACCAATCCTTTGGCCTACAGGTCAACATTCAAAAAACCGAGGTCATGTCTCATCTCACTACCCCTGCCCTCACACCCCCCAGTTTTCATATAAACGGTGTTCCACTTTAAACAGTGGACCACTTCACCTATCTTGGCTCCATTTTGTCCTCATTCTGCTCCCTCGACAAAGAAATATACAGCCGGATAAATAAAGCCTCATCATCTTTTGGACGCCTACGCAGCAGGGTTTTAGAAAACCGTAACCTGAAGGTCAGTACTAAGGTCGCTGTTTATAACGCGGTATGTGTCTCTACTCTGCTTTATGGGGCAGAGTCATGGACCCCATACCGTCGGCACATCATCAACCTAGAGGCCTTCCATATTCCGCTGCTTACAGAAGATCCTCAGTTTGTCCTGGGAAGATCGAATTCCCCATACAGTCATCCTCAGCAACACTGACTCAATCTGTATGGAAGCAGCTGTGGCCAAAAAACATCTGCGCTGGATAGGGCACACCATACGCATGCCTGAACACCGCCTGCCCCGCCAAGTCCTCTACAGTCAACTAATGGGCGCAAAACGGTCTGCTGGAGGGCAAAAGCGGCGCTTTAAGGACTACACCAGGGACATCCTAAAGCGAGCGAACATCCCCCTCACACAGCTTGAATCACTGGCACTCGACAGATCTGCCTGGCAGGTCACCTGTGCCTCTGCAGTCTCTCAAATACACCAAACCAACCAAGATCGACGATCCGAGAGGAGCATCAAGAGACACCAGTGGGCGGCTGGTACCCCCCTGGCATCTGGTTTCCCCTGCTCCATCTGCGGACGAGTGTACGGCTCAAGGATCGGACTCCACGCCCATGAGAAGTGGCACCAGCGACAAGGTCGCTAAACCCACCCCCCTCCCACCCCCACCCCCGGAGCAAGCGACATCATCGTACACGATGGACAGCTAAGAAGTGTGTGTGTGTGTGTGTGTGTGTGTGTGAGCGTGTATTTATCACTTTGTGGGGACCAAATGTCCCCATAAGGATAGTAAAACCCAAAATTTTTGACCTTGTGGGGACATTTTGTCGGTCCCCATGAGGAAAACAGCTTATAAATCATACTAAATTATGTTTTTTGAAAATGTAAAAATGCAGAATGTTTTCTGTGAGGGTTAGGTTTAGGGGTAGGGTTAGGTTTAGGGGATATAATATAAAGTTTGTACAGTATAAAAACCATTATGTCTATGGAAAGTCCCCATAAAACATGGAAACACAACATGTGTGTGTGTGTGTGTGTGTGTGTGTGTGTGTGTGTGTGTGTGTGTGTGTGTGTGTGTGTGTGTGTGTGTGTGTGTAATGTAATGTTGTTTTCTGGACATTCTAAAAATGCTAAGTAGGTGTATATTAAATACAATGCTTTATATACTGGAACCGCAATGGGATGTCCTAATTTACATAGCAAAATCTAATGGTGGAACATTTGAAAAACGTTCAGAAATATGGATGTATTGTGTTGTTTGCTGTAAGTATTCCAAATATATTTGAAGTAGCAATGTATTGTATAGGTCAAGTCGAGTGTGTGTGCGTGCGTGTGTGTTCTGGTTAATAAAAATCTTAATAGAGCGGAGCTCTAGTGTCCTACTCGCTACCAGTAATCAATATAAGTCCTCTCTAACATGCAGCATTGCAATTTATAACAGCTGCTGGACTGAATGTTGATAGGTCAGACTGAATGCTGCCCTTGGAAAAAAGCTTAGTCCAGGACTTTATGCCAAGGGGCAGTAAAATATATATTTTCTCATTAAGTATGCTGTATAGTATCAAAGTTAAGAAGCCATTGATTCAGATGACCCTTCTCTATCCAACATTTTATCTTTATGACTTGAAGTAAGATTTGATGGGGAAAAGGAAATAGGTTTTTGCCCACTGAATGACAATATGAAGAGGAAAGTAACTGTCTGATTTTGCCCCATACTATAATCTGCATATCTTGTGATTTGAATTGGAAAAACAGCATGGCAGCTGATTGTACGAAGGCTGTCTTGGATTACGTTTCTAAAGCTAGTTGTTCTTTTTTGCTACTATTTTATATAGTTTATGTATGTAAAAATACCTTGCTATGTTACTTTCCAGAAATCAATACCTACAAATTGTATTTGAAATGAAGGGTAATCTCTCCAAGATATAGTTATCAGCATCTGATCTGCAAAAGCAGAAAAGATAAATGATTCCAAAAACAGCAGGTGTCATGAAGTATTGTTTTGTTTTTGCTGCATACGCATGGAGATATCAATAAGAATCAAGACACAAAACCCTGCAGTTAAAAAATTCATAATTAAACACAGTTTTTAAGGAATAGCATCAGTATGTTTAGCAAAGTGCATTAAAGTATTGCTTCAAATGATGAAATAAAAATGGGAACAACCTTAAAGGAATGTTTTGGGTTTAATACATGTTAAGCTTCATCTACAGCCTCTGTGGCATAATGTTGATTTCCAGAAAAACATTTGGGGTTACAGATGAGGCACTGACAATAGAAGTGAATGGGGCAATTGTTATGGATATTTAAAAGACAGAAATGTGATGCTTATAATTTTGTAAAAAGTACTGACATGAATTCTTCTGTTAATACTTGTGTATTACTTGAGCTTTAAAGTTGTTTAAATCATCGTTTATGTGGTCGTTTTAGGGTTTACAGTGTTATCTCATCATAGCACAAAGTTTTAAAATGCATAACTTTACACAGAAATTGTAAGTAAGCTCTTTAATCAGATTAAAATCATGTTCCCTTCTGTCACTCACTCGACGCTGTGTCAAATTCCTTTTCAGGAATCGTCTTTTTCAAGATGCCATTCCGCCCCTGTGTTGTTCCTGGATGCGCTCGATATCTCTCCAAGCCCGAAGGCCACAGACGCTGCCTCGTGTGCCTGGGCAGCGATCACTCTGAGGCGGCGTTCGTGGATGGCTCATGTACTCATTGCGAGAACATGACCATGGCAACATTGCGGTCATGGCTCTCCTTCCTCTAGGTGAATGCCACTTCAGCCACCCCCTGCATCGCTCCTTCTTCCCACGGGATTGAGGATGACCCAGCTGGCGATGAAGGCGATATGGGAATCTGTCGCGCTGGCTGGCCAGGACCATCTGACTTGGGTATGTGATTTTGTTCGTCCGGCTCCAGCTCCACTTCCGTGCGCGGTGAGAAAGCTAGTGCCTTACGACCCAAGGATGCGATAGAGCCCATCCCTCCAGCCGAGATGGAGAAGGGTTTCTACAGCCCATACATCGTACCCAAGAAAAGAAGTGGGTTGCGATCAATCTTGGACCTGCGAGTTCTCAACCGGGCCTTACACAGACTCCCTTACAAAATGCTCACGCAGAAACAGATTCTTTCCTGCGTTTGACAGCTAGATTGGTTCACGGCAGTAGACCTGAAGGACACGTACTTCCACATTTCCATTCTGCCTTGACACCAACCCTTCATACGTTCGTGTTCGACGGCCAGGCGTATCAGTACAAAAACAAAATGCAACATTATGGTAACTTTAACCAAAGCTCAAATTAAGAAGTGAAATTCAGCTTAATGTTTCATTTTCCCTGCCACATGAACATTTACTATCAAAAACAAATGATCAAATATAACTTTATGCATAATATGAGGTCATAAATACTGCACTCCTAATAATATATAAAGTCCATCCATCCATCGTCAACCGCTTATCCTGTGTACAGGGTCGCGGGGGGCTGGAGCCTATCCCAGCTAACATTGGGCGAAAGGCGGGGGACACCCTGGACAGGTCGCCAGTCCATCGCAGATAATATATAAAGTAATTAATAAATTAATTAATAAGTAAAATGCTGTTTAAAATAGTTTAAGATTAAGTATTTTATGTCAGCTTCGCATTTGCACCAGAACTGCATTTAAATAATAACAGTTTTATCTTACTTCTTACCACTTTGTAATGTCACAAATAACAGGACTGGATATTTACCGCATCAAAATGTCAGGTAAGAGCAAAATCAATTCAGAGTCAGTATTTGTGAAGTGAAAACAAGGCCGGCTGCCATTCTTTGTGGGTTTTTATGGCTATTTCTGTGACTGCTACCCTGTCAATATGTACCTGATTGTAGAAGCAGAGACTGCAGTGACTTGTTTCAGCACAGAATAGAAAAATGAGATGTTGCTGATTGTTGGTTATTATTTTCTTTCTCTTCCTTTCTCCCATTTCTCCTGCTCCATTCCCGTCATTTTATGCAACTTTTGGCAGTTCCACCAAATGATCCTCTGGTAGCATAATGAAGCTGCTCCCTGATTTTCCAACCCCATTCTGTCACACCCCTAGCATGGTGAAATATGCATCAAACCCCACAATAAAGAGTGTGTGCAGCCAGCATGGCCATGCTATTGGCAGAACTATAATGGTGACAGAGATTTATGGTCAAGACCGGGTCTGTTTGAGGAATTGTACCTGATATACTGTAATAGGTTTTTAGCTCAAGCAAAGACAGAGGAGTTTTGAAGGTGAGAGGTGGCAAGACAGTTTCACTACATCATCGGAAATCATAAACGATATAGTAATTTTTGAAAAAACAAGCGTGATCTTCCTCCGGCTAAAGCCATGGAAGAGCAGAGAAACTATTTCTTTCAACTGCCCAAGATGACAATTGACAGTGCTGGAATTCAGAGACTACAAGATTCAATCTTCCTCAGGGAACTTTCTTTACACACAACTGAGGGGGTCCCATTGCCATGCCCCTTATTGGCTGGTTTTCAGTGGAATATATTGAGCTCTTAATAGATTTAAATTGTATGTTCAAACGCATGCGAATATCCCCTTCTAATGAACATGTATGCCTATTTCAGCAACACCCATTTCTAACAGGTGAAACTAAATCAAGCTTATGGCGATCCAATCTCCTGAAACATAAAAATATTGCAGAATGGGGAGTACAAATTTTGAATATTGCTGCAGACAAAAGTGTTCTAGAAAAGCTACTGGACCAATAAGAAGTCATACCAAAAATAAATGCACAGCTTATAATACTATCTAACCATATGTCTGTGCCTTAAACAGACTTAGATGGCTCTATTTAGATCTAAATATTTGCCAAAAAATCTACTGTCAAATGTATCAAAGTTACTTTTTCTAGAACAGTATCATATCCTTTGGTATGCAAAGTCCTATAAGTGGGAAAAAAGAGGTGCCAACAATGGCTTATAAAGATCATTTTACAAAAGCTCATTGGATTTCTCTAAAGCAGCCTTGCATTGCACAGAGAACAACAAGCAACAAATTCCATAAAGACAGCCCCAAGATGCTCTTATCATGTATTTGCCATCTGTTCCCAATAAAATGTGTGGATGTCTACCTCTAGTATAAACATATTTCACCCGGCAAATCTGTATACACCACCTGCCTTTTCTATACCTCCTAAATACAGAGAGGAGATTGTGACTGGGGATCAAAAGATAAAGTCTCAAAAGAGCTTTTTTTGGGTGTTAGGCCAGCTACTCAAGAGATGAATTATTTTCTAATAGACCTTAATATGTCACACTGCAGCTTGAAAATGTAAGACATGAGTGAACATCTGTACTGAACTAAGAATGAAGGGTGGGCCCTTTACGCATTTACAATTCCATATCTCCTAACCTTTTCTTAGATATAAGGGTATTGCAAAATCATCTTATTTTGGCTATATACTGTAATTATAATGAAAACCATTTAACTTGAGTGAGAGATAGAGAGATATCTACAGCTACATAGCTACAAAGCTGTGTCATGAAATTACTAACTGTATGGCTATAGAAATTTTATGCACGTAATTTTCCATAATAAAGAAGAGTCCAATAAATAACCATCATACAAGACATCTAAGAGACTGTAAGAAACCTGTAAAACTGCAAATGTACAGCTTTCAAGACATTATAGAGTAGTAAAAATAAGATTTCTCTAATAAGGTTCCTATTTTAACAAAAATTATACATCAAATTTATTTCAAATGAATATCACATTAAACAATAAATGAACATCTTTTCTACTGTATTCACCTTAAGGTGTTTTTGTTGAAATACACACAAAAATGGCATGTGATACAGGTTTGTTAAGGGCAATCCGGGAAATGGGAGAAAAGGGCAGAGAAGAATGAGTCTGAATTTTCCCTTTCAGATGAACTACTGTATTCCTGCATTAAGCCTGTGCCTAACTTAATTAAACCCTGGCCATAAAATCAACCTCAAGTATTAAAAGGTACTGGAGATCCAAACTGCCACTGCTTACTACAGACAAGAAGGATTTTTCTGCCATTTTAAGAGATCAGTTGCTGATGAAACCCCTGTCAACTACTGGGGCCAAGAGGGGAGGATACAGGAACCATGGCTAAAAGTGAGCATTCAGTCCTACTTAAGGCAATGACA
The DNA here is from genome assembly GCF_025860055.1 of Xyrauchen texanus. Classification (NCBI taxonomy): domain Eukaryota; kingdom Metazoa; phylum Chordata; class Actinopteri; order Cypriniformes; family Catostomidae; genus Xyrauchen; species Xyrauchen texanus. The sequence continues at coordinate 12,441,823 of NC_068298.1, read as the reverse complement.
GAACACAATAAAGCCTCAAGGCCAGAGAGGGGAGTATGAGATGGAACAACAAGCCCTTTCATGGGTGATTTAGCAAACAAAAGCCTTGGCACAGGCTGTAAAAGCTTAAGAGGATGATCTGATTATGAACAATCTTTTGTTTCCTTTGTTTCATCACTTAATCTGAGAATATCTGATTGCATAAGGTACCGCAATACTTCCAGAGAAGTTCTTATTCTTCATTCGTTCAGGGGTAAAAAGAAGTTCTAAACAGCTGGTATACTGTTTCAGAACATTCAGACACCGGACACACCGCTGTGGGAGGCGTTTAGAAGTACATTTAAATATGAGGATGCTCAGTAAAACCTAATGTGACATTTAAATGTGTTATCAACACAACAGCTAACATGCTATATGTGGCCATAATCTGCGCCAATTACTCTCTGTTATTGTGAGTTATGATGCCACTGATACTACTTCAAATATGAGTGCATATCTTACTTTAGACAGATGTGTGAATGGCTTTTGCTGCAAATGGCGCATGATTGAATAGGCATTTAAGAGGATTTGATTCCTTTAGTATACTTATTAAACAAAACATAAAAAATGTGTGTGGCATGACATGGTCTTTGAAAATGTCTCTAAGAGAACGATCGTACAGATGTAGGTAAATTTGCACCAGCTAGCTTATAACTCTACATGCTGGTGTGTTCATGTTGACTCATTTTGTCTTACTAAACAACAAAAACAGAATTAGCTGTCGGCCTCAAGGTAGGTTGAGCTCTAGGTCACACCTACCAATGATGTGGACCAATGGCAGTAAGAAGGTGCTTTGCAGCCTATAAGAATTTTTCCAAAAAGTTTGCCCCAGCGAGCTGTTACAAACCACAGAACCGAATGCAAAAACACTTTGTGGCCAGATTTTGTTCTAAATTACATCACACCCGTTTGTTTTTCGATTTCATAGGAAGTATATCGAGGATTTAAAATTATATCAGAAATCCAAACCAAAAAAGGATGACATCAGCCCACAATGAGAGTCCACATCTTAAAGCACAGAGGTCCCCTGAGAAGTCCAACTGACCCTTTGCAAAGCTCCACCCCTTAGTTCTGGTCACTTGCTCTTACAAGCTCTGCAGAGCTCCCCATTGGAATGAAAGGAGAATTGATGTGAGGATGCGTTTTTTGACTATATATTCTCATAAATGGAATGGATAATATTTTTGCGAGGGCTGGAATGAAGAGTGTTATTGTAAAGCACATTTATCTGATATTTTTGTAAAAGAAATTGAGAAATTACCTTTGATTGAAAACTATGCAGACTGTGAATCAGAATTGAGGCAAAAGATCATCACAGTCACTTGAAAAGAGAAGGCATCACTTCATAGCAATAACAAACCTCATAACATTAGTGTAAGAAAAAATAATTTCATGTAACAATCCCAAGTGAAATGTCCAGGATTCGGCTTTAGTTGCATTATGATGTGGATCTTGGTCCAATACTTAATTGTGTGTGCACGCATATTTGGATTGCTTTAACCCCTCTTTGTAAGTCCCGCCTTCTCGCACACCAATTGGTCGATTTTAATATATAATACAATATTATATATTGGCCAAATTCCTGCCTGTCAATCTCTCCATGAACGCGCAAAACGCTGTTGTGTTCGGCATCAAACCGTTGCTTGACAGTAGCAGCAAATGACAGCTGAGTGGAAACAATGCCCAAACGAAAGAACACATTTACAGAGGATTTGCATAAAAATTCCCATGCTTTTGTCCAGGTAGAGATCTGTTGGATGGCCCATACGTGTCAGTTGCTAATAAAGGTGCAAGTGATTTAGAAGCACACATCAACTCTGCGAAGCATAAAGTGTCAGCAAAAGGTGAAAATTCATCAGGTAAATTAACAGACTAATTTTTGCAACCAGGTAAAATTGTTATCACATTGCTTCATTTTCCATGGCCATTCAAAATAATAGTAATATTACATGAAGGTACACTCATGACATCAAATATTTTATACATGGACATTCAAAAGAATGTTGGAAATTTGTATTTATATATATAAATATATATATGTGTATGTGTGTGTGTGTGTGTGTGTGTGTGTGTGTGCGTGTTATGCTAATAGAGTGTCTTTTTCACTGTATTCAAGTTTGTATTCACAGTAACACTGTTTTACATTTACATTTAGATATATATTTATTAATTTGGCAGACAAGATTATCCAAAGCAACTTACAAAAAAGGAAAAACATAAGCAAATCAGTGACAGTGGTATGCAAAGTGCCATACCACAAAGTTTCACTAGCATCAGAATAGTATTCAAAACAGATTAAAGTGCAACAAGATTTTTTTTTTTTATTTATTTATTTTCATTTTGTGACTGGTTAAGTGATCATGGAAAATATGTGTTTTAAGTTGTTTTTTGAAGACAGAGTGTGAGTCAGCTTCACGGATGGAGTTGGGAAGGTTTTGAATATTATAGCACCGGTGGAGTACAGAGAATGCCCCTGGGCGCTTCAGCAGCTAAAAGAGTATTTTTTTCCTAATAAAAGAGTAGATTTCCTACTAAAAAGAGTCTTTTTAAAGATGCCTTCCTGTCTATGTGTATTTCCTGGTTGCGGTCATTACCTCTACGCTTCAAATGGCTGCGATCGCAGTTTCACATGCTTGGGCACTGCCCACACGGAGACGGCATTCGTGGATGGGTCATGTCCTCACTGCGAGAACATGACCATGGCAACGTTGTGGTTGTGGCTTTTCTTCCTCTGAGGAAAAGCCACCCAGCAGCTCCCCACACTGGTCCTCTTCCTATGGGTTTGAGGTGGTGTCGGTTAACACTGGGGGTTATTTGGAGACTCCAGCGGCAGCCGCTCTGCCGGGTATTCCCCCAGGGACCTCCCATTCTCCAATGAGCTCGTTTGCCCCCATCGAGTTCTGGGATGAGGCCGCCAGCACATCTCAGTGTGAGTTTGCGGTCTCATTCGGTGCTCACAAAGTGGATGAGCTCTCAATAGCAGCATCGGAGAGCGGGCTGGTTCAGTCTGATGCCAAGGACTCGACCGGGTTCCCACCTTCGGGAGTGGTTCCCCAGTCACAGACCGACGTGGAGCTGACGGCCATGCTTGCCCGAGCAGCTGGGAGCGTTGGGCTGGAGTGGAACCCTCTGCCACGCCCTGAACCCTAGCGGCTTGATGATTGGTTCCTAGGCCCCGAGAACCGCTCACTGCCGTGCCCCTCCCCAATCCCTTTCTTCCCAGAGGTGCATGAGGAGCTCACAAAGTTGTGGCGGGCATCTTTTACCTACCAGACACGGTGAGCTCCTCCACTCTCACTTCCCTCGATGGTGGGGCTGTCAGGGAGTACTCAGCGATTCCCCAGGTGGATAAGGTGGTTGCGGTGCACTTGTGCCCGCAAAGCGTCGCCACCTGGCAGAACCGCCCAAGACTCCCGTCCAGGGCCTGTAGGCTTGTGTCATCACTGGCGACCAAGGCCTATGGTGCCGCTGGACAGGCCGCCTCCGCCCTGCACGCCATGGCTCTCCTGCAGGTGTCAAGGTGCAGAGAGAACTGCATGAGGGTAGTTCTGACCCAGGATTGATGCAGGAGCTGCACTTGGCAACCGATCTCACCCTTTGTTCTGGCCCGGTTTGATGGGGCTGGGGGGAGCCCGGGCATTTCCGGGACCAATGCACGGTGATGGAGGTGGGGACATTGGTACGGGTCTGCGACGCACCACAGGCCACCCCCGATCGAGTTGGGACGTTACGCATACCTGTGAGTATTAAGGGGAGTACATACTAGGCCTTGGTGGATTCGGTTGCAGCCAAACCTCCATCTATCAGTGCCTGGTTCAAGATGAAGGTAAGGCGTGTGCATGGGGATATCCACAATTATCCTGTAGTGACTGTGACAATTAAAATTCAGGGTCAAAAGCATAGTGTCGAGACAACGATTAGTTCCCGCATCACCCATCCGCTGATTATGGGCACAAATTGGCCAGTGTTTTCCACTTTATTAAGGGAAATTTGTGTGGATGTGTCCTGTAACAGAGCATTTCAGTGTGGGATTTGTGATGCGCTGGCTGGGGAGGCGGAGCCTGGGCCATCTACGTCATCTCCACATCAGAATTATGTAAGCGAGAGGGAAGTCTCAGCTTAGGATTCCCCGCCGGGGATTTCCCTCTGGATAAGATGGGAAACGAAAGCTTTAGGCACGCCTGTGACCAAGTGAGAGTGATTGATGGTCAACGCCAGACAATGGACTCACATATCCTTACTTTTCTATTATTAATGATCAGTTGTATCAAGTGACTCAGGACGCTCAGACAAAAGAAGATACAAACCAGTTATTAATACAGAAGAGCCGTTGGGAAATGTTATTCCAGATGGCTCATTATAATCCGATGGCTGGTCACTTATGGCAAGAAAAAACACTAAACTGTCTAATGGCCCATTTTTATTGACCGGGCATTCACAGGGATGTTCGCAGGTGGTGTGCGGCATGCCGTGAATGTCAGCTGGTGAATCCGCCGGCTACCCCTTTGTGCCTACTTCCTTTGATCGAGGTCCCCTTCAAAAGAATTGGTATGGACCTCGTCGGGCCATTAGAGCAGACAGCACCCAGACATCCCTTTGTGTTGGTTCTGGTGGACTATGAAACGCGATGTCCGGAAGCAGTGCCTCTATGCAACATTTCCTGTTGTGGGCTTTTTCTCCAGAAATGGGGTGGGTGGGTGTTGTGCAGGCCAGATGATGCCCCGGCCTGAGTCAGGCGATGGGGTTATGTGGTGGCGGGGGTGTGGTCGAGCGTTAGAGTGTGAATGGCGAGTGAGATCGGGAGATAAGAACAGTAAGAATTGTCACTTGTTTATAATGAGTCTAACACCTGTTTCTTGTTCTAGAGAAGGTGCAGAAGTGTTTAAAATGAAGCCAGACACCGGAGAAGGCATAGAGAGAGACTGACATGCCTGTCCTTTTTGTGTGCATGCGCGTGTATATTAGAGTGCTCAAAGACGCGCTAGTGTGTGTGGCGGAAAGCCAGATTTAAGTTGCGCTGGAAGGCTGTTTTTTGTTTGAGTGTAAAATAAACAATACGTCGACTGTTCACCCAGCTCCTGCTTTCTCCTTATTACAACATGTTACAGTGGCAAATTCCACTTTTTAAAAATCGGTATCGGCCAATCTTAGTGTTAAAAATTAATCGGAGATCAGTATCAGCCTCAAATTTCCTGATCGGTGCACCACCAGTTAGCTTTAATTTACCTTGGAGGAAATGTAGATGTCCTCGCTGATGATTTACATGCTCATTTGAGAATGAGAAATGACACACTTTTTTTAAAAGAAAGAAAAAACACTGCATGAATCCTATCTAGGTACCTCGAACCACTATTACAGGTGACCCAGCAACAACATTTAAATTTATTGGGGATCATTTCTATAAAATCCCTCTTAAAACTACACAAACGCATATTACTCTCATAGCCTCTCATTGTAAAAAGGCAAACACTTGTCAGAGTAATGGCGACGGGGCAACAGTTGCTAAAACAGGATTGGTCAGAAATGCTTGGTGAAGGGTCAATTGCCCTAAATTGCAGGGTTAGTTTACCCCAAAATGAATATTAACATAATTTACTCGACCTCATGTTGTTTCAAATCTGTATGATTTACTATCTTTAGTCGAACACAAAATGAGATACTAAGCAGAATTTTAGCCTCTGTCACCATTCCATTGTATTTTATTTATTTATTTTCATACAATAAAGGCCGTCATTTGTTAGCATTTAGCCTAACATCTCATTTAGTGTTCCACTAGGGGGAGAAAAAAAAAAGGAGATTTTGGAAAGACATGAGCAAAAGGTGAGTAAATGATGACAGAATTCTCAATATTGGATGAACCATAAGCTCTAGTATAAACACTAAGTGCATCAAACTGTTTAGAGCACAGTTGCTCCCAACATCCCCATGAGAATCTTTCATATTCCAAACTGGTGCACATGCAAACCTTTCCACAAGACAGGACACACATGTGACACTGCACCAAAAAAAATGACAGTTCATGTAAATACAATCTGTGGCTCACAATATCTAGCCTGATAAATTACAGTTTCACCTGGCACTAAAGACTAGCTTCTGCTAATGCTGACCTTGCATTGTTTATAAAGGGTTTTTATCTTACTTGACCACTTAAAGCAATATCACACTAGACAGTGCGGCTGTACTGAATATCAGCACGGCTGTGAGCCCTTTATACGTGCACACAAGAGCTGTGGTTTACTGTCAAGTCCAATATAGTTTTTAACTGTCCTATCCTTCAATAACAGCCTCTTTGCAAATCCTGAATTACATTGTGATAGTTTCACTAAACAATACATGCTAAATTGTGCAGCACAAACTGTTCATCAGGTCAGACTGATTATAAGCATCCTTATTACCTTAGCTCAAGTGTCTGAATACAAAATATGCATCATCGGCATGTAAATGTGCTCATGTGTTCAAATTAGGGCTGGGTATCGCCAGCCGCCTAACGATATGATATGTATTGCGATCCACATATCATGATTCAATATATTGCGATACATCACAATTAGGGCTGTCGAGTTAACGCGTTAATAACGAGCGATTAATTATACAAAAAATAACACGTTAAAAAAATTAACGCCTTTAATCGCATGCTTGTAGTACCACCTGTATACTCCAGAGGGCAGTAAGTGAAATTTCAACTGTGTGAGCAACACACAGTTTATACAGTGAAGAAAACAACACAGATGCGTTACTAAGGGTTCAAATGCGAGATAAGGAATCTCAATATGTGTTTAAAAATTGAGTATTAAACTATATTTATCTTGACACAGTGACCTAAACATTTTATTTTTATGAGGCAACACACCCGTGACGCGACACAAGCATGTCTGACGCAGGTCGTATGGTAGGGTGACCACCTGTCGCAGTCCCGAAATTGGAAGCTTTGTCCCGCAAGTCATAAGCAGTGTCCCACATTTCAATTTTGTCTGTATAATTTTTTATCTTTATTATTATTTCGGCATAATTTTATTTCATCGTCCTTTAATTACAAAATCACTATAAAAAAAAGTTTATAAGAAAACACTGAACATGCGCAGCACAGCGCAGCCTTTTTTCTTGCCAGAGCGGGAAAACGCTGGAAAGAAAAACTGCAACAGAAAATAGGTCTATCCGGAGCTCCCGAGAAGAAAAATTTTCTTTGTTCGTATAATAAATAATTGGAGAAAACATATACATGGTTAAAACCAGTTACAGGTGACTCTAAAAAAGGAGAGTGCAGGGTATGCCACCGACGTTTCACGGACAGCTCTGCTGAAGTAGTTCAGTGCCCCAAACATGACAGCTCTGATATCTTTGGCTTTGAGCATTCCTGTCACCAACACGTTCGTGGAGAGGGTGTTTTCACTGGTGACCTCTGCGTGGACAGAGACAAGGAACTGAGCATCTGTGGACCTCATCAAAAGTGAACTCCTGGTGAAAGTGAACACCTACACCTGCCAGGAGTTCTACAGTCATAATGAATGAGAAGGCCATACTCGAAACAGCCAGATCAGACAAAACATTTTTATTCAAGATGCACTAAATCCGGTAAGAATGCATTTAATCTTTCTTAGTCTTTAATAATGGAATTGATGTGCTTATGTGGAAATGTGCTTTTTAACGATTAGATTATTATTTTCACTTAATTATATTTACATTGAGTAGGTCTGTGCTGTTAAAATTAGTTTGTATAGGAGACCTTATGCCAAACTGAGTGACTTTCACAGCGCCATCATTGACATTTAACATCACTGCAAAAATACATCTAATATAAAATCAATATTTATTCACTTAGTACAATAATAGTAAGTTATCTCTCCCTCGTGTCCCGCAAAATCAGGTCTGCTGACTTGCAACAGAGCAATAGCCAGGTGTTTTCCTATCGTATGGTCTTTACCTCACAAATATATATTTACCAGTTAAGGAGGTGTCCTTTAAACTGTTACCCTGTTTTTACCCAGTAAATCTTTATTTAAGAAATATGCTCCCTGAAATAGATGCACTTTGCTCCTTCAGTAATGCTGTAGATTAATCTGCCCCTCACCTTTTGGGAATGTGCCCACTCAGTAATATTTTGGAGATTTTTTTTTTAAAATATATTATTTAAATACTCTTTGTACCTCCAACAACTCCAAAGCATTGAAAACCATTGCACCATGTAATGAATATAATGTCTTGGCTTTATTGTAAAATATATCTGTAGTATTGTATACTATGTATATGTCACGAACCCCGCTCCGCCCCCTCGAGCTCGCACGCTCGTTTTGCTCCCTCGAGCTCGCACGCTCGTTTTGCTCCCTCGAGCTCGCACTGCTTTTGCTCTCGAGCTCGACGCTTTTTGCTCCCTCGAGCTCGCACGCTCGCTTTTGCTCCCTCGAGCTCAGACGCTCGCTTTGCTCCTACGAGCTCTCTTGCTCAGACGCTATCTCCCCTCGGGCTCACATGCCCGCTCCCAATGGCCAGAACATTATGTACACCTGCGCCCGCTCTCAGTCACCACATTAGTTTCACCTGCACTCGTCTCATCACCTATCATTGTTTACACCTGCACTCGCCCCTATATATATCACAACCCGTTCGTCTCACTCCTGTTGGTTATTGTGTTTAGTTTCCCGTGTCTGTGCCCCCCGCTAGTCTCGTCTAGTTTTGAACTCCTCTTGTCTTCCTCTTAGCTTGCCAGCTCCCCTTGTTCCCCTGTCTTTTGCTCCCACTAGTCTCGTTATTCTTATTCTGATTACCCCGGCTTTGACCCCACGCCTTCCTCGACCTCTCTCTTTGGATTTGCCCCCCTTGTTTATATCTTGATTCCCCGGCTTTTGACCTATCGCTCACCCTGACCATTCTTCTTCTGGATTTGCCTTGCTGTACTTTTGCCTGCCTGCAATAAAACGCAGTTTTGACTTACATTGTGACTGTCTCTTCTTGTGCGGGTTACAAAATAACCAAGCTTTACCGAAGACAGTCACAATGCCCCACGCTGAGGATTCGCGCAACTCACTAGAGCGGAGGTGCACGTCACATTCGGCGCGAGGAGCTACAGTTTGGAGGCAGGACCAAGCGCTCGCGGCCCAGGGGCAGCAGGTATGCTCCTTGCCTGATTTATGTCACCCTGTTTCACCTGTGTCTGCCCCTGAGCCCGTTTATGCCTCCAGTGCATTTCTGAGCGCCGTAAGCCTTCAACCCCCTGAGAGGTTTGATGGCTCTTCGGGCGCTTGCCAAGGGTTTTTTATGCAGGGCAGCGGTTGTAGAACTTTAAACCGTGCCCTTAACATTATGGACCCAGCGGCCCAACTCTTGGTTTTGCGTCAGGGGAGTCAACCCTTGGAGGCTTATGTGTTTGACTTTTGTGCCCTGGCTAACCAGGTGAATTTTGATGAGGTGGCTCTAAAAGACATTTTTCAATATGGACTGAATGAGCCAGCCTCATCATTCATGCCTGGTGGTCGCTGCTTTCTCAACCTGGCTCAGTTTATTGACCTCGCCCTACTGTACGCTGGTTCCTCATTTACTGTGGGGGAGGCAGACACTGAACCAGCGCTCCACACCACGGCCCCCGTCTCGAAGCCTACCACGGCCCCATCTCGAAGCCTACCACAGCCCCCGTCTTGACGCCTACCACGGCCCCAGTCCCGAAGCCTACCACGGCCCCCGTCTTGAAACCTACCATGGCCCCCGTCTTGAAGCCTGTCACGGCCCCAGTTCCGAAGCCTGTCACGGCCCCAGTCCCAAAGCCTGTCACGGCCCCAGTCCCGAAGCCTGCCACGGCCCCAGTCCCGAAGCCTGCCACGGCCCCAGTCCCGAAGCCTGCCACGGCCCCAGTCCCGAAGCCTGTCACGGCCAGCGAGTCAACGCCCATGCCTGCCACGGCCAGCGAGCCAGTGCCCATGCCCGCCACGGCCAACGAGCCAGCGCCCATGCCCGCCACGGCCAACGAGCCTGCGCCCATGTCCGCCACGGTCAGCGAGCCAGCACCTGTAGCCTCGACCGTCCCCATGGCCATGTCCCCTGTTGGCCGAAGACGTAAGAGAAGGAAGAGGGCCCCTTCTCCCCAGTCTCGTCTTGTGCTCAAGACCGCAGAGGTTCCCTCAGAGTCTTCCACAGCTCTACCGACCTCTGCTCCGCCCTCAGAGTCTTCCACGGCTCTGCCGGCCTCTGCTCCGCCCTCAGAGTCTTCCACGGCTCTGCCGGGTTCTGCTCCGCCCTCAGAGTCTTCCACGGCTCTGCCGGGTTCTGCTCCGCCCGCAGAGTCTTCCACGGCTCTGCCGGGTTCTGCTCCGCCCGCAGAGTCTTCCACGGCTCTGCCGGGTTCTGCTCCGCCCGCAGAGTCTTCCACGGCTCTGCCGGGTTCTGCTCCGCCCGCAGAGTCTTCCACGGCTCTGCCGGGTTCTGCTCCGCCCGCAGAGTCTTCCACGGCTCTGCCAGCCTCTGCTCGCCCCTCAGAGCCCTCGCGGCCTCCGCCTCACGAGCCTCCCAGGGCTCCTCCTCTCGAGCCACCTAAGGCTCCTCCTCTCGAGCCTCCCAGAGCTCTACCTCCCAAGCCCCCCAGGGTTCTGCCTTTCAAGTCTCGAGCCTCCCAGAGCTCTACCCCTCGAGCCTCCCAGAGCTCCGCCTCTCAAGCCTCTCAGGGCTTCTCCTCCCGAGTCTTTCAGGGCTCCTCCTCCCAAGCCTCCCAGGGCTCCTCCTCTCGAGCCTCCCAGGGCTCTGCCTCACGAGCCTCCCGGGGCTCCTCCTCCCAAGCCTCCCAGGGCTCCTCCTCTCGAGCCTCTCAGGGCTTCTCCTCTCGAGTCTTTCAGGGCTCCTCCTCTCGAGCCTCTCAGGGCTTCTCCTCTCGAGTCTTTCAGGGCTCCACCCCTCAAGCCTCTCACGGCTTCGCCTCTCGAGTCTCTCAGGGCTCCTCCCCTCTCAAGCCTCTCAGGGCTTCTCCTCTCGAGTCTTTCAGGGCTCCGCCCCCCAAGCCTCTCGAGCCTTCCAGGACTCTGCCACTAGAGCCTCCTATGGCTCCATCTCCCGAGCCTCTCACGGCTCTGCTCCCAAAGACTCCAGAGCTTTCTATGGCTCCGCCTCTCGAGCCTCCTACAGCTCTGCCTCTCGGGCCTCCTACAGCTCTACCCCCCGAGACTACAGAGCCTGCCAGGTCGTCGCCTCGGGGACCTTCCACGGCGCCACCTCCCTTGGCTCCACCTCCAGAGCCTTCCAGGCCTACCTCGCTAGAGCCTCCCACGGCGCCACCGTCATTGGCTCCACCTCCAGAGCCTTCCAGGCCTTCGCCCCTAAAGCCTCCTTCGGCTCCACCTCCAGAGCCTTCCAGAACCCCACCTCCAGAGCCGCCTACAGTGCCGCCTCTGACGGCACCGCCTTTCACGGCTCAGCCCGGACTTCCTGACCCCCTTCCTGTCCTGTGGCCTCTTCCCTGGCCTCCGGACCCTATTCCTGTCCGGTGGTCACCTTCCAGACCCCCGGACCCAGTCCCTGTCCTCCAGTCGCCTTCCAGACCCCCTGACCCAGTCTCTGCCCTATGGCTGCCCCCTAGATCTCCCGACCACCCGCCTGTCCGCTATGTTCCCCCTGACCTTGCCTTTAAACTGGCCATTGACCCCATGGACTGTCTCATTTCCCTCTGTGCCCCTTGGACTGCCCTCAATTTTGTTTATGTGTTTTGTGGGTTGTCTGTTCAGGGTTTTTTGTTTGTTGGGATCGTCCAGCACCACTTCCCAGAGGTCGCGCTCCTCGCAACCGAGCGCGGCCGTCAGGAGCCGTCCGTTTTAGAGGGGGGAGTACTGTCACGAACCCCGCTCGCTCGCTCCGCCCCCTCGAGCTTACACGCTCGTTCCGCCCCTCGAGCTCGCACGCTCGTTCCGCCCCTCGAGCTCGCACGCTCGTTTTGCTCCCTCGAGCTCGCACGCTCGTTTTTCCTCCCTCGAGCTCGGACGCTCCTTTGCTCCCTCGAGCTTCCACGCTCGTTTTGCTCCTACGAGCTCTCTTGCTCGTACACTATCTCCCCCCTCGGGCTCACATGCCCGCTCCCAATGGCCAGAACATTATGTACACCTGCGCCCGCTCTCAGTCACCACATTAGTTTCACCTGCACTCGTCTCATCACCTATCATTGTTTACACCTGCACTCGCCCCTATATATATCACAACCCGTTCGTCTCACTCCTGTTGGTTATTGTGTTTAGTTTCCCGTGTCTTTGCCCCCCGCTAGTCTCGTCTAGTTTTTAACTCCTCTTGTCTTCCTCTTAGCTTGCCAGCTCCCCTTGTTCCCCTGTCTTTTGCTCCCACTAGTCTCGTTATTCTTATTCTGATTACCCTGGCTTTGACCCCACGCCTTCCTCGACCTCTCTCTTTGGATTTGCCCCCCTTGTGTATATCTTGATTCCCCGGCTTTTGACCTATCGCTCACCCTGACCATTCTTCTGGATTTGCCTTGCTGTACTTTTGCCTGCCTGCAATAAAATGCAGTTTTGATTTACATTGTGACTCTTCTTGTGCGGGTTACAGTATACCCCTGGCTTGTTTCTAAATATATATATATATATATATATATATATATATATCTAGTACTGCAGGTGTTCATTGACGGGTCCTTAAACAAGCCCTCATAATAAATCTCCAACTGATTGAAAAAATTTACTTGTGTAATGGATTACTGTGTCTTATGATCATTAATATGATAATAAACAATACATTGTATTCTAAAGCCACTTTTATATTGTTTTATCAATGATTAACTCTTCTGCAACAAGAAAGTAATGCATTTTAATTATCTGAATATTTTTTATTTGATATATATATATATAAAATAAAACATATTCAGATAAAAAATTTTATCGATTGACAGCCCTAATCACAATACATGTGTCACATTTCAATATATCATGTTATCATCATACGATACGATTTTGATTCCCGAGATTGCAGTTCTAATTCATAGGTATATTTAATTATAATGTCCATATTGCTCACATACAATATGAAATACATTTCATTTTAGTGAATACTTTTATTAGTTATACAAGGGGCCTTCTAACTTGGTAAATTACAGAAATACATTTACATTTATTCATTTGGCAGATGCTTTTATACAAAGCGACTTACATAAGAGGAGTACATAAGTTTGTAAATAAGTTTCCAAATTGTATTTTATCATTAAGTTTTTTCATAATTTGGTCACATTTTTGATTTTAAAAAATATACAAATTCCATGTATTCCATTTAATATGTGAAATTCCATTTATAATTTTGCATATTTGTGTTTAGTTACAAGTTTTGTTCATGCCTAATTTGTCCTATTTACATGTATTTACATTGATATGTAAAACAAGAACTAAAACGATACTGTCTATTTAAAGATCAGGGGCAGGGTGTTACGATCCATGGTTGTCTGCCCCGTGTTTTCCGTGTCGCCGTCACCCTGATTCCCGTCCTTCATCACTCTGTCATTGTTCGCACCTGATTGTCGTTTGTGATCATCCTGTGTCTGTGTATTTAAACCCTGTTTGTTTCCCCATTCCTCTGTCGATTGTTGAATGTTTCACTGTCTTTGATATTTCAGATGTTCCGATTTTTGCTCCGTTGCCTGTCTTGCCGTTCTTCATCCTATCGTGTCCAGCCAGTTCCGTGTACCTTCGATGTTCTCCTGTTTTAGTTTTGTTTACCCCATGTGGATGTTTCATTTGTTCCTGTTTGTCTTGTTTTCTCCTTTAATTAATAAAACCCGCAAGTAGATCCAAACTCCTCGTCTGCCCTCGTCTGCTGCGCATAACACAGGGACTTTGACAGAATTATTTGTTTTGGTCTAATTGCTTTTTTACATCTTCCGTGCTATATCTGATTAAAATTAAATATTTATTTTGTTGTTTTTTATCAATAACTGACTGTAAATTACAGAAAGGATATAAAAGAGACATTATTCAATGACAAATTAATGGTGTGGATTTCGTCTTTGGACACACATTATACAGAAAGAGTCAACCTTTTACTCTCCGCATGCAGTAAAAAAATCTCAGTGTTAAACTTCCTTGTCAATACAATATTCAAACACTGGTGAGTGAAATCTAAAAAATGACCAGCGAGTGGCTAATCAAAGACATTTTAGTCACATATGCGATTAGTGATTTCCTTGCATTGTGAAGGGTTGTGCATTGAATAAAAGAGCGATCTTAGGTTTTTAAGAATCGACATCTGGATCGTTCAAATGAAGATCACGATTAAACGGAAAGTCAATATTTTTTCCCGGCCCTAGTGCCAAACGTTTGAGAAAGGCCAAACTATTGTAAAGAAAGTCATACACATCTGGGATGGCATGAGGGTTCAAACATGATGAGAGAATTTTTATTTCTGGGTGAACTGTTCCTTTAAATTCTAAATATAATTTAAATACTATGTTACTAATGTCTGCCAAGATCCTAGAACTCCTTCTGTCCATTCTTAAAACAATACTAGTAATAAAAACGGCTCGAAAGTTTTTATCTACCCATTTTTATCCTTTGCGACTTGTGTAGATTAACTGATGAAGATCAGAGGACCATAGTACCCTGCAGACATATTAAGATTATTGAACTGCTTGACAGTTCCCAGCTGCACATGACCAATGGTAGCTAGCGTCTAGACTGAGCAGTGCCCAGGCAAGAGGAAAATCCAGAGATGACTAAGCACAAAAGCCTGCCAGCTTAGAACTGCTGCTTGGGGACTATTCATTCAGTCCTCCCGTGCTGGACATCTGATGCTTTTGGATTGGTTACATAACATGCTTTGTGTAAATATAATGCATAATTTCCATTAATCTATAACAATGTGTTGCTCTCCTACCCTACTCTTCCAAAAATGCCTTTGATTAAGGTGTTTAAGGATTTCACTGTTTATAGAAAACCATTTGTGGCTTGTTAAACTATTTTTACAGTCCAGCTCCTCCTTGGGTGTCAGTGTAAATCATGCAGAAATCTTTGTAAATCTGTGGCCAGGACAGTCAGCCTTGCATGGCCATGCCACGCCACTCTCAGCAAGTTAGGTTCAAATTGTCACTCTACATTAATTCGCCTCTCCTTTATTCTGCTGCTCTGGGGTAAAATGCAGTCATGTGTTTACATAAGAAATTTGCTCTTGTGTAGACCTTAAGCTGCTTCATCCACCCTTATTTGATTTACATTTAGACCATCTCTTCATGTGACTCAAGGACAGCACTAACCTTTCCCTTCAGAACCATCAGGAACTGTGTCCTTCCGGGGTCTTTAAATTTACCATTGCCAAAGTAGATCTTCTAGTTTTTTCTCAGCACGCAATGATGTTTTACAGCTTTGTTGAATCTGTACATTGAAAAAACACACTTTCAACTTTAGCCATAGGTTAAATCCCCATGGAGCACACATGTTCATAAAATGTATACCTGAAATGCACTGTAAATTGCTTTGTATGAAAGTGACTTTCAAATATATAAATGTATGTAAAGAGACATTTAAAATAAAGGAAATGCTCTGTACAAAAAGAGAGGCTCCTAATATATTAATTGTACATCACATTATTTCTAGCACTTTTCCATGGTGTTTGAGTTTGTTCTGATATATATATGTTTGCTGTTTTACATTGCCCTTCACTGTAAGACTCTTTGAATGCAAATAAGCTTTAGACTCCCAAGCCAATTCAGTGACATAGTACTCATTTCGTGTAGTTTTCTGGATCATAAATCACACAGAAGATCAAGTTGAAACAGAGTACGGCTTAATAATGAAAACAACATCTATATAGTCTATAAACATATGAGCACACAATATTTTCTTAGTATGTCTAATCTCATGTATTTTCCTTTAATTGAGTGATGTTCAAACTTGTGTTGCACCTTCAATATCAATACACATTATAGGTTATTAATGAACAAGTTTTTAATAAGTTGACCTTCATAATTTAATCTGAGTATAATAACTCAATTTGAGATGAACCCATTTACAAATGATTACATAGAATATTTACTAGCAAGCATTTGCATGTTTGTGTGCTTGCTTAAAGGGGTGAAACTTTTTTTTTTCAAATGATTTGAAGGTTTAATCGGTTCTATGGCAATAATTATTGGTGCTATATAAAGGAGAATAAAATAAAGAGAAACACAAGGGAAAGGCATAGTTATTAAGGAGCCAATGAGTATTCAATTCCATCCATGTGCACTTAAGGGCAAAGAAGAGGTGTGGTGGAAAGATTTATAGGAAATTTGACCTCTCCACATTTCCATTGAACTGAACTAAGATTGTCTACAGCCTCATGCTTCGTGATAAGAATCCGTAGTAAGTGAGTAAAGGTCAGTATTGATTAAAGCATAAAACCTTGGAGAAACCAAAATTTTTAGGGTCTGGAAATGAATACATTATACTATTCTGCCCCCAAGTGTCCACTAGAAGATAAACATGCTTTATGCAAGGCACAAACCCCTAAAATAGTTGTTTGAGACTCTCCCCGAAATTTCTGTCTATGCTCAGTTTGTTGTAGGGTTAGGGTATATCAGATAAATGCTTCTAATAACCAACTAGCAAATAATAGCACAGGTTCTCAGCAGCATCTCATAAGAGCAAGAATAGCAAGAGATGTGGCACTAATATTTTCACCTACAGAAGTACGCAGTCTAAAATCGTGGGTGCTTACTTCCGGTGACTGATAAAGAGAGTCCGCTACTTTCATATTTATAAAATTCTGAACATAACAGTGCAATAAGCTATGTTTGCCAGCAACCAAACTATTATCTGCTACAAAATATTCAACTTCTAACCTTTGAAACTATCTTATTAAGTCTTTGAAGTTTGTCCAAAAGTAAAAATTATGTCATAATCACCCTCTAGTCCTCTGAAGCCACATGATGATTTTGGAACAGATCGATATTTGAGTTGTTATCACTTTGAGCATTTACGAGAATTAATTGATAAGTTGTCAATTGGTTGATCCAGACCAGTTCACAGAAATGGTATGGAAATGATTTGTCCATGAATCAAAATTATCTGAATCTCTGGTTCAACTCAGTTCTCCTAATGCAGTCATGACAGAATTACAGCAGTTTCTAGTGGGACTGCAGTCTAACAGAATGTAGTAAATTGTCTGAAATCGCATACTGAGCCATTAATATTTTGCTGATTGATAACACTTATCTCTTTGAAATGATTTATATTGAAATCACATGGTGATTTGCTGCTCATAGTAGGCCTGCGCCTACATACTTCAGCGGTGTATTGAACATGACTATTCAGTATTTTTTATATTGAGTGGGAGGCTGACATGGAATCTACTCTTTTTATATATATATATATTTTCTGTGCTGATTGAGGGCAAATTTCTGCAAAATGGATTTAATTCTGCCTTCATGTGCTATCAGAATTAACCTTCTTCCCACTTCTTTAGTGGTAATTATGAAGACATCTCGTTCAAGTGTTTTGTTGTTGGAAAGATCAGGAAACATGGAGGAAACCAGGTTCAGACTATCTCTTGAGGAACTCTTATGTGGAACTCACTGTGATACATATTTCCCAGGCAGCTTGTTGGTTTATAATGGTATTTTAAGCAAATACTTGCTATTTTCTTGGTGTGAAAAAAGTTAAATTTGCATCAAATGGTTGCTGAAATACATAAATGTATATGACCAAAACGGCAAGGGCTAACAATCTGTATTTAGAAAAACTAATAAAACCTATCATTCACTACAGAAACCATACTCTCCTTCACCATGTTGAAAGTTTACATCTACTTTCAGCTCAGAAAATTTGTGTATCAAAATTATCTCAAAGTTTCCTAGTCATAATTAAGACTTGAGTGGTAGTTCATTTGCAACTTCAGAATAGGAAACCCATATTTAAGATCATTCCAATTAAATTAATTTGAAAGAAGCATTAGTATGGTTAAAAAAATATAATAATTAAATAGGGCTGGGGTACTACACCCTTATCTGATTATTATCAGATTAGTTAAAATACTTAATAAACTAACATGCAGCAATGAGCTAGGTATGTATAGAAATCAGTGTATGATGGCTGTTCGAGATTTGTTGCAGAGATTTCTGGGGAATTCTGTAGCCACAGATTCCATGGAGGCTTAACCATGTGCAAATATCCAGTAATATGTAGACAAAAAGAGTAAACAATGTGTCAAAACAGCAGGTGTGTTGTGTAAGTAATGGCGGAAATACATTTAAAAAGTGTTTTTTCCACTTGCAGCCATAAAACTTTCTTTATACTATACTCGGTAAATAACCTGTTGTGCTTGTTTATTTACAATAAGGATCTACCACTTTCTGCACTGAAGACTAGCTGTAAGCAAGCTACTGATGCAAAGGTGTACAGTAGGTGATTAAAGCATAACAAAATGTGTCACCATTAAGCTTTTGGAAAAATGACTGCAAATCATGTGACCCTTGCAACTTGACAGGACTGTATAATGCTAAAGTTCTGTTGTTTCATTGGCTTCTATCCCAAATGTGCAGAGGGCCAATGGCGATTCACAATTTGAACACACCCATGTCAAGGTTAGAAAATGACGTCTAGTCTAGATTACTCAATTTATCTCATTTTATTTGTACTCCACGATTTTAAAACTACGTAAGATTGGGGGTAAAATGTGCTCTAACTGTTCTAATTAGAACTGGAAAGGAAAGGAAGAATATAGACATGAAACAAGAAAAGTTTATTGTTTTGGCTAAACAAATTTAGATTATTATTTCATAATTATTAATCTAATATAATATAATATATTATAATAGAAAATATAGAAAGCCAAATATTTAATAATTTCATTCTTTTTTCTAATTAAATAGTTCATTCTTTTTGGAATTTTTCAGTTTTCCTGGATAATGTTTGTTCTGAAATAATTTCAGAAGTTAGCTAAAAAGTAATGGAAAAACAAAGGTTACTGACTTCTGGTGATGATCTTCAGTGATCTGTGTCAATAAAGACCATTAAAAGGGACAAAAACATGTTTGGTCATGTGTCTGACCCAACTTGAACTATGGTAGTGATCGTTCAGAACAGACTGTCCCAAAAATGAGACACCATCTTGCAAGTGCAATTAAACCAGATGTCTTGACCTCACAAATTTTGCATTCTAGCAGGTCCCAAAGAAACCTAATGAACATGAATGCTCTGGCTTCTCAGTTTAGTCAGATAAAATGAATTAGAACGACATATGATATTCAGACCAGACCAAAGGAAATGCACCTTTAGGCTTGTTTTCTTTGACTCAACCCAGGCCTTCTCAACCCATAATAGAAAGTTTAAAAAGAACCATCTGAAAGCTGCATGTCTGGCTCTCAGAGACACAGATTACTCATTCTTTGTCACTAACAAAGACTTTGTTTTGTCCAGGCAATATTGTGGTTTTAATTTATTCTGCTGATGTCTGACAGAAAATGCAGCCAAGCCTCTTTTTCACACTCATGCAAATCCTCATCAGTAGTCAGGTCGACTGCAGATCCACAGGAGATCCCTTGTAGTGCATGACAACAAGTACAAGTACATTTGGGTTGCTTAGTCAGTATTTGCATAGACAGATGGAGCATTTTCTACCCCATTTGCAGTCCAGTATGCGGTGATAATATTGCTGTTTGTGTCATTAAACATTACTTATCACAACAACAGCAATACTTGTAAGATACTAATAAAAGACCTGAATCGACCTTGCTAAATCTTTTGTTCTGCAAACTTCAATTTCAAAGCAGTGAGAACATTTAGTTGATTGCTGCAATACATAAGCAGATTACTTCATGGCCTTTCCCATCTCAGGTCAGATGATAAAGGACAAATGACCCATAAGATATGACTTTATTACTAGCTGTGAGTTAATGGTAAGTCAGAATGGGCTTATAAAAGTCAAAGAGAGCATTAAACCAGCTTTTCATGCAGATAGGACACCTCAACATTAGGGCATGAATAAGGCAAGTTGTCTATAACAATCACCATACTGTACATCTTATAAATGTTTGTATATCCAGTATATTGTGGTAAAGCATTTGATCCTTGCATAAGTAATATTTTTTTTTGGTTCTACTAAAAACCCTGAGGCAACCTCTCCATTGTGTTGGTTATGTAAACCTTTTATAGGGTACGGATCTAACAATTCAGATATTTCACCTTTTGTTTTACAGTTCAGTATGGTTCTGGAGATTTCTGTCTGAGATTCACAACGTTTTACTAAAACCTTTCAGAGAGAATTTAAGTCAACACAATATTTCAAAATGAAGGCAGTTTGTTTCCAGTTTGCACAAGAGAAGGTTTCTGATTCCATTATCTTCAGGATGGACAGTACCATCTATTTATCCAACAGGATAAATTAGCCACTTACACTAACCTGAAGAGGGTCACAGGGAGTTCAACATTAATTTAAACCAAGATGACACCAGAATTTTACATAAAATCACATGATTAACACTAAACAGAACTATAAAAATAACTTTTTTAATGTATATCGGTGAACAGATCTATTTTCGTGTCTCTGTAACGCCCCCACATACTCCCCTCACCGATGTGCTATATATGTATAGCCCATATTACTGAATCATAAATAACAATTATTAACTTTCTCAAGTCATTTTTATTAGTATAGCACTTTTAACAACAGATATCGTTTCAAAGCAGCTGTACAGGAAATTATGCTATAACAGAAAATAAAGCTGTAATATCTTAATCATGTTTGTGCCGTATGATCAAATGTGAAAAAAACACATACAAATGTGATTGTGTTTTATTAAGTAAACAATATTAGTCTTTTTAGAGCCCAAAGTGAGCAAGCCAAAGCAGACCGTGGCAAGGAACAAAAAAACTCAATTAGATGTTGTTTAATTGAGAAAAACAACCCAGGGAGAATCAAGTCTCACTTTGGGGGCCAGTACCCTTCTAGCTAAACAGCATGAATGTAAATAAATACCAATAGGCACCAACCCCATTCACATAACTTCCTAATTATTAACTTTTAACTATTTGCCTGCATATGGCCAATCTCTTGCATAATGCACAGAAGCAGATGTTACTTTAGCACTTACTGACTTAAAAAGTTGATACATAAGAGACCCAAGTTTTGTCACTGTTTATAAACCAATATCCTTCCTTTTTCTATAACTAACTCTTCAAGATATACTGTATAACAATTAAGATTACCAAACACTAATGCAGAACTGTACATTTCCAATACGAAATCACCAGTATATACAGGTGAAACTCGAAAAATTAGAATATCGTGCAAAAGTTCATTAATTTCAGTAATTCAACTTAAAAGGTGAAACTAATATATTATATAGACTCATTACAAGCAAAGTAAGATATTTCAAGCCTTTATTTGATATAATATTGATGATTATGGCTAACAGCTTATGAAAACCCCAAATTCAGAATCTCAGAAAATTAGAATATTACATGAAATCAATAAAAAAAAAAAGGATTTTAAATACAGAAATGTCGGCCCTCTGAAAAGTATAATCATGCATATGTACTCAGTACTTGGTTTGGGCCCCTTTTGCATTAATTACTGTAGGGCCGCAACGACGCGTCGACGTCATCGATTACGTCGACTATGAAAATACGTCGACACGAATGAAATGCGTCGACGCGTCACATTCATTATTTACGTTTAAATATCGAGTAATGGTGGCTTCTGCTCCAGCTCATGGTGAAAATGACAACCACGATCATCCAAAGTATGGGAATACTTTAAACTACAGCCGAACAGAAATGTGCTTTGTTCACTATGCAAAGCGGAAATGTCATACCATGGCAGCACAACTGCTATGAATGAGCATCTTAAAAGGAAACATCCTGTGACTCTGCGAACTCAAAACGACGAGCCAGCTGGGTAAGTAGTAGGCTTTATTACAGTGAGTTTTTGGAGTTGTTGTTGCGGTCATACCTACTTTTTTCAGCTATTACAGCTTGTGTGCTAGTTAATAGTGTTAATTGCTAACGGTGCAGATGTAATTTATTGGCCCATTCGGCGACAATAAAATGGACTTTCATTTATAACTTCAACTTAAATCTGTCAACGAAGCCTTCAGTGCATTTAAATTGCCCGTTTTTAAAAGTTGTGTATGCACATGTAGACTAGAGACATGCACTCCCGCGGGACCCAACACAACAGAGTGCGGCGCGGGATCTGATGGCCGAGTGCGGGCGCGGGCGGTAATGCACTCGTGTGTGTGCTGGTTGCGGGAGAATAAAACGATTTGCGGGACTCCCGCAAAATAGAAATCTATAAATTGAACATCTCAAAACAAATAAATTGTCATTCATCTGTTGCACAAAAGCAACAAGAACAACTAAAACAAAATAGATAGACCCCGGCCTGTAAATCGTTCTATGTATACATGTTTGCAGCGTTTAACAATGTAGCCAATCACAGACATATGTGTTCATTTTCTGAACGCAATGGCCAATCAGAAGCATTTAAGATGGAATCTCCTCACCGCTCAAAATGGACTTTTTGTTCAGTGCTGAATTCTGCATACTGGCAAATCGATATAATGAAAGATTCATTGTGCAGTCAGTTTCATTGATAATAACAGAGATGTCCGCTTTTTAGGAATTATTAAGGGAGAAATCCGTCCCGCGCATGTCTCTAATGTAGACTTTAAAAACAAACAATAACGTTATATTTACATATTAACAGTAGCCTGTAGTGTATTTATTTATTTATTTATTTATTGTTTATTTGAATAGGGACAGATACAAAAAAATTTCAGAAAATGAATTAATAAAAGTTTGAAATACTAATGTAGAAGTTGTACTTATTATTTATTGGAAAGTTTGCCAATGGATAAATCGGCTAATCCCAAAAATATGCATTAGATTAATCGGAAAAATAATCGTTAGATTAGTCGACTAATCGAAGAAATAATCGATAGATTAATCAACATCAAAAATAATCGTTAGATGCAGCCCTAAATTACTGCCTCAATGCGGCGTGGCATGGATGCTATCAGCCTGTGGCACTGCTGAGGTGTTATGGAAGACCAAGATGCTTCAATAGCGGCCTTCAGCTCTTCTGCATTGTTTGGTCTCATGTCTCTCATCTTTCTCTTGGCAATGTCCCATAGATTCTCTATGGGGTTCAGGTCAGGCGAGTTTGCTGGCCAATCAAGCACAGTAATACCATGGTCATTGAACCAGGTTTTGGTACTTTTGGCAGTGTGGGCAGGTGCCAAGTCTTGCTGGAAAATGAAGTCAGCATCTCCATAAAGCTTGTCTGCTGAAGGAAGCATGAAGTGCTCTAAAATGTCCCGGTAGACGGCTGCGTTGACTCTGGACTTAATAAAGCACAGTGGACCAACACCAGCCGATGACATGGCTCCCCAAACCAACACAGACTGTGGAAACTTCACACTGGACTTCAAGCATCTTGGATTGTGTGCCTCTCCATTCTTCCTCCAGACTCTGGGACCTTGGTTTCCAAATGAGATGCAAAATTTGCTCTCATCAGAAAAGAGGACTTTGGACCACTGAGCAACAGACCATTTCTTTTTTTCTTTAGCCCAGGTAAGACGTTTGACATTTGAAGCCCATGTCCAGGACCCGTCTGTGTGTGGTGGCTCCTGATGCAGTAACTCCGGCCTCAGTCCACTCCTTGTGAAGCTCCCCCACACATTTGAATGGCCTTTTCCTGACAATCCTCTCCACGCTACGGTCATCCCTGCTGCTTGTGCACCTTTTTCTTCCACACTTTTCCCTTCCACTTAACTTTCTATTAATGTGCTTTGATACAGCACTTTGAGAACATCCAACTTCTTTTGCAATTACCTTTTGAGGCTTTCCCTCCTTGTGGAGGGTGTCAATGATGGTTTTCTGCACAACTGTCAGGTCAGCAGTCTTCCCCATGATTGTGAATTCAACTGAACCAGACTGAGAGACCATTTAAAGGCTCAGGAACCCTTTGCAGGTGTTTAGCTGATTAGAGTGTGACACTCTGAGCCTACAATACTGAACCTTTTCACAATATTCTAATTTTCTGAGATTCTGAATTTGAGGTTTTCATAAGCTGTAAGCCATAATCATCAAAATTATATCAAATAAAGGCTTGAAATATCTTACTTTGCTTGTAATGAGTCTATATAATATATTAGTTTCACCTTTTAAGTTGAATTACTGAAATTAATGAACTTTTGCACGATATTCTTATTTTTCGAGTTTCACCTGTAGTATAGATTACTATTTTAAGACAGTAACACTGTTTGGTAATGTTACACTGTTTACAGAATGTTTCTTTACATCAAAAACGGTGGATATACAATTTCATGGCAAGGATTTTGAAGATATGAGCATACAAAATGGCAATCAATCATGGTGATCTTTTACAAGTGCTTCAAATTAAAACATTATATGCAAGATAATGGTTTGTTAAACACATTGATTTTTATGGTTTGAATTGAGTCATGGAAAACCACCACATTCCAAGCATTCCTCAGCAGCCACATTAAGTGTAACATGAAAAGAACTTCCTTATACCAATCAGAAGTTATATATTCCTGCATACTAATGTTTCACTAAGTACGTTGTATGAATGTATATCGGTGAACAGATCTATTTTCGTGTCTCTGTGTAACGCCCCCATATACTCCCCTCACCGATGTCCTGCGGTTTGGATGGGGCTGACGTTACCTCTGAATTTATTGATCCGATCAACTTTTAAATGAAGGTTAAGAATGTTCTGCGATAACAGATGAACAGCATCAATGACGGCGGCACTTGTTTGAAGAACTCCATTGAGAATTAATTCTGTTGCACAATGACAGTTTTTCATTTGGATGATTTTTTAGCAGGATGGATTGGAGGTGAGACTTGTTTGTTTGGCATGTCACGTGAAATGTTTGAAACGTGTGTACAAAAGTGCATAAAACGTATATTTCCCTAGAGCGTAACAATGTGTGATTTGTCATTAGCCAATATGGGCATATTTAGCGAAATGTTTATCAAGTTTCCTAAACTAGTTTATCTGTATGTGCCACGTCTGTTCAGACATAGCTACTTTATTTATTTTCACTATTTGAGCGATGCCGTGTGATTTTTTTTTTTTTCTCTCTCTTTCTTCTTTCATTCTTTTTTCTGTCAGAAATCTCCCCATAAATAACATCTCGAATGGAAAAGTATGGGGGGGAATTATAAAGACAATCTCACGAAAACTCGCGGATTGGAACGAGAGATCGTAAAACCGCGAGGGTTGAAGTTTCGTTTTTGTGACTTTATTTTGGCAGAAAAATAAAACCCAACTTTTTCTCCAAAGTTCAAGATAAATATCTTGCATGTGTTTTTGTTTATAAAATATGTCTCAAGATGTTTTAGCAAACGTCAAAATTAGCCTACTTTTCTCAGTCGCTTTGGCATATTTTTTGCAAACAGTGCTGATTTCATGTTTGTTTTGTCTGCTTGGTGGACTAGACGACATTTGTCTGCCTTGAAGCCTGAAATGAGTTTGTTCGGAGGGAAACTGTTCTATTTGAAAGGAAAATGTATCTTTAAACTAAGCGCCCCATCTAATGTGCATGTGCACTCAGCATGAAATGTCCATAACAATGTATGTTATTCATGATGTGGACACTCTGTTCCGCAAGGATAGCCTCCTACAAAGCAATGCAATATGGAATTTATACACGTAATGTCCATTAAAAAGTTGTTTTGCACACTTAACTTGCAACATACTGGATAATTTGTATTTGTTACAGGAGCATCGAGTGTGGTGGTTGGACATCCTCTTGATACTGTTAAGGTAAGACAATACATGCTTGATTTGTGAGTCAAGTTCAGTGTTGGGGAGTAACGGAATACATGTAACGGGATTACGTATTTAAAATACAAAATATATGTAACCGTATTCCACTACAGTTACAATTTACATAATTGGTAATTAGAATACAGTTACATTCAAAATGTGTTTTGATTACTGAAAGATTACTTTGCATTTTGTTGTCATTCGTTTCATTTATAATTTAGTCCTTTCAGATGGAAAACACACACATATATATCTATATATATATCTATCTATCTATCTATCTATCTATCTATCTATCTATATATATATATATATATATATATATATATATATATATATATATATATATATATATATATATATAAATTATGCAATCCAAAGTGCATTTGAACAGTGGTGAAATACTTTCTTATGAAGAGTTACATTCAAAACGAACAGACAGAGAAGCAAGTTTGGAGCAGAAGAAATAGAAATAAACCTTGTGTAAATTGTCAGCTTTACGCTAAGCTAAAATGCTATTTCTAACCATTTTATATGCACATGTTACCAGGCATGATCATATTTTTTAATCAAGAAAATTCACGTTGGATCATGATTGATTTTTTTAGTAAGACCTTTGATATTAGGGCAAAAATCTTATTCTTGATGATAATTTTGTATTGTTTTCCTGTAAAAATTATCTAAAAATCAGTTTGATTTATCTTGTTTTAGAAACAACACTGCATAAGATATTTAGGTTTTTCAGAGAATGTATTTTTAACATGTGTATTTTGTCTTACTGTACCGGCAGAGTATTTATAGTCAAAACAAGTTAAAAAAAATCAGCCAGTGCTGAAGAAGTAATCCAAATTATTTAGAATACTTTAATGACCTTGAGTTGTTTAATGGATTATGTTACAAGTTACATTTTACAACATGTATTCTGTAATCTATAGTGGAATGCATTTCAAAATTAACCCTCCCAAACCTGGTCAAGGTGTACAAATAAAAAAAAGTGCATGCAAATTTGTATTTAACTTTTAAAAACTGCCAAAAAAAATTCTGACTAAATTACTTGCTAAGCCATCTCTGTCCCCTGTACCCTCTGGTGTACATGTATTCTGACTAGATTCCTTCTTGCTCCTTTGCAGACTCGTTTACAGGCCGGCAAAGGATACAAGAGCACTCTACACTGTGTTGTAACAATCTACAAGAAGGAAACTGTAAGTCCCAGCATTGATGGATGGTATCTTTATTGATCAATTAAAATATTTACTCAAAAAATATATATATTTAAGTATCTTGTACAATAACTCTCTAAATATCCTGTAAACAATTTATGAAGTTTGGGAGGAACTTGTTCATTTTGTCCTGCCAGTCATATCTCATATACATATGACATATCGCCACCGGAGTGAGCGATCACTCCAGTGGCGATTCTTCCGGCATCCCTCTTTATATTTCATAACACCTATATTATTATTTCAATATCGTTTGTCTATTTTTTGCTTTGTCAGAAAGGGGTTACTTCAGGCAGTATCTCAGAGCTTGAGCCCCTTTGTTATGGACAGTACTCCAAATCCGTTTACTTAAATATACTACTGGACTATATTAACCAGTGAACGTTTGAAATCCAAATGGCCAGTGCTAGTTGCCTTTACATGAGAGCATTTAGGTGTAAAATGTGATTTAATTTTCTTGGAAGCATAAGTAGAAAATGCATGGTAACTTATTTTTTGTCTTGTGATAGGTTACTGGCTTTTTCAAAGGACTTTCCTTTCCACTGGCAAGCATCACCCTCTATAATTCTATGGTCTTTGGCTTCTTCAGTAACACACAACGACTCATTAGCAGATATCGCTATGGTGATGGTAGACACCCATCAAGCATGCTTGACTTAACTGTAGCAAGCATGTTAACTGGCCTTGTTTCAGTGGTGCTGGGTGCCCCAGTTGACCTTGTCAAAATTAGGCTCCAGATGCAAACCCAACCTGTTCTCACAGGTAAGCCATAGGCTTGGGTATTTTCCATAGCAAATGTAGAATTTAGCACCCTGGAGCAATGTGTGCGAAGGAAGTGGATGAAAATCCCTGTGTAATCATTACTGAAAGCTTCTGACTCAAAAAAAAGTTTCATGTGATTTAAATAATTTGTAAATGAACAACAAACCAAGTCAATGAACAACTGAAATAATATTTATTGAGATAACATAATAATAACATTTTAATAACACACAGTATTACTCACATACTGTTTTATCTGTGTTTTCAGAGAATTTAAACCTCGCTGGAAACGGGAATGTTCCTCTTCGTTCAATGGGAATTCAGACCCAGTCTATGTACAGAGGGCCACTCCACTGCATTAATACCATACTGCAGAATGAGGGCATCCAAGGGCTCTACAGAGGAGCGGGAGCCATGATATTGCGGGATGTACCTGGTTATGCTCTTTACTTCATCCCATACTCATTATTTTGTGACTGGCTGAATCCTAATAGCAATGGCTCCCCCCATCCCTGCTCCATATGTCTTGCAGGAGGTTTAGCAGGTAAATGAGACATATTTATCTGTTCAAAACCTGAGTGAGCTTTTTGCTGCCTACAAAGGCTGAATTCTAATTGAAATTGAACCTCATAAGGGACTGGGTTGGAACACTTTACTCAGGCAGCAAGAGCAGAGAGACACAACTTACAATTTATTTCAATACTTTGGTGTTAATTATGTCCATGGTCAAAACCCTGTCCTTGTCTTACCCTGATTCCCTATGGTTAGCCACAAATAATGATTTTTATCCTGTTGGATTTGGCTCAAAATCGCAGTGGATCAAGGTTGATGTGACGGCACCAGACAGCCGGCTGTTCAGCTTCCCGTCTGTATGCAGACTGCACACATAGTCAGCTCACAAGGGCTTGGAACAGAGGCATGCACTATACACTGACCTATAAAGAAACACCTGATGCACTTGTAGTGTTTTTATTTTTGAGTGAATTTGAACATGTGTTGAACTTACTGTATTTCTCTCTTGAGTTAATAGGTTGTGAGTTAGATACTCTGTATGACACAAAACTACTTCTCAGCAGTCATGCACAGATTAACAAGCATACGTCTTGGCTAAGGCTAGCAGGATTGTTTTTGAAAATATCTTGCTGTACCTCCCATTAAGACTTTCCTATAGCTATGTCAGAAAAAAAGCCTGGTTTAATGACCTTAGTGGTTCAGTGACAAGCGATTTAAGGAAACAATATTCTCCAGTCCATTACATGAGATCTTACTTATGGTTTTGCTATTGTTTTACAGGATCCATCTCATGGGTCACGGCCACACCATCTGATGTGGTAAAAAGTCGGTTGCAGGCAGATTCCATGCAGGAGAGGAAATACAAAGGCATTCTGCACTGCATCATGCAAAGTTACAAAACAGAAGGAATTCATGTAAGTTTATCTCACTGTTACTATATGTTATGTAATTTCAAAGCTGTAAAACTTTGAAAGAATTTGTATTGCAGGGGCAGACAGGACATTAATGGCTGTTAAACAATAAACAAAAATAACTTGGGTAAATTGGTAGTTTGTTGATAGAGATCTTCTTTAACAAGTTCATGATATTGATAACCTAGATTTTAGGAATTTAAGGAATATCTAAGGTATACAAATAATTGATTATTTCAAATGTACATTATTTTGTATTTTATCACCAATTTGACACGGCACGTTTTAACATGGACATTATCAAATACCTCTGAATGTAAAAAAATTCTGATTAAAAACAAATAAACTGGTCTTAAGACATAGACACATTAATAGATATAGCTAAAGTCTTGGTATAAGTTAATTTATGTTGGTTGTATATATGTTGTTTAAAGATTTCTGTGAAATATAAATACAATTCAGATGCTTTTTCTATATTTGTCTGTTTTGTCCAATTAGGTTTTCTTCCGAGGGGCAACCGTGAATGCTATCAGAGGATTTCCAATGAGTGCTACCATGTTTCTATGTTACGAACTTTCCCTCCAGTTTTTCCGAAGTTTTTAACACACAGTAACTCTGTCTGTTTCTGAAAAGATTCTAATGCACATTTACAGTATATGCTCCTCCAAATGATTTCAGAGATTTAAATGGCATGTAGAGACTTACATGTGGCTTATATTGATGTGAGTTTGTTGTTGATACATGGAATAGTATCAGTGAAGCTTTTAGGCTTTTCTTATATTAAGAAATAGTGGTTAATAGGTGCATATTTTGAACATTGTTTTAATCAAATATTTTAATATATAATTGTGCAACATCTGCATGTGAATGCTGTACTACTTTAAATTTTGCTCTTATACATGTGCTTATTATCCAATTAAATGTATACTCCATGGCCTTTACCATTGAACACCTAGCATATTATTAGCCTGTGCTTAAAGGTTGTAAATATGTTTAACAATATATCATTTTGAAGATATTTTTAAATTGCTGATGCATTATGATGCACATATATGAAGAAATATAATTAAGTAAACCAGTAAAATAAAGTTTCTGTGTTTGTATATTTCACACTGTTCCAGTGCTAATGCCGGATATTTTGTGAGTTTGTATGGGATTATATAATTATTTTTCATAGAAGTACTGCTCAGGAAATAATTTTTATGTCTTGGCTGTGGTATGTTTGAAAATGTTAATTTGAGAAGTCAAGAGAAGGTCGAGTAGATGTCTTATAAAACATTTCGATTATTTCATGTCCTCTAATACAATTACAGGTGAAACTCGAAAAATTAGAATATCGTGCAATAGTTCATTAATTTCAGTAATTCAACTTAAAAGGTCAAACTAATATATTATATAGACGCATTACAAGCAAAGTAAGATATTTCAAGCCTTTATTTGATATAATTTTGATGATTATGGCTTACAGCTTATGAAAACCCCAAATTCAGAATCTCAGAAATAAAAAAAAAAGGATTTTAAATACAGAAATGTCGGCCCTCTGAAAAGTATAATCATGCATATGTACTCAGTACTTGGTTTGGGCCCCTTTTGCATTAATTACTGCCTCAATGCGGCGTGGCATGGATGCTATCAGCCTGTGGCACTGCTGAGGTGTTATGGAAGACCAAGATGCTTCAATAGCGGCCTTCAGCTCTTCTGCATTGTTTGGTCTCATGTCTCTCATCTTTCTCTTGGCAATGCCCCATAGATTCTCTATGGGGTTCAGGTCAGGCGAGTTTGCTGGCCAATCAAGCACAGTAATACCATGGTCATTGAACCAGGTTTTGGTACTTTTGGCAGTGTGGGCAGGTGCCAAGTCCTGCTGGAAAATGAAGTCAGCATCTCCATAAAGCTTGTCTGCTGAAGGAAGCATGAAGTGCTCTAAAATGTCCCGTAGACGGCTGCATTGACTCTGGACTTAATAAAGCACAGTGGACCAACACCAGCCGATGACATGGCTCCCCAAACCAACACAGACTGTGGAAACTTCACACTGGACTTCAAGCATCTTGGATTGTGTGCCTCTCCATTCTTCCTCCAGACTCTGGGACCTTGGTTTCCAAATGAGATGCAAAATTTGCTCTCATCAGAAAAGAGGACTTTGGACCACTGAGCAACAGACCAGTTCTTTTTTTCTTTAGCCCAGGTAAGACGTTTGACATTTGAAGCCCATGTCCAGGACCCGTCTGTGTGTGGTGGCTCTTGATGCAGTAACTCCAGCCTCAGTCCACTCCTTGTGAAGCTCCCCACACATTTGAATGGCCTTTTCCTGACAATCCTCTCCAGGCTACGGTCATCCCTGCTGCTTGTGCACCTTTTTCTTCCACACTTTTCCCTTCCACTTAACTTTCTATTAATGTGCTTTGATACAGCACTTTGAGAACATCCAACTTCTTTTGCAATTACCTTTTGAGGCTTTCCCTCCTTGTGGAGGGTGTCAATGATGGTTTTCTGCACAACTGTCAGGTCAGCAGTCTTCCCCATGATTGTGAATTCAACTGAACCAGACTGAGAGACCATTTAAAGGCTCAGGAACCCTTTGCAGGTGTTTAGCTGATTAGAGTGTGACACTTTGAGCCTACAATACTGAACCTTTTCACAATATTCTAATTTTCTGAGATTCTGAATTTGGGGTTTTCATAAGCTGTAAGCCATAATCATCAAAATTATATCAAATAAAGGCTTGAAATATCTTACTTTGCTTGTAATGAGTCTGTATAATATATTAGTTTCACCTTTTAAGTTGAATTACTGAAATTAATGAACTTTTGCACGATATTCTAATTTTTCGAGTTTCACCTGTATGTCATAACGTTTTGACATTTCAGATTCATTTAATGTGGCTTCTTGTAATTTTAAAAGGGGAATATCATGTCAAAGACATAAAAGCATTCATCACGAATTTTTACAAGATCTATAAAATCCTGGCATAGACTGGCACACACTAAGGTATCTGAATCACTAGGTGGCGCTGTTCATCTATTTCTCAGGGAAATCATAGACGAGTATCGAACAGATTGTTTTCATTAGATGGTGACACTGTATAAAACAAAGCTGAGAAACAAACCTTTTCCTCGTTGAGTTGTTGAGGGGGGCATCAGTGTTGATAGAAAATTACAGCCCTTCAGAAAAACATGGCTTTCCCAGGGAATGTGGACAATGCTTAAGTCTCAGATAGTACATACAGAAAATATCAATAAAAGTACAGCTCTAAACATTTCAATTGATCAGTTTGATTTGAAAATATTTGGGTTTCAGACCATTTTAGTCACACAAATTTAAAAAAAAATGTACAGCCATTGAAGTGATGGATGAGCTATAAGTGAAAACACGGCAGAATCTGAAGCAGCAGTCTGTATTGTATCTATCTCACTGCTGCTGATTGGCCTCTGCAAAACACCACCTCCATCCACTAATAACTGATGCTGGTTTTCCCATAAGCCACAAGCAAAACAGCCTAAGCCCCAAGTCAATCAAGCCATGAAGATGCTGCCAAAAGCACTTTTAGTAGGCTACTAATGATATGCTATATACTGCACTGATGGATCTTAAAGGAATAGTTCTCCTAAAAATGTAAATGCTCTTTTCATTTACTCACTCTCCAGTCATCCATATGTGTTTGACTTTCTTTCTTCTACAGAACACAAACAAAAACTTTTTGGAGAATATATCTGCTCTGTAGATCCATACAATTAAAGTGAAATGTAGACAGATCTTTGAAACTCCAAAAAGCACATAAAGGCAGTATAAATGCAATCAATAGGACTCCAGTGGTTTAATCCATGTCTTCAAAAGCGATATAATAGGTGTGGGTGATAAACAGATCAATATATAAGTAAATTTTTACTATAAATCTCCACTTTCACTTCTGCATTCTTCTTTTGTTTTTTGCGATTCACATTATTTGACTTAAATATTGATCAGTTTCTCACCCACACCTATCATAGTGTTTCTGAAGACATGGAAATAACCCCTGTAGTCAGATGGATTACTTTTAGGCTGTATTTGTGTGATTTTTGGAGCTTCAAAGTTTTGGTCACCATTCACTTGCATTGTATGGCCCAAAATAGCGGAGATATTCTTCTAAAAATCTTAATTTGTATTCTGCAGAAGAGAGAATGTCAAATACATCTGGGATGGCATATAAATTGTTCATTTTAGGGTGAACAATCCAATTAATTGACCTTCTTTTTGTATATTATACATTTATTAAAGATTACTTCAAGGATAATACATCAAGCCATCCATGTTCATCCAATGTTCACGACTTGTCTTTGACTATGCAATAGTTGAAACCAATTTTTACTGCGTACTGTACATTATACTTAATGTTGCTTCTTTGATAATGTTGGCCATTAAAACGTTTAAGAAATCTTTAATAAGGCACTATTTCAAATATGAATGATACACCTAATTCTCAGAGGAGCAGCAGGTGGTAACCCATTATTTGTCTCGTATATATTCCCATCTTTGGAACAGCATCTTTCTTACTGATGACTCAGATGTGGTGGCTCTATACGCAGCTGCTTGGTTTGTGGACAAACTCAGCTAAAGTGACATCTGAGTGTCTGGGCAATGATCAATACTGTGTCACGCAAACAAGATTGAAATAGATCTCCTACACATTTTACTTCGAAGTGAAGAATCATGCTTAGAATTATTTAAACTTAATGTTCAAACATGTGCAACATATAAACACAGCAGAGTATGTCGTCAATGTATGTCAAATACTTCAATTGAATCAGTTAACTGAAATGGTCACAGTAACTAAACACACAGATAACCCTAGAATTGACAATTATGAAATGTATAATGCTAGAGTTGAAAAAGAAAATAAAGCAAGATAAATTGGATTATCTATTTGTGTTGTTAGTCTTGTTAACTTATTTAGGGGCATGAATATTGACATGTGCACATACCACTAAATCCAGATCACTGCATGAACAGATCTAATTAAGATGACTGTGCCTCACAATCAGTTAAAGAATGAGCATAATACTAGGTCTTTGTATAAAATAAAAAAAAGATGTGTGATGTGTGCTCCTGAGTAATATCAGGCCATGGTGTGATAGAAATATGATATCCTGCTAGCTGGCATTGACTGATAGATTGTAATCAGACAAAGTCCAACTCAAAAGCAATATGTTGCATGTTATTGACAGCTTCCCTGGAGAGATATGCTGCTTTCATTTTCTCGAACAATGTTTTATTGCCCATTTATTGAGACGTGCATGGCATGACAGCTGCTGTTCTTTGTTGTCAATTTAAAGGCCTGTAACATCCTAAAAGGATGAGACAAACAAACATATACACAACAACTGCTGTCCTCATCTGCACTGATTAATGTTATTACTAGTTGCTGCATAAAATATCAATGAACCTTTGTTAATCAACATTAATATTTTAGGATAGAATTCATATGAATATTTAAGATAAAGTATTTGTATGTGCTGTGATGTTATTATTATTAATATGTACAGTTGTGGTATATACAGATAAAAAATCATCTTAAAGTGTTGAAAGGATGCTAATATGTGAGTAAGTGTCAGGGTTGTATGTGTTTTTGTTCATATGTTTTACTTTGATAAATTTGTTCCATGCCATTTTTGTTCCTGTTTCCTTGTCATGTGATCTTGTTATGAGTTTCTCATGTTCTTATGTCTTGTCCCCATTGGTCCATTGTTTACTTAGGTTGATAGCAGTCTAGTTATCTTGGTATCAGTCTTGTCATTGGTTATCATTGTCATGTGTTCTCCCAAGTCCAAGTATTTAGCCCTCACGTTTGCCATTGTCCATTACTGTGAATGTATCGTTGTTGGTGTGCAGCTTTCCATGTCGTGTCGTGTCGTGTCGTGTCGAGTTTAGTCAAGTCAAGTCATTTATGTTTGTTCTCACGTTTGGAATACACATTGTAAATAAACTGCACTTGGGTTTTTCGCACTTCATCGTCATCATCTCTTCGTCTACATGTAGTCAGCCAACATTACAGAATACTCGACTGATCAAGATGAATCCAGCTGTTCAGTTACTTCGCCTATGCCAAGAAAACTTTTCCATTGTGGAATATGTTGAGGACTTTTATGCTCTGGCCAGCAGAGACAATTTAAATGAGATTGCCTTCAAGGACTGTTTTCGCTTTGGACTGAATGAGCCAATCTCTTCCTTGATGCCAGGTGGTCAGTGTACCCACAACCTGGCTCAGTATATCAACCTTGCTTTAATAATATGTGGTGCATCGTTAACTGTGGGGGATGTGGCCGCCAAGCCAGAGTTCCACGTCATGGCTGCCGATCTTGCGCCACCTTCTGCCCCGGATCCTGAGTCTGCTCCATGCCATGTCACAGCCACGCCTGAGGCTGATCCAGCAGCTACCTACCAGCTGGCTACCATTACACACACAATACGTTAATCTCTCTAAATAAAACATGGAATTTCTCCATAGACATTTGAATAGCCTGCTTAATCCAGTTTATCTTCTGCTAATTAAATTGCATTGAGTTGTGTTTTTGAACAGCAAAGATTAATTTAGACTCACAAATATCATATGGAGTGCCATACATTGAACAATATTATTGTATTTCTTGATAATTGCATTGTTAGAAAACTGTACTTTACTCCCATATACTGGTCCCCTGGTTCATGCTTTGGAGCTCAGCATGAATGTTAACAGGCAAAGAAAATTAGAACCTGCAATCATTAAAAGTAATATACCTTTATTTTATTGCATTTTTATAGACAAATTAAATTAAAAGTTTTGTTCAAATAGTATCCATCAAGTATGTTTTTTGTGTTCTATGTCCTTGCATTAACACTCCTTTGGTTGAATGTTATATGTGTACAGTCTGCTGTTTGTTGCTTGTTTGATTGAATATTTATGTTTCTTTTTTTTAAACATGCTATCATTTTATTTGTATTATATTTTCTTTCATCTCATTGAGCGTTAAGGTGGGATTGCATTACATGTATTTTATTTTGTTAATTTGTGTGTGCATTTTTTTAAGAACATATACTGTCATTTTGGGTATTTTGCATTCACTATGCAATGTAACAACATACCTGGACTTTACTAGTGACTAATCAAAGAATTATTATAAAGCTGATTATGGAGTCTGTTTGACACATTTCTATAAAGGACATGTACAAAATGTATGCCATTGAAAATAAATCAATTTAGGTGAAATGATGGCTGAGTAACCTACAGTTTATTTTTTTTCTTTATCTCTGATCGTATCATTACAGGGTCCCTCGTGGCCTATGTAGTGACGTTAGATTATGATTTCCTTGTGGCTCCAATTACAACTGCATAAACTGCATGGTTCTTTCAGTCCAGAAGTGATGTCAAAGGGTAAAATGAGTCTTAAATGGTGCAGGTCTCTGAAATCAGACCCTATATAGATTTGGTACTGTGAAGGCCTTGTTCATGTTCTGCTTTGTTT
The DNA here is from genome assembly GCF_025860055.1 of Xyrauchen texanus. Taxonomy (NCBI): domain Eukaryota; kingdom Metazoa; phylum Chordata; class Actinopteri; order Cypriniformes; family Catostomidae; genus Xyrauchen; species Xyrauchen texanus. The sequence goes on along the minus strand of NC_068298.1, from coordinate 12,405,187 downwards.
GAACTGATTATGTTGCTCTGTGTAAGCCTGAGCACCTGTCAATAATATTTGCTCAGGTCTAATATACAGCAGAGGTAATGGCGGATCATTAATCAATGTACACAGAACTTATACAAGATCATGCTGACCACCAGAAAGGAAAAACACTCTGGTGTAAAGCCTGAAATGGCTACAAGCATATAATGCCATGTTGCTGACAGATAGTGTCACTAAACATTATTACAGTATCATTAGGCCAACATGATTTCAGCACCTTCATGACTGTGTCTTTCTATGATACTTACCTGCCTAAGAGGGCAGGTTAGAGATAAATCCCAAAAGAACATATATATACACACACACACACACACACGAGTATGTTTGAAAGAGGACTATGATATTCTGCTCATAACAGTTAAAGAAAAAGTTATTTAAAGGAATAGTTTGCACAAGCCATTATTATTTACCTTCTAAACCCATATGTTGTTATTTTTTAGGAATTTCTTCTGTTTTTAACGTTTTCTGTTGTTGAGAAAAAATAAGTAATTTGGAGTGGTTCTCAAAACGTTAGCATGAAAACATTAATCATGCATCGTTAGTGGAATGTTCTTTAAATGTTACTACTTTGTTAAAAAAAAATCTGCAATTTTCAATTATTGTCCAAGTTCAATCGTTTAAGAAGTTCAGTGATGCTTATAGTGACCGCAGCCATCAAACACAAAAAAGGACAGGAAAAACATAATAGAAGTAGTTCATACAACTCTTGTGGTATTCCAAGTTTAATGAAGCCTTTCAATAGGTTTATGTGAGGAATTTATGTTGTTATTCACTTGATGGTGTGTTAAAAGCCATTTTGCCAAAAAATTTTTTACATAATTTATTAGCATAGGTACAATAAAATATGCATTTGTAATTTTTTACAGTAATTTCTCATTAGGCCTACGTAGATTCATGAATTTCAGCAATTTAGTCTAGTTTGCCATCATTAAATTCCAATATGTATCCTGCATGTCTTTAGACTATATGGATTACATTGCATCCAGAAAGTATTCACAGCACTTCACTTTGTTAAGTTACAGCCTTTTTCCCTCAAAATTCTACAAACAATACTCCATAATGACAAAGTTTGTTCGTAATATTTGCACATTTAGAATCAAAAAACACATGTACTTCACAGCCTTTGCTCAATACTTTGTTGAAGCACCTTTGGCACCAATTACAGCCTCAAGTCTTTTGGAGCAAGATGCTACAAACTTGGCACACCTATTTGTGGGCAGTTTCTCCCATTCTTCTTTGAGGACCTCTCAAGTTCCATCAGGTTGGATGAGGAGCGTCAGTGCACAGCCATTTTCAGATCTCTCCAGAGATGTTCTATCGGGTTCAAGTCTGGGATCTGGCTGGGCCACTCAAGGACATTCACAGAGTTGTCCCGTAGCCACTCCTTTGTTATCTTGGCTGTGTGCTTTGGGTCGTTGTCCTGTTGGAAGATGAACCTTTGCCCCAGTCTGAGGTCCAGAGCACTCTGGAGCAGGCTTTCATCAAGGATGTCTCTGTACATTGCTGCATTCATCTTTCCCTTGATCCCAACTAGTCTCCAAGTTCCTGCCACTGAAAAACAAACCCACAGATTGATGCTGCCACCACCATGCTTCACTTTATGGATGGTATTGGCCAGGTGATGAGCAGTGCCTGGTTTCCTCCAGACATGACGCTTGCCATTCAGGCCAAAGTATTCAATCTTGGTTTCATCAGACCAGAGAATTTTGTTTCTCATGGTCTGAGAGTCCTTCAGGTGCCTTTTGGCAAACTCCAGGTGGGCTGTCATGTGCCTTTTTCAGAGGATTGGCTTCTGTCTGGCCACTCTACCATACAGGCCTGATTGGTGGAGTGCTGCAGATATGGTTGTTCTTCTGGAAGGTTCTCCGCTCTCCACAGAGAAACACTGGAGCTCCGTCAGAGTGACCATCGGGTTCTTGGTAACCTCCCTGACTAAGGCCCTTCTCCCCCGATCGCTCGGTTTGGCCAGGCAGCCAGCTCTATGAAGAGTCCTGGTGGTTGCAAACGTCTTCCATTTATGGATAATGGAGGCCTCTGTGCTCATTGGGACCTTCAATGCTGAAAAACATTTTCTGTACCCTTCCCCAATCCTGTCTCTGCGGTCTACAGACAGTTCCTTGGACTTCATGGCTAGGTTTGTGCTCTGACATGCACTGTTAACTGTGGGACCTTATATAGACAGGTATGTGCCTTTCCAAATCATGTCCAATCAACTGAATTTACCACAGGTGGACTCCAATCAAGATGTAGAAACATCTCAAGGATGATCAGTGGAAACAGGATGCACCTGAATTTTAAATGTATTATAGAATGTGGAAAAAGGAAATATTTGATTAATTTCCTAAGGAGGAATGGACTGGAAGGATGAATCTAATTAATAAGAACTAAGTTAAAGAAAGACAATAGGTGGCAGTAATGCAATTTGGATGCCATCTGCTGTAAAACACCAAGGAAGAAGAAGAGGATGCACTCATTGTTGCCAACTTAGCGACTTTGTCGCTATTTTTAGCGACTTTTCAGACCCCTTTAGCGACATTTTTTCAAAAAAGCGACTAGCGACAAATCTAGCGACTTTTTGGACAAACCTTAGCAACTTTCCAAATTCCAAATATCGCCAGTACTGCAAGCGTGAGGTCTTACTTCCCAGCTGCGTCTGCTCTGTTCAGTGAGCGGCTGAGAGGAGCAGCACATTCCGTTGACTGCACGCCAGCGGACATAGACATGAATGAGCTGCGCATGTGCACGCTGTGTTAGCAGGAACCAATCAGTGATCACATAGCAGCTGCCTTCTCCTTTGTTTTAATTCAAAACATTTAATTTGACCGCTTTTTCTTGGCATGCGCTTATATTCACTACTAATCAGAGTTTTAGTTCATTCGGTTCGGTTTCTGAACTCTCCGACTTCAGATCGTATAATTTACAGACTCTATACATTTTACTTATCCAAACACAACAATAAACCTTCTTCAAACTCATAAACATGTAACGTTAGCTAAGTTCCGTTCCGTTCCGTTGTCTAACAGAAAATATGTAATTGAGAACCGTTTTACTGGACATTCGGCTATATACTTATATAAAAACAGTATGAGCACGGTTTAGGGGAGATAACCGTTATTATAAACTGAAGTAGGCTACAGTACCGACAAATTAGGCAGAATGCAAATACGACGCGATGACGTCATTAATATGCTAATGACGCATGACGTCATCTGGCGACATTTAGCTACTTTTCGAGCAGGCTTTAGCTACTTTCCATTGAAAATAGTTGGCAACACTGGATGCACCTGAGCTCAACTTTGAGTGTCATGGCAAAGGCTGTGAATTGTTTTGTTTTTTATTTTTAATACATTTGTAAAGATTTTAAACAAACTTATATCACGTTGTCATTATGGGGTATTGTTTGTAGAATTTTGAGGAAAATAATGATTTAAAGGGTTCATGACATGGGTTTTTTTATTGTATTATTATGTTCCCTTAGGTGCAATTATAGTATTAATATATTTTTTTTTAAGAAAAACTTTTAAAATCTAGTGATTTATGACCTTTTCCCACCCTGTTTCTCATCCTCTGATTCAAACAGTCTGTTTTGGGGGCGTTTTCCATTTAAGACTTCAGTGTTAACGCCCACTGTTATGATTGGCTAACGTCAGTGCCTATGTATCAATTATTGACGCCCCAGCCAGAACAATATGCAAGTAAACTAAGTAAAAACACTGTGATTATTCATAATGAATGAAACTGCGCTTTAAAAAGTAGTTTAAAGTTTAAAATAGATTACTTACAGTTTGCGTCGTCGTTGTTCCCAGAATAGTCGGCACGGACTTATCTTTGAGCAACAGTTTTCTGGCAAAGCCAGCATCATATTGAGATTTGTTCTCAAAACAGTCATCCTTAAAATGTACAGAACAAACGCTTAAGTTAACACTGCCGTGACTGGGACGTCCGCAAAAAATAAACTGCATCCATTTTTCCCTGACGTCTAGATCTTTCGGCAGCTTATTCAGAGGTTTTGTTTGACCACAGCCAGGAACAGCACATCTGTGTGGTATCGTAATTTTCCTGTGCACAAGTAGTCTCTGTCAGAGCTCGCTGTCCATCGACTGAACACTTGTGAGGCGCACGGCGATACGAAATGAGCGTAGTTGTCTTGCGCTTAAAGCGTAGTTATCTTGTGCTGGAGGCGGTCATATGCAAACGCTGGTACGTCACTTCTAACCATGAATCCAGAATTAGCTGTATTTTGAGCTTGATTAAATAAATGATTCGTTTAGAATGGGGAGGACGTCTTAAAATATTAAACTTGCAGGACGTTTTAATGATACAAAGACCTCTTATATACCAAAAGATCAAGGCAAATTTGGTTTCTCATGTCATGACCCCTTTAATCCATTTTGGAATAAGGCTGTAACATAACAAAATGTGGAAAAAAGTGAAGCGCTGTGAATACTTTCCAGATGCACTGTATATCGGGCACAACAGAAAAGTCTGCATTTAATAAATTGAGTCTGAAGAAAAACAAAGTGCGTTTGATGGGGCAAAATAATCTTGTTTGTTGAAACAATTCTTCATGGCAGCTTTCCAAAGCAGTAAGTGGTAGAGTGTGGTAGAGTGTGATCGGGGGCGGGTGGGTGTAGAGCGAGAATCTGAGACGAGAGGGAGGAGGCGATTCGATACGGAGCATAACACACACCAGTGTGACACCACACGCTGAATTCAAAGCAGTCCAGACCGCAGAGTCGCCACGTCGCTCTCACACTCTTATCGCAGAGGTTTGTAAACCTTCACTCCTTGCATGCTCTCTTTTCACCATTGCCATTCAATGCTGCATGTTGCTGATTATGAACGATTTCATGGTGCAAACTCGGCGATGGAGTGAGTTGGACACGCAGGGTAAGGCGTGATCTGCCAGTTTCAGCTCCACGGTGTAAGAAAACTGTAAGTGAAATGTTAGTCGCCAGGTGGTTTCAGATGCGTTGTGTGTTTTCAGGTAAAAGGGGTAGAGGCAGAAGTGCGCGCGACGTTCACATTTGATGAAAGCCATATGCGCAGGTGCATCATCAAAGGCAATTGAGGGATCTGACAGCTGATAGAATGCATGATTTCATTGTATACTGGTGGAGGGAAAAGCCGAAAAGCAATTGAATGGGATGCATTATCCTGCTGTTGATCTTTCTTCATAATGAGCTTGGAGCTCTAGAGATCTTCACTGATGCTCAGTGTTTCAGTGAGTGGGTGTATAAGAAGCCAGTATCTGATATTAAAATTGCCTCGACTTTCAGGATGTAGCATTGCATGCATAATACTGTTAATAGGACAGCTCCATGCCTATGTAGGCATAGGGAGCCTTTCTGTGCCATTGTATTTGTTCAATATGGAATTCTGCAAAAGTGATTGGAAGCAATATAACATTCTGTCTAAAACATATAACTGTGATGTTCTATTTGACTGAATGAAATAGCAAATTTTTGGATAAAGGTTTAGATGTGCTATGAGATGTTCATAGCTAGAAATAAATGAAAGCATACTCAGTTTAGTGACCGACACAAAAGGGTTCCATATTTGTATTGGTATTTTATTTATTTTTTTATGTGGTGTCTCATGCAATTCATATTAGTGGAATTGTGCCTGTTTTATGAGAGGCAGTAATGCTTGCTTTCAAAGGATTCTCCCTGATTGGATGCAGCAAATGCATAACTATTTCGTACTTTTGGCCCCAGGCAAGAATGGGAATTATGCCTAAACCTTGACCATTATTCATGTGCTGTCTCTGAAAGAGAGAGACAGGGAAAAATACATAAAAGAAGTGAAAGAGAGAAGGGATGCATGAAATTAATGTACTGTAATGGAACACATGAGATCAAGTGTTTGTGTGCAGAAAAAAAGTGCAGAAACCTGATTTTGGTTTCTGCACTTTTGTTTGATTTCACTGCATATTACAGTCTCCATATGCTTCTTTTTTCTCAAAATGTAATTTTACAAAAGAAAAAGCAGTGTTCGTACCATTTATGTATTTGTATTATGTTTTTTTTTTATTTGTTTGTAAGTGCATGTTTGTGTAATTGTGATTATTCAGAACAATATTCTAATGATTTGTATGAAGCAAATGAAACAGCATTATACTTTACTGTACTGTTTTATATATACAGAGCATTTGCTCTTTCCACCTATTGAAGGTTGGAATAGAACGAAAGTGTTACAGAGAAAGAAATGGGCTTTAAAAAGTAGTTTCACTTAGGGCTGGGCGATATGGCCAAAATTGTTATCACGATAATCTTTTTCATATTGTTCGATATCTATATTTATCACGATATACATTTTCACATTGCACTTTCTTTTTTTATTTCAAAGTTGAAGGAAGAAAAGATGAAAAAATGAATTCTAATTTAAACAGTCAAAATAGTCTCTACAAAACTGCACCGGGTGACCAGAGATGGCCAAAGCTGTGGGGTCTGTGGGATCTTTTACCAAATTTACCATCTTTTACCATTTATCAATTGAAATTGAATGTTAAAAGATCATCTGTTTGTTCTGAAGCATAGTGACAGCAGTCCAGTATTTGTTGGAAAATGTTCACATTAAAATGAAATATTTTTTATATTTCTTTAAATTCAGATACCCAAGTATGTGGCATAGAAGCCCTTGTGACTGTGGAGTGATGCTGAATGTGGGTTCAGGGTTGTCCCGAGAGAAAATTTAGAAAAAGTTTTTTTTTTTTAAATAAAAAAACATTTGTATATTTTCATTAAAGTGAGAGACTAGTCTACCAACTAGTAATTTTAGTCTTTCCTTATCCATTCCAGACATCTAAGTAATTTCACAAAATTAGAACAGAAATCGATTTGTTTATTCGATTTGTTTATTATTAAAGGCTTGTAACATGCTGATTAATAAAGATACATTTAGAAGGAAAAACATTTTGATCTAAAAGGTGCTTTGAAACCATGTTAACTCATGCTGCGCTTCATGTCTACACACATGCAAGGAAAAGAGACAACGCGTGCGGAGCAGGACAGGGCAGAATTGATGCATATTTGGCATGATGGATCCATGTTCTCATTCTGTTTACGCCAAATTCTGACTCTACCATCTGAATGTCTCAATAGAAATCGAGACTCATCAGACCAGGCAACATTTTTCCAGTCTTCAACTGTCCAATTTTGGTGAGCTCTTGCAAATTGTAGCCTCTTTTTCCTATTTGTAGTGGAGATGAGTGGTACCCGGTGGGGTCTTCTGCTGTTGTAGCCCATCCGCCTCAAGGTTGTGCGTGTTGTGGCTTCACAAATGCTTTGCTGCATACCTCGGTTGTAACGAGAGGTTATTTCAGTCAAAGTTGCTCTTCTATCAGCTTGAATCAGTCGGCCCATTCTCCTCTGACCTCTAGCATCAACAAGGCATTTTCGCCCACAGGACTGCCACATACTGGATGTTTTTCCCTTTTCACACCATTCTTTGTAAAACCTAGAAATGATTGTGCGTGAAAATCCCAGTAACTGAGCAGATTGTGAAATACTCAGACCGGCCCGTCTGGCACCAACAACCATGCCATGCTCAAAATTGCTTAAATCACCTTTCTTTCCCATGCTGACATTCAGTTTGGAGTTCAGGAGATTGTCTTGACCAGGACCACGCCCCTAAATGCATTGAAGCAACTGCCATGTGATTGGTTGATTAGATAATTGCATTAATGAGAAATTGAACAGGTGTTCCTAATAATCCTTTAGGTGAGTGTATATCGAAATCGTTTTATCGCCCAGACCTAGTTTGACTAGTTAGTGCTTCTTAAAAGGCACAAGTAAACATGTTGTTAAAAAGCATGGCGATAAAACCAAATAAAAAGAGTATACAATAGGCAAATCTTGAAACTTGAATATGTTCTGTTCCACTAATGTCACCTAATAGAAATCGCAAAAAAAAAAACAATTTCCCCTGTCTTCAATTGAGCACCCGCCCACTTTTTCAGACACCTGGGTTCCAGAAGTATTTTTCTCATCCATTTCTTCCATAAACTTTTCATAAAATCCTTCATAAAAGAGTTCTAAGCCATGAACCAAACCTAACATTGAAGTGAATCATAACATTACAAACTTTTTTTTGGAGTAAAAAAGTATTTGAAAATCAGTTTTAATATAGTTATATTATAAGAAAATAAGTTATCTGTAAAATTGAATTGGGATTGTATTTTTACTTCTGGAACCCGGCTGTTGTGCTGTATTGTCCAGGCAAATAATTAGTCCCCCCAAACTCTGTTGGTTGAGCCAGTGGTGCTGTTATTGGCTGGTCAGAATTCTCAAAAAAACAGAGCACTGTTATGACTCATGACACATGACTCATATTGACAAATATGTCTGTCTATGTGAATGGATAGAGCAATGTAAGGTGTAGTTCATGACAGGTGTGTAGTAGCAGTTTTGAAGCATCCACTGTGTGTTTGGTGCTGAGAGTAGTCAGTGGAGGTCTAGTTCCATCCATCCATCCATCCATCTTCAACCGCTTATCCGAAGTCGGGTCTCGGGGGCAGCTGCTCCAGCAGGGGCCCCAAACTTCCCTATCCCGAGCCACATTAACCAGCTCTGACTGGGGGACCCCGAGGCGTTCCCAGGCCAGTTTGGAGATGTAATCTCTCCACCTAATCCTGGGTCTTCCCCGAGGCCTCCTCCCAGCTGGACGTGCCTGAAACACCTCCCTAGGGAGGCGGCCAGGGGCATCCTTACCAGATGCCCAAACCACCTCAACTGACTCCTTTCGACGCAAAGGAGCAGCGGCTCTACTCCGAGCTCCTCACGGATGACTGAGCTCCTCACCCTATCTCTAAGGGAGAAGCCCGCCACCCTTCTGAGGAAGCCCATTTCAGCCACTTGTACTCGCGACCTAGTTCTTTCGGTCATGACCCAGCCTTCATGACCATAGGTGAGGGTAGGAACAAAAATTGACCGGTAGATTGAGAGCTTTGCCTTTCGGCTCAGCTCTCTTTTCGTGACAACAGTGCGATAGAGCGAGTGCAATACCGCCCCCGCTGCCCCGATTCTCCGGCCAACCTCCCACTCCATTGTCCCCTCACTCGTGAACAAGACCCCGAGGTACTTGAATTCCTTCACTTGGGGCAATACCTCCTTCCCTACCTAGAGTACGCACTCCATCGGTTTCCTGCTGAGAACCATGGCCTCAGATTTAGAGGTGCTAATCCTCATCCCAGCTGCTTCACACTCAACTGCCAAGCGATCCAGTGAGAGCTGAAGGTCACGGACCGATGATGACATGAAGACAGCATCATCTGCAAAAAGTAGCGATGAGATCCCCAGCCCACCGAACCGCACACCTTCCCCACCCCGACTACGCCTCGATATCCTGTCCATGAATATCACAAACAGGATTGGTGACAAAGTGCAGCCTTGGCGGAGACCAACCCCCACGTGGAATGAACTCGACTTTGTGCCGAGGACCCGGACACAGCTCTCGCTTTGGACGTACAGGGATTGGATCAGCCCTAAGAAGGACCCCCCACCCCGTACTCCTGCAGCACCTCCCACAGTCTTTCCCGGGGGACCCGGTCATACGCCTTCTCCAGATCCACAAAACACATGTAGACCGGATGGGCATACTCCCAGGCCCCCTCCAGGATCCTTGCGAGAGTAAAGCTCTGGTCCGTCGTTCCACGGCCAGGACGAAAACCGCATTGTTCCTCTTCAATCCGAGGTTCGACAATCGGCTGAACCCTCCTCTCCAGCTCCTTGGAGTAAACTTTACCAGGGAGGCTGAGAAGTGTGATACCCCTGTAGTTGGCACACACTCTCTGATCCCCCTTTTTGAAGAGGGGAACCACCACCCCGTTCTGCCACTCCTTAGGCACTGTCCCAGATTTCTACGCAATGTTGAAGAGGCGTGTCATCCATGACACCCCCTCCACATCCAAGGCTTTCAGCATTTCTGGTCGGATCTCATCAATCCCCGGGGCTTTGCCACTGTGGAGTTGTTTGACTACCTCAGTGACCTCCCCCAGGGAAATAGAATCTGATCCCCCATCAGCCTCCAGCTCTGCCTCTAGCATAGAGGGCGTGTTGGGATTTAGGAGTTCTTCAAAGTGTTCCTTCCACCGCCCAATAAGCTCCTCGGTTGAGGTCAACAGCGTCCCATCTTTGCTGTATACAGCTTGGATGGTTCCCCGTTTCCCCCTCCTAAGGTGGCGGACGGTTCTCCAGAAGCACTTTGGTGCGGACCGAAAGTCCTTCTCCATGGCTTCTCTGAACTTTTCCCACACCCACTGCTTTGCCTCCCTCACATCCGAGGCCGCAGCCCTTCGGGCCTGTCGGTACCTTGCAACTGCCTCCGGAGACCTCCGGGACAACAAATCCCGGAAGGCCTCTTTCTTCAGTCGGACGGCTTCCCTGACCACCAGTGTCCACCACGGTGTTCGAGGGTTACCACCCCTTGAGGTACCTAAAACCTTTAGGCCGCAGCTCTCCACCACGGCTTCGGCAATGGAAGTTTTGAACATTGCCCACTCCGGTTCAATGTCCCCAAACTCCGCAGGGATGCCTGAAAAGCTCCGCCGGAGGTGTGAGTTGAAGATCTCACGGACAGGGACCTCACGGACAGGAGGTCTAGTTATAGGAGAGAAATCAAGTGATTAATTATTTGTAGCTGTTTTTTAGCCTCCATCAAATTGCTTTGTGAGTGTGGCAGGGTGGAGGGCGGTTGATTCTGCACACCCGGCCCCTTATCAGGCTGTTCAAGCCTGAGAGGGATAAAGGTGACCAGAGACGGAGGTTTGACATAGAGAGAATTACGGGCACCTGCCCGACACCTACATTTTCATTTATTAATTTTGCAGACACTTTTATCCAAAGTGACTTACAAAAGAGGAAAAACATAAGCGAATCATCTTAAGGACAGTGAGAGTGATTACAAAGTTTCACATTAAAAGATGTGTTAAGTCATTTGTTCGAGGAAGCATCACAAATGGAGTTGGGAAGTTCATTCCACCAACGTGGTATGATGAAACTGAAGGTCCGGGAAAGTGTTTTGGTGACTCTTTGTGTTGGTACAACAAGGCGATGTTCCTTTGTCAACCGCAGGCTTCTGGTGTGTGTGTAGCTCTGCAGAAATTATTTTAGGTATGCTGGAGCAGACACAGTGAATGTTCTGTATGCCAGCATCAGAGACTTGAATTTGATACGTGCATCAGTCGGCAGCCATTGGAGAGATACAAAGAGTGGTGTAACGTGCTCTCTTTGGTTCATTAAAGAACAGACGTGCTGCTGCATTCTGGATCATTTGCAGAGGTCTAACTGCACATGCAGGGAGACCTGCAATGAAACCAGCCTAGTTATGACAAGTGACTGAACAAGCAGTTGTGTGGCATGTTCAGAGAGGAAGGATCTTATCTTCCTGATATTGTAGAGTGTAAATCTACATGATCTGGCATGCTTTGAGATGTGGTCTTTGAAATTGATCTTGTTATCAATGGTTACCCCTAGATTTCTGACCGTTTTGGAAGGCGATACTGCAGTTGTAGTAGATTCAGCTCCCGTCTCAGGAAGATTATCATATTCCTTTTTGTGAGCTATAGTTCTATTGTCGTTACTGAAATGGCCTAAATTTCTTTGTGTGATAAAGAACAGCTGTGATAACGTGTGCTAAAACAGCTGCTAAGCTATAACACCACAAAGCAGCCACATTTGTATTTGTGTAAGAGGTATTGTGAAAGAAGATTTTGTCTTTTTTAATTATTGCCTTTTTTCAATCGACTCATGAGAAACTGTAGACTAGATCAGTGACCTCAGCTTGTTTTGACTTCTGGACCCACATTTTACGTTGGATATAAAGTGGTATCCCAAACAGGAACAAAATAGTTATATCAAAGAGCATGAAACAATGTCCTTAAAATCAAACATTGAAAACTATTTATTTATTTAAGGCTAATGATTCACTGGACAAAACATGCATAAAAAAAAAAAAAAATGTATTCTTGCTGCAAATGAACCCATATTTACATTTTTTGTCTACTTAGTTTTTTGTCTACTATGTTGGTATTTGTCCACTTTGGCATCCACCTAATTTGGCTTGCTTCTACTTAGAAATAGATGAATTTGCTCCAAAATTCATAGAGTTTAGTGGCGGCATGGTCTTTGATGCCAATAACTAAAGAAATGGGAAGCATTTTCTCCTCTCTTTTAAAAGTTGATAAGCCTTTTCATTTTGCTGCCTTAACCATTCACAACTACACGCTTATTTTTATGTTTTGTTTTTCCCTGTTGTCCACAATCAGTACAGACCTGCAACTCTTATTTTTGTTGCAAACTACCAGATTAATACACTGGATTAGAACATTCCGTTTGGAAGGTTTGTTTTACTCAATTTGTACAAGTCAAATAATTTGAAATAAACACAAACAAATAAAAGTATATTGGCTCAACAAATGCTGGAATAGATTCAGGTCTGATCTTGGTACACTGTAAAAAAAGGATTGTTGAGCAAAATTCAAAAATCAAGGCAACATTATGCAGAAAGATTTTTGAGTTTTCTCAACAACTGTCTTAATAATTGTCCTTAGTAAAATTGCTTTTTTTAGTCAATGTAAATTTGTTTGTTTACTAATGCAAAAAAATCTTGTTGAGAGAATGACACATTTCTTGTTCATCCAACTACCAATTTGCTATATGAGAACTTTAATTTTGTTACCATTTCAATTAATTTTACATGAAGTAACTGCAAACTATGTCTCTGGAGAGAGGTATGTCTCGCACGTTGACAATTGTCTGACAATGGCACAATAAACCTCAACCCTTTAACACACAAACCTCAACAATGTTTAATTAGATATTAGTTCATTAGACACATTTTAAAGCTATCTTGGTAAACTCTTTGTTACATAGCCTATGGATTCATGCCATAAAATCAGTGGGCATGCTGTAATTAAAAGTTGGGCAAAATCTTCTGGCAATTTACAGTGGACTTTTTTTAATAATAGGATCAAATAGGCAGTTTCAATTCATATTAAACATTATTGGCAAGATAAACTTTATTGGACACATTGCCAATGCATTATATTTAATTTAATTTAATTTGACCAATTGTCACACATTATACATACATTTCTGCATATACATGGTGAAATTATTTATTTTTCACATATCCCAGCTAAGCTGGGGTCAGAGTGCAGGGTCAGCCATGATACGGCGCCCCTGGAGCAGATAGGTTCAAGGGCCTTGCTCAAGGGCCCAACAGTGGTGTCTTGGTGGTGTTGGGGCTTGAACCCACGACCTTCTGATCAGTAACCCAGAGCCTTAACCGCTGAGCCACCACTGCCCCAAAGGCACTATACTGTACATACATATATAAAACAAATGAAATGCTGAAGTTTAATTTGCTGAAGTGTATTTTCTCTTGCTGCTGTTCAGTCTCTTTAAGTACTGTATACCTAGCTGTAGCTGAACGTCCAGGTCCTTCAGTCTCTATCGCACACATGCTGGGTCTCTCTTTTGTGGTTTCGCTATGAAAACTGTTTCAGATGAGAGTGAGTGAGCGTTTTTGCTTGGGACATGCATTGTTCATAATGAAAAAGTGTGCACTGCTCCACACAATCAGTTTCTGGGGTCGAGTTGTGCAGTCGAGACAAGCGTGTACCTCATAAATTAATAAATGCCAATTTTAGCCACAGGAAGTGGGGGGAAATGTGAGTGAAGTTTCAGGAAGTAAAACAATTTTAAATAAATAAGGACACTGCATTGATTTTTGTTTTTACGCAGTAACCTAAAACTGTTAATCATATAAATTAGCGTGTCTAATGTCCCAGCCCTATTAATATGAAATTGTTTGTTCAGACAACTCTGTTAGTTGGTAAAGTTGCAAAGTAATATCTGTCACTCTAAGATCCCCATAAGTTGGATAAAATGACATTTAATTTTATGCAGTGTATGTGTCTTCTATTAGCTCCTCAATAAATCAAGGTTTGGCTTCATCTGGTTTGATTGGAAGATTTTGCAAACTAGATGTACTCCATATGTTACCATGTCAAGCTGTGGAAAGATGTTAGAGAGGTTGATTAAAATTGAAAAGAACCTTGATCAGACTAAATGGTCTAAAGATAATGCTCTTTGGATTGAATGCTTACAGCCAGCATTTCAACTGAAAGCTTATCTCTCGTCCCCAGATTTCTCCGTCTGAGTGCTTATCCAGTGAGCAGAAACAAACAAACCCTGCACACACTTCAGACACAAAGAAGAGACTTGAGCTAGCTGAAAGTGACAACCTATAGGTCAACATATTTTTGTGTGAGCTGAAAGTCTAAGAACTTGTGACTAGAATAATAATATAATAAAATGAGTTTGAGAAGAGCTGCAGACTTTCAAAAACTATAAAGTCACAAAATGACTGTCATAAATTAACATACAAAGGATACAGCTAAAGAAATGGTCTGGAATCATAAGGGTTACACCGTGTCCTAACCAAGCATGATGCCTGTTAATTTCAGTCACATTACATTAATGCATACAGCATATTTTCTTTTCCCTAGAGATGGTGCATTCAAGGTACTGTATACATTTTATAAGTTTGTGTGTTCCTGGGAATCAAACCCATGACTCTATCAGTTGCAATACAGATTGTCAGTACGTTTACATGCACTTTTAAAGTTTGATTTCAGTCGGACTAAAGCATTAATTTGCCTTTTTAAAATGTAATATAAATGCTTTAGATGGACTGAAACTGTACCAGTCCTATTTTTGCGAAGTCAGAGAAACAGACTTATATTTGGCATCCTTATATATTCAATTATATATTGAATATTCAATTATTACATTTCGCACTGCAAGATGTAAACTTGCATGATGTACACTGTTACCCCTAACAGTGGTTTTTCTATAGTAACATACTTAATTCAAGTCAAGTCAAGTGGTTTTTATCGTCGTTCAACCATATACAGTTATTACAGTACACAGCGAAACAAGACAACGTTTCTCCAGGATCATGGTGCTACATAAAACAACATAGGGTAAACACAGAACCACATGAGACGACACAGACTAAATAACATTTCTACATAAAGTGCACATGCAAAAAGTACGGGAGAGTACAATAAATTACTAAAAGAAACAGGATAATAGGCACAGAAAAAACAGTGCAGCGCTGACCATTACACATTTGTAATCGAGTAGTGCAAAAAGATGACACTTTCTAAAATGCTAAATGTAAACATAACAAATAACATAATGAAATAGTGTTCTATGGACATGGCAGTTATTGAGGTAGCAGCCAGGTATAAACTGACAATGAATTAAAGTGCAACTCTGGACATGTGCAAAAGTTGGATGGTATACTGAGTATTGAGGAGTCTGATGGCTTGGGGAAAGAAGCTGTTACACAGTCTGGCCGTGAGGGCTCGAATGTTTTTGTACCTCTTGCCAGATGGCAGGAGGGTGAAGAGTTTGTGTGAGAGGTGTGTGGGGTCATCCACAATGCTGGTTGCTTTGCGGATGCAGCGTTTTGTGTCCCAACCAGGCACTGATGCAGCTGCTCAGGATGCTCTCAATAGTCCCTCTATAGAATGTAGTGAGGATAGAAGATGTGCTTTTCTCAGCCTTTGAAGAAAGTAGAGATGCTGCTGTGCAATCTTGGTAATAGAGCTGGCGTTGAGGGACCAGGTGAGGTTCTCCGCCAGGTGAACACCAAGTAATTTGGTGCTCTTGACAATCTCCACAGAGGAGCCGTCGATGTTCAGCAGAGAGTGGTCACTCTGTGCTCTCCTGAAGTCAACAACCATCTATTTTGTTTTGTCCACATTCAGAGACAGGTTGTTGGCTCTACACCAGTCCATTAGCTGCTGTACCTCCTCTGTGTATGCTGACTCGTTGTTCTTGCTGATGAGACCCACCACGGTCCTGTCATCGGCGAACTTAATGATGTGGTTCAAGCTGTGCATTGCTGCACAGTCGTGAGTCAGCAGAGTGAACAGTATTGGACTGAGTACACAGCCCTGGGGGGCCCCAGTGCTCAGTGTGGTGGTGGTGGTGGAGATGTTGTTCCCGATCCGGACTGACTGAGGTCTCCCAGTCTGGAAGTCCAGGATCCAGTTGCAGAGGGAGGTGTCCAGGCCCAGCAGGTTCAGGTTTCCAGGTTCTGAGGAATGGTTGCGCTGAATGCTAAGCTGAAGTCTATGAACAGCATTCGAACATATGAGTCCTTTTTATCTAGGTGGGTGAGGGCCAGATGGAGGGTGGTGGTGATGGCGTCGTCTGTTGAATGGTTGGGTCTAGTGGGGGGGGTCTTAATGTGCCGCATGATGAGCCTCTCGAAGCACTTCATGATGATGGGTGTGAATGCGACGGAACAGTCATTGAGGCAGGATACTGAAGACTTCTTTGGCATGGGGACGATGGTGGTGGCCTTTAAGTATGTTGGAATGACGGCACTGCTCAGAGATGTTGAAGATGTCAGTAAGAACATCTGTCAGCTGGTCTGCGCATCCGCTGAGCACTTTGTTGTCTGGTCCAACAGCCTTCCATGGGTTGAATCTACGTAGAGTTTTCCTCACATCTGCTGTGGTAAGACACCTGGTCGTTGGGAGGAGGGGTGGTCTTGCATGCCACCACGTCGTTCTGCTCTTCAAACCGACCATAGAAGTCGTTCAGCGCATCTGGAAGGGAGGCATCTATGTCACAGGCAACTGATGTTGTCCTGTAGTTGGTGATGGCCTGGATGCCCTGCCACATGCACCGCATGTCGCTGCTCTCCTGGAAGTGACTGTGAAACCTCTGTGAATCTTTGTGATTCTCTTCTGGTTGGAGCATGTGGTGATGGTCTTGGAGAAAGTGACATCATCACTGCACTTGCTAATGTAGCTGATCACTGATGCTGTGTATTTCTCCAAGTTGGTAGAGTCACCATATGTTGCAGCCTCCCTGAACATGTGCCAGTCAGTACACTCAAAACAGTCCTGAAGAGTAGAGATGGCTCCTGCTGGCCAGGTTTTCACCTGCTTCCAAAGCGGTTTTCTGTGCCTGACAAGCGGTCTGTATGCTGGAATTAGCATAACAGAGATGTGGTCTGAGTAGCCAAGGTGGGGTGGGGCTCCGCCCGATACGCGCCTGGGATGTTTCTGTAAACAAGATCAAGCGAATTCGCCCCTCTCGTTGTAAAGTCCACATACTGATAGAATTTAGGGAGCACTGTCTTGAGATTCTCATGGTTGAAATCTCCGGCGACAATAAACAGTCCATCAGGTTGAGCGTTCTGCAATTCGCTAATAGCCCCATACAGTTCACAGAGCGCTTCCTTAGCATTAGCGCTGGGGGAATGTAAACTCCGATTATTATGACAGTGGTGAATTCCCATGGTAAATAAAAAGGTCTGCATCTAACAGTCACAAGCTCCACCAGGGATGAGCAGTAGCTAGAGTCTAGCATAGAGTTCGTGCACCATTCCATGTTGATGTAAACACACAAGCCACCACCGCGAGTCTTACCGCACAGAACTGCATTTCTGTCGGCACGAAATGAGGCGAGCACATCTAGCTGAATGGCAGTGTCCGTAACTCTGTCACTGAGCCACGTCTCTGTGAAAACAAAGACGCAGCAGTCTCTAAACTCATGCTGCGTAGTCTGCTGGAGTCGGATGTAGTCCGTTTTATTGTCCAGGGAGCAAACATTTGAAAGCAGGATAGACAGGAGAGCTAGGGTTTGTTTTTAGCCTTGCATGGACCCCCGCCCTCTTGCCGCACTAACACTTCCTCGCATACCGCTTATGACAACCTCACCCCCGGCCACCAGCATCAGGTGATGGTGAGGACTGTAGGCCTGGTCTCCGCAGCAAGCCGAGGTCATGTAGCTTCTCCTGCAGATCAACATGCAGCTTGGTTGTTGCATGAATCTTATATTTGAGTAGTGTCCTGCGATGGTAAACATGAACACAGCCTGGTTACTTTAAAAAAAGAACATTTAAGTCAATTTTACTATAAATATCCACTTTCACTTTCACTTCCACATTATTCTTAAGTTTTTTTGCAGATTTCATTATTCGTGCATATCGTCACCTACTGCTTGGGACTGGTCGAAGAAACTTAAGAATAATGTGGAAGTGAAAATGGAGATTTATAGTAAAATTTACTTAAATATTGATCTGTTTCTCACTCACACCTATCATATCTCTTCTGAAGACATGGATTATCATCTGGATTACTTTTATGCAGCCTTTTTGGACCTTAAAAGTTCTGGCCACCATTCACTACAGAGCTGATATATTTTTTCACAAAAATCTGAATTTGTATTCTTCAGAAGAAAAAAGTCATACACATCTAGGATGGCATGAGGGTGAGATAAGATAATTTTCATTTTTTGGTGATCTATCCCTTTAAGTAAAAGACTACACAAGAGATACAGCAATTAAAAAGGTAACAAGGTAACACTGAACATGAAATGCTGCATGACGTGACAATCACAGTCAATCAGAAGATATTTGAGAAGCAAATATGGCGAAGCTTGACCGCGCGCCTCGTAGGCCCGGGCAATAATGAGGATGCCTCTTTGAGGGCACCCCGCCCACCAAGCCGTGGCAAACCGCAGTGGCCACATAGAACCTGGCAGTGGCGAGGCAAGTGCCCGCTGACAGTTCTTTCTACAGAAAATCCAGAACTGAAACAAACTGGCAGTTAGCTGGTTCTGTAATAAGAACTTTAGTAGAAGGAAACGCATGCAGGTGCATTTGCGTTACTACGTTCAGCCCCTCCCAAGGGGGAGGGGGGGACTGGGCGACTCGGAGAGACGTAGAGGAGACATTGCGCTATCAACAGAGGCGAAGAGGTCCTCTTCTGCCCTGTAAAATCTACCCAGATCAGTTCCAAGTGGAGGGAGCCCTAGCACTTGAAATGGTCTCGATAATCTCAAGAGAAAACCCTGTGAACCTCATTTGGTACCCTTAGGGGCCAGACATGAAAGGTTTCACAATTCAGGCTGGGGATGAAATATCGTCCCCTGTGCCTGAGACAGAAAGTCCCTCCTGTCCGGAATCGCCCAAGGCGAGCCGTCGAGGAGAAATATAATTTCTGAGAACCAAATCCTGTTCGGCCAGTGAGGCGCTATCAGTAAGAGGCAAGACCCTTGCTGGCGAACTCTGGCTAAGACTCCCGGGAGCAGAGAAACCAGGGGAAAAGCATACCGACACATTCTGGGCCATGTATGCGCCATCGCGTCCAGACCCAGGGGGGCTGGGTGACTCAGAGAGAAGTAGAGGGGACATTGCGCAGTCTCTTGAGAGGCGAAGAGGTCCACTTCTGCTCTGTAAAATCTCTCCCAAATTTGTTGTACTACCTCGGGGTGGAGTTTCCACTCGCCCCTTGGTATGTTCTGTCTGGACAGCAAATCTGCTCCCACATTTAGGCGTCCAGGGATGTAAATTGCCCTGAGTGACAGGAGCTTGCCCTGGGCCCAAAGGAGAATCCGACGTGTCAGAAATACAGCTGACAAGAACGTGGGTCTCCTTGATGATTTATGTAAGAGGCTACCGCTGTATTGTCCACCTGCACCAAGACATGGCAGCCTCAGGAGGAGGTATTTCAGGGCCAGAAATACAGCCATCAACCCGAGACAGTGACTGTGACAACCGAGCTGACGACCCTCCTATCCCCTTAAGCTGGACGACCACTTAAGGCCGCTACCCCACCCGTCAGGGAGGCGTCTGTCGTTAGCAGTCTGCGACAACAAGACTAAGACGATGTCCCTGTGCTGAACTGCCAGTTCCTGGAACTGCGCTAGGATCAGCCAGTCGTCTACATAATTCAGAATGCAGATGCCCCGGAGTCGCAAGGAGCCAGCGCTACATCATGCATTGTGAATGTGCGGGTAAAAAGGGCTAGGCTGAGTGAAAGAACCTGAAACTGGAAGACTTCGCCCCCGGAAGTGAACCTCAGGAACTTTCCATGTTGTGGCAGAACTTCTAAATGAAGTATAGAAGTGCGTCATAAGATCGATGGTGACCAGCCAAACGAGTTGTAGGGCTTGAGACACGACCGTCTTGACAGGCATCATCTTGGACTTGAACACCCACGGGTAGTTCAAGCTTAAGATCTAAGCCAGACGCCACCCCTCACCCTCCATGGGAAACGGGAAGTATTTAGTGTAATAACCTAACTCTCTCTCTGGAAGGGGAACACATACCATGGCCCCTTTAACCAGGAGATTGAGAGTTTTTTTTTTTTACAAAAAGAAATCCGGTTTACGGTAGTGAGAACACGCCGTTGAAACACGGAAAAGCGGCGAGAGAATTAAATCCTGACGCCCTTATAAGACCCACAGAAAAGGATATATCCGGCAGAAGTTTCCACGCTGCCAGGATCTCTGAGATGGGTATTATATTTTAACACTTCCTGTTGAGGGGTTGTCGGGTGTTTCGCGTCCTGAATAAAATGCAGGAACAGCGAAAACACCCAATTTTGACGGAAGCCTCTGCAACCCGAAACACCAAGAGGTGGCGGGAATGGAGGGGCTTCGAGGGGGTACCGGGAGGGGTGAAGTGAAGCAAAATATTGTGCAAATTCAGCACAAATGCTAATTTTTCACAGTCAAACCCCTCTGTTTGTAATACACCCTATTTCAACTCAACCAAATGGAAAGTGTCCTTGGGGTGTTATGCAGTGCAGTCAGCAACACTGCACTAATGTGTGATATGAACTTTAATGTGACAGAAGCTAATTGGCCCCCACTGGAGAAGGGGGTTCCCATGACCTCTTATGTGAGCCCAGCCCAGCATGCAATGATTGGCTTTGACAATTACATAGCAGGAGGTCAGTGCAAATAGTTTCAGACCCCCTTTGTAAAATTGTGTGTCCTCAACTGCACTCACACAGCATGGGATGTAAGATTAATATGCTGGTCTAAGTGAGTCGCTGCTGACTCTTGATATATTGTCATAACATTTCTGGGATATTTTCAAATTTATTCATAACACAAACTTTGTCTTGGCTACATTTTAAATAATATTTGACAATGATGGCTTTTTCCACCTTGTGTGTGGGTCATTGCCATCATGTACCCATCATATACTGTATGTCCTAACATATAAGATATAATATTAAACCCACAATTTTTTTTATGGAATCATATTAGTTGATCTTTTATCACAATTTTATTTGAAATAATTCCCCCCATGTTAGATAACAAAACATGTTTTCTTTGGAATTTTGTTTTAATTTGTCGTCAATGTATAGGTTTTTCTTTTGTCCTCAATATAATTTTACATCCTGTCTTTTGTAATATCCCTTTAACTGTCAAAATACTTATTGACATCCTTTAGGACGTGGCCTAATGCCTAATTAGGTTGGAGAACACCTGACAAGGGATCTTTGACCATTCCTCCTTACAGTATCTCTACAGATCATTCAAAATCAGAGGTCCATGTTGGTGGAATCTCCTCTTCAGTTCACCCCACACATTTTCTATGGGGTTCAGGTCAGGGGACTGGGATGACCATGGCAGAACTTTGATTTTGTGGTCAATTAACCATTTTTGTGTTGATAGTGATGATTGTTTTGGATCATTGTCCTGCTGGAAGATCCAACCAGGGCCCATTGTAAGCTTTCTGGCAAAAGCAGCCAGGTTTAGATTTTTTATCTGTTGGTATTTGATAGAGTCTGTGATGTCATGTATCCAAACAAGATGTCCAGGACCTCTGGCAGAAAAACAGCCCCACAACATTAAAGATCCAGCACCATATTTAATGTCTCGGTTACTGTTGTAACCTCCATTCCCTGATGGAGGGAACGAGATTTTGTGTCAATTTAGTAACATTAGGGGTCGCTTTTGAGAGCCCTAAACACCTGTAATCTTTGAGAAAAGGCCAATGAGAATTGGCGAGTGGAATTTGCAAGCCACTCCCTGGACATACGGGTATAAAAGGAGCTGGAATGCATCCTCTCATTCAGGTTTTGTGCTGAGGAGCAGAGACAAGGTCCCGGCCATTTCAGTGGCTAGTACAGCGTTGTGGCAAGAGGGACACAAGGTCTCTTTCCCTCCATCAGGGAATGGAGGTTACAACAGTAATCGAGATGTTCCCCTTCTGTCACTCACTCGACGTTGTGCCGATGTAGTGACACTAGGGTTCCCTATAGAAAAGCGCCACAACAGCTGGACCGTGTTACGTGAACTGCCGATACAGGTGCAATCAGTCTGCACGTAACCTCCCCCAATGCCCCATAAGATGTCATGTAGTTCCCCACACCTTTAGGCGGGAAACGACAGAACTAGCATGGGAGCAGGCCACGCCAGTGCTCAGTGTCTGGTCACCATGACAATGGAGGCCGTAAACACCGATTATGTGACCCAAGCAGTGAGGAAACCACTCTTTTTTGACAATGTGGGTAGTGCAGCCTGTTCGGGGTGCGGCAAACATAAAGCAAAAGTAAACAAAAGATTTTCCTCCTGGCCCTCCACCGGGGGATGGAGTGGTCTGGTACCAGCTACATGGACATAGTGAAATGTTTTGAATGAAAAATCAAAAAGACAAACAATGCAGAATATTTTTCCCAGCCTTATTTGCTCATATATACAAAGGGTGCCAACATGTTTGGCCACCAGTGTACATCAGTAAATCCATTATTAGAAATGTGTTCTACTATTGAGATGTTTTGAGGTATTAGTTGGTTTGTCTCACTCTAAAACATTTCCTTCCACTTGACATAATAGTACAAAAAACAGTATAATAAAATGAAAACTTATATTAACATAAAGTTGACACTCATTAGCCAACACGCAATCCATAATTTAGCAATTTCTAACTTCAGCTCTTTATTTTCCTGTTCTATGTTACAAAGTTTTTTTACTTTGTCAACAAAATATAAATGTTCTTTCTTTGCACTGTCAAACAAACAAGTGATAACCAGTGCTGAAGCATTTAACCAATCAGATATTTGCATAATTAAGTAATACATTTTCATAAATGGCTGGCATCGTTCAGCCATTGCCAACCTTGTTAAAAGGAAAGGCATTTAGCATTATACATTTTTAATTTAAAGTACTGATTGCCATTGTACCATATCTGCTAACCATGCTAAGTGATGCAAACATCATCTGCAGCCTGAAACTGAACATTGACCGGATGTTAAGTGTGAATGCACTTGGCTGCATAGGAAAGCTATAGGATGCTCCCTTGCTCCCTAATTAGTGAATGACCTACAGTGTGTTTTCTGACTGCATTGGTCTCAGAACAGTTTGAAAGGCACCTTATTTACATCCTAACTACGTATTCAGCCTCAAAGTTCTTTTGGATGCACCCATTGATTGCTAATGCACAATGAATATAGGATTTCTAAGGTAAATTAGTCCTACAGTCCTCATCAGAGGTCATGGTTTTTAACAGTGTGGTGTTTCGCAATAAATCGCTGAAATGTTTTTAAATGGCATATTGGATGAAACTAGAGATGTTACTCTTTTGAGACAATGGGTTTCAATTTAATAAGTTGATGAGGTTTCTTACCCAGATGTATTTTTTTTTTTGGCATTTCTCCCAAAAACAAACTCAACTGAGATCGGCGCCATGTTGTTTTGTCACATAACACCATGCGTCAAAAGGTACTGCATAACAGGAATGACCAGTGTAGTGCTTTTTACATTTCTTGCTCCAGTCACCAGCAATGTTGCAGACAAATTGTGTAGGGACCAACACGCATAACAAGAATAATGTGAGCTAAACCTCAGGAGTGCTCTCAAAGAATACTTAATAGAGAGCCTGACAAAACTACTTTCAAATTTCCATTGGCTTCCCCTTCACTATGCAGCATGTTCTCAAAAGTCAAAGCAAAGCTTTTCTTTTTTTTTGGCCGGGCCGGAAGAGTGAAGCAGTCACAGTAATGAAGTGCTCATCCAATGAGTTCCCTGCAGCCAATTCTGTGCTTCACTGCACCTTTTTTGTGTTCCACTCTTGCTTGATGGTTCACAAAATAAGCTGTTTCCCTGGTAACAACTCAACACACCTGTTTCTATATTGCCACATTAATTAGTTGCAGGCAGTTTGTGAGTAACACAGGTAGACTGCGCTCAGGTGCAGCAAGAGCAGAGATTGAAGTATGTGTATAATCAGTGCTTATTACTTATGTGTATTAGCCTGGCTTTCGATCTTCACACTGATTAGTCCCTCTTTCTCATGTTTATTAGAAGACGTCTGTCCTAAAAGCTTCTTCATTCAGTAAATATAAATTAAGTTCTCATCTGAAACCACTATGAATGCTTCTATTTCTTGTCTAATTTAATTTGTTATACCCCCGGCATAATTCAAGAACGTTCCAGAGCATCTTGTGTGCTTCAGTGTAAGCAAAGAAATCTGACATTTTTTCCCAAATGAGTGATTATAGGCCTAGTCATCTTACTTATTTCTTCTTCATCATTTTATGTCATAAATTTTCTGTTTATTTCCAGTGTTAAATGAAAAAAATCCCACATGGTTTCAAAGTGGCATCAGACTTTATTTGGACCCTACTGTATAAATGTAACAGAAAGGCCCAGTTGAGCCAGGATTCAAACCCAGGACCTTCTTGCTGTGAGGCAACAGTGCTACCCACTGAGCCCACCCACATAGGAAACAAACTGAAATTCAAAAACATTCAAATGAACAGTGACTTAAATATTAAAGTAAAAATAGTTCTGTGACATTTTCTTATAAGATAAAAAGGACACTATGCTAAGTGCTGTTTTCTTTGGCAATAAAAAAATGCATTGCTGTCTTGATCAGGTCAGATGCCTTTTGATCTGTCTCTGTGGCAGTTATTCCACAGTGTTTGTAGTAATAATATCACAATGGCACCACCTTCATCTCTGTACAAATGTACAAAATTAACATGTGCACACACCAAGGTCGCCAAACCTCTCCGTCCTGTGTGTCCTTGTATCCACCCCCCACAGTCCGATGATTTAAAAATGCTGCCTGAACATTTCTGTGCCACCACAGACTGATTGCTTGCCCCTGCCTGGCCTTCCTTTTGAAAACCTCCTGGTTCTGCCCCTGATTCTAGGCATGATGTAATAAAAAACATTCTGAGAATGAACAGATTACTTTGCTGTGTCTGTGTGTAATGATGGATTTCTATAGTATTCTGGCCAGGCCCCATGCCACATATTTAATCTAATCATCAATGGGGCTTTGCTGTCAGAATCACTTTGTAAACTAGGCAGAGCTGCTCCAAGTTTAACCTAATTAACCTTCATGCACTGCCTTCTCCTATTCTTCCCACAACCTCCAACTTCTTCCCTTGTGCTGACAGCAAATCAGTTCCTTATTTATGGTCCAGCTGGGTTTACAGTGTGTGTAACAATTGTTACAATTTCATAATCGGGTGTGATTTTCAGTTTTATTTTATGGAAATTAATTATGTCTGACAGATGTCATAAAGATTCTGTGCTGGCAGACTTCCAACCCAAGAGTGTGTGTAAATATTCATAGTTTTGCCTGAGAATCAGCTCTCTAAAATTCTTAATTCTAAATGGTCAGTTATAAATTTCGAAGTTTGCATATAATGACTACTAAACTGAATATTTGACAGTTCAGTATACAGTATATCTGCAACTCTGCTAGTTCCATGCGTCTCACAGTACTCAGTATTCTCTTCTTGAGCTTTTAAATAATCGCAACTGTAAATTGCAATTGCCATGTAATAAGTGTGATATTTGTAATTTATTGCTAATGTATGTAGCTAATGAATATCCTGGAAATCATCACATTTATTTTGAGACCAAATACTTATTTTTTTTTATTTATTTCAAGGTGATTTAAAAAAATAAAAATTATATATATATATATATATATATATATATATATATATATATATATATATATATATATATATATATATATATATATATATATATATTTATTTATTTTTCTGAATCTGTTTATTTTTGAATAAGCATCTTAATTTGTTACTCAAAAATCATCCTGCTATCCTGCTATTTGTATAAGTTGACAAATTGTGCCCAATAACTATTGCCTGGATTTCCATCTTGTCACTTTTACACTTCTTAGTTTTCACTTTAGTCCCTTATTTAACTCCATAGTCCACCCTGTCTTGTCTCACTGTTGCCCTCTTGTTTACCATTGTTGTCACTTTTGCACTTCTTAGTTTTCACTTTAGTCCCGTATGTAATTCCATAGTCCTTGTTAGCGTTCGTGTTCACTGTTCATTGTTTACACCTGCCCTTGTTAATTTGCCTTTGGTTTCTGTTAATCACCTTGTTATCTTGTTTGAGTTCTGTTCTTTCATTGGCCACCTATCCCATGTTTGTGTATTTATACCCCGTGTCTTTGTTCTGTCTTTGTCAATCGTCGTTTGATGTTGAACCTGGTGTGTCTTTCCCTTTCGAGTTCCCAGTTCATGTCTACCTTGATCTGCTTACCCAGTTTATGTTTCTTTTCCCCATCGTGGGTTGTTACTTTGTGTTTTGCCCTGTTTAGTTATTCAAATAAAGTTCAACTGCGTTTGGATCCGCATCTCCTCGTCTGCCTCGTTAATCAAGCGTAACAACCCCAAGTGAGGGGAAGTCTTTTTACCAAACATCCCCTCGCAAACTTTTTTTATTTTGTTTTCATTTTTTTTTTTATTTGATTCAAAACAACCTTCTGGTGTTATGTCTTTTCATATAATCCACCAATAGTCAATAAAAATGTATGTATTTATTGCACCTTGATACATACACTTTGAGACCAGAAACAAGCTAATTTTCATTGAGGTGTGCCTTTAGCCAAGTTGTACCCTACATTATAACTTGCATATACACTACTAATTTTTTATTGTCTTTTTTTTTTTTAATTAAGTAATAATTGATTAATAAAATGGCTTGGCAAACTTTACAATAATGCCACAGAATAAATGTAAATTGTCTTAAGTTTGCGACTTGCCAAAGGCACGTAACGTTCAACTGAAAAATAGGCTGCAAATGTCATTAACTGTAAAGTCTGTGACTGTTTTATAAAGAATTAATTTATTAGCGTTTATCATTTTAGCAATATTTAGGACTTTGTTTAACCAGTTGGACACATTTCTTTTATCTACATTTTGAAATGCATTTTACAATTTGAATGGATTACAATGTAAATGACGTGTGTTAGCCTAAAAACATCCATTTGTAAATGTCAGGCACTTTGTGTATTACCCTCAGGTAAATGTTGCTCTAGCAGCTTTGGTTTTTGTTTAATTAATTAAACAATCTAACCTAGAAAAGAAGAAAACATTGTTTGTATTGTGAAAACATTATGAAAACATCCTCGGTAGGAAATAAATGGGAATAAAATGGACAAACTCCTCACCAATTATTCTCTTTGTTACGGTCTAGTAGAATTGAGTCCTCTCCTAAACAAGATAGGAAAAATCAGTTCTATTAAAAGGCTAAGGAGTTCTCATTTATGTAGCCTCCAGGGAGCCTGCCTATTTTCCACCTTCATTTCACTATACGCATAAATATTACCGGTCTATAAAATGGCTTGCTAAGGGTTAGAGCCTGAAAACACTCAACAATAGCTGAAATATTTGATTGATTTTCACAAGTTTTTCTTATTTATTGTTAACCCTGCCAGTGCAGTTCGGTGTGATGCAAACATTTAAGATAGTCTATCAAGGAAAAAGACAAAAAAAAAATATTTCCTCAAAGTTTTGCTGCTACTTTATCTCTTCCTTTTTCTTTCAAAGCATCTTTGTTGATAAGAAGCTGCCTGGCAGAAAGGTTTTAGAGTTTTGATGTGTTTTAGAGTTGCATTATAGTCCTGCTTTAAAGTTTTAATCTCCAGGGTTGTTGGGAAAGACAGAAATCCTTCCTTGTCCATATCTATTGATTTGAACTGCCTCCAGGCCTGTTTTACCTGAGTCATTACGATATGGCTGAAGGTAGCTTGCAATAGGCTTAATGGTTGCAGTCAGGGTGTCACCCTTAAATGGCTGTCTTTGAAAGTATCTGCAAGAAGATAAGAGAGGATGTGGACTGAATCAAGGACAACTAATCTTCACAGGAGTCATTATTCCACTGCCTTAGAGAAACATGCTTTAAGTGACTTGTGGGCATTGTACCGCACGCATTTGCTATTTAGGCCTAATTTATGTAACAGCAAGTCACTGAGATTCACGTGTTCATGTGCAGATCAATTTGTGAAAGTAAGCATATAGGAAAATATTGCTGTGGACAAACCATAGTTTTTTTCTCACTTGGCATGTGAGACTTATCAATGACCTTATAATTATTATAATATTTTGAGTTTTTAGCTGTATTATTGCTGTTTAAAATAACAGTCACTTGTCATTTGTACCACACAGTGCAGATTTATAAACGTACTAAAATATATTTTAATGTAAATGTACAAATCCCAAAAGGTTTTTGTGAGTGTTAGGTTTAGGGTTAGGGGATAGAAAATATCAGTAGCTCAGTATAAAAACAATTAAGCCAATGGAAAGCCCTTGTAATGATAAGAGTACCAACATTATAAAGCAATTTTATTTATACGATTCAATTACAATGTGTTAGCAGACACAATACAAATAGTATATGATGTTTTTTACACTGGGATGCAAATAATATTTGCCACAATAATGTAAAAAAAAAAGTCTCTGCCTTACATTTATGCTTTTTCCATTGGGGAAATGCACAATATAAATGGACAGCAAAACCCTGAAGAATGCATCTATTCTTCTTATCAAAGCTTAAGTAAAAACTCCTTCTGAGATGTTCCCTGTACATTTCCATTAATTTATTATGTTGTGTGATTGTGTAAATGGTAAAGTCTTTAATAGGAAGAGTAATAATTTCATGCCCGATTGAGCAAAGTCACTGCCAGCTCTTTCCATGCTTTAAGTAGTTATGATAAAAAAAAGACACTGATAAATAAAAAAAAATAAAAAAAATCCATCACAATATTTTGTGCAGTAAGCATCTAAAATTAATTGTCACATCAATAACTACATTACTTTGTGTATTCATCAGTGATTTTCTATTTTGTAAATAAAATGCCCTACAATGATTGCATAGTTTGAAGTAGGTTATGTAAGGATCCACTTGGAGAATCCACTAATAGCTACTGAAAGTATATGGTCCCATCTTCTTCCTCTTTATCTATATGATATACAACTGTACTATTTTACTGTTCAGTCATGCTTTGTTCATATTAGCTGTCAACGTGCTGCAGGGTTTCATTTTCTGTCCGTCGGCTTGAGCACAATGTTTACTACTGTAACCTTGATGCTTTTATTCGAATCCCATTATTTCTTTTTGTGTTTGGAATGCCCTTCCATTCTAGAATCTCAAAGATGGATTAGATGCACCAATCAATCGGAATGTTGTTTCTCCTTGACATCTTCCTACAATTTATAGTACATTGTGAGCACTTAGAACACACAGATCCATTTGCTGTCTTGGTTTGACAAAACCTGCACATTCATATGTCTATATTATATAGTAATTTGGTGCATTCACAAAGTCAGATGCTGAGCTGTATAGAATATGTTTTTAAAAGAGATATCAGAAAAGAGGTTACTCATTTGTAATTATATGCAAAGCAATGCTTGATAATGCATTATGCACATTCTGCCTGAACCAAGTTTCATGGAAGCAAAGAGGTATACAAAATACTGGCGATACTCTGGTTTGTTGCATCATTGGTATAATATCCTAAAGTTGACTGTTGTGTTGGCTTGGTAGCACTGGTTATACTGGAGCCAGGTTGAACAGAACTAGAATATGGCACACAAACCCCACCTCAAGGTCACAGAAAGGTGTTTTGTGTTGTGCTAATCAAATATCGTGGGTGTTATCAAACCGGAACCCCATTTTGTAACTCTAGAAAGAAGATGAGTAGTATCATGTAAAGTGGTTCTCAGTTGGTTTTGCTTAAGCATCAAGATTTTACATCAAGATCGACAGAGTGGTGACCCAAAATTGTTTATTATAAAAGGTCCTTAAAATTAAACATTGAAATGTTGTAATAAGTAAAGAATAAATTATTAACATGGCACAGGCTGAATAGAAAATTTACAATTTTATAAAAACAACAGCAGAAAAGATTTAGAATGTTAATTAGGGTATAACATATTGATAGGATATTGATATTGGTGGACTAGATCCTGCTATGCTGCTGCTGTTTCTGCAGAGCAAGTACGAAGACTTGCTTTTGCTAGAACAAATGCAGACATGCTACTGCACAACTAGACTTTACAGGCAATCCCCATGTAGCAGCTCTAGACATGTGGAGCTGGGGTGGAGGTATAAATACCATATTACCTATTGGACATACCAGCTTACACCATGTGAGCAAATTGGATTAACGTATCACATGTGAGTGACCTGAGTGGCTAGATTACAAGTTCAAAGAACCTATCAGATTGCGCCATGTAGAGTTTTAAGCACGAATTCCAGACATTTAAGTTACAAAATACATCATAAATGTGATAAATTGCAATTGTTACCTTAAAGAGCTATTTCTATGTAATTAATCTAATAAAATTAGTTTTGTTTGTGTAAGCTAATGTATTGAGGTTGATTCAGTGATGTGGATAAAAGCTTCTGCTAAATGATTAAATGTAATGTAATTATTGTTTATTAAGATGTTAACCACATGAAGTACATGTTTAGGGTATTTTGTGTGTGTGTGTGTGTGTGTGTGTGTGTGTGTGTGTGTGTGTGTGTGTGTGTGTGTGTGTGTGTGTGTGTTGTGCAAATCAATGGGGCTTAAATTTGCTTGTGTCAAATGTATTTATTATTTGTATTTTTATTCGATTTTTTTTAATAGATATGTTTGTTTGTTTATTTGTTTTTTGGATTTATTATTTGATGTCCGTGACCCTATCAGAACAGGCCTGCAACCAATTTTTAGGTGGTTGTTCTTCCTCCTCTTACAAAACCTATTCAAATGTTTTAGTGATTTCTAGAGATACTGTATACAGTAAAAATTCATAGAAATGAAAAGAAGACATAGAAAGTAAATATTTTTTGAAAGGTTATTAAATTCTGAAAATGATACAAACCGTTACTGCACACAGTATTTAGGGTAAATGTCACACTTCTTTCAGAATGTCTTTTGTAAGGAAAAAAGAAGAATGAGGGGTGGAGTGTGAGGGAGTATGTTTCTGACAATTGAAGAGAAAAAGAGCGAGAGCTAGAAAGTGAGAGAGAGATAGGGAAGATTTATCAGAAGGCAGTGAATGCTTTGCTATGTTCCAGCTATCCAAGCATGTTGTTTTCTTTATTGTTCTGTTAGAAATTCTTGAAGACAAATTGCAAAATTCAATAAACTGGTAAGTGGAAAGCAACTTTGTGTAGACAAATATAAGGTATTAGTTTTATAACAACTGCAAAATCTTTCCAGTTTAAATAATGGTAATTTTATTAATCTAATGTCTATTCTTGCAATGCCATTCAGGGGTGGATCTACTGGGGTGGCATGGGGTGGCAAATGCCACCCTTAGAAAAAGCATTGCCATCCCATCTGCAAGCCCTGCATAAGTATCCAAATGTATTAATCATAAATGTAATTTTATTATTGTTGATTTTTACATTGTGTAAGGTTTTATTCATGCCAAACTGCCTAAACTCTCATTGAACACACAAATGACTACAGTCCCATTGACTGATTACAGCAGCAATCAATCACAGCATCGACCAATTGCCTTACTACTATTGCAGTGTACAGTGTTTGGGCTCTCATTGCTGAGTTTATTTCCTTAACAACAATGACCACATGGACAAATACGTGGAAAAAAAAAGAGGTAAAAGAGGAATTTCTCAATTGTTTCCAAGTATTCACTGAATGATTATTAGATGCATTGTTGTCAGTTATGGGTTGAGATGGGTGAGACACGTCCTCAACACTTTTTGAATTAGATTTCGTCAGGCATGTGTATAATCCACCTAAAATATCTCCAGTTCTTGAGTTGGCGTTTCTATTTCATTTGTGTGTGTTTTGACTGGTGATCCACCGCTGGAATTTGTTATTTTGAATGTTATTATAAGTGTTTGTTGCAACTATTATCAGTGTCCTTTAGGGTCAGTAGTTTTGTCGCAGCTCGCACTCTTTTTTTTTGTGTCCCCCATTGTGATGGCCTTTTCAGATATTGTGTGTGTGTGTGTGTGTGTGTTGTCTTTTTCTCTCCCTCTCTCTTAATCGCTCTCAGGTGTGTGTGTGTGTGTGTGTGTGTGTGTGTGTGTGTGTGTGGTAACCAGGTGCTGATTGTTGATTGGGTGCACTGGTGCACAGTGTGTTTCCTCCCATTATAAACTTTATAAAGTGTTTCATGTCTGGGTTTTGTGATGGGAGATTGTTGTTCGTGAACTGTGTCATCTGGGTCATGGGTGCTCAGGTGCTTTCCGGGTTCCCGCTGCTGGAGTGGAGAGTTTGTGGTTGTTGCTGTCTGAATTTCAGAGTTTGCTGTTCTTTCATATACAGAACTGTCAATAAATGTGTCAGTTTCTCCCTGCATCTTTTATTGGATTTTAATTTTTTAAAGTGTAACACCCATCCACTGATGTTCAGATGCAATCAACTTGTTTTATTAAAATAAAAAGTTCAAATTAGAATCCAAAACTTCTAAAAGCTAAAGGAAAAAAGTCACCACTAGATCAATCAGTCATGTTCTTAAAGTGCTGATCTATGTATTCATCTACTGATTAACAAAATCCCAAGACTGATAGTTGCAGATGTAGAAATAAAATGACCATATTATGTGAAATATTTGAGTGCTTAAATCAATCATGTATGACTGTTGATCAAAACAGGTAATTTAAAATAATCTTTAACTGTGCATAACATAATTAATATTCATGAGTTTTGCAGCACTGCCACCCATAGTGCAATTTTCTGTACAGTTTATTTTTATTTGGACCTAACTTTGTGTCAATCTTTGCTTTCAGTTTGATTATTCCAGCTGTTACAAAGGTGATAGGCCTACAGGATTTTATTAATAGAATAACATGGGATATGCCTGCATTTTCCATTCATGGGTACACTTAACAAAGGTGGTTCTCATATCTGCCTGCGAAATGTGTTTAATATGAAAGCAAGTCTTGCACAGAGACCCAGACAGCTCGTATGCTCTGCAAGGTTTTTGGGCTGCTGCCTGAACATTTTCACACTCCTGTTCACACATACAGTGGGCTAATTTCATAAAAATTGTCTCATTTTACAGATTACCCCCTAAATTAAGAAATGATTGAAATAATAAATAAATAACATTGTATATGTTTAAAAGTTTATGATAGACTTTTTTAATGTCTAATTTAAAAGCATACATTTCAGTTCTGTGTCCTCAATTTTCAAGGAAAAAGTATTTTATTCCACTGGATGGCAGGAAGTGCTAGAAAAAGTCATTTTTCTTCTATCACCTTCCATCACATTATACTGTTGAAATCTAGGTGGTGCTAATGAATTTTAGCACTCACCCATAGACAACAAGTCATTTTTTGAAGTGCTGTGAGCTTCCACACTGTTTTGTTGAATACCTTGTCTTCTCAGTTGATGTGTAACATTTAATCTTCTATAGATGATAACCTATTTTGCTGATTATTTGTTTCTCATACTTCTAACAGACTTCATATTTTGTTGCATTTCTTTTTTTACACATCATTGGATTATTCACCCAAGCAATCTTACAAACAAGTCAATTAGTTATTTCTTTAATTCATATTAAAGAAAGAAGTTTGTGGCTATTTGGGGCTTACAGTTCAGTGGACGTTTGCATTTAATGCCTTACCAAAATAAAATTTCCCTTTGTGATATTTGTTTTAATAATTCAAACTGTAGTATTATGGTAAAAAAAAAAAAAAAAAAAAAAAAAACTTGTCACTTTCCTGAGAATGAGAGCTTTCATTTGAAATAGTACTTGTCTATTTAAGTGCTATGTGAAGGACTTTTATATATATTTTTTATTTCTACAACATAGACTCAAGGTGGAGCAATTTGAAACACAACTTATTTTATGTCTTGTTTTGTCATTTTATGTGACTTTTCTCTGGAAAGTACAGATTCTAAGCTTTCAAATGTTACCACATATGCCTAACTTATGCATACAGGGACATCAGGGTGTTCAGTGTTAAAAGTGCTTGCCATATTGCATCTCCTCAGAGTTTAAAAGGTTACAAATAGCCAGAAATCTTCAATAAAGATTTGATAGCTCTTCATATAATGACAAAACTTTAGATGTTCATTGTGTACCTGTAAACAATAGTTAGTTAGACTTTTCTGATTCTTCAGAACTTACTGTGAACTAATTTTGAGTGCCTGCTGTGGGATTTGTCTGGAAGCTTTCTACCAGTATAACATAAATGTGCAGAATTTGTTTGTAGATTGGAGAGACTGGGGACAGATTTCACAGACAATGTCACAGCTTGCCCTACAGATATTGGATATTATATTTTCCTGGGCAATAAAATGTTCAATAGCTAACCCAACACTTTAAGGCAGGGGTCCCCAAACTACGGCCCGCCCCCACATTTGGACCGGCCCTCTGAACAATGCCATGCAGAGAAATATTTTTACAATTTAATTTTAAATATGTTTTAATCATATCATATTTGTATTTGATAATACATATTGGCTTTCAAAATAAAATTTCCCTTAGTTATAATTATTAAAGTAGCCAAATTATTTGTTAGATTCACCCGTATTAACGTTCCATCGCGATCAAGCGGGTGCACGCGATCCAGCAAGAAAATTTAAAGTGACAACAAAATGGCCAAACGGTTGGGAAAGACAAAAGTTGATTCAGAATGCAGGGTATTTAACCAAAAGTGGACAAGTGATTATTTTTTTGTTCAATGCAAAGAAATGGCTGTTTGCCTCATCTGTCAAGAAACAGTCTCCGTGTTCAAAGAATACAATCTGCGCCGACACTATGAAACCCGCCACAGAGACAAGTATGCGAGTTTACAAGGCCAAATGAGAGCAGACAAAGTGTCGAAGCTAAAAAGTGGACTATCTGCTCAGCAAAATACGTTTGTACGGCAAACCCAGTTGAACCAGTCATCCATTCGAGCTAGCTGTCAGGTAGCTAAACTGATTGCAACCTGCGGTAGGCCATTCATTGATGGTGAGTTCGTAAAGAAATGTATGAATGCTGTTGCGGAGGAGGTTTGCCTCGATAAGAAAGACGTCTTAAATGCGGTGAGTCTGTCCGCAAGTACAATCACCAGACGAATTGAAGAAATGGGGTATAATGTATATGCCCAGCTGAAGGAAAAAGTGAAAGAATTAGATTTTTTTGCATTAGCGCTGGATGAAAGTAATGACGTGCAGGACACGGCACAGCTGCTCATTTTTCTTCACGGAGTTAGCTCAAACTTTGAAGTGTCCGAGGAGCTGGCAGCCCTAAAATGTCTCAAAGGTACTACGACAGGGGAGGATATTTTTGGTAAAGTGTGCCAAACGATAGAAGAGTTGGATCTAGACTGGTCTAAGCTGGCCAGCATCACGACTGACGGAGCTCCTAGTATGGTTGGCGCGTCAAGGGGACTGATAGGACGCATGAATAGAGAAATGGAGGAAAGAGGTCTCATGCCCCCTTTACAAGTACACTGCCTAATTCACCAGCAAGCACTGTGCTGCAAAGTTCTGAAGTGGGAATCGATTATGAAAGTGATGGTATCATGTATAAACTTCATCAGAGCAAACAGACTTAAACACAGGCAGTTCCAAGTCTTTCTGTCTGAGCTAGAGTCTTCTCACGGAGATGTGCTTTACCACACAGAAGCCCGATGGTTAAGCCGGGGCAGAGTTTTGAGGCGTTTTTACGAGCTGCTACCCGAAATCAATGTTTTTCTTCTGACAAAGGGCAAAACTGTCCCAGAACTGATCGACACAAAAAGGAAATGGGACCTCGCCTTTTTAACAGATGTGACAGAAATGTTGAATGGCCTCAACGTGCAGCTCCAAGGCAAGGGGAAACTAATATGTGACATGTATTCCCACATAAAAGCATTTGAGGTGAAACTAGCACTGCTTGTGGGACAAGTGCAAAAGCAAGACTTCACCCATCTCCCTGTTACCCAAAGCCTCTCAGCTGAGAAACCAGTGGTCCCATTCCCAGCTGAAAAGTCAGTGGAAGCGCTGGAAATGCTGAAGGCGGAGTTTGATGTGCGATTCCGTGAGCTACATGTCCACGCTAAAGAAATCAGCCTTTTTCAGATCCCTTTTGCTGCTGACATTGACGAAGCCCTGCCTTCTTATCAGTTTGAGTTGGCTGAGTTACAGAACTGTGATGTTCTTAAAGACGCGTTTAAGCCCAACAGTCTCATTGAATTCTATACTGTCCTCCCTAACGAGACCTACCCAAACATCAGAAGGAATGCAATGAAGATGTCCACACTTTTTGGCACATATATCTGTGACCAAACCTTTTCACGCATGAAACTGATGAAAAATCAGATGAGATCAAGACTCACTGATGAACATTTGCATCAGTCTTTGAGTCTTTGAGACTGGCTGTGACAGGAATGGAACCTGACATTGGACTTCTCACCAGCCAGAAACAAGCCCATAGTTCACACTGATTAGCCTAATACGCATGAGTAAGTAAATAATTTGATTTCAATAGCAATGAATATGAAAAAATGTCATTACGATAGTAATAATGCTCTTTTAATAGGCTATATATCACTTGATATGTATGGTGCATAAATAATAAATTAATCTAGCATTAGGAGGCATAATACTGTAAATCCATTTAAAATCATAATAAAATCTCCACAATAAATCACTCCGGCCCTCCATTATAGAAAGGAAAAATGATGTGGCCCTCATAGAAAATAGTTTGGGGACCCCTGCTTTAAGGTATGTGCCAATATAGAAATAGATTTTCCAGAATGAACCTGAAGTACTATTACATGTTGTAACGTAGTCAATGGAAAGGAGGAGGCGAGAACCGGCTTGATAATATAAATAATATTTTAATAATAAACCGAAACAAAAGACACAAACACACTTGACGGACATGTCCATAAACTAACTCTCTCCCTCGCACAATCCTCCGCACTTGGTCTTTATCCCTCTCGGAGGCTTGATTAGCCTGATAAGGGACCGGGTGTGTATGATCATGACCCGGCCCCGCCCTCTGCCCTGCCACATTCGTCCCTCATTCTCTCAGGCAGGGCAGCCTGTGGCAGGGCAGCCTGGGGGGGTGTGCATGACGTACACCCCCCCCCCTCTTTTCCTGGGGAGGGGCGTGCCTCTTGCCCCATCTGCCGGCAGGTCATCCCTGTCTACCTGGACAAGGGAGGGGACAAGGGGAGGGAAACAGAAATAATTAAATAACGGGGGTATTCCTGTAACAGTGTAGTAACCCCCCCAGACAGAACGCCACGCCGAGTTCTTGGGGAACAGAAGGGGTCTCCCCCACCCCTGGCAGCGGTTCTTCTGCTCCAGGCAGTCGGCAGCGAGCCCCTCCCCGCTTGCGGTCGGCGGTCTCAGACCCCGCCACTTTTCAGCGGCTGGTAGAGGACTCCTCCGCCCCCGGCAGCAGCCCTGACCGCTCCAGGCATTCGGTTAGGAGCCCCTTCTCCCCTCGCGGTCGGCGGCCGTCGTCCGCTTCCAGGCGGCCGGGCTCCTCATCCCCGTGGCTGCTCCATTGCGGTGGACGATAGTGGCGAGAACTCTACTACGGCGTATCCCTCCTTCTTCCCGTGTTTCGGCACCAGTGTAAAGCAGTCAATGGAAAGGAGGAGGCGAGAACCGGCTTGACAATATAAATAATAGTTTTAATGATAAACTTAAAAGACAAACACACACACGATGGACATGTCCGTAAACTATCTCTCTCTCCCGCACAATCCTCCGCAGCTGGCCTTTATCCCTCTCGGAGGCTTGATTAGCCTGATAAGGGACCGGGTGTGTATGATCACGACCCGCCCCCGCCCTCTGCCACACATGTATTATTCACTCGTCAGAAATTATGGTTCTTTTTGGAGATTGCTTAACCTGGTAGAGAGCATTTTTGAATTTCAGCTCCAAAACTGATGGTTGAGGTCATATTGCTACTGTTGTGATGATATAAATGAAATATCAGTGTTTCTATATCACATGCTGATCATCTTTCCTCTCTTTTGTCCAATAGGTGTAAAGGATTCATCAGGACAAATAAGATATATTCACTGTGGTGGATCAACATAATCAAGGTCACAGTTAGACTAAATGCAAAATTCTCTTTAGCTTTAAGAGGACCAGATATCTGAGTGCATCATGGATTTTGTGATGAAGCAAGCACTGGGCGGTAAGTGTCATACTGTCGCCATTTCTGTGCAACTGAGAGATATGCATTAATATACATTTTGCATATATCATGGTGCTGTTTCCACAAAGATACTGCATAGAAAAAAGTCCAAATGTCATCCAAATGTCATTTTGCTAATCTTGCAAATTTGCAGGCACTCAAGGAATCCAAAATCAGTGTCTACATTTGAATGGGTTTGCATTTGAAACATGGCAGAAAATGCATACAATTACACAGAAATGAATAAGGGTTTAAATTCAACTACCTATATGTTGCATAGGCAAAGACATTCTTCAAAAGTCCATACAGTTGAACAATAACAAAACAAAGTATTTATTGATTTGGATATACAGTAGTTTCACTTTATTTGATGGGCAGTGTGTATAGCTTATGGATTTGCTCTATCAGTGGTCATTGGGCCCTTAAATCAATTTCATGATTTTGTTTTATCAGCTGAGTGACAATGGGCAATAAAACGAAATGTATTTCTCTGCCGCCAATTCCCTTGAGTGGTCAAGATGTAGTTGATAGCCTTCTGGAAGGCTGCTGTGACAACATGATGACCTTCTATGTGAAATGTCTTCAAGCAACATAGATTGTGATTTCACTGCACATCAAATTTTACACAGCTCATTTGATGTTCTGCACTGATAAGACCAAGATGTGAGATTTTGATTATGAATTGTGAATTAGAAATTTGAAATAGGTAATTAATGCATAATTAGGTTTAGGTTTATATAGTGCTGCAAAAGGGACTTTTAGGTGCTTTAACTGGTCACCATTTGTCCAGATTTATTTATTTAACTTATTTTGGCCCTTTTTAATCAAATTGTCATTATATTTCATTTTAAATGGTTCTACAGTGTGACGTATTTTTAAAGTACAAATATTCAGCATATGTTGTCTTTCAATTTACATGACGTCATGATAGCTGCATGGTTAATACAAAAAAATTTAGTTATAAATAGTTTTAGATGATTACAGCATGTCACAATGCAGGACATGTCTCATGGGTATTTCATATTAACTACCTAAAGAAAGCTACAGTATGTGTATCTTAAAGTAGCACATTTATATATATATATATATATATATATATATATATATATATATATAAAAACACTTTAATAATTTGATCTTATAGTCTACAAATGTTCATCAAATGTGTTCTTTATTGTGTATGGAGCATCTCTTTTTAAACAGACAGACATTGCTTAAATTCTGCTCATTTAAGCTTTGAAGCAATTGGAGCATGATTTACCCATGAAAGACATCCATTATTAAACAGACTTACAGTAGCCAGAATTTCTCAACCCTTGCAAATTATTCAGAAGCATATAGTATTCTTTCAAGCTCCCACAGAGAAGTCGAACGCTGCCCTTCCAGTTCAGCAGACTGTAAAAAACTACTTTCATGTTTGGTCTGATTGTGTGAATAAAGTTTAACAAAGGAATAAAAAGGCATAACGAAAAGAAAAACATGAATTCATGAATTACCCTGTTTATATTCATGTTAATCTATCCACAGATTTCAGCTCACAATAAGCAATAAGCACACGAAATATGTCTGAATATTTTATGTATAATGTTTGTTTTAGAGACTTTATTAATGGAATGTTCCAGGTTCAATACAAGCCTATGTTTAATACAAGTTAATCTCAATCGACATTTCTTTTACATACTAATGTCGATTACCACAAACAGTAGTTTCAACTTGCCACAAGATGCAAACATACGGATTAACAGGATATTAGTATAATAAAATAAGGATTTATAGTCAAGGGCTATACTGGATTAAAGGTCTGCCAACATTGCATCGTCATGACAACAATGTTATAATGTTTGATAAAGCTTTGATTTAATATATATATATATATATATATATATATATATATATATATATATATATATATATGTATATACTGTATATAAAAGGTTAAATCAAAAGGATAAAAGGATGAATCAACATTTTGTGTTAGTCAGTATTATGCCACAAATGCTGTCGGTTGAGTTTAACTTGTAACTCAACATGTCTTTAAAGGCTAGCAGTGCTGGTATTATGAAATGCAATTGACCTATTTTACTACTACTACTTAACTGTTATGAAAGAATTTACTTAATATGCTAATTTGCTAAGCTCTGATAATTCTCATATCATTAAGAATTAGGGCTTTTCCTGAGATATTGGAGTACAGTTCCAGCCGCGGTGTCATGGTTATGTATAGCCCAGATTTGCTCCTCCATCCATAACATCACTGCTGTTTGTGCAGAGTGCTTTGATGTAAAGCCATGGACAATCTGATAGAGGGAGGCAATTCTTTTATGTTAACCATCCTCTATTTGGCTTCAAACATGACAACAGGACTACATTTGGTGACTTACATCTTCACTTTAAGCACTCAAGAGTGGTAATTGCTTTGCGCTTGTAGAACAATGTGTGTGGCAATTCATAGTGAAAATGCAATTTTTATTTGTACAGATGGCAGTGGAAAAGAAAACACTGAAGCTTATTTTACAACCATCAATTCAGTTGACAGACACCTTGTATGTACCTTCTGCTCTTTTCAGACTTATTAGAAATAGAAGGTGCCAAAAATGACCTTGAACAGCTGTTAAATGTGAAATACTGTTTGCACAGTGTCCCCTAATAGTATTTGGAAACCAAAGCCAATTGCATTTGATAAGAAAATATCTAACCAAAGGGTGTGGGTTAGCGTTTGAATGACCTGAGGACATAGTTAGTGAGTGCTAATGTGTTAGTTCCTTACACACATAGAAACAAGCACACAGACACACACACAGTTAAAAGCCACTTAAAGAGTTCATCGCCACTCTCCCATTGAATGTCCAGAGTGTTAAATGGTAGCAAATAAACACAAGTAAAGGTAGTGTGTAGACATTGACAGTGGATTTCAAATGCACTCTTGTGCATAATAAATGAGTGGCATTAATAATAAATGAGTGCAGGTCTTGCGTTTGCTTGTAGAGACACTAGACACATGGCACAAAGCCATTATGCAATTGATTAATTGACTTAAAGCAAGACTATAGCATTTTGGTAACACTTTACAATAAGGTTCAGTGTGTTAAACTTAACAATGAATAATACTTTTAGAGCATGTATTAATCTTAGTTATTTTAAGGTTATTTTCAAAATATTCTAATACATTTGATATAAAATCAATAGTTGGTTTTGTTAACATTAGTTATTGCAATAAGAACTAATATGAATTAACAATGAATAATTTTATTTAACTAACATTAACTAAGATTAATAAATGCTGTAAAAATATATATTGTTATTAGTTTGTTCATGATACCTAATGCATTAACTAATGTTAACGAATGGAACCTTATTGTAAAGTGTTACCAGAATTTTTTAAAGGGATAGTTCACACAAAAATACAAATTATTTTAATTTACTCAAGTATATGACTTGTTTCTTCTGCGGAGCACAAACAAAGATTTTTGGAAGAATAAATTAGCTCTGTATGTCCATACAATGCAAGTGAATTGTGACCAAAATGTTAAAGCTGCATAAAGGGCATAAAAACAACATAAAAGTAATCCATATCAACCACTCCAATGGATTAATCTATGTCTTCTGAAGCGATCCAATTGGTTTTGGGTGCGAATAGACCAATATATATATATATATATATATTATTATTATTATTATTATTTTTTTTTCACTATAAATTGTGACATCAGCATTCACCTTGCCAATTCTGATATCAATCTCAATTACACTTCTTAGTGCCAATACATGGATAAAACCACTGGAGTCTTATGGATTATCTTTATGATGCCTTTTTGGTTTTTGGAGCTTCAAAAATTTTGGTCACCATTCACTTGCATTGTACAGACCTACAAAGCTGAGATATTCTTCTGCAGAAGAAACAATGTAATACATATCTGGAATGGCAAGAGGATGAGTAAATGATGAGAGAATTCTGTGTTTAACATCTGGATGAAAAGAACATCGAGGTACAGTATATGCAAACAGTGCCTTTGCTTGGAAGCTTTTATTAATGCACCGACTTGCTAGTTGTGGCAGTTGTTTGCTGAGATCAAAACAAGCAGCTTTATGATGTAGAATGCACAGTGTGAAAGAGCTACACCAATGAAGCAGATGGCTGTGAGAGGAGTGGCACATGCATCATTCTGGTTTTGGCTTCATCATTTTGGCTCCAGTATATCAACATATCAGGATATCACACAGAGTAAACAATAACGCTGCAATCACCTT
This sequence comes from Xyrauchen texanus, assembly GCF_025860055.1. Classification (NCBI taxonomy): domain Eukaryota; kingdom Metazoa; phylum Chordata; class Actinopteri; order Cypriniformes; family Catostomidae; genus Xyrauchen; species Xyrauchen texanus. The sequence continues at coordinate 12,362,700 of NC_068298.1, read as the reverse complement.
GCAAGAAATCACTTCTTAAACAGCATCTCTGTCTTTATGGAAAAAAAGAGTAAAACACTGCCAGTACCACTGTAACAATTGGTGTCTTGGAGTGGAAGAGCGGAAACACAGGAATAGAATCTTTTAATTTCAAATCGCTGGAGTGGAACAAAAAATAAAGCTCAAGACCACAACGTAACACTTCAAGGTCTGAAAAAGCAATGGGCAAAACTTGATGGTATTTATACACAAAAACTAAATGAGGGAGTGATGAGCAGTTGGGAATGATGAGCAGTTGGGAATGATGAGGACTTTGAATTCTGGGAAATGTAGTACAGGAGAAAACTTCAAAATAAGGCTACGTCTACATTCATTTGGATACATTTGAAAACGGTGTTTTCGTTTCAAAACGCTCTCTGTCCACACAGTTTAAGCTTTTTCCAAAAGTTGCTTTTTCCACACTGAAATGTACGAAAATGCTTAAATCGGGTCACTGCGCATGCGGAAAATCCCCGCAGCATGTACAGTCTGAAACTCAAACGCAATTGTCGTCATGTTCCATTGTCAGACACCAATTCCGAGTAAACTTCCCTTCGCCTTTGAAGGAATGCAATGTGAAGGTTGCACAAAGTGACATTTATTTTTTAACAACGCTATCAATGTGAGTATCAAGCACTGCTATAACACAGGTCACCATCTTGATTGTTTTAGTTGGATAGATCACATGACTAAAAATGCATCATCGTTTTCCAAAGCATCTGTTTTCACAGTCCATACTACAATGCAAAAACGGCGTTTTAAAATGTATCCAATTTGGAGTGCGTTTTCAAAAAGCTCTCGGTGTGGATGGAAGGCCAAAATGGAGAGCAAAAGATGCATTTTCAAACGAAAACATATTACTGTGGACTAGGCCTAAGAGTCCTTGAAGAATATGAGGGAGACAGACTGTTACATTACCGGATTGGAGAGCCAAGGCGGAGTCCAGGGTTCAGAGGGCGAAGGCGGAGGGGCCTACCCTAGTCTGTGAAGTTACCAGGGCTGATGGTTGAGCCGGTGACTTGAGGGGAACTGGCAGATCAGAGGAGGGAGGAGGAGCCATGGAAGGCATCAAGGGGTTGAAGGGAGCCTGCAGAGGTGGGGCTGATGGGCTAATCCTATATAAAAATGTAAAGCCCACTGGCTTCTCTCTCCTGCCAGTTTGTGAATAAGATTTATCGTGAGACATGATGGTAGTAATATTTCTTTGCTTATATATACAGGGGCCACCAAAGATATGGGGAAGATGTTAGGAGGAGAAGAGGAGAAGGACCCAGATGCCCATAAGAAGGAGGAAGAGAGGCAGGAGGCCCTGAGACAACAAGAGGAGGAGCGAAAGGCCAAACATGCTCGCATGGAGGCGGAGAGGGAAAAGGTCAGACAGGCCATTCGAGATAAGGTAAGCTTTTTACATTTCCTGTGACAGCTGCTTATTCTATTAAGACCACACAAAATTAGAACAATTGGTAAATATAGGGGCCTTTTGATAATAACTAATCAATATCGATCTAAAACAGGATAAAGCAATAGTTCTATCATAACAGGACTCAATGAGTAATGTTTGTGTGCAAATACCACATCAAATAAGAATCACCATTACACTTTTAATCAAATTTGCAGGAGACCATAATGCCAGCTAATTACCGCAATTGAACAGGTCCTTCATAATGGAAGAAACAGCTTCATGCACAGCTTCCCTTCACATGGCTTAAGTTAGTCAGTGTCAACTGTAGCAATAAGGGGGCTTTCACACTGGGCATGTTTGCTGCGGTCCAATTCCGAGTGCGATTGTTTCCCTTGCCCCCTGCAGTCTTGGTCTGGTTTCACACTGACTTGATTCTATCGAATCCCGGTCCATTTGCGTTCATATTACGTCATCACAAAAACGCATGGTGAACACAATGCAACTCATCATTCTTTTAGTTTTTTTGGTGCCATTATTCACAGCAGAGTGAACGACAACTGCGTATTTGTGCTTCATGGCGTAACTCATCAGATGTCCAGGGGAGGGTGGCTTGCTGCTGCTCGCAAAAGCATTTTTTGAGGAGACAGCTGATTGCAAAGAAATTCATTTGCATCTTTGTTTACACTGCACGCTTACTCACACTCGTGTCCAAGGTGAAGTTATCGCCACTGTCTTCTCCTATTATAGCCTATAATTATAACCTATAATTGTATTTATATATAGTATTTATAAGGTGTATAGACAGATAGACAGACAGTATTTATTGTGTTGATTGTACTTGTATGTCATTGTGGTGTCATTACTTTTTTGGGACTTTCAGGAATTTATAGATCCTAGTGTTTTGTCGATACTAACAATGTTCGTTATCGGCTAAAACGCATGCGCAGGTTACTTTACTGCCTGAACCAGTGCGCACCCGAATTCGAGTCACTTTCACATTCACGCGAATTGCGCTACAGTTCTATTGCAACCGAACTCAGACCACCTCCTACAGGTAGTCTCGGGTTCTGTACCGCGGTGCGCACCCAGCATGACAGCTTTCACATTACCAATTTTTCATGCAAATCGTGCTCTGTTTCAAACTAAACTGACAGTGTGAAAGCACCCTAAGAAGCACCATGACAGCATCTGGACATGTCATGATCTTGTTCAATCAAGAGTGGCAGAGAAACTGATTAGTCCCAGACAGTGTTGGGTGTAATGCATTACTAAGCTATTAATTACTGTAATTAAATAGCTTTTTCATTGACAAAGTAAGGGGTTACTCCTAATTTTATAGTAATTTAATTACAGTTACTTCTGATGTAATTGTGTAAAATACTTTATAAAATATAGAACAATCCTATATAAAACAATAGTGACTATAAAATTTAAATTTAACGACTAATGTTAAAATATGTTTTCTAATTTAACGCTGTCCCCTGAAATGATTTTTTTCAGTTCATGAATTATTTATTTATTTGAAAGAATTAAAAGAAAAGTTTCATGTCTATCCTTGTATTTTTCAGTTGGTCGAGGTCGATAAGGGTTTTAGAAAGTAATTAGCAATAAGTAATGCAATTACATTTCAGACAGAGTCATTATTAAACTAATTACACTGTAAAATATGTAATTAGTAGTTAGTAATTAATACATTTTTTTAGAGTAACTTTCCCAACACTGGTCCCAGATGACTTTGAGGCCAGTATGATTAAATCTGAGCTTTTGGCCGTTAGTGTGCTTGCATTGGGGGAAAAAATATAAAGTATATAAAAGTTTGGACAAATGTACAGTAGAAAAGTAAATGATGAATATGACTCATAAAAAGCTCTTTAATATATATATATATATATATATATATATATATATATATATATATATATATATATATATATATATTTTTTTTTATTTCTTTTTTTAGCTTAGACCTTGAAATGCAGAAACGGTCTTGATAAACATCTTTCCATAACTAACTAACAGTGCAGCAAAGATGTCACTACCATCTGATGTAGTGGCACCAAAGGCATAGGTTTGGTTTGAAAGTTGGTAGGGGCATATTGAAAGGATAATATTCAAAATATTTGTATTAAGAAAATGTGAGATAATATAGGCAAAATAGCATTATTACCTTATATAACAAGTCTCATTGTTTTATTTCTTTGCCCCACCATATTAAATATTCTTTTTTTTTTTTTTTAAGAATTTCTAAATAATAAACAAATTAAGAACTGACCACTAGGGCTGCATGGAAAGGAGGAAAAATGTGATAAGCAATAAACTTGGATAATGTGACAGCGATATGTGATTCGATAACCCTAAGATTAATGGGTCAAAATAGAACATTATCTTTTTCAAGAAGATTTACCTCGAGAAAATGAAATCCAAAGGACATGAAGTGTCATTCTGTAAAATGTATTATCCAGCATTAAACAAATGGATATCTAAACAAAGTGTAGAGTAAATTAACAATTTGCATGTGCAAAATGATATGGGGAGAATGGAGCATTGACATTTTTCCCCACTTTCTGCTTTTCAACTCCCTTTACTACCACATCATCTTTTCTCATATTGCTTATTTAAATTTTTATCTGAAAAGGCCTCCTGAACAAAGCAGGCATTAGACTTCGGTTCCAACTAATGACGTTTTTTGATCACAAATGTCTTATTTTATTGATTGTGTATAGATCCCGATGTTCTTCTCCAATGTGCAAAATAAAAAATGTATTGGTAGTTATATTAGCATGTAAAATCCCTGAACCTCTGACACAATCATTCACTCATGAATTTCAAGGATTGGAGGTAAGATACCAATGGAAATCCACCTGTGTAATCTCCAGAAATGTACAAAACAATAATACAAACTACTGTGATTGGTGCATCCTGAACAGCGCTGAGAAAAGTAACAGGTGCCACATGACAACATCAATAATAAGCTGCTTCAGAAGAAGTAGGGCAATTATTTACACATGATTAATTATACTAAGGACCTATAATAGTTGCTAAAATAAATACATAGTATAAAGTTATAGTATTTTCTTTGTGGTAAAATTGCCCAAAGGTTGGTCGGGACATTTCCGATTTTCTGAAAGTTGATGGAGACTTGTCCCTATCATCCCTATATCTACACCTAAGGCTGGCACTGCTAATATGTTTTGGTAGTTTCATTACATTGAATATGTTTTTATAAACCCTATTATATTATATTATATTATATTATATTATATTATATTATATTATATTATATTATATTATATTATTTTATATTATATTATATTATATTATATTATATTATATTATATTATATTATATTATATTATATTGGTTGATGGGTTGTTGTCTAGAGTAGGCCAATATGCTTATGTTCAATATTATTTATTTATATACTATATACTATTATGTTTATATATATTATATTTATAATTATTTCAACTATAAAATTATTTTCTCAGCAAAACATTTGATATGCGATATCCCTCTTCTTCCATTGCTGGACTTTCTTTGTTTATATAGTATGGACTAAAGAAGAAAGAAGAGAAAGAAGCAGAGGAGAAAGCGGCTATGGAGCAAGCTTGTGAGGGCTCCCTTACCCGCACCAAAAAGGCCATTCCAGCTGGCTGCGGGGCAGATGACGAGGAAGACGAGGAGAGCATTCTAGACACCGTTCTCAAATTCCTTCCTGGACCTCTGCAGGACATGTTTAAAAAGTAACAGACACAAAGCTGTTTCTGAAGGAAGATGGGTGATGGGGGGATTTTTGCCAAACAGGTGAAAGGCTTCTCGCGGCCTTGACGGAATTTTATTTTTGCCTTTCTACGAATAGAAACACAATTCATAACCCAACAAACGTTTTGTCTTTTCACTTCCATTCAGGTTCAAATTGTTTACACTTTCTATAAATCTTTCTATTTGTTTACTAATGCATCACCAGGGTCTCTGATACTTTGAAAATGATCTGCCTTGGGTACTCATCGATCAGCCCCACACAATTACAGCACATTTCAAGATGTTGATATTGAGCTCTGGCACTGGGTATATGATGGTTCTTTTGTTTAAGTAACATTTTATTTATTTAGCTATCTTTTTTTCTTTTCTTTTGTAGACTCTCTAATGAGATGCAGAGAGGTTTAAGGGCACTTTAAAAGCAGCAGCTTGATATAATTTTTCCTTTCTGCTCATAAAACTTTGTCAGTGAAGTGTAGAATGCAACTGTTTTGCATCAGGTCAAGATTCTACTATATGAGGAAATGTGTGGGTTTTATGTTGCTAATGATATGATAGCTGATGATGTATTTACTTAGTTATGCCATTTTAGACCACTTGAATGCTCAAATGGTTTGCAGCCTGGCAGTTCACATGTATTGTTGTTTAGCTTTTTTAAAACACAAATTTTTTTCTCAGTTTTTTATTGTACTGTGAAAGTTTTTGACATGACCACAAGTAATATTCACATTAGCCTTGCCAGCAATGATACCATATCAGGAAAAGCAACAGTTTATCTTTTTACAAACTGGACCAAATCACTTGTACATTTAAGAGTCATTTAGAATGATTCAGGATCTCAAAAACAAGAATTTACAAAGAATCTAGAGAAGTTTGTTCTTTTACGAAGTCACAGCACATTTTCACTGCCAAAACAGAAGAACTGATGTTTGATTACTCACAAATGACAATCAGAAGCAAGTATTGTAAATCTTAGATAGAATAAATAATAATAATAATAATACAGCCGGTCTCATAACAAAAATAAAAATGAAAAAAACTTGTTTGTAGATTTTTGTGTCAATGATTGATAAATCTGAAATGTTATTTCATGCATATGGACTTAAAACCTTGAATATTGGTAGATAGTTTCACAATATGAGAATGCCTACTGTACCTGTACCATCAGAATTGTTAAAAGAAAGACCTGGCTTTTAATGTGCTTTTAGTACAAAGTAGGTAATTGTATATGTTAATGTAAAAAAAAAAGAAGCCTAAATGTAAAATAATGCATTTTAAGTGTTATTGCCAAATTTGAGAAATTGTTTTAGCAGATTTTTTCACAAAGAATAATTAAGAAAAGAAAGATGCATGAACTTCAATCACAATAGTAAAAACATACCAAAGAGAGACTGATCTTGAGCAAATATCATATGAACACATCTAGTAAAAGTTAAATGTACTGTACAATGCTGAAAAATCATGTTAAATTATTTTTCATAATAACACTTTCTTACATCTTAAAAACAACAATCATTCTTGCCTGCTGCGAAACAAAACTATGAACATGATAATAAGTTGCTTACAAAAAATGCTAGCTCTTGTTTGGTCCAAAATATCCATCTTAGTGCTGGTAAAGTCTGATGTGGGGATGCAAATAGAATCACTTAAGGCTTTTGTTATTTGAATTATTAATGTTTTTAAGCATTGAGAAAACACTGCCATTTGATAAACACATTGGACACTTATTTCAGGGGATGGTTAAATGTTTACATACCAGTTTATTAGTACTGGGGTAAAGAGTCAAGCTCGTTTTGTAAAGTAATGCTCAACTGGGGATTGTATTGCATGATAAAAAACTAAATATTACCCTATAGATAAGTTTTAATTTTTTCCATTACACATAACTTAGTAGTTGTATGTTTAAACTACGGTAGGAGAAAACTACAGGAATGTATCCATACCCATTAGGCTGGTTGTTCTGGTCATATTCCCTTTTAAGATTGTGACGTTTATTTAAAAAATCTAAAAGTAAGAACAGAACGACATACTTAAGAATAACACATCCTGTTAATTTTAGCAGTACGGAAGTAATAATTTTTTTTATAATTATTATTAAATTATAAAGAAAGAATGAGATTGACTTTTTAATATGTGTAGTGCTGAAAGGTTTTTTCACTTGTCAAAGCCATATTGTTAGACTGCAATAATTAATGAAAAAATAATACATAGGTAAATCACCTTGTAGTCAAGCATCTGTTTTCCGTAAAAAAAAAAAAGCATAAAATGTTGAAAAATGACATTTGTCTTTAAACTCTTCATTGTTCCTGTCAGAATGTGTATATGCTGTACACAGACATTTCTGTAGAAAGAGAATCTTTTTAAAAGATTGTAACTGTTGTAACATCTTCTCTGTGTACTCTATATGTTCTCAATGTAAGTGTGTTTTTATGTGTGTCTGTACGTGTTTGTGCTGTTATTTTATGTCATTGTTGATGTCTCTTAAATCGGACACTCAGAGCAGGCTGTGCACGCTGTCATGGAGACGGTGGAGTCAAGATGTGGGAGTTCTAATGTTCATGTATGCATGCAGATGAACTTTGCATTAAATACCAAAACAGAACATCAGGTTGTCACATGTTTATGTATTACTGTCCCTGCAACAGAAGCTGCATCCTTTATCCAGGGCTCCAGGGCTTGGTTCCCATCTGTTTAATGGGATATTATGAATTTATGAGGCCTATCTTCAGGGTTTTAGCTACTGACAGAACTGAGTTAACATTTTAAAAGAGATGGAATTGCTAAACTAGAGCAATTTCTAGTCGGATATCCATTGCAACTGATCTCTGACAAAACAAAAAGTGATAATATTATATAGTTGTACTTACAATATACCTCTTGACATATATGGCCACAATTCAATTCTCAAAGATCATCCTTTCATGAGACAGTCCACTTAAGTTAATATTCAACCTAACACACTTCTGTTTTGGGGGCCACTATATAATTGGTTTATTCACTCGCTTTATAACAGTTTAGGTGTCAATTCTCCTTTTATTGATACTTCCATCTTTTCATATGTATCCCAGTCACATTTTGATTATTTTTTTCATGTAATGTTTTTACATTAGCATTACATAATAAACAACTGGGTATAAGGGCTGACTGTGTTGATGATTCTCTAAATTCTATGATGCTATTGGACTTTAGATGTACAGTAGCATGAAATTATACCTTGGTTTATTTGTTCATTTGAAAAGGTATATTAATTATGAGACCTGGAGCATGTGTCTTTCCACTGGTTTATCATATTAGGAAATTACCTGAAAAGTACACTTAATGAACACTGATGCGCTTTGAAAATCATCCAGTGCAAATAGCTCCTTTAAACATCAAGGTGTCATCGCTTGATTCTAGTTTAGATGCTTTTCACAATTGTGGCTATTAATCAGTGTTTGGACTTTGTAAGTATTTGACACATGATTAGCGTACTGTATATCAGGTTATGTGCTTGAATATTTGTTTCTATTTGGAATTTCATATTCAACCAAATACATAAAAAATTATTAATGATTTACATGCTCTCTTTTCATGTCTGGAGACAAACAGTAAAAGAGTCTGTGGACAAGACTATGTCTTAGACTTCCATTACTAATATGACAATGTCTCTTCATTGGGGTTGGAGATTACACTTGCATGCTTTAATTCAGAAAAAGGGACAAGTTAGCTATTTGTTTTCATTTATTTACTGTATGCATGGTACTCAAAAAATTGTAAAAAAAAAATTGTTTTGTTTCCTTTTTATGGGCTTATATGTGCATAAGTGAGAAGAGATTTATGAATTGTTGCAAAAATTCAAATTAACATATTAATTTACTGTAACATTGACCAACTACACAGGGGAGTTACAGTTGGAAGCTTATGACATCGAGACATTAAATAGTCCAACATCACTTTGTCATGAATTAATTGGCAAGCAAATCCCAACGACTGAAGCTATACATATGCCATTGATTTATGTTTTGGACATGTATCTATTTTGAGAATGTTTTAAGTTGCTTTAGTTGGTGACACAATTTTGTGACAGCACAGAATGAAATAATGAGTATTTATTGTCTGGGAGCTGAAAGGAATTTCAAACAGTTAATCTCAATTTCAAACAGTTTCCTAAACATCTGTACATTTCTGGTACATATGATGTAGTGTAAGACTCATTTTATCCTCTTTCTGTGTGTTTGAAGCTTGGTTTCTAAAAACAACTTTAGAATGTTACTTCTTCAAAAGCAATTACAAACCTGATGGAAATGTTCACTGCATCAATTATGCATCAATTATGATTTTATGATGAACTCATTTAAAACAAACTTCCTATTTCAGCATAAACCTCACTGCAACCCTTCAGCTTTATCTAATATGTTTGGTTTTGTCTCTTAAAACTGCAATCTCATTGCATTTGTTATTTATAGCTAACAAAATGTAATATAATTCCTTTCCATTGCATTGTTTATTACATAATTGTATGCATTTCAAATGCAACTGGTAAAGTTAACAATGATATCAGAAAAAAGTGTCATCAAAGTGTGGATATTGTAATGTGCGAGTTAATTTATCTGTCAAACTATGTCACTGTAAATCTGTTATGAAACAAAATTACCTACATTACCATTTTGGAAAGCACAAATAATTATTTTTTTTATATTTAAATATTAATGTTTTGGGATTTGAATGAGCAACTAACTAAAACAAAAATGTGCTACTGTATATGCTATTTTATGCCTTATTATTTTAGAATAAATTACATCACTGAAGAGCAACAAAAGCTAACAAGGCTACTCTCGTTACCTCTGATAAACAGGAGTATACAGTAAGTTAATGATTTGTCTCATATCTCCAGATATCTCACTACTTTTGTAGTGGTCTTACATAACTTGTAAACTGGTAATCAGAAGGTCGCTGGTTCGATCCCCACAGCCACCACCATTGTGTCCTTGAGCAAGGCACTTAACTCCAGGTTGCTCCAGGGGGGATTGTCCCTGTAATAAGGGCTCTGTAAGTCGCTTTGGATAAAAGCGTCTGCCAAATGCATAAAAATGTAAAAAAAATAAAACTCACACCATTGACAGTAAAATTATCACTAATTTCCTAAATTGTATTGACCTGAAAGAACATAATTTACCCATAATTTAACATAAATTTCCCAAAGTGGTGACTAACCAATTAAATAGTTACATATTTAAAAGAAACAAACAAATAAACCAAAAAAAAAAAAAAACTGCCTGAAAATAGTAATAAAGGTAATTTAGTATGAATATTTGCAAACAAAAAGTGCTGACCATCTTTACTAAGAGAATCAGAGGGCATTTCACTTCAGTCGTTTTCTATTGTGTGTTTGTATGTGTGGTTTGTGGCTTAACCGATGTCATTTTATGATTTGGACATATATAGGAAAAATTTGATCCAATTCTATAGTTACAAAAACATGTCTATTGAGACAGGTTATTAAGACAGGATAAAAGGTATCCTTTTATAAAAAAAATCACATCACTTGACTTGATAAAAAGAAAAACATTGCTCATTCTTACACAATACAATATTTTATACAAATGTCCAACAACATTAGATATAGTTTCCAAAAAGACTTATAAGTCATCGTGCACTAGGTCACAAGGTGCTTATATGTGACCTTCCCCAAAATATGTGCGTCAGACATACCACAATAAAGATATAATAAGTGGAATCACATCTCTTTTCATCACATCAAAATGTATTTAATATGTGCATTTAGGACATATTAGATCCTTAGCACATATTTTCTTAAACTAAAAAGCCCATTTATCAAGATTGTCTGAGAATTTAGAGCAAAATCAACTAATTAATCTCCAAAATAACAGATCTAATATCAGTTTTAGAAATATTTATAGGCTTATATACACACACACACATACAATAAACATACTCCCTAAACTGTACACAAAATAAAAAAAAAAAGAAAATAAATTATCCTAAATCTCAACATAAGATTAAACAATAACAATTCTCCCCCGTTATACTCGTGTTGTCACAAAAAATATGAACTTGAGAGGATTGAGTAAAACTGACAACAGTGAAAGTTTTTTTTTTTTTCTCGAGTGAACATCACGTCACTATATTACATAGAAATGTACATTAATTTGTACGTATAAGACAGTTACACACAGATGCAAAAAAAAAAAAAATGAGGACCTAAGCTTATCCTCTCAAATTTAAACAACAACAGGAGGGAAAGGTTGATAAGCCAAACCCCTACTGGGTAACATGAGATAAACAGGGCTTTGCTAAATTAAATGTAATTAAAGAGCATTTGAAGGATGCCTGTAGCTCCTTGTGATTTGTAGGAAGTGGCAAAGTGAGACATACTGGTCTGGAGCCTGCTGGGGTGAATCACCAGAGAAGGGTGAGGACAGCTGCCATAAGCCAGGCTACAGACTCCTAAAGTGGGCACGGAGGACACTCATGCTGTGCAAGTCTGTCACAACTGAGAAAGTTTAATGATGGGGCTGGATCTAATCTCAGTTACAAACTATTCCGTTAAGTATAGACTGCTCCAGGTCTACAGGCTCCTGCTGTTTGCTCCACCTACAATGACTCTGTACTACACTACATCTCAGAAAAATGTCATAGAATTAGATAAATCCACAGAACTGCTGCTCACTGGATGTTTTTTGTTTTTGGCACCATTCAGAGTAAATTCTAGAGACTGTGTTGTGTGTGAAACTCCCAGGTGATCAACAGTTACAGGAATAAACAAACCAGCCCATCTGGCACCAACAATCATGTGGCAGCAGTATAGTGCATAAAGTCATACAGATATGGGTCAGAAGCTTCAGTTAATGTTCACATCAACCATCAGAATGGGGAAAAAAAATTAATCTCAGTGATTTGGAGCGAAACATGATTGTTGGTGCCAGACGGGCTGGTTTGAGCATCTCTGTAACTGTTGATCTCCTGAGATTTACACGCACATCAGTCTCTAGAATTTACTACGAATGGTGCCTAAAACAAAAACCATCCAGTGAGCAGCAGTTCTGTGGACAGAAATGCCTTATTGGTGAGAGAGGTCAACAGAGAATGGCCAGACTGGTTCAAACTTACAAAGTTTACGCTAACTCAGATTAGCGCTCTGTGCAATTGTGGTGAGAAGAATATCATCCCAGAATGCATAATACATAATAAAATGTTCTGCTTTGTATTGGTATGTCTGACTGTATTAATGTTCACGTTATCTTATATTATGATATACAGTACATAAGAGTTAATGATCAGGCTATTTGTTTTATTTGTGTTTCCTATTAAGAAATATAAATTAAGATGATTTCAAGAGAGAAAAATGCACCACTGACAGCAGTAAAACACAGAAATAAAATTACATTTGATACCATTACGGGACAACTTGTCATCTGCAAACAGCTTAAAAAACTAGCATGGATGCAGTGACACTCAGTATTTTCCCTAAGTTTAATAGCATACATTTTTGGTTAAATACATTAATATTTTCACTTTTATAGTTATAGAGTTAAATATACAGCGCAAAATAATTATGGTGACTCCAGCATTGCAGGCAGATCAGCATTTGACTGTTGACGCTAACAATGTCCCACCCCTTACTAAAACGGAAAATATGATTGGTTAGAAAATATCATAGCGTGTCTAAAACGAACATTCTGATTGGTTTCTCAGTTTCGTCGAACTGTCTTTTTCGTCCATGCGTTCAGTTGTGGTCCCGCCTCTCGCTGCTCCATGCAGATAATCTCCCTACACTTATTTAATATATAAAAAAATTATAATAATTACAATTCACTCAATGGTGCAGCGGCATCACCTCAGCAAAAAAAAAAAGGTTTTGGGTCAAAAGCCTCCTCACTGTTCTAGTCGGCCATTCATATTATAACCCATGTTAAGTGGGCATACACAAAATCCTTTTAAAGATAGATGGGCATACGGTGTATGCCTGCATATGCCCTAGACTACACTACTGGAGTAATAGTAAATGTTCATGGTTCAATCATACACGCTGTGTTAATGACATGCTGTGACAAAGATGAGAGGCATGCTTGGCTTTGATATACTTCCTACGAATTCGAAGAACGAACTGGTGTGACGTAATTTAGAAAAAAATCTAGCCGAAAAGAAGGTGTTTTTGCGTTTGTTTCAGTGATATGTAACCACTTGCTGGGGAGAACTTTTAGGAAAACGTCTGTCCGGCTGCTAAACACCTTGTTACTGCCATTGGTCCACGTCATCGGTAGGTGTGACCAAGAGCTCCACCTACATTGAGGTCGAAAGCTGATTCTGTTTATGTCGTTAAGTGAGTCAAAATCAGTCAACATGAACACATCCATGTGCAGGGTTATTAGCAAGCTCGTGCAAATGTACCTACATCTGTACGATCATAAAGACCAAGTCATGTGATTTATAAATGAGTGATATGAGTCATGTCATGTAAAATGGACCAAACCGAAAGTTGACCAAAAAGAGAGAAATATATATATTTAGTTTTTTAAGTGTTTAGAAATATTTGGATATTTCAAACATTATTTTTCATGTCATTCATAAGTTTCTAATGCCTTAAAAGGAATTTATAGTTAATTCCCATTTAATTTTTTGATTTATATTTTTGAAGTTAAATATGTAAAAACTACTTTTTAAGGTTTATGAAGCACTCGTGCAGAAAAAAACACACCAATTTATGACAATTAATCGTCACAGCCCTAAAATAGACAATTATCATCATAATCGCAATTATTTGTTTGATAATTTATCGTCAGCCAAAATCTTTTTGCAATCATCTGGATTAACAGTCAACAAAAAGTTTTTCCCCCTCGTTTCCATTTGACATGGCCTCTTGCATGAAGATTTGATGACAAATATGATAATTTTTGGACAAACACCGAATCCTGCACAACAAAATACGTCGCTGTTTACATTTAAACGATTATTGTTTTGAGATATAATTGAGATAGTTGCTTTATAAAAATGTGCTTCTTGGTGAAAGTGACTCAAAACAATTAAGCAGGCCACATTTCAATGTGGCTTTAAAATCAACGCTTTAGAAACAAACAGTACAAAAAGTTTATTTCATACAAAACAACTAAAACACGCCTCTTTTATGAAATGCACTGATGCCGCCATTCTTTGAGTAAAATAGCTTGTGCTGCCCTCTGCTGGTCATTTCTAAAACTGGATTCAGAAGAAAAGCAATTGAACCAAGAGCCTTAAGACTACAGACATAATACATCTATTTTATCTCCAGAAAGGCAATAGTCAATGATAAATAGATTCAAAATACTCTGTAGCTCAAGTGTTTCTAAAGTCTTCTACTACACAGACATGGCAATGTCACTCAAGACTAGATTCCATTCAACATCGCATGCACAAGAATTATGCTCACAAGAGGAGCTGCATTTTGCATCTGATAGGACGAAACCCTTCAGGGAGATGTCTTATATCGAACTTACATGAAGTGCATTTTAATTTGGTCATGTCTGATGCTTAAAGAAATATGAGAGCTGAACATCAAAATATCTCTTAACTATTATTTACAACATTTATTCACATTTATTAAGACATCTAATACAAATAAGTCAAACAGATTAACTATTCATTTAACCTCCAAATGAGCTGAAACTCTTCACTGATAAAAAAAACAAATGGTAAAACTGGTCCTCATGAGTCATTAGGAAGTCCAAAGAGCTTGACGGTTCCTGCTTCTCGGTTGCTGTCATATTTCCCCTCTTTGTCATCGCAGGCATACGCCAATAGTGGTCTCTTTGGATGCCACGCTACAGTAAAGGTTGGAGACTCACACTGAATTTCCCAGAGTTTCTCACCTACAGGTATAACAAGCAAAAACATATGTGATACAATTAGTAAAACACAATACATGTAGATCCTGTAGCCCAACATGTAGAGCAAGGCGTTAGCAACAAGGGGATGGCATCAATTCTCCGAGAACACACGATGAATGAACTGACGAAATAGGTTTGTTTGTATACATTGAAAGCACTGTAGAAGACAATTAAGATAAAACCATCTGCTAAATGCATAAATGTAAATGTATGATCTTTGCTTACCAGTCTCTACTTCTGCAATATCAATAAAATGATCCTCGGAGGCTGACGCCAGCATCTTACCATCATGACTGAAACTAAGTGTTCGTACAGGCCAGTCTAGTCTGTAGCATTGAAAACAATATTAAATTATTATATAGTGTAACATGAACATAAATTATATCTTGCAACATTGTATTTATTGCATTATTTTAAAATATGTATTTTTTTATAATTATTATACTCAAGCATTATTATACTTTGCTTCTTTGTTGACAAAAAAATAAAAAAAAAATAAAAATGGATTTAATTTTATTCTCCATATATTAATTCAAAAACATTAAAGGGATATAGTTCACCAATTTTTTTTAATTCTCTCATCATTTACTCACACTCATGCCATCCCAGATGTTTATGACTTTTTTCTTCAGCAGAACACAAATGAAGATATTTAGAAAAATATTTCAGCTCTGTTGGCCCTCACAATACAAGTGAATGGTGATCAGAAATCAGAAAATTCTCATGGAGTCTTATGGATTACTTTTATGATTCCTCTATGTCTTCCGAAGTGATATAATAGGTGTGGGTGAGAAACGGTTCAAAACTTAAATCACTTTTTTTCCTCTAAATCTACACTTTCACTTTTACATCTGAAAGTCGCATGTGGTGCCTTTTCAGATTCACTTTCACATCTGAAAGTAAAAGGTAAAGTGGAGATTTAGTGTAAAAAAGAAAAAAAAGGACTTCAATATTGTTCTGTTTCTCACCCACACCTATTATATTGCTTCTGAAGATATGGATTTAATCATAGTCATTTGGATTACTTTGACATTTGCTTTATGTGATTTTTGGTGCTACAAAGGTCTGATCACCATTCATTTGCATTGTATGGACCTACAAAGCTTTTTCAAAAAAATCTTCTTTTGTGTTCTGTAGAAGAAAGAGGGTCATTCACATCTGGGATGGCATGAGGGTGAGTAAAGGATGAAATAATTTTCATTTTTGGGGGAACTATCCCTTTAATATTACGCTTTAATATTAACTGACCTCGAGAAGCAGCGAACACACACAAGCTCTTCCACATCCCACAGACTGACAAGGGCATCTGCACTTCCTGTGGCAAAATACTTTCCAGTTGGATCAAACTTAATACAGATACAGTTGGATGGATGGGCATTTATGGACTGAATGAGTTTGAGATCAGGGTAGCTGAAAATGAAAGATGAAAATTGTGTGACGTGTGCTTTAAGTTCAGCAATCATCAATACAACCAATTGACGAACTGACTGCGAAAAAAATGACATCTATTAAAATGTTCATTAAGTGCAACTTTCTTCAAACCAACGGTCTATAAAAACTGAATATAAAAGGTACCTCAATATATTGATGCATCCATTGCCATTTGTCAGAAAGAACATGTTATTGTCATTATTCCAGGAGATCTCATTGACCTCAAACTTGAACTGCTCCTCAGCACGAGGACGGTGTGTCTTAGCATCAATGAATGTAACAACATCATCTTTATTCCCTACCGCAATAGTTTGACCATCAGGACTCCAACATATGTTGATATTCTCCCTAAAAAAACAAGGAAACAAAAGCAAAATAAGATCAACCACATATTGCTCAGATGATATAAAAAGAAAATAAATAATATAGATAAGATTTATTGTGTAAGGTGTGCACCTTTTGTGCTGACTGTGGCCATGCATTTGGTGGTTCGCACATCCCAGATGCGGATGGTCTTGTCCCCTGATGCAGTGACAAACAGATCAGGATTGGTGGGATGCCAGCACAGCTGATCCACACTATCTCCATGACCTCTGTAGTTGTTTTCCTTCACCTGGTACACATGCAGTAGGATAAAGGGTGTGCAAGACAACTTTCAATAAAAACAAACACCTCCCGTTCCCAAAATAACCATAAAATAACCAAAGTTAATGTTCTAACAGTAAAGAATGAGTGGGTGTGTCCAAACTTTTGATTGATTTTGTCTGCCCACAGTGATTACATTTTTTACTTCCAAATATCCAGTATACAGTCCTGCATGTTTTGTTGCAGACATAAAAACATTACGATAACTACTGTGAAAAATAACGATGAATAAACATCCATAATTAAAAAAAATTAGCATTTATCTTGTTGTTGTACAGTTCAGGTTATTCATCGACCATAAAGCCCTTACCAGCCGATCCTTTTCCAGGACAAACACACTGGCGGTTTTATCAAATGATCCGGACGCCAGTCTTTTTCCATCGCAGCTCCAGGCTACTGAATGGACTTTAGCACTATGCGCCGCGAACTCTCGGCTTTTGTTGTTATTTCTGAAAATATCCTGCATCTCCTGATAGTACGAAGACGCCATGCTTGCAGTTCCTTCTTTTTATATTTATCAGTTCCATTACCGTTAAAACTTACTAGCGCCTCCTTGTGTACAGGAGTGAGATTACAGGCCAACATACGGGTGCACTGTAGCGGTATCAATCTCTTATATCATACCATTTTAAAACTGGTCTTGTCATACATTTAATGCACTTTTAATATCCCACATGTAACAACACTTAAAAACATTATGTTGTCAAATGTGGGACATTAAAAATGAATGCCAGCATTATATGTGCATTTTATGTGAGTGGCTCCAAAAAGTATGAATGTAAACCACATGTAAAACTATTTTTCAGAATAAATTACATTAGATTGCAAAATATCAAACCAAATGGCATTTATATAAAAGCACTGGAAAATATTTCATGCTTGATAGTTTATTTGAAAATGGTGCCAAAATTAGTTTTAAATGAAACAATACATAGTCGATGTGCTGAACAATACCTGTGGTTCCTCTGCTAGGACATCTGTGTACGAATCTGAGAAGAACAGACTTCATACATCAACTAAAATAAATAGTTGTTAAAACAACTGAAAAGTGAAGGTCTAGCCTAATTTATTTGTTACACTATTTACAAATAATAATACAAATAAATAAAAACAAAATACATGGAACATTTTCCATTGAACAAAAAATGGTTCTTCTATGCCTAGTATCACTGCCACTAGGTTTGATATTCTGTTATGCAATGCAATGTAATTCATACACATTTAAGGGTGACTTAAGTGTCTAAGTATTTTGTGAAGTCACTGTGTACTTCTTTTGATTTCTATACTTTATTAGGCTTCCACAAACATTGGCATGGCTGTTAGAATTATTAAACTCCTGTTAGGACTAC
Source organism: Xyrauchen texanus (assembly GCF_025860055.1). Taxonomy (NCBI): domain Eukaryota; kingdom Metazoa; phylum Chordata; class Actinopteri; order Cypriniformes; family Catostomidae; genus Xyrauchen; species Xyrauchen texanus. Next base: position 12,344,233 of record NC_068298.1, on the reverse strand, counting down.
TCTCAGATTATTTTATAAAATACTTTATTAATGTAAATGACATTGGAGTAGGTTTGGTCTTGGTGGACTAGATCTGCTTTATGCACACTGCTGCTGCTGCTTGACATTAGTCAATATGCTGCTGCTGTTGAAAATGTGCTACACCTGATACAAGAGAGACATGCTGCTGCTGCAACTGAACAAAATCACTTAAAATTAAGACACTACACCCTCTCAAAGGGACGACTTCCATGTGTCCCAACCAAAAAATAACCAGAACAAGGAACAAGGAAGGCTTCAGGAAGGGGCGGGGCCCAGCAGCCGGGGAGGAGGCTCCAGAAAGGGAGCATGGTCCGGTTGGTCCAGTTGGTTAAGTCAGGCTGCCTCATGACAGGGACACGGCCGGCTGAGGTGGTTGATGGAACGTTGACCACCTCCAGACGAGGTGCAGCTGACTCTGACCCCTCCTGGCGATCGGCTGCAGGCTCAGCCGCCTCCTGGCAGCCAGTGATGGACTCAGCCACCTCCAGGTGATAAGATGAGGGCTCGACTAACTCCTGGCAGCCAAATGGCTTGGCAGATGCCTACACGGGGGCAGCAGCTTGGGCATGGTGAACACAGGGATGAAGGGGCACAGGATGAGAGGAGTTAAACAGTGTGGAGATCCTTCCCCTGAGCATGACTTACATCTCTTTTAACCGGCAGACGTGGATCACCACACCCCAATAGGACCACAAAAAGGTTCCTATATTATATTATATTATATTATATTATATTATATTATATTATATTACATTTAGGGCTGTCAATCAATGAATTTTTTTTATCGAATTAATTACATGGTGTCCCGATTAATTCATCGCGATTAATTGCATATACAAATATTTGCTGAGAAAGCCCCTCATATAACAATAATTCAGTATATAATGATGAAATAATTATACATAGTTATCTTTAAATATAAAAACAAATATTCAGATAATTAAAATGCATTACATTCTTGTGGCAGAAGAGTTAATAATTGATAAGACAATACAAAAAGCGGCTGTAGAATACATTGTATTGTTTACTACCATATTATTAAACATAAGCCAATCATTGGCTTAGTTCACAGCAATCCATTACACAAGTGAATTTGTCAATCAGTTGGAAATTTATTACGAGGGCTTGTTTAAGGACCGGTCAATTTACACCTGTGTCAGACAATTAATTTTTTTTTCAGAAACAAGCCAGGGGTATATACATAGTATACAATACTACAGATATATTTTACAATAATGCCAAGACATTATATTCATTACATGGTGCAATGGTTTTCTATGCTTTGGAGCTGTTGGTGGTACAAAGAGTATTTAAATAATATTTCAAGTCTTTACAAAAAAGTGCAAATAGGGGCTTTATATACATACATTTACACTTATGTATAAAAATTTGGCAAGAAAAATAAACAGATTAATCAGAAAATATTCACTTTTTAAATTATCAAAACTGTGGAAACCAAATAAAACGTCTTTATAAAGCAAAGTAAAACTAGTTCAAATAGATGTACGTACAAACAAACAACATTTTCATTCCCAAGTGACGGGTAGATTAATCTACAGCATTACTGAAGGAGCAAAGTGGATCTATTTCAGGGAGCATGTTTCTTAAATAAAGATTGACTGAGTAAAAACGGTGTAACAGTTTAAAGGACACCTCCTTAACCTTGTTGGTAATTAAATATTTGTGAGGTAAAGACCATACGACCTGTGTCAGACATGCTTGTGTCGCGTCTCGTGTGCATTGCGTCATAAAAATAAAATGTTTAGGTCACTGTGTCAAGTTAAATATAGTTTAATACTCAATCTTTAAACATATCTTAAGATCCCTTAGTTTGCATTTGCGCTCCTTCAAGTGTTTTGAACGCAAGATCGTAAAGTTGTCTGTTGAAGAGTTTTCTTCACTGTATAACTGTGTGTTGCTCATACAGCTGAAGTTTCACTTACTGCCCTCTGGAGTAAACAGATAGTACTACAAGCTTGCATTTCTCAGGAATCTTCCTTATAATGGTGCGATTAATTGTGTTAATTTTTTTAATGTGTTATTTTTTGTAAAATTAATCGCACGTTATTAACATGTTAAATCAACAGCCCTAATTATATTATATTATATACAACAGTTAGTTCCGGTCCTCAAATATGATTGGACGAGGGTCATTCCATGAGCACTGATGGTCTGACACCATCAGCACTCCGACGCTTCACTGTTTGTGTGTTATTCCGCTTGTGTTTGTGCTGTTCTAAATTAAAGAGTAGTGCATATGTGTTTAGAGTTACTTTATTAGTGTCTCTTACATGTATTTTAAAATTTATTTTTTGACATTACATATGTTTACATCATTTTTGTGTGTAATACGAGCAGTTGGTGACGTGAATCCATTAGTCATTGTTTACATACAACAGTGCTCCGTGATCCCTCTTATTACTACTACACGACTACAGCTAGAAAATAGCTTTAAATGGCTTTAAGCTAACATCTTCAGCATTACGGCTCATCACAGCTGAGAGACACAACAGACTGATTAATTACACAACCCAAGGCCCTTACCTCTTACTGGGGTTTTCACATTGGTGAAAAAGTACTGTTCAAAATGCTGGAGGACATTGCGGTTTCTATAGTGAAAGACTCTTGCGCACTGGCTACCACAAAATAGGGGGAATAACCCCTGCTCGGATGACTATTTTTCCACTGATCTCCAGAAAGCTGACAGCATCTCTGCTTGGGAGTGGCAACAGGTGATCACACATGCTCTGTGTCTCTCTGTCTCTCTCTCTCTCTCTCACACACACACACACACACACACACATCAATCCTTGTTTATCCAATAACTTGGTAGAAACAGCACAAGCTGTGATACTATTTCTGAAGTGATATTATTTCATTACTAAGGAGGCTCGGACGCATCATTTGGTTTGAACCAGCAATAGCAGATTCTGATCCGCTACGTAATAAAGTAGTTCCATGCACAAATCCGTTTTTATGACCATACTCTGACCGCACTGTTGTATACAAGCAATATCACACTCGCATTCATGCTATGTGGCCCTAAATCAGCACTGCTGTGATTACATACAGCACTCGGCCTGCGGCCGAATCACAGCAGTGCTGATATAGGGCCATATTGCACTTTTGCTCGTGTGATATTGCTTAAATATAATATTATATTAGACCTTTGTAGAAGTAATCTACAGATGTTCTTAGAGATCATTATGCTGTGACCTTTTGGGGGAGCAATTCCAGCTCAGGTGAATCCAAATGCTTGAACAAACCGAGGAAAGCCAGTGATCAGTTCTGTTATCTCACCCAGGAGGGGAGCATGAAAAACACATTTTTGAGACTCTATTAGTAACAGACTTCCAGAAGTAGTGTTCCATTAAAACTACTCAATAATTACTATTATTATTGTTTGACCTACTAGGATCAAACAGTGCAATGTCTCATTTTGCTCCTCTCTCACCTCCTGTTCCTTTCACACTACTCTTGGCAGTGCACATATACCGGTTCTGTTTCTCACTGGCAGATCCTGTTGCTTTACCCGCTAATACCTTCATATATATTTCATTGCACTCTTTGTAATGTTTTGCACTCTCCTTTGTTTAACTGCACTGTTTACCTGGACTCAAAGTACCTTTTAATTTACCAAAGTAGACTTAAAAGCAAGTTTTGAGCATGTTATTTAACATTAAGGGAACACTATACACTCTTAAATGCAGGTTAAATAATGTGCACATGAATTAATTGTGGGAAGTGGAGTGCTGACATAAATTTGTTTGAAACAAGGAAACAAATATTTCAACATATATCAACACATTTATACATTTATTTTTTCAGTTGAGTTTAAAAGGTATGTTTAAGACGGAGGTTTATTTAAATTCAAATAAAAACAGGTACACTCAGTTTGAAGCTTCAAAACACACTCATTTCAAGATCACAAGTCAGATCAGTCACCTCTCAGATTCATTATACAAAATCAAGCCTACACTCCAATAAGGCTGAAAAGGAAGTAACGGAGCATACAGTAAGGCCAAAACACATTCCAGAGGTGGTAAGAAATTAAGGAGCGATTTTAAGTTCATCAACATGTCTCCTATCTTCAAAAAGAATGTGAATGTGTCACATTAACTTGGGTTGTTTGTTTTCCAGTGGGTATTCCTTATATCCGATTTGAGATTTTCTGACACATGATGCATAATTCCAACCACATTCATTCAGCATTTACAGTTATTGGCCAAGTCAAATTTTATTGCAGTTGTTCAGAAGCTGATCTGTCACACTTCAGCTTGATATCAAACCAAACCTGGTGGTTTGCTGGACTAAAGCTGACAATACAGCAGCCGCAAAAACAAGACTGAGAAGGCCAGAGACCTACTGTATCATTAATATTGCCCACATTACCATAACATTAACATGATCCACTTAATAGAGTCAAGAGGAGTCACAAGGCAATTATTTGCTGTTATTAAAGGCAGCCTCATCCTGCACAATATTAAAATTTGCTGATAATAATGTGATGGAATTGCTAAATAGTGAGCACAAATCTGATTAAGAAATGCCAAAATGCTCTTTTAGTGCAATCATGCAGTGCAAAGTTTGGAAACAGATGGAAGACATGGGTGGTTAACTCTCCATTATCTGATGGTATTTTCATTTAGGATCTGTACAATTTGAAATCCTCAAGAGGTGAGTGTATCTTAAGAGGTAGAACAGGCCACCATTGTTCCTCTTTATTGTATATCCTTGATAAGCAGAAACACTCGCATGGCTTATAATTACATCTTAAGATGAATTTGGATTGTACTGACACTGAATCAAAGACCCTAGTTTATAACAGCAAATGCACCATAATGTGAAGTGCAGTGTTGCAGGATTGTTTTGCTGCATTATATTATGTTATTAAGTTTCCTTGCTTGCATTTTTAAGGAAACGTGACTCGGTTGTTAAAAATATGAATCCAAGATGAAGCCAAAATCACAGCAACTATCATGTAGAATGAATTTGCAGTAGAAAAGTGTATGGCATGAAAGTCTCAAATATGTAAACCCCCTGTTACTTTTAAAGGAGCAAAAGGCAGATACAGTATATTTACAGCGAAAGAAAAAAAAACACCTGTCGTCTGGTATGATGTTGTGATGTTTTCTGAATTTTACTTGCTCTTCTGTGTTAAATGTGTCATTGTTAATGAACTTAGGTTTTCCAAAAACTATTTGCAAATTATGAAATCATCGGTTTGTTTTAATTTACTGTAAAATATGAATTGATTTGTTTTCATTTGGAATAAATACATTTAGAAAGCATGGTTTTGTGCAAATAAAGCAGCTGTGCTTGCAGGGCTTCTTGCTGTTAACACTCGGCATCTGTGCTCCCATTTGCTGCATTGGAGCTTTGTGCAGAGGAGCTGATAGTGGTATGCTGGTCATCACTTGCAGCTGTATGGCCAGTCCCATTGGGCCCTGCCCACTTCTCAGGATCTCCATCCTTTACTTCACTGAATATATAAGTAAATATAATTGTATTAAATAAATGAACATACACCATAACACTTACAGTGGCCTAAAAAAGTATTTGAAATGTAAATTCAGTGGTGGGTAAGTTACTCAAAAAAGTAATCCAGCACAAATTAATAAGTAATAAGATTACTTTACTGATTACTCCATTGGAAATGTAATGAAATTACTACTTACTTTACTTCTAAGATACTTTCAATGTCACATACCCTTCAAATGTCACAGAAACGTTAATATACATATATATGAGTATATGAATTTATATGTTAAATGTATTATACTGTACATAAATAACATTATTTTACAATTATCTGTAACCAAAGTAATTTACTTTAAAGTAATTACCTTAAATGAAAGTTAGTAACTGTAATCTGATTACAATAATTTAAAATGTAATGTATGACACTACTTTTTGACTAAAAAAGTAATGATTATAATACTTTGCGATCAGGTTACACCAACACTGCTTAAATCACATTTAAAAATGCATACATTTAATTGGATTAGAAACAAACAAACAAATGATGCTAGACTGGTTCTCAGAACTAACCATTTTTGCAATTTCTATTAAAGGGATAGTTCACCCAAAAATGAAAATTCTCTCATCTCATTTTCTCACCCTCATGCCATCCCAGGTGTGTATGACTTTCTTTCTTCAGCAGAACACAAACAAATATTTTTAGAAGAATATTTCAGCTCTGTTGGTCCACACAATTCAAGTGAATGGCGATCAGACCTTTTTAGCTCCCAAAATCACATAAAGGAAACAGAGATGTAATCCAGTAGACTCAAGTTGGCTAAAGAATCTATTTCAGAAGCTATATAATAAGTCTGGGTGAGAAACCGACTCAAGCAATCAATATTTAAGTCCTTTTTTACTCTAAATCTCCACTTTCACTTTTACATCTGAAAGTCATATGTGGCACTTGTTTAGTTTCATTTTCACATCTGAAAAAGAAAGTTAAAGTGGAAATTTAGAGTTAAAAATGGACTTAAATATTGCTCTGTTTCTTACATACACCTATTATATCGCTTTTGGAGATAATAATTTAAGAGTCATATGGATTACCTTTTCCGTTAAGTGATTTTTTTAACTACTAAGGTCTGATCACCATTCACATGCATTGTATGGACATACAGAGCCGAGATATTCTTCTAAAAATCTTCTTCTAAGAATTACAATTTTTGGTGAACTATCCCTAACTAAATAGACACAAAGTTATTTTTCGTGGATATATAAAGTCAGTTCCCCATGAAGTTTACACAGGTGTCCTAGCAGAGTACATTTGACAACCATCCATCCATCCATCCATCGTCAACCGCTTATCCTGTGTACAGGGTCGCGGGGGGCTGGAGCCTATCCCAGCTAACATTGGGCGAAAGGCGGGGGACACCCTGGACAGGTCGCCAGTCCATCGCAGGCATTTGACAACCATAAAGTGTCCAAATACTGTTTGCTTCATTGAAATTAAATTAAAACCTGACCAGCTTATTATCAAATGTTTTACTTAAAAATTGCACGTGTTATCTTTCTTTACAATAAATAGCAGGTGGTTTAATATTTTATACTCTAATGCTAAGACAATAGTACATTTTCAGGAGTGTCTTAAGTGTCCAAATACTTCTTGGGCCCACTGCATATATGAATGTTGTATGTCATCTCAGAATCTCGAAAAAAAGCTAAGAAGGTCAAATGGAGTGGTGTTTGTAAAAAAATACATAGTGTGTTTGGCAATAAATTTTTAACCTTACCCTGAACAGCATCCGTTAGTGACAGGCTCAGAGGACTCTTTCTCAAAAAGAGTTCTGCAGGCATTGTCTGCCTGACTGGCTCCTTTGGACTCTGTGCCAGAATCAGAGCTTTGTTGGGTCACAGCTGGCTCTCGGCCAGATTCTGAGCTGGTTCTCGATCCACGCTCACTGCCTGAGAGTGAGCTGCTGCCTGGCCCTTCTGTGTCTTTGCCTGAGTCAGAACTGTGCCGTGCATTCAGACTGTTTGATGAGGAGACTTTGCTCAGCTGCCCATCATCTGCAAAGCAACAGATAAATGCACATGATTACTGGCACAAGACATCATGCACTACTAATTTCTCTACATGTCCTACTAAACTATTTGTTTTGGAAATAGATATGTTAAAACCTAGGGCACATCTACACTAATAATTTTTTGTTTCAAAACACAATTTTCATTTTTCTACTGACATCCTTTTCCAAAGATGCAGTACTAGAGAGTGATTTTGAAAATCAATATTTTCGATGGAAAAACGCCATTCCAGTTGGATAAGAGGCGCAAACATAGCAAAATCAATGCATTTTCAAACAAAAACTTAATAGAGTGGATGTGACCTAAAACTTCAGTCCATTTTATAACTCCATAACTTTAACTTTATAACATAAATTTGTAACGTCATCTTTTGCAACTTAAGTTACTACCTTTCACTTTACAAATAAGTGGCTATGTTTGGAATAGAATACCAGCTTATTACTTAGTTACTGCACATTGTATATTGTATATTGCCTTCTGTTTAAAAAAAAAAAAAAGCAAGTGAAACAGTAGGTATTATTCCATTATAAATGTTTAATCATATAATGCATATGTGGGTCACAAATGTCCTGGACTTATACTTTTTGACTATAAATGTAATACCCTTTTCCTACATAACCCATATGTGTTTACTATAGTGTTCAATGCATCTGACACTGGTATTACGATCCACTTGTGGTACATTGATTGTTTTCAATATTCAGTTTGTTATGTAATAAATATATGTTAAATGACATGTTCATATTTATGTGTCATATACAAGTATAGCAAGTTGTCATTTAGCTACTATTTTTATACAAAGAGCATGATATTACACCCATTACAAGGACAGTCTTCATGGAACAAAAATGGAGGTTAGATGCCTAGGTTACAATAAGGGCACAATGATAATAGCTCCAGGACCAATTCATAATGTGTTTGAATCTGGAACTCTTTTTTTTTTTCCAGTACAACTCACTGCTCCAAACAACAAATATAGCTACATAGAGTTATATATATACTGTAAATTATATATATCGAAGAGCAATATAGAGTAAATAAGGCTGACTTTTGTCAAGTTCATAAATTTTTTGGTAAACATTTTTTTAACCTAGTCTATTGTAATTATATGCATGTGGGTAAGGTTGTTGAGACTTTCCATATTTTACCAGCAAACATGGAAATTGCTAATATTTCTGTTAAACAGCCTTTTTTACACTGTCATTCCAAAAGCCCTACTTAATTTTCAATGTGTGTGAAACTCTTCAGAACTGAATAAAATATTGAAAATACATTTTAAAATATAAATTATAAATAAAATTATTATTACAGTTAATTAAATATATATATATATATATATTTAAATAAATAAAGTTATTAAAAAAATAATTTCAATTTGAACTGAATTTTTTTTAAAGAAAATGTCATATTTGGCAGTCTGATCTGATCAAATTATGAGTAAAAAAAAAGATGTTAAAAAATAACAGCTGATATATTTCCAATTCAAACTCTTTCAAAAATGGGAAAGTTGAACTAGCAGTAAGCACTGCTGATACTGCACATTATCCAGGAATTTCATGCATACAGACAATTCACATACTGTGCACAGCCCTGTATACATTCAGTCCATTGCAGCAATAACACAGGTAGTAAGGTAGCATGCTTCTCTGAACATATCCAAACAAAAATACTTTCAAATGAACAGTGTAAGCATAGTGTTTGTCTTACCCTCTGTGTTCCGATCACAGGCCTGTTTGCGTCTCCTCCTCAGAATCACTTCCAGTTCACTGTCTTTTTTAGCATGAACCGTTTCCTGGAATCCACGACTGGGACTCTTCTTTACTGTCTCCTACAAGGTCAGAAAGAAAACAAACTGATTTTCTTTTTCTTCCCAGAGGAACATTTTCTCATATTAAAATATTGCTTATACATTTCTAAAAGCTGCACTACGTAAGAGTTTTTCGTTAAAAAATAACAAATTGGCATTATTGAGTACATAAACTATCAGTTTTCAAAACAATGTCCTTACCTTACCCCGATACAAATTATTTGAATTTTGAGCTGTCTGGTCAGATTTGGCACGAAATCGCTGGCTTATGTCATTCATCCTTGCATCGTTACGTCATGTCCATAAACACAGAAAAGAAGTACCGGCTGTCACGTATTCCGGTTTGAGGACGTAAGCTGTTCAGATCAGTCAGTCAAACTCACACAGTTCAGGACAGCATCGCAGTCTGGATGGATGTTTATCTGTTATCCGTTTGGCAAAGTTGTTTACCTGCTATAATGCTTTGATATGTTTTCTGGTAATGTTGTTGCTTATATTGGTTGTTATGCTTTTATGAATCGAATATTACTCGTGAGTTAACCGATCGCGATGTATCTACATTTTCCAGTGAAGTTACTGTAACATGTTTACTAATATGTATGACTTCTCAAACGTACTTCTTGTAATTGTTATATTGCATATTTAAGCTTATTATTTTCATATTAATAAATTATATTTTATCCCCATCATTATTGAATCCTCGTTTTATGTTTTTAGCTTTAGGTTTTATTGTGTGCATTGCATAAACGTACTGTTGTAGTACAATATAATATAAAATAATAAAGTCTTCCATTGAACTCATATCAGTCATATCACAAGTTTCACCTCTTAAACCGATATGTGTAGTACAATACAAACATTAATAGTATACAATATGAAACACTTGAATAATCATATTAAAATATGCTGGTAACTGGTGGTGGTTTGTTCTCAATGTAAAAGCGCTTTGAGTGTACTGTCAGAAAGCGATATAGCAAAAAGTTACGTAGTGCAGCTTTAAAGGGATAGTTCACCCCAAATTAAAATTCACTCTTTATTTACTCACCATCATGTTATCCAGTTGTGTATGACTTTCTTTCTTCACCAGAATACATTTGAAGAAAAATAGAAAAATATCTTAGCTCATTAGGTTCTTAAAATGCAAGTGGATGGTGATACGACTTTTGAAGCTCAAAAATCACAGATGGTCAGCATAAACGTCATTGATACGACTCCAGAGGTTAAATTAATGTCTTCTTAAGTGATATGATTGCTTTTGGTGTGAAAAAATATAAATATGTAAGTATGTGACATATTCGCATTGCCATGTTGCGGACGTAATCTTACATTCTCCTCTCGGTTGAGACATCCAGGATAAATCACCATTGGGAATAATGAAACAGACAAATACAGATCTAAACCAAAACTAACTGTACATCATTCCTCCTACTAACTTGTAAAAATCACTGCTCTTACATGTGTCGCACGTGCAGTTCTCAAGTGTCTCATGTTCCAACACAATTACATCACACATGCATACCATTGCTGACTGTTAAAAAAGCATACTGATCTTTTGAAAACATTAATTTATCCACTAGATTTGTACAGATGTAATTTATGCTAACTGTCTGTGATTTTTGGAGCTTCAAAAGTCGGATCACCGTCCACTTGCCTTTTAAGGACCTACTGAGCTAAGATATTTTTCAAATTTTCTTCAAATTAGTTCTGGAGAAGAAAGTAATATACATCTGGGATATCATGAGGGTGAGTAAATGATAAGAGAATTAAATTTTTTTGAGTGAACTATCTCTTTAAGTGAAATCAAAATAGTAACAAATAGATAAAATTGTTGACATGTATTAAGATTAGTGCTGTAAAATTAATGTTGAAATCATAGCTCATTGATTTTTTAAAAATATCTGACCACATGGGTAGATATTGATTGAATGACACGGAGTTGTTATTCAGAAAACATACCAGAATGCCTTTTAGCTCTTCCATTGCACTCTCTTGCTGCTTTTCCTCTGCTGCTGGGCTCGGCTGCTGTGAAACAGGAAAAAGTGGCATTATAAGATCAATTAATACCAAGATATCATATTTAAAAAATATTAACTGACATAGGCCATCCATACATGAAATCATGCCTTTATGGCAGATTGAATAGGTTACTATAGCAAATATACTATAAACTACAACAACAACTGCTTTTGTTGTTTTCGTTTTTTTTCCGTTTATTCATCTACATTTTAGACGAATAATATCTGAAAGAGAAAAACAATGTATATTCTACCTGTACATCATAATGAGAAGCTGGAAATCTCTAAAATCATGACTATAGGGGAAAGCTATTGATCTGAAATTATACAGCCCCTTTGAGCCACAGAATAATCATGGTGCCTTTGGCTCATCAATAACTTAAATAGGATGGATTCCCTCTGTCCCTATGCACTGTCTATGTGCAAAATGCTTTAATGAACTGACCATTCCTCAGGGAGGATCAAATGCTATAAGCCATTTCTAGAGGGTTTCTGTATCGACAAAATTATGCTTAGTTTTAAAGAACAAGATTTCCTTTGATTCTAACTGTGCAATATGAACAGCTTAACACTAGGGATCATGGAATCATGATCTGGTGTGAATTAAATTCAAACATTGTTTTTAAAATGTGTGTCATTTGAAAAAAAAAAAAAAAAAGTGAGAAAGCATACCTTTGTTGCAAATCTCTGCAATGATAGCAGGTGACAGTACAGAACAGAGTAAACATTACAAACCATAAACCAGTGTACACAAGGTACATAACATATCAATAACCAATAAACTTGAGAGTTGTACAGGTCTAGGATGAATTAAATTCAGAAAAAATTTAAGTTACAAATTAAATTCCTGAATTTAAGTTAAATGGATAGTTCACCCAAAAATGAAAATTCTCTCATGATTTACTCACCCTCATGACATCCCAGGTGTGTGACTTTCTTTCCTCAGCAAATCACAAACAAATCATTTTAGAAGAATATTTTAGCTCTGTAGGTCCAGACAATGCAAGTGAATGGGTGCCAAATTTTGATGCTCCAAAATACACATAAACACAGCATAAAATGAATAGTGGTTAAATCCATATCTTATGAAGCGATATTATAGGTGCAGGTGAGATACAGATCAATATTTATGTCAGTTTTTACCATAAATTCTCCTCCCGGTAGGTGGCGCTATGCACAAAGAATGCAAATCACCAAAAACAAAAGAAGTGTGTAAAAGTGAAAGTCGAGAGTGATAGTAAACAAGGGCTTAAATTGAACTGTTTCTCACCCACACCTATCATATCCCTTTAGAAGATATGAATTTAACCACTAGAGTCTTATGGATTACTTTTATGCTGTGTTTTGTGTATTTTGGAGCTTCAAAATGTTTGCAACAATTTACTTGCTTTCAATGGACCTACAGTCCAATAAATGATGAGAGAATTTTCATTTTTGGGTTAACTAATCCTTTAAGGAGATAGACAGGATGAAGAATTGAAATTTAAACTTGAATTTAAGGAAGTAGAATCAAAATTGAATGAAATTCACATTAATTCATAAAACTGCTGTAAGTTTTGTGTTTAAGAAAAAAATATTTTTCAGCAAGAACTACCTGTAAACATGTTATTATTCACACAAAATATAGGATATTTACAAAATCATTAGATGTTATTTAATGTTCACTTTGCAATGCCACATATCAATTAATTTATTGATATTTTATGTAAAAAGAAATATTCATTAATAATAATTATTATTATTATTACATTTATAAGTCGGGGTGACCCAAAGTTTTCAAAATGCAGCCAATCATTTCAAGTTATCTGCAAAGTTATCAAATGTCAAGGACATTTTATGAAGTCCAGTCAGTGTCTAAGAAGTTGTATTCTACATATTAGGGAATAAAGAGGCATAATAATTAAAAAATAATAATGATAATGTTTTGCCACTTGTGCTGGACTAATGAAATTCATCTGTTTTGTGACTGTTGAATTTCTTTGAATTGCAATTCAGTAAATTCCTCTTCCTATCAAACATATTCAAATTCCAAATAAACATCATGTGGGGTGAGTCTGAATATTGCAAAAGCCTGGAATAGGTTATAAAACAACACATTTAACTCACCTTAGTGTCCTGACCCTTCACAGGCCTGAGAACTACCCCGTGTTTAATTCTCTCCATCATTTCATTGACAGCTTTTACTTTGACATCCTCCACTGCTTCATTTGCTGCACCAAGTTGAGATTGTATTTGTCAAGTACGGTCAACACAGGGCAGAATAAAAGGGCAGAATAAAATGCACTGTTCTCACTGTACGGAAAAGGGGAAAGTCACCTGGGGCTTGCTCTAGTTTCGGGGATCCTTTACCTCCCTTGGAAGATTTCCTCATAATTGCAATTAGAGAACTACAGAGAGAGATGTAATTAGAGTAATGATGGATGTAGAGATGCTTAGATTTTGGAAAAGAAGACAAAGCCCTTTAACATATGGCTGTATTTAAGGCTGAGGACAGCATGGTTTTGTGCAGTAAAGTGGAGCGTTACCTGAGGGGGTTGCAGCGGGAGGGAGGAGGTGGAGGAGGAGGAGGAGGAGGGGGTGGGGGAGGTGGAGGAGGTTGAGGAAGAGGGGCAGGAGGAGGAGCCGTCCCAGGGGAGGGGCTTGATGCTGAAACACAGCTCTGCCTCGCCTCTTCCAGCTCTTTAACTGTAGCAAATGACAAGAGGATGCGAGGATGTCTAAAGTCTTCCAGTTACAGGGATTCATTCACAAGTTTATACCAGTCTATGGCATACAGTATTATCTGAAGGAGTCTAGAATACAGTAGAACAAGATCTATAGGTTCTATAAGTTTATATAGGTGCATTATTGGTAAAATTAAAATGTTTTATTTTGTCATAATTTACTCATATTTATGCTGTTTTAAACCCTTAAGCTGTTATTTATTCCATTAAGGTCAAAAGGAGAATATTTAAAGAATCTTCATGCAGTTGTTTTCTACACAATGGCCATTCAGACTTTGTCTATCAAGCTCCAAAAAAGGACCTAAAACACCATAAGACAACAATAAAAGCACTCCATATGTGTGTGCGCTAACATCCAAGCCTTCTAATGCCATACAGTAAATTTATTTGAGATACAGACAGGAATCTAAGTCATTATTCACTGAAAATTGACATTGCATGGAGTAAATATCAGAATCTTAATTTTTTGTTTAAAGGAATGTTCCAGGTTCAATACAAGTTGAGCTCAATTGACAGCATTTAAAGCATAATATTGACTACCACAAAGATTTTTTTCTACTTGTCCCTCCTTTTCTTTAAAAAAGCAAAAACCTGGGTCACAGTGAGGCACTTACACTGGAAGTACATGGGGGCCAATTTTTTTGTATTAAAATACTCACAGTTTCAAAAGTTTAGCCACTAGACGTAAACATTATCCATGTTAACATGATGTTAGTGTGATAAAATTGCTTACTAACCTTTTCTGTGTAAAGTTATAGCCAATTTTACTACAATTGCACAATAACTTTGTTGCCATGGCGAAGTAATGTAAACAAAACCTAAAATTCTAAAATGACTGCAAAAATGATGATTAAATAACTTTACAGCTCCAACAATACTTGTGTTTTAATAGAAGTAATGTACATGCTTTTATAAAATTATAAGCTTCACATTTCTGGTTTTAAACCCTCCAAAAATTGGCCACATTCACTTCCATTGTAAGTGCCACACTGTAACCTCGATTTTTGCTTTTTTTTAAGAAAAGGAGGGACGAGTCGAATGTTTTTTTTGTGGTAATCAACATTATACCACAAATGCTGATGATTGAGCTTTACTTGTATTGAACCTGGAACATTCCTTTAGCTGTTCCTTTAACTCTCATATACCACCCCAGAAAGATCTGATTGGTCAATTGTTTAAAAATATAAAGAAATAACATTGATATTCCGAGCTGCATGTCAAATGTTTTCAATTCAATTAATTTTAATTCATCTTTATTGTCCACTCATGTTTCATTATTTGTAACATGGCGACATAGCGTGCTAAAAACATGGTGCCTTAGAGGCATGGGAAGGTTTAAAAAAAACAGAGATGCTGTACAATGGCCAAAAATATCCATCTGGCACATGTTTACAAAGACCAACAATTAAAAAAAATTATACTAATGGTTTGCAATAACACGTCTTTTGTTAGTGTCCATATGGTTGAACAGGAATATCATGATCTTGCTACCCTTTGTAGTATAACATGCTTATATAATATAAGCTTTGAACGAAACTGTCCCACACTGCATGGGCTTACCTTTCTTTTTCAAAATGCTGTTTTTCTTTTCTTGCTCATGCAGTCTTCCCTCTGTCTCTCTCTTTACCTCATCTAATACCTCTAGTTGCCTCTGTAGCTGAACTAACTGCTTATGCAAAGCACATTCCTCCAGTTCAGCCTCCAGAGCCTTTACCTACAGACAAATGTTAAAAACCCATAAATACAAGTGAAAATTAGTATCACTCTGTTCTATTTAAATGATTCACTCATATGGAAATCTGTCATTCTAGGGTATTCGAGGCACCTTCAAGCAATTTAGTTGAATCGCATATGTTAGCACATTCAGGCATATTCAATAAATACTTATTTTGATATAGTCCTTGAGCGCATTAAGGTAAACTTATCTGGTGTACTGTCCATAACAAAGGGACTCAAGCACAGGTCTGGGCTTGGGCTTTGAGGTGATCCTTGGGGATATGATATGCAGGCCTAGATGAACAAACATCTTCCTAACTTACGTTTGGATCTACATTATATTGTCGTTATAAAGTCCTGTTCGGTTAAACATGAGTGCAGCTATCATTACAAATTATAGCATACTGTAACTGATTACATGATGCCTGAAGTCAGGATCCATGCTAACTATATTTCAATTGTTTGTCACTCATGACTGTTTATTGACTGATGACGCATCAGTCCTACCAATTCAGTAACACTCAATTCCTTGCGCCGCCAAAAGCAGTTTTACTAATGATGCTGCAACTGGCTGGTCAGCCTCAGCATTTTGCCACTATATGAACAGAAAATGTATCACAACTGATGCTCATCCTATCTGGTCAGCAGAGTTCAGATGTGAAGACCACAAACACTGAGAATGCCCTGTGGCTACAATCATGTAAAAAATGTATCTGATGATGTGGGATTTCTTTGTTGCAGTCACAGTTAATATATGACTGACAGCTACAGAATTATTCCCCATGTTATTAAGAGAGCTGTCAAGCCTCCAGATGTCTCCTCTGAAGCATAGGAATTGCAGTTGGTTTAATATATTTGTGGTTATTTTGACAACATCACAGCCCCATCCATTGTCATTAAATGTGGTTTGAGAAGTATTTCATGTAACTGCTGAAGTTGCACATTTAGAACAGACTGTGCAAATGAGACCAATGAGAGATTTTGTTTACACCACAGCTCAATATATCTTATATTATAGGATTTATGTTAACTGTCCATGAAAAGCTCTTGTTTAGAATATTTAAATTGCTGAAAAGAGGTTTAGTCAATTCAATCCCATTGTCTAATCCTATCATGTAATCCAGTATTACCAATAAACCTTATTGCTGCCATGGGATTACAGTTTCACTGTTTATATTTTTGTGAAATGAGCTATAAAACCTGAATCTAGCCTCTTTTTTTGCTGATATAATATTCAAATATCTTATTTTTTTGAAGACTCTGAGGCTGCCTACCTTCTCCTGGTGTTTGATTCTCTCTTCTTCTAATTTTTTGGTCACATTGGCCACATCTTCTAAAGCTTTGAGTAGCTGAATGCTGGGATCTGTCTGGTGCATTAGAATCGTGCTCTGTCTGTTGGCTTCTTTTTGCTTTACATGCATCTAGAAGAGAAAACATGAGACGATCACTTCCACTTTCAGCTGGTTTTCCTTCTTCAGTCACCAAGGATTAGGAAACAGACAGAGCATATAGGAATGATGGAGAGTTCATAGACTTCAATCATCAGTCTATACAATTGTTTTTGCCTTTGGATTGGATTTTGAGGTAACCACACATTATAAATGCCACTTACAAATACATAAATAACAACAGCATAAACATTTAATTAGCAGCGCAGCCTTGTTGCTGATATTCCAAAATCTTTTGAAGTCAACATGAATTCCTGTTTGCCATGCACTTTACTTTACTTTCAGAGCAACACATGCTATTCAATGAGAAAGGACACAGGAATTGATTGGATCGTGAAAGTGTACATTCCAAACTTGAATGAAGTTACACCTGAGTTTGCTAAAATATTGCCTAAACAGGTAGTTTGTTATTTGTTAAAGGAATAGTTCACCCAAATATGAAACATTTATCATCATTTACTCACCCTCATGATATCCCAGGTGTGCATGACTTTCATTCTTCACCAGAATGCATTTGAAAAAAATTAGGAAAATGTCTTAGCTCAGTAGGTCCTTAAAATGCAAGTGAATGGTGATTCGACTTTTGAAGCACCAAATATCACAGACAGTCAGCATAAATGACATCTGTACGACTCCAGCGGTTAAATCAATGTCTTCTAAAGTGACACGATCAAGTGAAAAAGATAAATATTTATGAACCTTTTTTAAATCTAAAATGTCATCGTGTTGGCATGTGAAACACACGAGAACTGAGGCACATGTGACACATGGAAGAGCAGCGCTGTTTACAAATGAGTAAGGGGAATGCTGTACAGAAGCTTCGTTGGTTTTGGTTTGATTTGAATTTGTATCTGTTTCTTTACTTAAAATGGTGCGTTTTTGTGCTTATCCTGGATGTCTCAACGAAGAGGAGAACATAGGATTACGTCCGTAACATGGCAACGTGAATACGTCACACGAGAGACCGCGTGTTCTCAACTATCTTGATGGATTGAAGTGATGGATTATAGTTAAAAAATACTTAAAAATGTATATTGTTTCGCACATAAAGCAATCATATTGCTTTAAATGTCATTAATTAGACCATTGAGTCATATCGATGATGTTTATTCTGACTATTTGTGGTTTTTGGAGCTTTAAAAGTCGAATCACCATCCACTTTTAGGACCTACTGTGCTGAAATATGTTTTAGTTTTCTTCAAATGTGTTCTGGTGAAGAAAGAAAGTCATACACAACTGGGATATCATGAAGGTGAGTAAATGATGAGAACATTTTAATTTTTGGGTAAACTTTGTCCTTTAAAATTATTAAGTGACAGAAAAAAACATTTTCAATTTCAGACAAAGAGCATTACAATTTTATTTAAGATTACGAAGATAATCTTCCAAAATAGATCTTACACGTCTATCAATACCAAAATATTTGATATAGTGTTCACCAATGAATCCATCACAATAAAACCAGGAACATGCATTAAGAAAGTTCATTTTAAGATTATCATTTTGACAAAGATACTGTACAAGAGCACAGTCTGACAAAGCAGAGATCAAATTTTTAACCTGTTTATTAATCTAGTAAATGAACTTGCGCGTTATTGCTGTACCTCATGTGCATAGGTCTCTGCTTTCTGCCTGAGACTCTGCTCCAAATCCAGCTGGTCCTTCATGTGTTCATACTCATGAGTGGCCATCATAGATACTAAGGAGACACATAATGTCATCACGTGCATGTTATCATCATCTATGAACAGTTGACATGACACACTAAACGTCATTGCCTATTTTATAACATGGCTCCTCCAATCACATTCCGTTTTCTAAAGAACATTTTAAACCCACTATGTTAGGAGCACGCTCAGCCTAACAGTTCAGCTTTTGTCTATGCTGTACGTGACCTGTCCTAAGTAATGCTGTTTCCAATATTTTACAGTCAGAGTAACAACACAAATTAGCAAATAGGGAGCTGGGTGGAGGTCAAAGCAAAGTGCATCACCCTGATCTGGAACAGAGGGATTTCATGTGTTGCATCTTGTACAGATAATTTAATCAGGGACTTTGACTGGAGGCCGGTAGTGAGTAGGATGGAGAACAACATTAATCTTCCTATGAGGCAGATGCACAGATGCTCTGCAAGCCATTTGACATGATGTCATCACGCTCATGCATTTGAATGGAAGAGTCTGCATTCATAAACTTCATACTCACCTCTGTTGAACCTCTTAATGGTTTTGCTTTGCTGCTCGATGGTTTTATGAAGCTCCTTCATCTCGGCCTGCTCCTTTTCAGTCTAAAAATGAGCATGTGGCACATATTAAATGAGCTTTTGATAAACTATCAGCAAAGGAACTCAATTAGCCATTGTCACTTGGATATCTTTTAGGATCAGCAATGCTGCTGGATACTAAGGCTTCATTTACATTTATGCATTTGGCAGACACTTTTATCCAAAGCAACTTACAGTGCAATTATTACATTACCCCCAATAATACCCCCAGAGCAACATGGAGTTAAGTGCCTTGCTCAAGGACACTATGGTGGTGGTCGTAGGGTTAGAACCTCTGACCTTCTGATTACCAGCCCTGTGCTTTAACCACTATGCCACCACCACTCCCTTCATTTCAAGCTAATTTACAGGTTAAAATACTGCACTTTGTAGCCCATGCCCCATCTACATCTGCAAAGCTTGTTTGAACAGAGTTTTTCACTCTGTCAAAAAGTAAAAAGAGTTGCATTGCAACTCACAAGTGCTGTCAACTCTTCTATCTGTCTCTGCTGCTCTTGACGCTGACAAGCCAACTGCTTTTTTTCCTCCAGCAAAGAACTCACTGTTTCTTGGAGATCTATGGAAAAAATCAGAGGTGGTTCCAAGTTGATGAAGACAATAAAATAATCTTTTGCAAGGGAAATTGTAATTGCACAAGGGAGTTGGCAACTGATCATGAAACAAGGGGATCTATGCTAAAGATTAGATGTTGTGGAATTTACCTTTGACCTGCTGTTTGTACTGAGAAAAGGG
This sequence comes from Xyrauchen texanus, assembly GCF_025860055.1. Taxonomy (NCBI): domain Eukaryota; kingdom Metazoa; phylum Chordata; class Actinopteri; order Cypriniformes; family Catostomidae; genus Xyrauchen; species Xyrauchen texanus. The sequence goes on along the minus strand of NC_068298.1, from coordinate 12,323,942 downwards.
GTCAGGGCTGTGATCTTGTTGGTCGGTCTCCTCTTCTAGGGAAATGCAATCAGAAATACTGGGCAGCAGCTCATCCAGACAGGGCCGTGATGACAGACTCAAATACTTCAGCTTCCTGTTCTCACAGTTTAACTAAGACAGAACAAAACATAACACAACATATAGCATCTGTATAACTACACTGAAAAAAATATACAACAATTAAATTATATTTAACAATTGAAACCATTCTGTCTCCAGAAATTTTAACGTTTATATTGCTTAATGAAAAATTTAATTAACAGCTGCAAGACGTGAACAAATATTAATGAATAAAATCACTGAGTTTTTCTGGTACAAGAGGCATATCTTATGTGGGCAAATACCTTGGTTGCCAGAGCCTCTGCATTTTCCCGGCAAGACTTTTCAATCTCAAGCTGGGTCTGCAATACGTTCACCTCTTCGATCACCATTTGGGAAACTATATAAAATACATTAATGAGTAGACGATTTCACACAAGTTCATTTTTATCACCCAGTCTTCTCGCAGGAACTTTGATTTAGTCCTCTACCCAAATCTTCAGAACTTTATGTCAGAGATAAAGGTTTTAATCATTGAGGCAGATAAAGTATACTGCATAATAACATGCTCATGGCAATAATAGTGGGAGTATAATCATATTTTCCCTCTATATTATTTATAGTATTTCTTGTTCGAACGTTACACTAACTCCCACACAGGGTCTGTCAACTTGAGATGCACAGGAAATATTTGCAAAAGCTAATGTTTAGATTAGTGTATAGCATGTATTTAAAAAAAGAAATAATGCTATACGATCCAGCAAGTTTTAAATCTTCACATAAAGCTAAGCAGAGATGAGGATATACCTGGAAAATGCATGACTAAATTATTTAACAGAATATAAAATAAAGATTATAACAATTACAGCTAAATAAAATGTAAAAAGAAAAATAGATTTAGATGAGAGCCAGATTTTTGTTTCATAGAGTTATCTGTTACATGTTCAAAATGGGGTCCGTTTCCCAAATTTCGGTACCATTGAAGCATTGTTGTATCAAAGCACTGGCACAGTAACTCTAGACACCACACTGGTCTCTCAAATAAAGGATTGGATGTCATTGCAATACCAGAGCTACTCACATCAATGTACCTCCTAAACAAGCCACTTAGACTGAGTGTGCAGAATGATTTCCAAAGAAAACATGCATCACAAGCTGCATCTATAAGCACTACATTTTCTTTAGGAAATAAAAATGAATTCTGCAATAATACACATTAAAAGCAGCAGGGTGTTCTATGGAGTGATAAAATAAAATAAATGATTGATTAATCAAATACAACTTATATACCATACCCCTTAAGAGGTTAATGGTATCTATTTATAGTATGTAACAGGAACGTTCATCCAAAAATGAAAATTCTGTCATAATTCACTCATACTTAAGTTGTTCCAAACCTATCTGACCTTATTTCTTTCACTCACTCTCAAGTTGTTTCAAACCTATCTGACCTTTTTTTCATAGACTACAAAAGATGGCAGTATATATATAAAAAAAATAATTCTCACTTTATCTCCCAAATTTGGAATACCTAATGCACTCGTGGTGGCGTAATGACTTGCCTCAATCCAGGTTGGGGAGGATGAATCTCAGTTGCCTCCACACCTGAGACATCAACCTGCGCATCTTGTCACATGGCTTGTTGAGCGCGTTACTGAGGAGACATAGCGAGTGTGGAGGCTTCACACCATCTCACAACCATGCACAACTCACCACGTGCCCCACCAAGAGCAAACCACATTAGGGTACCTAATGTGACTCTACCCCCCCTAGCAACTGGGCCAATTTGGTTGCTTAGGAGACCTGAATGGAGTCAGTCAGCACGCCCTGGGATTCGAAATCATGAACTCTAGGGGAGGTAGTCAATGACTTTACTCGCTGAGCTACCCAGGCCCCCTACGTTGGTAGTATTTTAGTCTAAGTCACCATTCACTTTCATTGCATGTTTTTTTTTATATCATACAATGAAAGATAAAGGTAATTGTGATGAACATTCTGCCTAAGAATGAAAGTAATACAGGTTTAAAACAACATGAGGGTGGATTAATAATTACATAATTTTCATTTTGGGCCAACCATCCCTATATAATAGTGCTAAATGTATAATTTACTGTTCTGCTTTCCTTGGAAATGAGCAAGGGAGGAAGTTTATATTATGCGCTTCTCCATGAAAGACTGTTGAATTATGCAGGAATGATGCGTCTCTCAGCATGCAGTCACAGTGAAGTACATCATCAGCCTGCCCTGAAGCCCCTTCCTGGAATAAATATTCATCCCTATTTTATTTTTATGGGGCAACATACTGCACATTGTGAGAATGGAAAGCAAAACATTGTGAATGCATGACCTCACTATAAACCTTTATTCAAGGAAAGAGGTTCTGCTATCACCTCAAAAGATGACATATTTGACACAGTGGATGCAAAACCTGATTTATAGGTCTGTAATAATCTGGAAAACAAAAAACTGTTAAAACAGCCTTGACCTTCTTGAGGAGGTTAATGTTAGAATTAATTTAATCAAATCTGAGCATGATCAAAATTGGGATTTTACACCAAAAAAAGTTACAAAAATGCATTATGCCACTGATAATCCAGATGCAGCTGGTTTAAACCCTATATTCTTAATTTCCTATTAGATATTCAGGGTGGACGGCTCTGCGGCAGTGGGCTGCTCTGCACCAATGCCAATAATGACCTGACAGGGAAGTGTAAATATACTGAAAAGAAGTTCACCAGCACTCATCAGCTATCAGAGCTCTCTTTTTGCATCTTCAAGCTTTCATAGGGGCCAAAATACTGCAGGGGGCCCATGGACTGATATATACAGTCCATATATACAGATATATACACAATACAATCTCTGATATAAAATAAACTTTTCCTGTATGTTGTTCAGTGTATAGCATTGCATCTATTGTCTCGATGACTGAGTCATGTTCAGTCTTATTCTCCATATTGTTTACCATTCTTCAAGCATATCATACACACCAAGTAATAAATACTGTAACCACAACTAGCATTTGTAAATGTGAGAGTTAATATGAAAGCAAAATGACTGATTGCTCTAAGCTAAACAAGACAGCATTATTCACAAACTGTCAAGTGATGAGTCAGGGTGTGCAAAATTGCACATGCTGACTACGAAAACAAAGCAAGACAATAAAAGGGGCGTGGCTCCCTCTTGCCTTTTCAGATCAGTCCTATCCCATCTGCTTCACTCATTTGGCTTGTAATGAGTGACCGGGAAAGGGCTGTTTCTGGGCTTTCCTCTGTGTGCAGATTCTGGGTCAGCAAGTATGCCGTGCTTAATGCTGCATGAGTAAAATATGGCTCTGCAGAATCAGTCCAACAGTGACAAAAGCTTAAAGTAATGCTGTAGCATCATGTGCAGACAGGAAACAGCTGCTTCAAACAAATATTTTGTCTGCCACTTTAACACAGTTTAAAGCTAGTATTAGTCTACAGCACTTCCACTCCAATTTTGATCACAGTGATTAAGCTCTTTTAATAAATCTTAACAGTTCACGTTTAATCACCCGGCAATTTTGGTTCCAACTCTGGTTCTAATTGTGCCTCTGCTTGCAACCCATAATCTACTCCAAACCAAGGGAGAATCTTTAGACGACATTGTGTAATGTAAACAGCAGAAAATATTTTTTATCAGTATTTTTGTCTTGTTTTCTAATGAGGTAAGAAAAATTATTTTAATTCAGGATATTTATGAAAACAAGTCTTATTATCTTATTACAACTTTGCTTCTCAAGTAAATGTGTCTTGTTTAAAGGATATATATTTTACTGGAAAACATGAATCAAAATGGAAAGTTCATCAACACATAAAAATGTCTTTCTAAACGTAAACCTAAAGATATGTAATGCATAAGAATAAATAAGTTAAGTAATGGGACTGACAACTTAATACACTGTCAATGTTTTAATTTGCATAAGTGCAGAGGGTATGTTTAATGAAGCTCACTCAGGCAACCCAAAGAGGAGGTGGGAGACAGCTGCTTTGCCAGCCACAGATCGGGTACCTCCCAGATACTCAACAACAGTTCCCCTGCAGCAGCCAATCATCAAACAGGATACCAACCAATCACGTGCAACCAGCACAAGACTATTGTCCTGTATGCCAGCAACTAGGCCAAACTACAGTGACATTTGCAGTGTCATGTAAGCCACAGCAAGAAAATAAGCCAATTGTGTGCCATATAGTGTGGTTATTAAATAATGCATTGCCAATCAAACAAAAACAAAAACACTAAATTGCAAAAGTCAATTCCTGAAAATATCAATAATTGAAAAGTAAATGTGAAAAATCATGATTTTTTTATTTTTGAGCAATTCATTATGAAATTACAAAATATTAAATCTCAATGAGCAGTGAATTTCATTTCAGAAATAATATGGAAGTAAATTAGGTGTTTTATATAAACTACAATAGAAGGCTAAAAGGCAGCCACCTATTCATTCTCAAAGGATAAATTATTCATAATTGGACATTTTTAATAATTTAGTGAAATAACAAGACTGAATGCATGAGAGCTGAATGCAGTGTGGTCTACATTGCCTCCCTTAGGAATGTCTGACAATTCCAGGACACCAATAAAAAGAACTGCACACATAACCTAAAAGCAGCAAGGATCTTTTTACACTTCAGAAATAAGGTTAAATCAATCTAGAACATAATATGGTTGTTTGAAATACTGTGTTTATGTAGAATGCCAAATCCAACAACACTTTATCAATTAACTAAAATGCTATTTATATCCATTTTACATGCACATGTTACCATGCACAATAGGTTTTTATCAAGAAAATTCATGTTGATCATAATTTCTTTTTTTCTAGTAAGACCTTTGATATTAGGGCAAAAAACCTATTCTTGATAATAATTTTTTTATTGTTTTCTTGTCAAAATATCTACAAATATTTAAAACAAGATCAATTTGATTAATCTTGTTTTAGAAACAGCACTGCATAAGATATTTAGTTTTTTCAGAGAATGTATTTTTAACACACACACATATATATAAACACTGAATGTTGAGTTGAAGGAGTTTTCTTTCCAAAAAAATATTCCACAGAGCAAAAACACATTATTCAAATTGCATCATTGAATTCTGACTGTGCTAGTCCATCCTAAAAGGTCATATACTCTTCAAACAGCTCCAGACGTTTTTTGCTCCTGCAGAGCTGAATCAACATTTTCTCACCTGATTCTGTACCTAAGCCTGCGGCAGCCGTGTTGTCAGGGTGCTAACAAATAAGTACCTGCGGTTGGGTTTCCTTAAAGTGGAAGCAGCAAGGTCACCTTAACACTAATGCATCTCTATGGTTGGCTCCCAGTAGCCATGGAGACTGAAATACTTGTTAACACCTAGGAATAATGGACCATTCAGAAGAGCCCCCAGGTAATGTCATGATGATATGGGTGAGGGCGAGGTGACAGGAAATGAGATAAGACAACACCGAACGTCAGTTTAGTGGGATGAGCCAAGTGAGGTCATCTTCACCACTTCGACTACTTGTAAAAAAGTAATGTGCTTAGTTCATGGGGTTAAGTTTGATGGACATCAACTCAAAATTTTACTCACAAACTTTAAAGAAAATAAGAATAAATTAGTAGATTCAAAGAAAATTGTTCAGGAAACTATCTATGATTGTTGAAATACTGTCACTTGAATTAACTCACTAACTAACTTTAAGGTTCGAACAATCATAACTTACAATGTTTTAGGAGCCAGTATATTAATTTATATTTACTGTAAACTTTCAAGTTGACAGCCATGATAACCTTCTTTGTAATAGTAAGAAATAATAAATCCTAAATAGTCCAAATAATCTCTATAAGACTGCTGCTTTGTCCAGTAGGCCTTTATGAGAAATGATTTACAGGCCTGGAAGACTCAATCCTGAATCTGGATGTGGGCTGCGGGCCACCTCTGGTCTATACAGAAGATCATAAAATTGGAGAATTTGATGCAGTACCACTAATGACATCCAAGAGTTTATGGTTCACTCCACACATATAAACACAATCTACTCTGAACATTGGAATTATGATGTCCATGATTATGACTGACAGCCATCTCTCAACAACAGATTTAAATCTTTAAAATAGCAGAAGCTGACTTAACATTTTCACCACAGTTAGGGTTCTGTTGAACTTACCTCGTTTAATGTGCTTGAGTTGCCTTTCAGCATAATCTCTCTCTGCAGTGAGTCTCTGGCACTAATGAACAAAACAGGCATTGACAAAAAGGGTAGGTAAAAGTTGGGAAGATGCGGCAAATCAAACATTTTAAAGGAAGTGTATTCACCAACAGAAACTTAATGGCTCTGATTTCAGACTGATTTGTGTTATAACAAATGTACTGAAAACAACCTTTAACATTTCATATTTGCATTCCAACCTGCAAATGACAGATCCAGCAGTGTAGTGGTTCTCTTAAAGGAACAGTTCATCCAAAAATATAAACTATCATCACTTACTATCCCTAATGTTTTTCTAACCCTTTATTAGTTTCTTTCTCCTGTGAAACTCCAAAGGAGACGTTAGGCAGAATGTCCAAGCTTCTGTTTATTCTGAGAGTGAATGGTGAATTATATTGCCGAGCTCAACAAAGTACAACGAATTATCATAAAGAAAGTTGTGGAATGCGATCAGTCACATCATGACATGTAAAACAAAAACAATTTTGCTTGGCATAGATGATGTCTAACTTGCCATAATGCCACTAAAGTTGCCACTTGTATAAAAATGTACACAAAAATGTAAATGAATATGACAAAAACTTAATTTTTGTTTGATCTATTCCATTTAAAGTGATCATTGCCCTCTGCCATTTGATTATTCTGTAGATATAAGGGTATGCATGCTGTATTCTGCGTACAGTATATCAGTCTGTCATTATGGATCTTTATGTAGCCCAGGACTAACATGCGCTCCAAAGCCAACTTAAAGTATTTTAGGCATAATGAAGACAAGTGGTATGTTAACAAACATTAATTTAATTTCCTAAGACTTATACAATCAAGTATTCTTATTCTTATTCTTGTTTTTTTACATTGCAAATTCATCTAAACAGTGTTCCTTGCCTTGACAAAATATTTGCAGAACTAAACTAGAACTTGACTTTTATTAAATAATAAGAACTATAAGGAAACAATAGTCTCTGTCGGGCGTGATGTTTCTGCGACCATAGTTGAAGTATAGACTATCAATGTTAATCTTTAATTTAAGGTAATCACCTAAATGTTCTGGTAAAACTATCATGTGATAAAATACAAAAGACGCTGAGACGCGGTCAAATGGGGTGTCAACCTCCGAATAAATGAAAATGCCGGTTAAATCCTAGAGTGGCACCTTGAACCCCCCCAAAAAAAACACACACACACACACATTTCGGAGCAACTTTTCATACATATCATGAATAAATGGCGTTATTCTAATGCAATCTGAAGGCAGTTGAAGGTTTATTCTTTCATGAATGCATGATCTCTCACCTCGGCGCTCTCTTCCAAAGCCTCTTCATCTCCACCGGCCTCCATCTCACTCACTGCTTACAATGAACAAGGTGATAATTCATACAACAATAATTCAGTATTTAAAAAAAATCATCATATACATTTCCCCCCTAAAAAATCGTTGCCATTCTAAATGCCAAGCCAATTTGGTAGGGTTAAAACTGTTCAGTAGCCTACCAAAGCCGGTAGACAGTCGCCTCGCATCCATCTCCCCTCCTCACTGCAGACTCAGAGCTTGTACCACTCGCACACGGGTGGGTGCAGGAGCTCCCCCTCCTCCTTAGTCAAAGTACCAATCCTACTATGGTGAAGGTCCGGCTCATGAATATTAATTTGGCACGTGATGTTGCCCAATAAGCATACCCACCTCATTTGCAAATTAATATTAATTTACGTCACGGTTACATATGATAATTAATCAACCCCGATGCTTGGATTGACAGACATCTAACAAATTATGTAAGATAAAATTAACACAAAATCATTTAAAAAAATAAAGAATCGTTATGGAGCATTTTACCAAAGTGTGTTTAGTAGCAGGTTGTTGAGCAGGAGTTCTTAATAAAATTGTATTTTGATTATGGGAAACAAACAGTGTGGGCCGACTCAGAGAAGACCCCCAGGGCAATAAATACTATAACTATGACTGTAGCACTCACATGCTTTGCCAATAGTGCCACCTAGTGTCACAACCAAGTCAGTGTATGACACGATACACTTCTTTTTAAATGGCACGTTTTTTGATTTTTTTTACCAAGTAAAGACCCCCCCCCCCCCATCTGAGGGTTGTCCCCCCCTAAAATATCATTAAAATATGTGTATTGTAAATAATATAATGATATATTCTTAAAATAATTGTTTAAGAAATAAAATAATACAAATGCAAATGGAGCAACAAAAAAAAAACCTTAGTGTCCCCTTCAAAAATTGCTCTTGAGAATTGTTATGTTTATTGTCCCCCCCCCAACATTTTGATGACATTTTCGCCCCTGATATCACCCTCTCCACCACTATCCCCAATGCTACTTACCGACTCTTCCCCGCTGTCTATTCTCTTTTCTTTATATCTGTATTGTGACTCTTTCCTCCTCCATTTACCTATGTCCATCCTATTTCCATCCCATCCTCCTCACCTGACTCCTCAATACAACCTTTTGATTCTGGTCCAGATGCACATTTTTTAATTCGAGACCTCGTCATCTCGGATGAATCCCTTACACGAAATGTTGATTTTCACGAACACCTTCTCGTCCACGTCTGATTTGCCTGACCCGACAGCTCACATTCTGTGCACTAAAATGTTTTGCTGTTTTAAATCAAAGGTTTGGCTACACACGACTAGGGCCACAAAAATGCACGGGCTTACCTGCCCCCCCAGGGCCCTTGAGGGGTATTGATGCAGCACTGTATTGCAAAAACCAGGACCATTTTCTCAGATGAGGCAACATTTTTCATAAGAAAATCAATAGTAAAAAAAAAAAAAAGACATAAAAGAAAGAAATTTCAGGGGGAGAAAGGGTTTTGCCTCGTTTAGGTCCGTTACATTCTCATGAAAGTCCTAAAGTGTGCAGTGAATTGAATTGATCACAACAGACTATTTCTAATAGTAAAAAATCCTAGTCATATGTTCCACAGGGGAATTGACTATTAACAATAACTTATAAACCTTTGATGACAGACCTACAGTCAGCTCCAAGGTTGTTTATCATTGGTATGTGTTTCTGCTGAAATAATCAATCTATGTTATTTGAACTTCATAGCACCAGTGTTTTTGATGTTGTTGTGAGAGTGAGGTGTGAGTGTGTCTCCAGATGTGGCCCAACACAGCAACCCCCTAGATGCTGCCCTGCCACTAAATCTGGCCAGCTGACTGTTAGATTGCATGATATCCAATCTTTTCTTTATATTCAAGATGAAAATTCAGGAAGTTAGTTTATTGTCTATATTTTAAGTTTAGTTAAATGTGATCATAGTTGTATAAAGTTTGCAACCACGTGTCTTGACAATATCTTTAAAACAATCTGGTAATTGAATGTTGTGATTTTTAAGAAATGCAGAATGAAAGGTGATGCCAACATACCTTAGAATTGTGGTAACCTGGCATTATAAAAAGAAAGTAAACTAAATAGCAGAATTAATCTAAAGCTTTTAGGATGTTTGAAGGAGATTCCAGTTACAGCACCTATTCAATGTGCAATTATTACCCTTAAACTCTGTATGTAATTTCAAACTAAAATCTTGATGTGAGGAATTGTATTTGTCAACTACCACGTTACATGGCGTTTTAGCAGAAACTATGGCTACCATGGTACATATTACTGGAAGAATTAGCAGGAACAGGATTATTCAGAAATGAAAAATTAAACAAAAATCTACAGTGTCAAATTCTGCTTTTGCTGTTCTATAGGCACATCCATACTTGAATGGCAATTACCTAAAATGTTTTGAGAATGACATGCTGATGAAAGCAATGCACAAATTAGTGTCACAATAATGTGCAGCGGTGGAAAGATTCCACAATAATCTACAGTATGAAATCCCTCCCTGTGTTTAGGAACTTTCATTCATCTTTGTTTCTTCACAGGGGAGTGCGGCTACATTTCAACAAGCCTGTGTAGAATTTGAGGGCCTCATGGGTTAAAAGCTGCAGTTTCACAGCAGTAGCACACTTGTTTTTCTTCACAGGGTCTACTTTACCCTATAGAATGTTTTATTCATTTGTTGATATCTGTCAATGTAATGTCTATATTGTTTGCTGTTTGTATATTTATGAACAGGTGGCAAATTAGTTTACTCAGGCGCACAATTGCACAATAAAGTGACTCCTAACCCTAGGAGTCACTTTATTAAACATTTTTAGAATTTTGGCACACATATCTGCATCCGCAAGGGCTAGAATCAAAATAAATTTTTCTTCTTATTCCTTGAGTCAAGCCCTACAAAATTCAGAACTCCAATTGTATTTTTGTATATAATTTTTTCCGGCATTTAGAATTTTTTGAAAAACCTACATTTTAGAACTCCTCCTAGGCCGTCAGTCTGATTGGCATACAATTTGGAATACATCATCTACACATCAAATGTTATCAAAGAATTTCGATACTTCAAATCTTTCTGAAGATTTCTCTACACATAGACAAGAGAACACTCTGCAGTAACATGCCGAGTTTCATTAATTGTGTATGCCAGGGGGCTATAACTTAAGAAAATCCTATTTTTGCAACCATGCTCAAAGCAGATGAAATGTCACACTAAAATAGCAGTCCACAGGATCTTTTCTTTCAAATTTGTTTGTTTTGGTCATCTCGCCATATGTGCATGGCCCCCGACAGTTGTCGCTTGTGGCTTTATTTTATTATTGTTATTGTTCATTCTATGGAGAGAGGAAAAAGGGCTCAGGTAGGGTTTGTCAATGGCATTCATGTTTGACCTGTTGAACAGGTCGATGTAGTACAATACACAGCAGGATGTTCAGGAGTGAGGGGGTGTCCAACAGTTACTGTATACCTTTGCTCAGGAAACTAAATAGTCTGTCCTCTTGTTGGCTGAATTAGAGCAGGGTTATGAATACAGATGCTGGACCTATTGCCAAATGTTATCCATGATACAATGTAAGTACAAATTGCAATGTTATTGAGTCTTTACTTATGACCTTTACATTCCAGATGTATTTTGTATTCTTAATATATCAATATACAAATTCAGTTAATCTTACTATATCATAAATGACTACATATTGACTGAAGTTTTATAATCTTGGATATTAGGTATCTATCTATCTATCTATCTATCTATCTATCTATCTATCTATCTATCTATCTATCTATCTATCTATCTATCTATCTATCTATCTATCTATCTATCTATCTATCTATCTATCTATCTATCTATCTATCTATCTATCTATCTATCTGTGTGTGACTTAGTTGTTCTAGCACACAAATATATTTTTTCATTAAAATTAATACAAAATAAACAAAATATTTCCAGAGAAGTTGTTGCACCAACTTTGTTTTGGAAACTAACTTCATTTACTCTGTATTTCAACAGAATGTAAGCATGAAATGCTTTCATTGTTTTACTGGATCTGCTGGTATTTTACAGTTTTTCTCAATTGCTTTGGCACATTTTTCGAAACAGTCTTAACATTCTCTAAACTGTGAGTGCAAATGTCACAACTGTTTGCAGGAACTTCAAAACTTTATAGCATGTCTGCAAAATGTAGTTACTCACCCAAAACATTTAATTCATGCTTCAAAACCTAGTTATTGTGTCAATAATTTGGCCAAGGCCACCAAAATCTAAAGTATTTTTGTCATTGTGTGAGCCACACTAGTCAAAATGTTTAGTTGTTTTTTCACCACAACAGTCAACCATGAAAATTAAGGGTTTACTGTAAACAAATCTCATATTTGTTGAGAAAAGTCAATAGTATGTAGAAAAAAAAGTCTATGAACATTTGTATTTTTACAGTGTTTATTTTTGTACTTCATGTGTATATACACAATACAAGTGTATTTACTGTACATGTAAAGTAACTGACAAGAGTAACAAGATTTCACTTTACATTTCATATTTGTGTATTACCACAAATACACAAACAACAAATAACATTCATGGGAAAAAAACAAAACAAACAAATTATTCTTGGTGGACATCTTGTCGCTCACGTTGGTCAGGCCAAAGATTTTCATCAACATCACATCTGATGTTTTCCATTGCCACACACCGTGGAAAAAATCTCCTTGAATGCCGCACCCATCCCCTGCAATGGTCAGCTGTGATGTCCTCACATGCAGCATTCATGGCATCCAACAAAGAAATCTGATTTTGTGGTCTATGATCATACACTTTCCACCTCCATGCTGAAAAAAACTCTTCTATTGGATTTAGGAATGGAGAGTATGGTGGAAGGAATTCCACTGCTATCCTTTCATGTGCAGCAAACCAGTCTCTAACACTGTTGGTTCGGTGGAAGCTGACATTATCCCAGACAACAACATAATTAGGCAAATGTGGTCTAACTAAACCTCTTTCTTGTTCTGGAATCAGGTCTCTGTAAAGTGCATTTAGGAAGGCCAGGAGAAGTTGGGTATTATAGGGCCCAATGTGTGGAATATGTGTGCTCACACCGTTCTCTGAAATGGCAGCACACATTGTAATATTGGCCCCACGTTGGCCTGGTGTGTCAATTGTGGCTCGGTGTCCAATGAGATTGCGACCACGTCTCCGGCCTTTGGACAGATTAAACCCAGCGTCGTCCACAAAAACAAGAATGTGGGTCGTTTCATGTACTTCTAACTCCATGATTCTCTATGAAGAAACACAGAAAAAAATGTAACAGTAAATGTTTTTTCTTATGGGTTTCTGAAACTTACAGTAAAGTAATACAGGCATCTTAGAAAAACAGGAAAACTCACTAAGTGCACACCAATGGTTTACCTGGACATACTGGTACCACAACGTGACTCTTTCACTGTTCCTCTCAAATGGCACCTTATAGAGCTGTTTCATAGTCATCTGATGTCTTTTTAAAACTCTGTCTATGGTGGAAATGCTGACAGAATTTATATTTGCAAAGACATTATTGTCATTTATGATTGCACTTTGGATCTCTCTTAGCCTGATGGAATTGTTGGCTATGACCATGTTGCAAATTTCTTGTTCTTGCAGTTGGTTAAATACTGCTGCTCCGCCACCAGCGCGAGGTTGTCGTGCAGTTCTATAGAATAAACAAATAGACTTGCATTTACCTTTACAATATTGTTGTTTATACTGCAAAAATACTTTACATACTGTAAAACAAAACAAAAAAACATATTTACCTGTTTTCCCTACGAAAGGTTTGCACAGTTGATGACACTGTGGACCTGTTTACATTAGGCTGTACTCTTCGACCAGCCTCTTCCATTGTTACAGTTTTTCTCAATCGATTTGGTACATTTCTCCAAACTCAGGTAACTGCTCTCAAAACAGTTAACACAGCAAACTAAACACACTCTTATGTTGGCGAAACAGTTAAGTATTCACTGCACAATGAAACGCAGCATTTTATTCTAGTAATGCATTTATTAAAATTCAATATTAACACCAAAACTAAAAGTGTGTTCTCTGTTGATTTGATAACAAATTCAGCTGAAGATACACAAAGAAATAAATGCAAATACATGTTTTTCATTAAGTTCTTTAATGATGAGTCCAGGTGTATTACAATGAGTTGTCACCCCACAAAAAAAAAAAAAAAAAATGCAAATAAGTACATAGGTTTAAAAAAAAAAAAAAAAAAAAAACTGCATTCATTGAATCAATTAATTTATTGATCATGCCTCTTAATTACATCTGGCCAGAGAATTTCATCAACATCACAGCAAATGTTTTCACGAGTCATGCATCGTGGGAAAAAACGCCTTGAATGCTGTATCCATCCTTGACATGCTTGTGCCCCAATATCTCCACAGGCCTCTTCCATCGCTTGAAGAAGACTTACTTGGTTGTAAGGGTTGCGGTCATGTACTTTCCATCTCCAAGAGGAGAAGAATTCCTCAATTGGATTCAGAAAAGGAGAATATGGTGGAAGGAACACCATCCTGAAACGTGGGTGATTCTCAAACCACTCTCGCACTAGTGCTGAATGGTGGAATTGGACATTGTTTAAAAAACGTAGGAGCCTTGCTGTGTTGTATGGTCCCAAGACAGCATTGTGTACCACAACACCAGTTGTAGAAATTGTGGCACAGAGAGTGATGTTGCCTCCTCGTTGTCCAGGGACATTGACTGTGTAGCGAATCAGCTCTATATTCTTCCACCATTAGGTAGCGAATCAGCTCTATGAAATATTAATAATCAATCATAACTTGTTATAATCGATTATGAATATTTGGATCAGTTAATCGGGTTAACTTGATGTAGCTACATTAACATTACAACCAAATACTCGGTTCATCCCGTGAACACTCAATTTTGGTTATTAATTAATTAATTAATAGAAATGTACATTTCCGGGCAAGGGAAATGTCTTTCTTACTAAGTATTAAGAGCAAGTAGTCAAAATCTATGATTAGTGACTTTAGATATGAGCTTGAGACACAGACAACTTTACATGTGACATGAACAAGACTTTATTAACTAGACTAAACATTTAAACTACTCTAACATACATATACATACATTCATACAGTTTACCAAGGGAAAGAGGGCTGAAGCAGAATACAGGAAGGCAAGAAGTTATAGCATTGTTTGAAGTTCAGCAGATCAACAGCCTGAGCAAACCATCATATTAGTTCTGACACGCCCTTTTTAGAAAGGGGTTAAGGATACTTAATGTATCAAATAATGAGACTAAGTTTGATACTTGCACGTCCCATTTGAATTAAACTGTCCTGATGCAATTTGTTGAGGCTCCAGTTGATCTTTGATGTTGTCTTGATGAGAGAGAGAACCAGTGGGAGTCAGAGACAAGGCCGTAGCCTGGCGCATGCTTGGGAGTCCTTGGGGCCTTCTAGTTTGGCATCATTCAGCGAGAGAGTGAGAGAGCACAAGGCTCAGAGGACCAGAAAACAAGAGAGGCAGGAAGCAAGAGAGAGGAGAGAGGGCTAAGAGATAAGCGAATAAGAGGGAGAGAGGAAGTGGGCGCAGCAATTTTATACCCTCAGGAAACAGGTCCCACCTCTCATTGGCTCGACCAATAAGAAGGGTTTGAGTTCTAGGCGGGAATTTGGTTTATTGCTCTTTGTTGTAAAATTGCCCATTGCATGTGCAAGAAAGAAAATAGGAAATATACTTGTAATACTAATATGTTGTTGTTATCGACATATCATGTACACAGTCATTGCAATCTTCAAAATACCAAGTTATAGAGACCAAACATGCCACACATATGATTTTGGTTAACCATAGTATGCAAAGTCTGAAACATTAACCCATTAGTTTGCAAGAAAACATAGATCAAGCACATTTAAGGGAAAATGTGAGATGGCACATTAGATACATGTCAATATTTATCACATGGATATATAGAATATATATATAGGATTAACAGGGTTCATTTCTCTTTCTCAGTAAGAGAATGAAGTGAGGGTCAGCACTTCTCTGAACATTCCTTTGGAGGTCGTAAAATTCTCCTTCCATTGGGACAGGAGAATGATTCCTTTGTCAAGGCTCATTTGCATGTTTATGACAGTAAGAGATTTTGGGCTGAATGACTCAAAAGATAGTAAAACATCGTGTAATATCATTCTACAGAGATCTTATATTCGAATTCAGCTCGGACAAATCGTAAGGTTTAATTTGATACCAAGAAAGGTATATTTGGTACCTTTAAAAGTGGGTTTAACATTCTTACACTCAGGCTATTAAATATAAAGCCTCTTATTAGATATAATGAGTTCTCCTACACTACTAAACAATTCTACTAATTTTGATCTACACCAAAATACATAGCACACAGGGATTACAACATATTTCATTAAAACTAAGCCCTTTTAGGCTTTATAAGAAAGACACACATTTTTACGTTCAAAAGTTTCCCCCTTCCGGTCCACACGATAAGCACGTGGTGAGCATGCGGATGTCACATGCGGTTCTCTGTCAATGGTTCATTGTCTCTTTGTCAATACATTTATTGTGCTTGTGGAGACTGGTTGGCGCTATTTCAGTAATTAGGGGAGTTTCAACAGTAAGTTCTTGTTTGTTCGGAACCTGCCGAGTTAATGATTCCTTCATTGATTCCCCCAGTCGCTACACTGTAGCACGACGGCCGATCACATTTCTCCCTCTTCTCCTTTTTTTGTGAAGATTGAAGCCTGCTTCATCAATATACAGGTACTCATAATGAGTTGCACTGCTATCCAACTCCAAGATTCTCTAGAGTAAAAAGAACACAAGGTACAATACAGTAAGTTAGTGTTTTACAGTAATGGCATTGATTGCAGTCAATACTACTGTGAAACTGTGGCTGAAGTTTGAGTTCACACTTTGACGCAGCAGTATACATAGATATGCCTAAATCTTTTCACTTACAGTAGCATGGAATAGTTTGACACATACTTAAAATTCAGAAAAAATATATCTTTGTTTTGACAATAAAAGTGCAGTAATTGGGTTGCACATACTTGAACAACGCAACTCCTTCACTCTAACGGAGTTCCTCTCAAAGGGCACTTTGTATACTTGCTTCATTCGGATTGAATTTCTCCTTAGAACACGATCAATTGTGGAGAGACTGCATTGGTGGATATTGTGGAACAGTTGATTGTCCTGTGTTATCCTTTGCTGAATTTCTTTGAGGCGGAGGGTGTTGTTCTGGACCACCATGTCAACAATGGCATGCTCTTGTTCAATTGAAAGAAGTCTTGTTCATCCACCTGAATGTTCTCGAACTTCAATTCTGAAAAATGTTTGGACAAGCAGGACCATTTACTGTAGAAATCTAGACCTATGTCAAACAAGACTACATGGACTATCATTGTAGAAGTAGAATGATATAGTTACTTACCGGTTTTCCCTCTGAAATGTGCGGATAATTGAAGCCACTGTGGATCTGTTTATATTGGACTGAACTCTCTGCCCAGCTTCTCTCAGTGAGAGACCATGATTTATGACATGTCAACCAGTGTGGCTCTGATTTCATTTGAAACACGCGTGTACCCTATCCTTCTACCGCTCCTCCCTCCTCTTACACCTTGCCCTCCTCTTACACCTTGCCTTACACCTCGCCCTCCTCTTACACCTCGCCCTCCTCTTCCTCTCTGTCCATCTCTTCTTATATGTTCTACTCTTTCTCTTTCCACTATACCATTGCCCTCCAATCTATCCATCTCTTCTCCCTCTACTCCTCTCTCTTCTCCTCTTCCTACATCCTCAGCCCTTCTTTCTCTTTCTCCTACATCCTCAGCTCTTCTTTCTCCTACATATTCAGCTCTTCTTGCTCCTTCTCCATCTCCTCTTCCTCTTCTTTTCCCTCTACCCTGTCCACCACCTCTCACTCTTACACCTCTTCCTTTTCCACTGCTCATTCTTTTTATTGTCTTTTCTCCTCATTCATCTTTGTTCTTCTTCTCTTCCCCTTTTGTAGTTGTTGTAATTAAGACAGCTGTGTGAACAATTAGGAAATTGGCTTTTTCTGTGTTGAGTGGATTATTAACTCATCTATCTACTCGACTATTTTACAATTCATAGAGTTTTGTTTGTTGTGTTTTGAAAATGGTACAAAAATGCTTGTGATCTTTGTGAAGACCAATGAAAAAGCTGCAAAAGTTTTTCCTGGTATATTAAAGATTTGGTTGGCTGTATGAACTGCTGTGATAACATTAGGGAATTTTGTGCACAGTGTTTTGAGAAAATTATGCTTTTGATTTGTAATTTGTATGAAATGAAGGAGAATTAATTATCTGTTTAGGACAATTACGAAGTGTACATATCACTGTGTTAAATGTTTTGAGAGCAGTTACACCAGTTTGGAGAAATGTACCAAATCGATTGAGAAAAACTGTAAACCATGATTTATGACATGATCCACAAGTGTGGCTCTGATTTCATCAGAGACTCTGACTCTTCTATTTCCACCTCTTCCTCGATTATTTCTTCCTCTACCACCACCACGTATTCTTACACGCCTTCCAATTGCTCTTCCATGAGCATGTTGCTGCAGTTCAGGGTTGTGAATGTCCTCCATTCTCAAAAACTTCTACAGCAGTGATTGTGCTGTGGGCAATCTATATATATATATATATATATATATATATATATATATATATATATATATATATATACTCCC
Source organism: Xyrauchen texanus (assembly GCF_025860055.1). Lineage (NCBI taxonomy): Eukaryota > Metazoa > Chordata > Actinopteri > Cypriniformes > Catostomidae > Xyrauchen > Xyrauchen texanus. The sequence goes on along the minus strand of NC_068298.1, from coordinate 12,305,577 downwards.
AAAGTTGATTGGTTAAATGGTTGATTCATATTAGAGGTAATTTGCAATTAGATTGCGAATGCAATTAGAGGTCATGTGCCAATTTAGCAAACATTACAAACAATGTCAATGTCAGATATATTTTAGAATATACATTCATGTATACTAATTATGATAATTGAATAGATCGTTTTGAATGTGATGGCTTACACAATAAAAAATGTCTGAGAAGTTCTGAAGTGTTTGACAGTGTAAGTGAGAATCGAGTCATCAGTTTTGATCAACAAGCCATATGCAATTATTTGTTGTCCAAACTGCAGACAGTTGTATGTACTCTTTGCACACGTGTGCCAAAGCATTTACAAGTTGCTCAAATCAATAAGAAATTCCAATCTGATGTGAAAAAGAAGCGAATTGTTCAGAGATCTGAACTTAATGTTTTGGGAAATAAAAAAAACATTTGAGAACTGAGCCAAAGCAATTGAGAAAAACTGTAATTATCTAAAATACAAACCACTGACCATTTAAATTGTGAGCCTGTACATCTTGAAAGAGTTATAAACAGTTACAGTTCTACAGTGTTATTATGTGCCTAGATAGTCTTTAAAATAAACATTTTGTGAAAGTGGTCTTAAATTTTTCTTTTATTTGGCCTTAAAAAGTCTTAAATGTCATTCCTTCGAACCTGCAGATACCCTGCCTAGGCCTCAGACTGGGCATCAAAGAGGCATAAAAAGACTCTGGACTGCCGTAGAGCCTTAAACTTTAAGTTTTTTTTTTTTTTTACTTTATTTATTTTAAACTTATCCTTCTTAGAGACTTTTATACTCATGGCTTTTGCAATTGCCTTATTTTAGATTATTTAAGACATTACCCATTTGTATTTGATTGTTTACTTCTGCATTGTTTTTCCATCCCTTTCCTTTGGTCCTGACAATGCAAGTAAATGACCAGACCTCTAAAGCTCAAAATCACATAAAGGCAGAATATAAATGATCCAGAAGTCTCCAATGGTTAAATCCATGTCTCCAGAAGCGATATTATACATGTAGATGTGGGTGAGAATCCAATCAATATTAAAGTCCTTTTTTACTATAAATCTTCACATTCTTTAACATTCTAAAAGTGAAAGTGAGTAAATGATGAGAGAATTTTCATTTTTGGATGAACTATCCCATTAATCTTGACAAATGATATATCATTAGAAAGATTTAAGACTCCAGCATTATTATGTGACCACTATTTTCAGATAAAATATGTTACAGTGATAGTCATTTCAAAATTTGTGTCTGGAGTAGGCTACACATCAATCCAGCTGAACAAGCTGGGAGTTATTGATATTTCAAATAAAATGATGCGCCACATACCCATTCATTCATGTTTCATCTGTTTATTTGTGAATATCCAGGGCTTTTAGTACAAATGGTTGAACATTTGGAGAAATATTGATGGATTCTCATATATTTACTTTGACATTTATTTGAGAGAATAACCTGTGTATTATATTATTATTACTGTATTATAATTTGTCCAACATTTTTATTGGCTCACATAACATGTAAGTGTAGTTTCACAGACGGTTCAAGTGTTCAGCATATGAGGTCTGAAGAATGAGCCTACAGCACAATTTAAAATTTTAAGAGTCATAGATTATTGTCATATTGACCAAAGTCACTTATGTATAATGTGTATTTTCACGGTGAGAATTCACTGTGAAGTTTGTCCATGGCATGATTGTTGTGGAGAACAGCTAGCGAACACTGCTATGTGTAATATGCAGAAATCATATAGTTATTCAGCTGATTGTGTCCCATAGATATACGTGTACCATAGATATTAAAGGGCCCTCTAGATTCATGCATGTTACTATCTTTCATAGTCAGATTGCACTACGTTGTTTAGTTCGTCAAGTGTTGGGTTTGTAATCGGAAAGGATATGACACATCATTAATTATCAAGGAGATTATTTTAATTTATCAGGGAGAGATCATATATATGTGGAGCATTATCAGCAAGTAATTATGATAATGAAAACTACAATCCTTAATTGTTTTATCAATAAATATTTATTTATTTGCATATCAGCCTCCCCGGAAAAGTCCCTCAAGAACAGCCACTGGTTAGACTCAACCCTAACCCTAATTTTGGCAAAAGTGTAAATGGTGTGGTTTGGTGCATGCTTTTCAATTAAGGTGCTTTAACTTGAAACTACACCAGAGTGCAGCATTGATCTGCTGCAGACAGTCTCTTCCATATCAGCACGAAGATAGGTATATATTACAGATGAAAATTCAACCCTTTTACGAATCTGCTGTCAGATCTTATTTATTGGGAAATACTGACCACTCTGGAAGTTTGGTGTGAGAACTACACATGGCAGCACATCTGTATTTTATGACTCCTTTATATGGCCAGTTTGTCTCCTGTCAAAACTTGTTTTATTTTTGTCACATCTCTCCAAGGCAGCAAGAGAGAAAGGATATCTCAAAGACACTGAGCTTCTCAATGACATTAGCAGGTGTTGTTGAGATGGCAGAGGAGACAGCAGCTGTCTGTTCTTTCATCAGTATTTTGACAAAGACAGAAGAGGGCTCTGAATCCACACATCCTGTGTCAAAATAAGAAAAGGGCTCTGCAGAAAGACTTTAAATATTATGTATGCATTAAAATCTTATGTAGTGAACTTCAGTGTGTTTACTCTGTTTTTCTTTTTGTATTGTAATAACTAGATTGCATTATAATGCTCCTATAATATTGCATCAATTCTGGAAAAGAGGAAGCTGGGATTCGCTTGACAGAACACGTAGACATTTATTGTTGCACTTTTCAGCATCAAACAATAAGGCTATTCATCCGAAACATTCACTGCACATGCTGCTTTTCAACAGACACGTTCAAGACAACGTCACACACAAAGATATTGCTCATGCGTCTCTCTCCCCATCTGCTCATGTCTCATCTCCTCAAATACTCCCACTGCCCCTCACTGGAACGCGAGACCGGTGTGGCACACAGGTGAAACTAATTTGCACTTATCTTCCCAGCCTTTCTCTGCCCAGATGCCACTCGGCCCAACTGTGCTTGCCACATACCCTCATCTCCAAACTCAGGTTGGGGAATTCTCCAGCCTGCGACCTAATCCCCACCCCTAATTTCGAGGGAGGGAGCGTTGGCGCATCTAGATGGTCTCCGAGTCTGACCTGCCTGGGAGTGGGAACAGGATGGGGGGGTTGGAAAATGGAAAGAGAGAGAGAGAGAGAGAGAGAGAGAGAGAGAGAGAGAGAGAGAGAGAGAGAGAGAGAGAAATAGGACACGCCGTCGACTGCTGTGCTGCTTCCGTCCGCAATGCTGGTTGATGGCACTGGACCCCTCAGCTGTCCCTTTCGATTGCTGGTTGATGCAGCACTCCAGCACCACCGGAAGAGCCCTCCCTCAGCGTCGCAATCCTCAGTCAGCAGTAAGGACTCCTTAATGGTGCATCCCTCCTCCTTCCAGGGTTTTGGCACCAGTGCAAAATTCAGAAAAGGAGGAAGCTGGGACCGGCTTGACAAAACACGTAGACATTTATTGTTGCACATTTCAGTGTCACACAATAAGGCTATTCAGCTGAATCATTCACTGCACGTGCTGCTTCCCGGCCTCGCTCTGCCCAGATGCCGTTCAACCTCGCCATGCTTGCCACACATGGCTAAAGTGAAGATGAATTAAAAAGAAAAAGTTAGGAGAGAGAGAAAGCGGACTCGTCATTGCTGGAACAAGCTGTTTTGGTCCTGTTGAACTGTCTCTGTATTTATTGGGCTCTCAGTTGCTGTGAATCTTATCCTTTTAATGAAGTGTAATTGTGTCATTAATTATTGGTCATCAGTTCAGCCCCCTAAAGATCACCCTCCTCAGGGCAATGAGTGAAAGCATCTGCGATCTCCATTTGAGCTCACTTCATGTTTCTTCATAGGAGAGCTCTTGCCAATGCTTCATTGCCTCATTGCCTCCAATCAATAAAATAAACTGTCTTAAAACAATAAACAACAAAAAAGTAAAGTGGAAAGTTGTGGTAGCTTTAAACTCAGCACATGACAATTCTAGGGCAAAATGTAGGGATCTCACTTTGTGATTTTGTATGCATTGCTAGTGTAAATAGTTTTGAATAGAAGTGAACTTCTGAAGCAGGTTGTTGACTTAAGCAAGGCTTATTGGCATCTCCATTCATCTCCCTCTGTGAAATGCTGTAACTGCATAATCCACCTTGAAGTAGCACCACCCCATACCTTAGCCTCTTTGTGTTGTGGCTTTAGTGCAAGACCGCAATGTATTTTCATGAGAGAGTTAAGTTTCTCTTCACAATACAAGTATTTACAGTGGGGTTTGAAAGTCTTACACCACACAGAAGATCAATAATTGAATCATGTGACATACCAACTCATTTGTACAAAAGTTCAAATTTATTGGCTTCCATAAAAGCACTCAAAATGTTCTAAGGTACATTCTCAAACCATTCTGGGATAACATGGATAATCAGGTTTTGCACACATTTTCAGTCGCCAGTTCGGGTACAAGCTGTCATTAAAGCAAAAAGGGGGGCGTACCAAATATGAAGAAATTCAAAATTCGTGCACATTTTTCAAGGAGGTAGGCTTTAAAACTCCATAGAGCATTATCCTTAACCTCATTTGTTTGGGTGAAAATCAACACAGTTTCATTAGAATTTGAAAGAATAAACGAGATGGTGAATTTGTAAGAAAACATACAACTTTTTCACCATCTCCTTCAAAACCCTCATATTTCATTTCTTACATTAATTACAATCATGGTCATAGGTTCAAATTTATGGTTTGGTTTAGGTATGGGGTTAGTGGTTAAAAGTATGAAATATATCACAAATGTGCATTCTGAATCCTGAAGCTTCACTTTCTTCCATTGTACACAACTGGGCTTTTTTCATTACTATCATGGGTAGGTATAGGGTCTAAGTAAGGTGCTACACTTCTGTAACAATGTCTACAGTTAGGGAAAAGGAGGAAGCGGGTGACTGCAAATCCAACTCAAAGGTATGTTTTATTTCTTTGAAACTCAATATTTATGCTTTTCAATGATCACACACAAACTATGCTTTTCAGCTGACATAAATTCACACAGTCTTTCTCCATTTCGTGTCTCATAACTCTCTCCTGTGACTGGCGTCTGGCTCACTCTTAAAGCCCATCTCCACTCACACTGCAATGACAAACAGCTGTTAGAGAGAATCATTGCTAGGTGATGATCCTTACCGTCTTCTCATCTCTCCATTCACTGACCAGCGCATAACCATGCCCCACCACCAAAACTTCATTGTTAGGTTTACCTTTGCCTCGACACACATTTACAAGGAAGAAACAAAACATCTAGGTCTACAACTAGGACAAGTTGGAAGCGCCTGTGAGTGGTTGGTTTATAAGCTTCATGTTTATGTACAAACAAAGTTGTTATATTTCTTGCAAACTCGCCATCTTACTGTACATACTATTACATTTTTATGAGATTTAGTTGGAGAAAACTTTACTTTTACTGCTACACAATGGACATTTTATCTAGGAAATGCCTCGATACATGTAAGGAGCCACCTAATATCATTTAGCAAAGATGTTGCTACAGTCACATTTAAACTTTCATGAGATCAGGCTGAAAATAGAACCATTTTGAATAGTGGTCTCAGACTTTTGGACTCCAATGTGTTCATGTATCTCTGGGGCATTTAGCAACAAATGGTGCTCAGAATATGGCTGCAGTGTCACTTTGTCCCACTGATACAAACATCTACAATCTGGTTTGCTCCCTCTAGAGCAATTTACGATAAAAAAACACTCTTTATGCAGCCTTTCCAGAATTCTGGGTGAACTAAAGGTGGCAGATGCCAGGTGACCACCCCTGTGCCAATTATTCTATTTATCTAGTCAGTAAGGGCCATCTGATGAACTAGTTTGGTTTGGCCAGTCCAAGGCCAGCTATCCCATCTACACATTGAGACCTCCTGCCATCTGTCTATGTTATGACCTCAGAGTTCAATATGGCCACATCTGAGCTCCTACTCTACCCTTGTTTATCTCAATCTCTCAGAAGAAGGCCACGGTCAACAGGGTCATTTCTGTGATGCAGTATTTTTTTTTGTTGTTAATTTTTATGTTAATATATTATATGCATTAATATACTGGATAAAAAATATGTAAAAACCTTTTAAAAAAATTTTAAGGAAAAATTGGAAGTAATTTTCTTTTATCACAATGAACTGAACATTGGGGAGAATTTTAAATATTTTCACTTCTTTGAATGAGCAGATGTTTAACTAAAGTTCAAAACCCAGGTCTGTAATGACATCATTATTCAGGAAGTGGCATCATTTTGGTGGGAAAACAACAGCTCAAACTTGTGGAAGTACTTGCAATGGATTTTATGAATTGTTTGATATCTTTTGGTATTATTAGCTCAATATTAGCTCTTATATATAGAATATTTTCATTCGTTATCCTGTTAATTTTCTTGCCATTGTTTAATTGTTTGGCAGATGCTATATAATGCAAATAATGGTATATTCTATTTAGAACCCAGTGCAAATAGAGGAAGAAAAAGTTCTGCGCAGAACCGATCTGTTGGTTGTCTTATTGAAATGTCTTATTGGAGAAATTAAATAACAGGTAGACTGAATGTCTTATTCATCACATTTATTTTCATTTTAAAGCAACAGAATTTAATTGCAACCAATTTATCAGCAACAGCGCATGAAAATGAATCCCGCAATATCTGCCTTTGATCTCTCACTTTGAAAAGTGAGAACTTGACAGCATGTATTACACTCCTCCCCTGACTGCAGCTCTAGTCACATCTACTTTCAAGGCAAGGCATTTGGCATCTCAAACGAGCCAATTATTTGCACTCCAACCCCGGTGCAAATAATGGTAGATCCCAATTGCACCCTGGTGCACATAGTGTCAGATAATATTTGCAACCTGGTGCAATTAATGATATACGTATGTTCTTTACACCCAGTTCAAATAGTGTCAAATATTATTTTCACCCCAAACCTGGTACAAATAATGGTAGATTCTAATTACACCTTGGTGCAAATAATGGTAGATACCAATTGCAACCTGGTGCAAATAGTTTCAGAGACTATTTGCAGCCATAAATAAATACTAACATACAGTATGGGCATCACTGCAGTGTTTATTTAGAGTCCCACAGACACACTTCATTAATCCGTAAGCCTAACCTTAACCTTACCTTAGAAAACATAACCTTGATTTTACTAAAGTAACTATGGTTTCCTGCGGGAACGAGTGAGATCGACAGACCCGCCTCCAGAACAAACCCTTTTCTTCACTCCACAAGGTTCACCGTGACCAATTCACTGTGATGAAATCAACATTTATATTCATTTTTAACTATTATTTTAAGTAGTATTAAAGAAAATGTTAAGAGTGGAAACAGGAAATCGGATGGGAAAAAGAGTGGGATAAATGTGGATTTGAACTACGGTGGCTTGGACAACAGTACACATTCAAACACCATCTTCACACACCACCCCACAGCAGTGACATTTATTGGTTAGTTTGTTGTATATTTATCTGGTTCCACCAGACTATTGGGGTGAAAATAGCTGCCCTATGTGGCAGATGCTATTTAGACCGAGGTGCAAATGGACACTCTGTAATTGTTTAATCAAGTTATTATTAATAGAGTTAATGTGCCTGAGCTTGACCAGAGCATATTTCTGAAAATCTGCTGTAACAATTTTATAGAAATACTTCCTTAAATTACAACACAGTCATATTCCTTATTTAAAATTCATAGCGCTGAAATGGTACTGCATAACAGGAATGATACAGCAGCTTTATAAGGACTAGCACCATGGGTCTCATGTGAACATCAAGGTCTCCAGCTGGCATGCTTTTGGCACTGGGTTGAGCACAACAGCTGCTGAGAGAGGAGGCGGCACGAGAGAGTCATTTACAAATAAAGTTAAATGATGAAAAAAAATAACCATTTTGAAGTTTGAGTGAAGGGAAGAGGAAATGTGGGTCAATAATAAACAAAAAAGGCAAACTGGTGTGTTTTTAATTATCTAAATGTATGAAAATCCAGAGTGAGCTTTCTCTGCAGTCCAGTAGGCCTGAAGGGCAGTGGTCAATCTCACATCATTATGAGCTGGGTGAAGATATTCGTCAGCTCTTTGCTCTATAACAGCTGTTGGACATTTTATTATCATCAAGTTTCTGAGCATTTACTGGTAGTCCTGATCAACATTCCTGTCATGAGATATCTGTGTGACAGATCATGAGATATCTGTTCTGGATAACAAATCTTATTTTTTTTATGACACAAAAATAATTTTGCTCTACGGAAACTTGCCAAGGTATTTGGAAAATAATAGTCTCATGAAAATGAAATTGACAAACTATGACATATTTAGTGACTAATTTGCTGTTCCCTTGGTCAAAGTTACAGCCACTAATATTGTTGTATGATTTGCATCACTGTCCATTAGACTGCCAGAGCTCTGATGAATAACATCATTATTCAGTCTCATGAAGCTTCTCAGTGGCTCATAAAAGTCACATCCTCTGAAATTAATCCATAACCTTAACAGGTGGTCTGAGCTGCTAGATTGGAGGCTCTTTTTACATGCTGTTAAAGCAGTCAGCAGCCACTAGCTTTGATCCCCGTTCAACAACAAATCATGCCTTCTGCCTCAGATAACTAAGATGACATGTAAATAATGCGATGACAAATCTCCTGTTTCCTCTCCTTAAAAATGCTGATTTGATCCGGTCAGCCAAAGCCAGATCTGTCACAGCACTTTCAATGTAATACAGTAATGTGAAGTGAGGGAATGTGCCACTTGCATTTTAATTATAGTAATATAATAGAGGAAAGGAAAGGAATTAATTAAGGTGACACAAATACATAAAACTGCTACTTCATTGGCCAATCTGAGCAATTTTGTAACCTTTATTGATTTAATTGTTTTGTGTGTGTCGTACGGAGGCAACACTTGAACCACCAACTGTTATTTTACCCAAAAAGTTGGCAAAAAGATTCAAAATGACGTGGCACCAGGCAGCGCAAGGGGAAATTTGGCTAGATTAGCTAGACGAGATTAATATTTTCAGAGGAAACTTGAGTTAGAAGAAAACTGTATTTGATTAAAAAGTTATCAAATATAAATACAGGTGTGTTGAATAAAGATACCAATGAAAATAACAAAGTATGTCGAAACCTGAAACGTAAATTTACTTAACCTCTTGGGTAAAGCTAGTCCTGTCCAAATAGGTCAAGGCACTATGTCAAAAAGTAATCATCATCGATTTCTTTGGCTGAAACCCAAAGCGTCTGCTCCTTAGTATTGTACTTAAGAAGATCCATTTCACACGTTACATCCTCATGTCCCTTTAGAAATAATGATCTAGACTCCTCATGTTGATGGTGCATGATATTAAGTGTCTTCAGTGTCATAAAGTCTCACATATAATAATTTTAAAAAGTTAACTTTAAATCTTCACAGGTCATATTGAAGGCCTTTCCAAAACTTTTATATCATGTAAATTGGTGTCAGACTCTTTTCTGCTCTGGTACCAATGACTAAGTTCACTATAGTCTATAAACAGTGCTACAACGGGTTAACGCTGAGGTTGATCACACAACACGTATCGTCTTTGTTTAATCAGCATGGGTACATTTCACTTCTGTTCTTGTAGTGCTAATTTAACATTTAAATATTGTTCGCTATGAAAACATTTGCAGGTTAAAAATCTTCTCAAAAGCAATTGATGATTAAATAAAATTAAGCATATGAAATTATTTACATACATTATTTATATAAAACTAGAATTAAAGCTACAAAAGTTGCCTACAGAGCTCGGATATAAAAGGACCAGATATAAAAAAGGTGTGGTTGTTTCCCATACATGGTAATGCCATTGTAGATGTGTATTCCAAGTGGCTCTATATTCTCAGTTTACTGCCGGTCTACTTATTTACAGTGAGGCCCTGTTACACAACACAATTCACTGCCTGACATTTTAATTAGACTAACTAGTGAAGTGAATTAGTCATCAAATAAGTTGTAAATGTAACCTTTGCTCTTGTTCCAGAAGGTTACTAAAGGCATTTTGCACTTGTAGTCCAATGAAAAGCATGGTTTGTGTAACATTAATTTAGGAAGGAAAACAAGCAATAGTCAACCCTCTTACACTTGTAATGGTTTGTGTTATGCCATGTCTTTTAAAAGTCAGTTGGCTCCACTTTCCTCAAACTTTTACTTCGATTTATGGATGCTGGCCAAAGTTTACTCTGTCCACTCCGAAGACAAATAGATGTTCATTCTTTTCCTGTTGTGATGCAATTTCCTCCTTGCAAAATGAGCATGTCACCTCTTAAATTATCTTGTGAATTGCTAGAGTTGTTTCCAGTATACTGTGTCACAAGGCTTAACCTCTAGCACTTTGTGCGAATTGGATGGTGAGGGCTATTCTACATCTAGTTAAAGCTCAAATGGAAAGTCCACAGTACTCATTAGCAGTCAACTCCAAGCAGTCTTACTCTTATTTCTAACTCATTTCAAAGGCTGGTTTAAGCGTGAAGTGGCACTCTATTACAGAGATCACATAGCTCTACTCTATAACTCTTCAACATCCTTCAAAACTTAGGACCGTGATTGTCTTTAGGATTCAGAACATCAGGACCATGGAGTTTCCCAAGGCAATTCTTCTGTCTGAGAACACACATTGTCCTCCCACTCGTCTCCAGAATTATTATGATTTGGCAGTGTTGCAATCAAGGATGCACTTATGGGATGATCACATGCCCCGGGTGCAATCAAACTCAGGACATAACAGAATTTCAGTTTTCCATGATTCTTCCACTTGAACACATGGTGCATGTCATTCTCGTTAAGTAGAGGAATGTATGTTATTACATTGGTATGTGTATCAATCTGCCTCTATGGGAAAATGAAGTAGCGTACTGGGCTGAAAAGACTGTTCTGTATGATAAAACAGTGAGATTGTCATTACTTAAGCTGCAAAATAAATTTAGCAATATGGGTCTGAAAGAGAACTATACAAATCTTTTAAATGAGCTCAGTCTTTTCCTTAGACGCTGGGGAGCTTATGGTCTGGTTTTATGCAACACAAAGATTGGTTTATTCCAATCTTTTCTCTGAGTTGTGAGCCATCACTTTAATGTGTCATATTATCCTTGGCTCCGCAAGGCGTGGGTAAACACGGCCAAATTGCCTTTGCGTCATGCCACTTTTTGGGCATTGACGGGTTGGTTGGTCTCCATGACAACAAAAGCTTGATTCTAAGAAAAACATCCTGGGAGACATCCTATTTAAGGGCAAGATAAAATCAGCTCAGGTAAAATCAGGCAGGCAATAGTAGGCATTCTTTTCCACAATGGCCTTAGAAAGGGTGGGTTTGGAGAACAACCGGAAACGACAGGGTGTCAACAACTTCCTCCCACCAGAGTTTGCTATTCAATCACATATCCCTGCTGTTTACTGCCAAGGATGTTATCCTGATGTGAATAGGCCATTTACAGGTTTTTTCTCAGGTAGTTTGTTGGTATTTGGTGAAGGGAAATCATTTGAAGGTGATTCATCTCTATGCCCACCGAAGTGTTCATATCTGGGTCCTCCAGAAGCACAGTTCCGTCAATCAATCAGAGACTCTGATGAAAGGAACATCCACACCAGGCTGTGCCTGAAATCTGGCCTAGTCTTTTCTAATATGATATAAAACTCCCACAAAAAAATACAAAGCAATCACATTAGAAATTTACTCAATGCTTTAGAATGTTTGTGTGCACTAAAACTAAGCCCATTCTGCCGAATTACTTACACGTTCCATCCCCCACCAGAATTTATTTTTACATCAGTTCAAATGTAAATAACCAGAGCCGTAACAAGGAATTCTGGGCCCCCTGACTGTACATTGTTCTGGGTCCTTTTCATAAAAAATAAAATATATAGATTACATTTTGTTGTTGGGGCCCCTGGACCTTTGGGCCTCTAGAATAATTTCCACCTTTCACCCCATTAGCTTAGGCCCTGTGAACAACTTTCCCTCTGGTGCTACTGATAGAATGTTGTGCAAGCAGCCTCGGGGCACGATGCGAATTACAGGGGACTTTTTTGCTATTTTGTGAATAACCTGACACAGATGTGAGCAGAACCGCTCATGTTTGCTGTCCGTCTCAGCATGCGCTTCAAGCACAGTAATTGTGAGCATCCAGCCCTTGCTAAAACACCATCCGCACACCCCTATACATGCATATACGTTCAACAACACTTCCAGCTTTGGCCTTTAGGGACATTGATTTAAAAGCATAGGCCGATTTCGGAAAAGTTTCCGAATTCACAGTGTGATTAGTCTGAAATATAAAGGTTCATCAACAATTTTGGTTCTGTGTTGGTTAGCCACTTTTTGTCCTAGATATAAAACCTGGATCTTGATTTTAAATGAAGTTATTGCCATTCCTTTCCCTGAAAATACGACTCCTTTCTATGTAAATTAGGCTCACTGTTGATTGCCCTTCATTCACAAAAATTGCCTGGCACAATTTAGATCGCGCTATTATCGGCAAACAGAAGTAGGCAGTAAAATAAATTTTATTTAAAAGAGATGTTTGTGAATATTTTCAACCGATCAGCAGTAATTAAACAAATAATCATTAAATGATGGAGAAGAGAATAATAACCTGGTATATATCCAGATGCGTGGTGTTGTCAAGCACTGTATCTGTATCAAAGTGATTATGTTCAGCGTTTGGAATCGAACCGCAAGATTAGAATTGTGCATGCAAATTGCATTCAGCAGTGAATGAATCACCATACAATATGTTCCTAATAGTATATTAATAGTGTTTTATTTTTTAATGGTCTATTCTTTAACCAGTACAATGAATGCTAATAAAAAGCATTTATTAAAATGGCTATATTTATAATATTAGTAATATTAGTTCCCTATCTGTCACTCACTCGAAGTTAAGCACTGTGCCACTCACTGGCCGCAAAGAACCCCAAGAAGGCTTCAAAGCACCCCTGAGACGGGTAGCCCCGGGACTCAGGAACTGCACTGCGGGAGATGGTAAGCAGACCACTCCCTCCCCCATCGGAGGATCGATTGGAGAATCCTTGGTTTCATTTGACTTTTGTTTTGCCACACGCCCAACGGGCTGCGGTACTCACATTTTCTATAAAAGAGCAATTTCCTCATTCCCTGGGCTCAGTTTCCGGTCTCCCCGGCCTATTTTCTATTTTCCTTATCACGGTCACTGCTATCTTTGGCAGGTACGGTGCCCTTGAACCGGGCCTCTTGCTTCTGCACGCCCAGCTGTGGCACAAACCCGCCCCCGATGTGATGGTCTCCACGGGCTTCGAGGATGAAGATCATCCTCCCCCATCCCAGGCTGTTCCGGGAGCGGTCACAAGGAGCCAGGTAAGTGCCCGCCCGCTGGTATGTCCGACGCAGTAGTTCCTTTGGTCCCTCTCGCACGGAGCTTGGGGGCATGGCTTGGGCTCCCCAACCCGTCGCGCTGGTTAATCAGGAATATGCGATTCAGTTCGCCAGGCATCTGCCCAGGTTAAACGGCGTCCACTTCACTGCTGTGAGAGGCGAGAACGCCGCTGCCTTGCACATGGAGATTGCCACCCTTCTATGGAAGGACGCAATAGAGCCTGTCCCTCCAGCCGAGATGAGGAAGTGGTTTTACAACCCCTACTTCATCGTACCCAAAAAAGGCAGCAGGTTGCAGCCATCTTGAGCACTGCACAGACTCCCATTCAAGATGCTCATGCAGAGACGCATTTTAGCAAGCGTCCAACATCAGGATTGGTTCGTGCCGGTAGACCTGAAGGACGCAGTCGGTGCTGCACTGCCTGCATGCGTTCAGACAAAATACGCTGGACCCACTGAAATCCTTTCAGAGACCCCTGGGGTATATGGCATCCTCAGCGACGGTCAAGCCGCTCAGGTTGATGCATATGAGACCACTTCTGTACTGGCTACAGACCCGAGTCAAGAAACGAGCATGGCGCCACGGCACATACCGCCTACTCGTCATGCAGGCTTGTCGCCTTCTATTCAGCCCATGGTCAGACCTAGCATTCCTATGGGCAGGAGTTCCCTTAAGCCAGGTCCCCAGGCACATCATGGTTATGACAGATGCCTCCCAGTGGCTGGGGCGCCTTGTGCAATGGGCACTCAGTCGGGCCCTTGGACCGGCCCGTGACTGCGTTGGCACATCAACTGCCTCGAGTTGCTGGTGGTAATACTTGCCCTGAGGAGGCTACTGCCATTTGATCTGGGGCAAGCATGTGTTGGTCCAGATGGACAACACAGCGACAAATGCATACATCAACCGCCAAGGCGATTCGGCTAAGCACAGGTAGACCTGTTTGCTTCCCCAGAATCCTCCCACTGCCCACTTTGGTACTCTCTGACCAAGGCTCCCCTCGGCACAGATGCCCTGGTATACAGCTGGCCAGTGGGGCTACACAAATTCCCCCCAGTGAGCCTACTTGCACAGACATTGTGCAAGGTCAGGGAGGATGAGGAGCAGATCCTCTTAGTGGCCCCTTACTGGCCCTCCCAGACTTGGTTCTCTGACCTCATGCTCCTCGAGACACCCCCCCGCATCTTCCTTGGGCAGAGGGCCCTATCTCCCTGGTCACCGTGTTTGTAGTAACTCTTCCCCTCCTTGGGTAGGATCTACCTCTGCACCGCTTCTGCTTCGACCCGGTAAGACTGTGTATTATTCTGGGGCCGGGTGTGGTCTCTGCGGTGTCCTCCTCTTTGGAGGGAGCGTCGAGTGAGTGACAGATAGGGAACATCGTGGTTACTGATTTAACCTTCGTTCCCTGATGGAGGGAACAAGACGTTGTGTCTCTCTTGCCACAACACTGAACCAACCGCTGAAATGGCCGGGTCTTTGGCTCGGCTCCTCAGTGCGAAACCTGAGTGTGTGTTTGCAAGCGGCACTCCTTTTATACCCATATATCCGGAGGAGTGGCATGCAATTTCCACATGCCAATTCTCATTGGCATTTTCTCAAAGATCCGAGATTTCTGGGCTCCCAAGGGTGACCCCTAGTGTCAACTCATCGACACAATGTTGCGTTCCCTCCATCAGGGAACGGAGGTTACATGAGTAACCATGACGTTATATTGGTGTCTTGAAGCATTAGAAATGGCTATAATAAATCTTAACATGAATATTAATAATACAAAAATTATGTTATCATATAAAACTCTGCTATGAATATGGAATTTATTATTTTGTACTCCTTTATGTTTTGGGTGCTGTACTTGTTAAACACTATATAATTCATTCAAGAAAGCTTCAAGGAGTTTTATTGCATTAAGACCCCCTCCAATTAAAATTAAATTTTTAATCTTGTTTACATGTCCACATGATGTTTTATATATGCTAGAAACAAGGTAATCTGTGCCCCTTCCCTATTAAAATGTACAGTTTAGAATTTGTTGTGGGGCCCCTAGAATCATTACCACCTTTCACCCCACTAGCTACGGCACTGGCTAGAAGACATACCATGAGTCAACGCCATGCCTGAGCATTTTAACTTTGGAACTGCAGTGTACTAAAGACAGTCTCAAAAACAAGGATTCAGACAGCCAGGGTTTCATACTTCACAAACCTAAGGAACAAATCCCATCAGCTTGCGTGGTGTAACCCGCACACACACACACACAAGACGAGACAGTCACAATGTAGATGAAAAACTGCTTTATTCGTGAATAAAGCAGTGCAGGCAAAAGTACAAACAGGGTAAATCCAGAGAGAGTAGTCGAGGGAAGCGTAGGGTCAAAAGCCGGGGAATCAAAGTACAAGGAGGGCGATGAACTAGACAAGACTAGCGGGAACAAAGACAGAGGGACAAGAGGAATAGGGGGCTGGCAAGCTAAGAGGTAATCAAATCACAGGGGGGTCAGAACTAGACGAAACTAGCAGGGGCAAAACTAGACGAGACTAGCGGGGGCATAGGTACGGGAAACTAAACACAATAACCAACCCAATACAAACGGAAGGATAGTGTATTTATAGGGGCGAGTGCAGGTGTAAACAATCACAGGTGATAGGGACGAGTGCAAGTGTATACAATGTGTGGGGATTGGAAGCGCGTGAGTGCAGGTGGTCATAATGTTCTGGCTGAAGCAGGCATGTGAGCCAGAGGGGGGAGATAGTTTACGAGCGAGAGCTCGTAATAGCAAAACCGGGCGTGGAAGCCCGAGGGAGGAAAAAGAGCGTACAAGCTCAAGGGGGGCGGAGCGAGGGAGCGGGAAGCGAGCACGCTCGCGGAGTGCATGTGTGCATGCTCGAGGAAGCGGAGATGGGGCAGAGGAGCGGGGTTCCTGACAGTACTCCCCCCTCTATAACGGACGGCTCCTGACGGCCGCGCTCGGCTGCTAAGCTCGAGGGAACAGAACGAGCGTGTGAGCTCGCGGGGGGCAGAACGAGCGTGTGAGCTCGAGGGAACAGAACGAGCGTGTGAGCTCGAGGGGGTAGAAAGAGCGTGTAAGCTCGAGGGAACAGAAAACCCACAAAACACACAAACAAAATGAGGGCAGTCCAAGGGGGATAGAAGGTACAAAATGGAAATAAAACAGTCCATGGGGGTCAATGGGCAGTTCAAGGCAATGTCAGGAGGAACATAGCGGACAGGCGGGTGGTCGGGAGATCTAGGGGGCAGCCGTAGGGCAGAGACTGGGTCAGGGGGTCTGGAAGGCGACTGGAGGACAGGGACTGGGTCTGGGGGTCTGGAGGGTGACCACCGGACAGGAATAGGGTCCGGAGGCCAGGGAAGAGGGTCAGGAAGTCCGGGCTGAGCCGTGAAAGGCGGAGCCATCAGAGGCGGCACCGTAGGCGGCTCTGGAGGTGGGGTTCTGGAAGGCTCTGGAGGTGGAGCCGAAGGAGGCTTTAGGGGCGAAGGCCTGGAAGGCTCTGGAGGTGGAGCCAAGGGAGGTGACGTCGTGGGAGGTTTCCGAGGCAACGGCCTGGCAGGCTCTGTAATCTCGGGGGGTAGAGCCGTAGGAGGCTTGGGAGGCGGAGCCGCAGGAGGCTCGGGAGGCGAAGCTCTAGAAGGCTCTGGAGTCTTAGGGAGCAGAGCCGTAGGAGGCTCGGGAGGTGGAGCCATAGGAGGCTCTGGAGGGGAGCTGTAGGAGGCTCGGGAGGCAGAGCCATAGGAGGCTCGGGAGGCAGAGCCGTAGGAGGCTCGGGAGGCAGAGCCGTAGGAGGCTCAGGAGGCAGAGCCGTAGGAGCCTCTAGTGGCCGAGCCCTGGAAGGCTCGAGAGGCTTGAGGGGGGGAGCCATGAAAGACTCGAGAGACGAAGCCCTGAGAGGCTTGAGAGGAGGAGGAGCCATGAGAGCAGTTCAAGGCAATCTCAAGAGACTCGAGAGACGAAGCCGTGAGAGGCTTGAGGGGTGGAGCCATGAGAGGCTTGAGGGGAGGAGGAGCCCTGAGAGACTCGAGAGACGAAGCCGTGAGAGGCTTGAGGGGTGGAGCCATGAAAGACTCGAGGGGAGGAGGAGCCCTGAAAGACTCGAGAGGGGAAGCCCTGAGAGGCTTGAGAGGGGGAGGAGCCCTGAGAGACTCGAGAGGCGAAGCCGTGAGAGGCTTGAGGGGTGGAGCCATGAAAGACTCGAGGGGCGGAGCCCTGAGAGGCTCGAGGGGAGGAGGAGCCCTGAAAGACTCGAGAGGGGAAGCTCTGAGAGGCTTGAGGGGTGGAGCCATGAAAGACTCATGAGGAGAAGCCCTAGGAGGCTTGAGAGGGGGAGGAGCCCTGAGAGACTCGAGAGGCGAAGCCCTGAGAGGCTTGGAAGGGGGTGGAGCCCTGAAAGACTCGAGAGGAGAAGCCGTGAGAGGCTTGAGGGGTGGAGCCATGAAAGACTCGAGAGGAGAAGCCGTGAGAGGCTCGAGAGGAGGAGCCTTGAAAGACTCTGGAGGAGAAGCCCTGAGAGGCTTGAGAGGTGGAGCTCTGGGAGGCTCGAGGGGTAGAGCTCTGGGAGGCTCGAGAGGAGGAGCCTTAGGAGGCTCGAGAGGAAGAGCCCTGGGAGGCTTGAGAGGAGGAGCCCTGGGAGGCTCGAGAGGAGGAGCCCTGGGAGGCTCGTGAGGCAGAGGCCGCGAGGGCTCTGAGGGGCGAGCAGAGGCTGGCAGAGCCGTGGAAGACTCTGAGGGCGGAGCAGAGCCCGGCAGAGCCGTGGAAGACCCTGGGGGCGGAGCAGAGGTCGGCAGAGCTGTAGAAGACTCTGAGGGAACCTCTGCGGTCTTGAGCACAAGACGAGACTGGGGAGAAGGGGCCCTCTTCCTTCTCTTACGTCTTCGGCCAACAGGGGACGTGGCCATGGGGATGGTCGAGGCTACAGGCCCTGGCTCGCTGACCGTGGCAGACATGGGCGCTGGCTCGTTGGCCGTGGCGGGCATGGGCGCTGGCTCGTTGGCCGTGGCGGGCATGGGCGCTGGCTCGTTGGCCATGGCCGCATGGGCGCTGGCTTGTTGGCCGTGGCGGGCATGGGCGCTGGCTCTCTGGCCGTGCCAGGCTTCGAGACTGGGGCCGTTACAGGCTTCGGGACTGGGGCCGTGTCAGGCTTCGGGACTGGGGCCGTGTCAGGCTTCGGGACTAGGGCCGTGACAGGCTTCGGGACTAGGGCCGTGACAGGCTTCGGGACTAGGGCCGTGACAGGCCTCGGGACTGGGGCCGTGGTAGGCTTCAAGACGGGGGCCGTGGTAGGCTTCAAGACGGGGGCCGTGGTAGGCTTCAAGACGGGGGCCGTGGTACGCTTCAAGATGGGGGCCGTGGTATGGAACGCTGGTTCAGTTTCTGCCTCCCCCACGGTAAACGAGGAACTAGCGTATAGTAGGGCGAGGTCAATAAACTGAGCCAGGTTAAGGGAGCAGCTACCACCAGGCATTAATGATGAGGTTGGCTCATTCAGTCCACATTGAAAAATGTCTTTCAGAGCCACCTCATTAAAATTCACCTGGTACGCCAGGACACAAAAATCCATAATATAAGCCTCCAAGGATTGGCTCCCCTGGCGCAAACCCACGAGTCGGGCTGCTGGCTCCATAATGCCAAGGGCGGGGTTATGAGTTACACAACCACTGCCTTGCTTGGAAAACTCTAGGTAAGCGCCCGAAGAGCTCACGGTGCTCAGAAATGCGCTGGGAGCATAAACGGGCTCAGGGACAGACACAGGTAGAACAGGGTGACAAAAATCAAACAAAGTGCGTACCTGCTGTCCCTGGGCCGTGAGTGCGTGGTCATCTCTCCCAGCCGCAAATCCGCGCACAGAACGCGCCACGAAAATCCGCTCTAGAGAGCTGCGCGAATCCGTGGAGTGACGCATTGTGACTGTCTACGGTGAGGTTGGTTATTCTGTAACCCGCACACACACACACAAGACGAGACAGTCACAATGTAGATGAAAAACTGCTTTATTCGTGAATAAAGCAGTGCAGGCAAAAGTACAAACAGGGTAAATCCAGAGAGAGTAGTCGAGGGAAGCGTAGGGTCATAAGCCGGGGAATCAAAGTACAAGGAGGGCGATGAACTAGACGAGACTAGCGGGAACAAAGACAGAGGGACAAGAGGAATAGGGGGCTGGCAAGCTAAGAGGTAATCAAATCACAGGGGGGTCAGAACTAGACAAAACTAGGAGGGGCAAAACTAGACGAGACTAGCGGGGGCATAGGTACGGGAAACTAAACACAATAACCAACCCAATACAAACGGAAGGATAGTGTATTTATAGGGGCGAGTGCAGGTGTAAACAATCACAGGTGATAGGGATGAGTGCAGGTGTATACAATGTGTGGGGATTGGAAGCGCGTGAGTGCAGGTGGTCATAATGTTCTGGCTGAAGCAGGCATGTGAGCCAGAGGGGGGAGATAGTTTACTGGCGAGAGCTCAGTAGCATAAAACCGGGCGTGGAAGCCCGAGGGAGGAAAAAAGATGCACAAGCTCAAGGGGGCGGAGCGAGGGAGCGGGAAGCGAGCACGCTCGCGGAGTGCATGCGTGCGTGCTCGAGGAAGCGGAGATGGGGCAGAGGAGCGGGGTTGTGACATGTGGTGGGGCTTTCCATATCAATAGCAAAAGTTGCAAAGTTGCGAAAGGACAAATGGTGAGTCTTTGTGTATTACTAAAGGATCTGAAAATATGAGATAAATTGGTGCAGTTTATTTGGAAAAATCATAATTTTCCAGCAAAACTTCCAGAGAACACTTAGGTTTGCAGTAGTCATTTTCCAGAAAACTGTTTTGAAAGCTTTACCCAAAAATAGATGGGTTTTGCCACTAAACTTATATCGAAGCCGAATGTGGTTCCATCAATTTGTCCTGGGGATGCCGAGTACGAGCCAAACATGTTGGTCAACCGGTACGTTTCTTTTTCTTGTGTTATATCAGTTGACTGTGTCCAACAAATCTGCAGTGTGCTAGATAAAGTTAGCCACCAAATGCTGACAGGACATTTTATATGGCCTGATTATGTTGACGGTGAACGTTACGGCAAACGTTGCTAAAAACATATACAGTACATATTGTATATTATGATGTTCGTTATGATGAACTATGCCTTTCTCCAGAGACTTTCTATGGTGTTCAAAGTGTTTCTTCCTAATGGCACATCTGGATGTTTATCTTTGCAAGCTAGCTAATTTGTCAGATGTGGCGAATGGTAACAAGGTTTGTCTAACATTAGCAAAATATTATAAGCTGTTTGATAACGTATTCAAGCCGAAGGATCATGTTATCTATTACCGTTACGTAACTTACATTTCTAATGTTGTAGGGAGTGATACATAAAATATATTACCATTGTGATACATCGACTTGCATGCAACCCTATACAAGTTGCTCTTCTTCTTCCTCTTCTTCTTCTTCTTCAGAATCAGAATCAATTTCTGGTTCGACCATATATGGCTGAATTATTCCAATATTACCACTTGCCATTGCATAGCATTTAGTTTAGTACTTTTACAGTGAACAGAGTAGAAGTTGAGCAGGTAGCCCAAGCTGCAGATGAGCAGTGCAGGGGTGAGAGGAAATGGGGCGGGACTAATTTGCATATTCATAGATCCGTGCATACTAAATGAGGTCAAATGTGTGGAGTTATATCTAAGCCATTTAAAGGCATGAAGGGATTATTTTCATGTAAAAAAACTTTTAAATATGTAATTTTGTTTAACAAAGACAAGTTTTTTGGGGTTAAACCAGTCACTAGAGGGATTTTAAGGTTAGCCTTAGACAGCATGCCCATTGAATACCCACAGAACATGGCAAAAGTATGCAGAAAAAAAAAGCGATGTCTGTTGCCCAGAGTTACCGTGAAGACTTAATACGCCACCGTGCATAAAACACAACAGCAAACACAATCATGCAAAATGTCAAAGCTGCTCTTTTCCTTTAAAATGAATGGTGACCATGGCTGTCCTTGGTCCTAATCCATTCATAATTCCATTTAGCTACTGCTGAAAATGCAGCAGTAGCTAAATGGAGCAGCATGGAAATTTTTCTTGATTGAACATTCTGCTAAATACCTCCATTTTATATCTCGGCATGCCAAAAATAACCATTTTGTCAGCCTGCCAAAAATAACCATTTTGCAGCTTGCAGCTAAACAAATCTCATATTACAGCACTGACATCTCTTTGTCAATACATTCAACTGAACCGCCCAATATCTTTTTCCACAATCAAAGCGTTATGTGCTGATTGATTTTCACACTTTAACTACACATCTGTGCTTGAGGGATGCATAGAAAGCTCTACACGTCATTCCATTAATACAGGAATGTTTCACTACAACTGAAATAGTAGAGGCAAATGACAAAAGTCATTTTCAGCAGTAGCTACTCGTGGAAACCCCACCACTCTACATATATCAAACCATATTCCGTCTTTTCCAAATTTCTGAAACTTTTTAAAGAAAACTGGGTGCACATTATCGCTTTATTAATTTTTTTTATGAAAGTTTATTAAACTTATTTCCCATAATTGCTCTCACTCAATGGGCATCATTGGCTCTGATCAATAAACATTTCCCTATGCCAGTATACAACACACTTCATCCTATGATTACATTAAATTGAGTGAAACTGTGGCATTACGTGCTAGAGTGTACTTCTAAGCCACTGCATGACTGAAACTGACATTTGACATTAGGTAAGGTCTCTGATTTCAAGTGGTCTATAAATTATGTAACATAGCCTAGGGCTAGGAAATAATGTAATCAGCATATCACTAATTCCACTTATTTGACTTATTCTAAAATCGTTTGAGCTGCTCCTTGTATCCCTTGTGGGACAGAATTCTGTGCACACATTGGGAGATCTCCCAAAATCTGATTTCCCATTTAGGCTTAGTAGTGATTTTCCATTGAACTGCAAATCAATTATCTTAATTAACAACTGATTTGTGTGGCATAATTTATGGCAGATATTAGAAATAGGTCAAAGTATCGATCCGCTGGGAGCCACGTTTTGGCCAGGCATCAATGATATGAGTCAGGGAGTGGCACAAATAGATGGATACAGCATTGATCTGGGGACCACTGGCCCTTGAGTGGAATACATTCAGCAGAGATACTGAGACTTAATGCAGTGTCACTCGACCCTCACAAAACTGCCACCTGAATCATTTCCAGATGGCGCAAAGACAGATTCCCGTGAGAGGAAGTAGAAAGCATTGTCAGAATGTTACTGTGTGATAATGCTTGATTTAGATGTGCATAGTTTACCAGAAGATATGTTGGGACAGAGTGACTTTTCCTGCTCCATCTCAGGCAAGTGTTTTTAATTAGTACTATCCTCAGTTTGAAACAACACAGTTTTTAAAATAGTCACAGTAATGGAGAAAGTTAACTTCTGGAAATATTTATGTCAAACCTAAGTGACCCATTAAGCCAAAAACATTTCCTGTGTCGAGAACATATTGTTTCGTAAGTCATTGCATTTGTGGGATCAACCTTTAGCTAACTCTCAAGGAACATCAAACTCTGAAACTCAAATTCAAGACTTCTTATGGAGCTTCTTCACACCAGTGCCATCTTTGATTTTTAATGGGAATGACAACAAGGCTGTGAGGATTAGATTATAGAAGGAACAGATCTCTTCAAAGGCATGCATGGTATAAAGCTGCATAAAGTTCCTAAATCACTTCTGATTTACCATAGCTCTTGTTGTCTGGAGTTATTTGTATACTGAATGTACTTGGACAGATATTTTAACAATGTTTTGTCCGTGTAACAATCCAAAAACACTTTAAACTGCAGTACAGCCCATTGACTCTGTCATAAATCTGAACCCTGTTGAGACTTTGCAGGATTCACTTGTTAAATTTGAAAATGGACATTAGGCAATAGTTTGCTTGAGAGACATACAGCCTTTATTTAGTTAACAATGATTATTTATGAAGCTTAAAACCATGCCGGTTTCTGAAAATCAGTTCCATAAAATTTTTTAATATAAATATGGAATAACATAAATGGAATTATGGGAATTATGTTGTAACTAAAAATCCAAAATAAATCAAAACTGTGTTATATTTTAGCATATTCAAATTATTCACCCTTTGCCTAGATTTTGCAGACATATACTCTTGACATTTATATGTCAAGAGTATATCTCAACCAACTTTGAGTTATCACCCTGGGATGCTTTTTAAACAGTATTGAAGTTGTTCCCATCTATGTTAGGCCCTTATTGGCTGCTTTTCTTTATTATTTGGTCATCAATTTCAAAAACTTTTTTTTTTAAATTACATTTTAGTTTTATAATGAAATACAATATGGTGGCAAAATTATATTTTTGTCTACAAAACTAATTTCAAACAGTTGAGCATACACCTTCAGATCAAAATATTTTTAAGATCATGAGAAACATTTCAGGCAAGTGTTTCAAAACTTTTGACTGGTAGTGTATATATGAACCACATAATTTTCTGATCCATTAATGGTTTTTGATTTTGCATTTTTTTCTCCAATGCAGATGCAACTCCATGCTAAAATATTCTTACAGTGTTTCCTACACAGTGACACAGCAACAATGCTATTGAATAAGCAGCGCAAAACAAAACCAGTGCATCTATTGTGATTAAAATCCCCAGTCTAGGTTGAGGTAAACCATAACAAAAGGTAAAGAAGTCCTTTATGAATAAAAGGAATCCTGGAGTCCTGTGTCCTGCTCTCAAACACACACACTGAATCAGATATCAATGATTTGTTTATTTACAAAACAAAAGTAAAGGGGAACAGCAGAAACTTCAGGAGGGGGAAAGGCCAAAGCAAACAAAACAGAACCATCTAGAGGGAAAAGTCTTACCTGACGTTTCAAAAGAAAAAATTAAATGATCAAAGGCTTGCATCCCTCGCTGGCCACACACAGGAGAAAAAGTAGGTAAAATGAAATGGCACCCACCTCCCTACAAAAGCTCCCAATAGTAGCTAACAACATTAAGCAGTACAACAATACCGATTAACACTTTTATACAACACTTAATAGCTATAAAACAAGTCATGAGACACAAAGCAGCTCCACACGTCTGAGATGAGAGAGGGGAGTCAGAGAATGGCGTTTCCCAACAGCTTTTATCCCCACAGATCACAGCCAGACCAATCCAGGCACCTCTCTTTAGTGGTCTCACCAGGTAGTCATTAGATTGATAGAGCCAGCAAGAGAAGTAACAGAAGGCAGGGAAAAATCGTGCACACACAAAAGATATTCCCACCCCAAAATACACATCCAAAACAAATTATATAAAATGCCCACTTGAATACATCTTAGGACATAACAGTATCTGATTCCAAAATGAATGACTCGGACAGATATTATGAAGCGGATCATTTGAATCTACAGCACAAAACATACAGCGTGACCAGTGGAACCAGAATCCAGAACAAATCTGTTGAATCGGTTCTTTTGAATCTACATTGGTTTTATCGTACAACGTTGGTGGAATGACCTTGCCAACTCCATCCGTGAAGTTGACTCACTTTCTGTCTTCAAAAAATGGCTAAAAATCACATCTATTCCATGAGCACTTAATCAGTCACTAAATAAATAAATAAAAAAGAACAATAATTTTTTGCACTTTAATCTGTCTTGAATACTATTATTCTAATGCTAGTGAAACTTGTAAAGCAGCACTTTCCATACCACTTTCTCCTTAAAGGAACAGTTCACCCAGAAATGAAAATTTGCTGATAATTTACTCACCATCAGGCCATCCAAGATGTATCTCTGTTTTTTCTTCATCAAAACAGAATTTAAGATTTTTAGGATTTCATTTCAGGCCTCCTCCTTTAAACAATGCAAGTGAATGTACTCCATTTTTTGATGGGTCCAAAATGTATATTTAGGGTGCTGTTTTGCCTGTTACCTCTTCTTCAGTTTGTGAAGATTCTCTTCTGTGTGATATCACCTGTACCATTGATCTCACTGTGTAAATCATGTGAATCTCAGTAAATGCTCTTGCACTTGGTTTCACTAAGAACTTGTGTGGCTTGAATTCTTGACAGTCATATAGCCTATATACGTCTGCTAAATTAAAAGCTCAAGTAGATAACACAATGGCATTGCTCTGAAATAAAGTACAGCTATTTACTGCAGTAATATATGTTTTTATTGTTATTTGGGAAAAAAAAATATTTTATTGTTTTGGACTGTTTTGGTTCGTGAACGGCACTTGGTCTGTGGTCTGTGCAAGTTTCTCTTGTAAACAATGACGCAGTTCCTGCCTCCTCCTCCACATGACGAGTGACCTTACCAATGAGCATACATCATCCCTCTCATGAGCGCATGTCACAGAGATGTACAGAAGCGAACATTTGTAGTTAAAAAGTATGTTAGTATTGTTTTGTTTTTAAAAATAATCGATCGACTGGATTCAGAAGAACTTTATTTGTTGTGTGGATTATTTTGATGCACCCTATATATGCATTTTGGACCGTCAAAAAAATCGAGTACATTCACTTGCATTGTTTAAAGGAGGAGGCCTGAAATGAAATCCTAACAATCTTAAATTCTGTTTTGATGAAGAAAGAAACTCGGATACACCTTGGATGGCCTGAGGATGAGTAAATTATCTGCAAATGTTTATTTTTGGGTGAACTATTCTTTTAAGATGATTCGCTTATAATGTATTCCACTTTGTAAGTCGCTTTGGATAAAAGTGTCTGCCAAATAAATAAATGTAAATGTTTATCAAAAATCATACAGCATTCCTTCAGAACAAATCACTTTTATCAGCCAGTACTTTTTAGTGAATCAAAAGGGTACCGGTACTAAATTGCAAGTCATTAATTTCTTGGTGAAATGATCAAAAGATTCAGAGAAATGACTATATGATTGTTGATCTGATAATGTGTACTTTAAGATACACATTGAGAGTTTTGTTTTAATTACTGGTATTTTATAAAAATGAATGAATGATTAAAACATCTTAATAAATAGTTTTTTTTAATCTCTTTGAATAGGTTAAAATTGAAAATAATCTCATCGTTTGGTAACAGTCTTTTGAGAGCAGTAAATCCAATAAGAATGGCTTATTTCTTATTTACAAATATGTATTCCTCCATAGGACAAAAATAATTGGTAATGGAACCATCAAGGAACTGAAATCATTGAGGAATCAGAACAAGAATCATTAAATTCCATGCGTTTCCCATCCCGGCTATAGACTGATTCATGCAGGACTAGAAGATATTTGGCTTTGTGATTCAGCAGGTCATGTGAGTTGCCTGCTGTTTTACCCTATTGAAAAGTCCATAAGCTAGACATTTCAGCAGGGAAGGAGATCAGGTCCTCCAATGGTGAGGGCAGTGGACCAAGTATTTGTTTAATGGTCAAGTGCATCCAGTACGTCATGAGGATAAAGAACATGACCTTTTCTCTAGCCTGTGGAAAACCTACACTTTCTAAGGATGCTTCCCGCTGTCACAGCCAATACCATGTCTGGGCCTCATTGTGGCACAAAATGCTTTGGGTTTTTTTTGCCTTCAATTCAAGCCTCTTTTTTCTTTTTCCCACTCTGTGCCTCCATAACCTTAACAATGTAATTTTCCCAGAGATGTTTCTATTTTTAAACTAGTTCTCAAAGTGGCCTCATTCAGAGTCTGAACATAACCACTGCGGCATATCAGTATATCAGAATTAAGATATTTTCAGTGATTACTTAAGATTCATATTTCAGAATTTTACAAATCAATGAATGTTTTTTCTCTGCATGCAGATTAGTGTGGAAATTGGGCATAAAAGAAATGGAAGGCATTCAATAAGGCACAGCTGTGGCAATCAGATCACCCCTACTGTGAACAGCTGGGGTGCTGCTTTCATAATAGATACCTACAGAACTGTATCTTAATCAAGACTTTTAGGGAAACTCACCCCTTCATTCATCAGAGCTGTATGCTCAGACCTCATATCCCATAGTTAATAATCAGACTATGATATTAAGCTGCTGGAGAAAATATTGGAGGCCATCAGCTGCTAGATAAAGAGATAGTCATTAATGGATCTCTTAGAAACATACACTCATTTTAAATGAACAAAAAACTGGTATAAAAATTTAACTTAATTTACATTCAAAAATCTCTTGTGTAAGGTCACCGAAGGATCGTTATTTTATGCTCATTGGAGTGAAACTGTATAATAGAATTATTAGCATCTGCCCAAGAGTGCACAGCACATTTCCTGCTTAGGCGCAAGACTTATTACTCTCATATATCCCAGTAAATTACCAACATGATAAAATATAATGTTATTAGAACTGCTCAAGACTGATTATATACAAAGATATTGAATCAAAAGATATTGACCTCTCATGAAATGATACTGATGTGTTTTTACTCAATAATCAAAGATCTCTGGATGCATTTGACAGCTGTGATTAAATGAGGTTTGTTTTAGTAGTTCCGTATATAATCACTTAAATTATCATGTTTTAACATGTTTGAACAACAGTGATAAGCAGCCAATTAACCCTAAAATGCATGGCAAACTTGCAAACCCCCAAGAATTCAATACAATTAGATGAACATTCTCTCTAAACCTACTTGTTTTGACAATAAAAAATAATATATTAACATTTTAGATTATCCATGTGTGTATGTACTTAGTTTGGGGGAAAAGGGAAAAAAAGATGGCAAAGAAAAATGCAACACACATATGCATATTGGGGTTGTACACAATTTCTATAGGGGCTGCTGATACTTGACAGAAGTTTTTTTCCATCTCTTTGTCTCTCTCATCTCTTTTCTTTCTTTCTTTCTTTCTTTCTTTCTTTCTTTCTTTCTTTCTTTCTCACCCTCATTACATAAAAAAACAAGTGTTCAGGTCTCAAGAAATAATTTAGTCCAGTTCTAAAGGACACTGGGATTGAAGAAATGTTCTTAAAGGGCAGGGAGAAGCCATGTCACTGAGAGGTTATCTAAGATTTGTGAAGTGTGTCGGTACACCCATCCTCCTCCTCCTCATCCTCCTTCACAAGGACAGCTGTCACTGCAACTCGAGTAGGTTGTGATTGACAGGGACGGCAAGGGATAGGGAACCCTCAACGGGAGCTAAAGGCTGATGCTAACAAGCCCTGATGGTGCTGCTGTCAGAGGATCGGCTTTACAAATCAGTGCGTTCTGATGGACATCACCCTCAGATTAGCCACACACTAGAGATAAAGCATACTGACAATGTCAACTATGTCCATACCAGCAATGACACCATTTGACAACTTTACAGTAATGCTCAGTGCAATGAAAGCAATCAATATCTGATTCAAATCTGTAATGACGTCGCAGGCCAATCGTTTGCGAATATCACTCCAGCAAACATTTATGTATACAGTACTAGAATAGGATACAAAGACGGTGGGAAATGTACTTTTTTCCTTGTCAGCCACAGTGGTTGGTAAATAAATGTTTTTACCAGTCTGTGCAAACAAGCCTCTCATTCATCGGTAAAGGAGGAAGCAAGAACTGGATTAACGATCAAAAAGACTTTAATTCAACATAAAACACTGAACAGAAACGTAACAATAGTGCACACACAAAACACTGCTGCGTGCGTGCGTCTCTCTCTCTCTCTCTCTCTCTCTCTCTCTCTCTCTGGCATCCCCGGCTACTCCTTTTATCTCTCTCCCACTGATTGGCAACTCAGCGCGTGGTGTGAATCCTCTCAGCTTGGCCACACTCTCCTCCTCGTCACATACCCCCACCGCCCAATTCAGGCCAGAGTAACTTCCTCCGGACCAGAGCCAGCTGTCCAGAGATCCTCCGCAACGCCAGGTGATGGCACTAGATTCCGCCTTCTGGCAGCTGGCAGTGGCTCCTCCATCCCCTGGTGGACAGCAGCGGTTCCTCTGATTCCCGGCAGAAGGCAGCGACTCCTCCGTCCCCTGGCAGATGGCAACGGCTCCTCCGCTTCTTGCCGGATGGCAGTGGCTCCTCGTTCTCCTGGTGGACCACTCCAGTACCATCGAACCACTCCTCTCCTTGGCATCGCATTCCTCTGTCGGCGGCGAGGGCTCTCTGATGGCGCGTCTTACTGCTGCCCTAGGTTTCGGCACCAGTGTGGCAGACACTGCCTTCCCTACCAGGAAGGAAGCGGGAACCGGAGTGAACAATCAACAGA
The DNA here is from genome assembly GCF_025860055.1 of Xyrauchen texanus. Classification (NCBI taxonomy): domain Eukaryota; kingdom Metazoa; phylum Chordata; class Actinopteri; order Cypriniformes; family Catostomidae; genus Xyrauchen; species Xyrauchen texanus. The sequence goes on along the minus strand of NC_068298.1, from coordinate 12,275,930 downwards.
ACTCAAATTTACAGTACAAATAACAGTACAACGAAACATAGATGCACACACATAGACACGTACATCTCTCTCTTTCTCCATGGGCAACTCAGTGCGGGCCATGAATCCTCTCGGCCCGGCCATGCCCTCCTCCTCATCACACAGTCTTTTCATGTTTTCATTTCAAACACCTCTATAATAGATCTCAAAAGAATCAAAGGAATAGTTTATCCCAAATGAAAAGAGCTGCCATTATTAACCCACCCTCATTATGTTCCAGATCCATATTTATTTCAGTCTTAAGGGAGCACAAAAGAAGTTGTCAGACAGAATTTTAACTTCAGTCACATTCTCTTTATTGCATCTTTTTATCCACATAAGGCTGCTGGGGTGTCCAATACACCAGTTTATGCATGTGAAAGCTAAATACACACATGAAGAGAAAAATTACCTGTTAGTTATGGGTCATTCGTGAATGATTCATTCTTTTTGACAAGATGTCTCAGAGAGTGATTTGTTTGTTTTGTCAAGGTCGTGTTTATGCACGATTTATTGTTCATGTTTCGTTTATTTGACACGTGACAGCCGCATAGGCTGACAGAAATTAGTTCATACTCCCTTTGAATATTCTGTCATGGTGGTTCTTTTCCATAACATTGAATCTGGTAATAAAGAGTTAGTTAATATTTTGAACTTTATCTGTATAATGGGGCAAATCACATTCATAAAGCAAAATGCATAAATTCACCTTCACAGTCCAAAACTGTTTATAATGGATTTACAGCTTTGATTTTCTCTTCAGGAAATATCTTACAGTGCAGACAACAAAGGCTATGAGAAAAGTCCATTATATTTACTTGACTACTGAATTGATTTTGGATAAATTGTCATTTATTTTCCTTCATGATGCATCCCCTTGTTGTATGATTTATATCCTTATGTATTTGGTGTGAGACCCAAATAAAGAATGCCCTACAGAATTTCCCTTTGAATTTCCTTTTGAATCTAAAACCATTTTACTTAAAATGTACACTTGGCAGAGAACACTTCCTGCATTGAAAAAAAAAGTAATTTATTGTCACACTGACATGTATTCATCACGATACAAACAATTGCAACACACTGAACTGTTAGCTGTAAAGAGAAAAATTAACGAAAGACCAGTAACTGTCACTCGTGAACAAATCGTTTTTCTTCTGAACCAAGTAGCAATCACGTGGCAAATGAAAGAAGGACTCAGAGGTAGGGTTTGGAATGGAATACTACTACCATCCTACTCTTACTATTTGTGCCATAGACAGACATGGCAAAAGTAGCAGGAGTAGTAAGGGTAGTATGCTATTCTGAACTTGCTGTCGCAAGTGAACTTATCATTTATTTTTCCTGTAGAGCCTATGTGACTGTCATGTGACAAATTATGGAAATTACTTAAAGAAAATGTGTTATTTTTCTGAATGAGATTCAAAGATCCAAGTCAGTAATATAGCCCCATCTCTCCATCACTATCACTTGTCACTGTAAAAAATAGACCAAAATATGGCTGGTGAGGGATGTTATTTTCCCATCATGGTAGTTATACTTCTTTGCTTGGGAAAGCAAAATATGTTTTAAAGAGCTATTAAAAGTCAGAAATAGATTTTGCTGAGTGAAATCTGTTCTTATCCCCTATGAATAGCATGAGTGAATGAGTTCAGACAAGTTTTATGAGAGAAGGCAGTGAGCAGAACAAACTGTGAGTTCACTCACTGTTTTAATCCCCAAAGTGAATTCTGCATAAGCTTACACAGTGTCCGACTAGTTCCCGGCACGGTGGGGGGCTGTGTTGCTTTTTGTGGATCTGGTTTTATGAGAAGGAGGGTTATACATATTTTCCGGGACAAACTAAAGAGAACAGTATGATTTTTAATCAACTTATCATGACAATAGGGTGAAAGCATCTTCTGGAATGCAAATTTAAGAACAAATAATTAATGATGCTGTGTGGAAAAAGCAAGCATGATAATTATGCATCACAGCTTGAGTCATATCCAATTAATAACATTTGATGAAATGCTGAACAATCCATTTGTAGGGGATCTAAAAATTCTATCCGGTGAAGACTTTTATTTTGATTTTATTCTTTGCCTTGGGCGGCGCCATTATAGGTGTGCAAAAGAGAACGGTGAGACGGTGAAGAAGTGCTTGACGCGCTAAAGAGGAGTGTGGTAGTTTTCGGGGAATTTACTATGTTAAGACGTTAACACGTTACGTTGGACCCGTGAGATACACTAGTCACGTTGTGTTGCCCCCTGAGTCTCCGTTTGAGTAAATGGGTGTTTGACGAGTGAAGGTGAAGGGAAGTTTTCTCCCGTGTCCGTGCGTGAGGCGGAGTGATAGGCTTGATAACGTGCAATCAGTTGCCGTCAGTGGAGTTAAAAATACTCTCGTCTTAGTTTTGTGTTTTGCATGCAGTCTTTGTTTTGTTTGTTCGGGCGAACTTGGAGCCGCAATGGATGCTGTCGCTTATCGTGCGAGGTAGGTTTGTGTCGTTGTTCGTCTTCTCGACCCGCCGCTCGGCTGGGATTGTGGGCCTCGTTGGATCAAGCTGCTGTCGTCAGGATCACGAGAAACAATCACTGAGGGTTATTGAGTCGAGAGATATTACCCTGCCATCCATTGGTCAACGTTCAGCACCTCATCCACAACCAAAGAGGGGTGATGTACATTATTTTCCCATTTTCTACCGATTGCTGGTAAGCAAATCATCTCTCTGTGAGTAATAACAGAACTTGAGTTGAGTCAACATCCATTTGTTGAACTGTGATTAGTGTGAATCGCCCAGCTAAAAGGATTCATACGCTCCATTTTTGTGTGCATTGATGAACATTTTGAATCGTGAATTACGTGAATGGACTGAAACACATTTTTTTCCATTGTTTTGTCCTGGATTCGACGGTGAACTCATTTTTGAACTGAAGTTAAAGTGATCTTTTGTTTTTTTTAAATGTGAATTTAATTAAACTTTTGAAGTGAACTTATTCAAAAGTGGGAGGTAAATGTTTATGTGAAACCTTTTTCAGTGTTGTAAAGTACACCAATTGTTACTTTGTTTGAGAACATCTGAAACTGACACGGAGTTGTTAATTTTCATATTTTATTCATTTATACATTTTTATTTCATTATTGCTGTAATTGGAATTTAAATTGATTCACTTTTCTTGAGAAAACAAAAGATAGCCTACTTTTAATTTAATTAGTATAAATAAATGTTTTTGTTAATTAATCGTAAATTGTCTCAAGTCACTTATACTAAGGAGTGGGGGCGTCTTACCTATATTGTTAGATCCGGTGAGGGTGGGTTTTTGCAGTCTACTACACATACTTTCTGAGTTTTCTGCACACGCACATTTCAGGTGGCTGCCGTGTACTGAGTAAATCCTGGAGCCAGCCGCACCTCATCTTAAGCATTTAAAAGTGCAACACTATAGGTGCAACATACAACTAACCGTTGTACAAAGGCTAAAAGTATTGGGTGGGGGGACTAAGATCCTGTTGCTCACTCAGTCTTCCTTAGTTAAGACCCGTATATTTCCCCCACAAGGCGGTGGCATACTTCCCGCCGCTACACATTCATTGTTCTTGTGCAAATTAAATATCCTATATTTGTTTAAAGGAATAGTTCACACAGAAATATTTTTAATTCTGTCTCAACCTCATGTAGTTCCAAGCCTGTATGACTGTCTTTCTAATGCAGAACACAATTTGACTAATATTCCAAGCTTTCTGAAGACATATAATATGTTTTGTACATAAAAGTTCACCTAAGAATATGTGAGACTCTGTGAGACAGTGAATAGGTTAACTCTGACTAAGAAAAAAGAAAAAAAAAAAGAGAAAACTGAATAAACTTTAGTGTTCAGGAATGTCCAAATCTGTCAACCTACCAGCGTAATCATATTCCCTTGTGGTGTATGCAGGCAACCTTTTCCCTTTGAGCCTAGTACTTCTATTCTGATCCTAAACTCACTTACATCTTGGCTCAGCCTCCCTTATCTCCACTGACACATGCCATTGGTCTGAAATAACAGGGGAGTAAAGGATCTCCAATAGCAGGTGTAATGTGGAAGGCCTCAGTGTGATTCATGGTTCAGCAAGATGTACATACAAATAGTTGAGTTTGTGACAAATAAATAGCGGGGCTCTTAAAGAGTGGTTGCGTACAGTAGGCCTGGATTTACTGGAAGATCATTACATTATGCATTCAGTTGTTTGCTTCCTGACTACACCAGATTTGAGCAATTGACTCTTGCACACGCAATGGACCATCAATAACAGTGTGAACGAGCTTCTCTCTTATCGCTCATCATTTTTGGGTTAAAGGGTTAGTTCACCCAAAAACGAAAATTCTCTCACTATTGACTTACCATTATGATATCTCAGATGTGTATGACTTTCTTTTTTTCTGCTGAACACAGAAAAATAGCTCAGTAGGTCCTTAAAAGGCAAGCTTTGAAGCTCCAGAAAACAATTGCTTATGGTGCAGAAAAGATCAATATTTAAGTACTTTTGAATTCTTAATCGTCGCTTCCGGTCAGAATCAGTATGCACGTGTGATGCAATGACATTGGCATTTGAGACACGTAAGAACTGGTGAACGTGTGACACACCAGGAGTAGGAGAAATGTTGTACAGAACTTTTGTTGGTTTTGGTTTATGTCTGTATTTGTATCGGTTTCTTTTAGGGATGTCCCGATACCATATTTTTTGGTCTCCTTTTTTTAACTCCATATAAAAGTTTATTTCAATTTTATCATCAAAATGGTGTTTAAAAAAATTAATTCATCAAATCTTTAATCAAATAAAACAATTAATTTGCAACATTAATTATTTGTTATCAAATTAGGTGCTTATATCAGAACCTCACTGCACAATCTAAAATGCAACATTGGAGTTATATTTTGTCAAATAAAGTGCTGTATATCAAAGCATCACAGATGTTCGATACTGCTTCAGTATAATACAATTATTATTATTATTATTTGTTATTAATAGTAGTAGTAGTAGCATTACAGTGAATAATACATAACTTTATGAATGAATGAATGATACATTTTATATAGTGCTTTTTCTGACACTACACTCAAAGCGCTTTACACAGTGAATAGGGGGTTCTCATCACCAGTGTCCAGCATCCACCTGGATGATACAACGGCGGACATAGTGCACCAGCATGCTCACCACACACCAGCTAAATTGGTGGAGAGGAAAGAGTAGAGTTACTGCAGAGCCAATTAGTGGATGGGGATTATTAGGATTATATACTTGATTGAGATGGGCCAATGGGGGTGTAAAGGTATTCAATGGAAAGGAGGAGGCGAGAACCGGCTTTTCAATATAAATAATAGTTTAATGATAAACTTAAAAGACAACATAAACACACACATGATGGACATGTCCGTAAACGATCTCTCTCTCCCGCACGATCCCCTGCAGTCGACCTTTATCCCTAATTAGCCTAATACGGGACCGGGTGTGTAGGATCACGACCCGGCCCGCCCTCTGCCCTGCCACATAGAGTGCCGAAGTTATGACGTCACTTTGTAGGCCAAAACGCAGAAGTGAGTTAGCATTTTAGCACTTCCGGTTCCCTCGCCCTAAAGTCTATGGGTTTTTTGAATGGGTTTTTGCTAAATCGCCTGAAATAAGGTCTGTGGTTAACAAAGCCTCTAAATATTTTCACGTTTTGATCTATGAAATAAAACACACCAGTTATAACCTGCTTGTGGTTTTTTAAACTTTATTGTGTCTTAAAAACGGTGATTGCTAACAAGTTGCTAAAAGGGACTACATCCTTTGGCGGGGACTTTAGACGTCATCATGACAAATAGGAAATCTCTCACTAGCCTGCGTTTCAGCCTCACGTTCTTAGAAGTTTACCTTTTCATCTCTCCCTAGTTTTACTTACCGAGACTCGATAAACCTTGTCCCTCATGCTGGCCCTTACAATACTGGCAAGTAAACCAGCATCTAATCTGCACTGTTCTACATGTCCAGATTTATAGTGGTTCTCTCCTCGATCTATGGTTTTTCTATCGTCTAAGAAAAAGGACATAAGGTTGGAAATTGATATGGCCATAGCTAACGTTAGTGCTTATGAGATGGTAAAATCGCGGGTTATTTTCTGGCGAATTAGCAAATGGTATGCAAACATACAATCAAACATAATACTGTGAAAGATAATCTTTAAAGTTTATTTGGGGCACAATGATCAGGCATAATAATCTTAATCACAAAGAAAATAATATTAAGGTTTATATAAACTAACAAAATAATAAACGAATAAATAAAACATTAACAAAAGATTTTTAAAAAATCTCAGAGAGACACGCATAAACAAAATTAGTTTGTAACATTTTTGGAAAAAAATGAATGGGCAATATTTCTCATGAAAAAGTGGATAAGTGTTCATACACAGCGCAAATCATAATGAGCGAGCGTGTTTTTTAAATAAAGTTTGAGGAAGCTTGATGATGACGTTGATCCGCGACCATGGTGTGCTGTAGTCCGTTTATAGCCTACCGTTAGCATTTTATATCTGACGGCTTTATTTAGGCTTCAAAATGTATAAATTTTGGATTAACTTGTAAATATTATCTTGATAGACAAAACGTGTAAGGGTCACAACTCTTTGTTGAACACAGATCTTATTTTTTGCGATTTTCCAAAAGTCTATGGTGAAAATGCATAGCTTTTCGATCGAGGGAACCCATGCGCCACTAACTTCAGAATTGTCCTACAAAGTGACGTCATAACTTAGGCACTCTATTCCTCCCTCGTTCTCTCAGGATGGGGAGCCCCCGGCCTGACTTACACCCCCCTTTACGTCTAGTCTGCCGGCAGGTCATCCCCATCTACCTGGACGAGGGAGGGAACAAGGGGAGGGAAACAGAAATAATTCAAATTGGGGGGTACTTCCTGTAACAGTGTAGTACACCCCAAAAACTGTAAAATTTAAAAGAGGGAAAAGGCCAACGCAGAGCGACAGTGAGAGTGAGAGGAGAGAGAGATGAAAAAAAAAAAACTCTTACTCGCCAGTTCTCCGATACGCCGCGGCTTGTTCCTCGGCCACTCCTCCACCCTCTATTGGACGACAGCCGCGCCTCTCTGGGCGGATCAGAGGCAGTTCTCCAGCCCCTGGTGGACGGAACGCCCCGCCGGGTTCTCGGGGTCTCCCCCGCCCCTGGCAGCGGTTCTCTCGCTCCAGACGGTCCGCAGTGAGCCCCTCCCCGCTCACGGTCTTAAACCCCGCTGCGTTTGAGCGGCCGGTAGGCGACTCCTGCGCCCCTGGCAGCGGCCCTGACCGCTCCAGGCAGTCGGCTAGGAGCCCCTTCTCCCCTCGTGGTCGGCGGCCATCGTCCTCTTTCAGGCGGCTGGGCTCCTCGTCCCCCGGCAGATGGCTGCTCCGTTGGGGTGGACGGAAGTTGCGAGAAGTCTACTACGGCGTATCCCTCCTCCTTCCCGGGCTTCAGCACCAGTGTAAAGGTATTCAATGGAAAGGAGGCGGCGAGCACCAGGCTTTTCAATATAAATAATAGTTTAATGATAAACTTAAAAGACAACATAAACACACACATAATGGACATGTCCTTAAAAAGATCTCTCTCTCCCGCACGATCCCCTGCAGTCGACCTTTATCCCTCACGGAGGCATAATTATCCTAATACGGGACAGGGTGTATAGGATCACGACCCGGCCCTGCTCTCTGCCCTGCCACAGGGGGACATTTATATGTAGTCATATATTCCTGTCATATTTTTTCCCTATAAATTTACCTTTGATTTTGACTGAGGTTTTATTTTGAAATGTTTCTGTGTTTTGACCAAGGAGGTCTGACGTTATGATGGCAACTTCCAACTCTGAAAAAGCTGGTTGCCACCTGACTCAAAGTGATTATTAAACCACAAACAGTTGCCATTTAATTAAATAAGTGTGTACTATTTATGTACCTCACACTACAACGTGAATTTGCACTCTTTTTACTATCATCTGCTACAAACAGCATGTGCGATGCTCATGTATGAGCCAAGAGGAGCCTTAAAAGGTATGAACAGTCAGCGCCAGCACAACACATTCACAAGCACTCACATTTGAATTACAGGCAAACTATGTATTTATCTCATTATATCTCAGCTTTTACAGTTAAATAATCTTACAAGGACACAACGTTGTTTTGAGACTAAAGTAGCTGAACATTTACGTAATGACATTCATACATCAGATGGTATCGGTTTTTGGTGGCGGAGGATTATTACGAGTACCAGTACATGAGCGCAGTATTGGAACCGTTATCGATTGCCGTATCAGTATCGGAACATCCCTAGTTTCTTTACTCACAATGGTGCATTTTTGTGCTCATCCTGTATGTCTCAACTGAGAGAAGAACTTGAGATTACGTCCGAAACATGCCAACACTAATACATCACATGAGAGTCCACATGTTCTCAGTGCTCTCGTTAAGCTTACCGGAAGGTTTTTAATTAAAAAGTACTTAAATAGGGATCTTTTTCACACCAAAGGCAATTGTATCACGTTAGAAGACATTCATTTAACCGCTGAAGTCATATGAATGACATTTATGACGACTGTCTGTGATTTGTGGTGCTTCAAAGTGTGATCACCATCCAGTTGTATTTTAAGGACCTACTGAGCTAGTAGGTAAAGATATTTTTCTGTTTTTCTTCCAATGTATTCTGCTGAATAAAGGAAGTTATACACACCTGGGATGTCATAAGGGAGAGTAAATGATGAGAATTTACATTTTAGGTGAACTACCCTTTAAAATATGACCTAAAGTTTAGGCTTTAGATATGGATATTTTTAAATGAGGCTGAAACTACAATACAATGTTTGTACAGTAGATTACAAAAACATGTTTGAATGGAGTCAGTATTTTAAGTGGTTCAAGCTGAATTAATTGCAGAAGTTTAGAAAATGTTCCCAACCAGTATGTTTGAAGGATATCTTTGCAAGCACTATAATTACCAAAGCCTGCACATTGTCAGTTGTGAGTTTAGGCACCAATATTCTCTACTCCATCAAATGTGCAATAATGTAATAAAAATCCTTGAGCTGTTAGCTGACCTTGCTGGGCTCATGCGAATCTCTTCTTTTTATGAATTAGACAGAGCTGTGATTAATTAAGCACACACACACACACACACACACACACACACACACACACACTTGTAGTGTTTCCATGTTTTATGGGGACTTTCCATAGACATAATGGTTTTTATACTGTACAAACTTTATATTCTATCCCCTAAACCTAACCCTACCCTAAACCTAAGCCTCACAGAAAACTTTCTGCATTTTTACATTTTCAAAAAACATAATTTAGTATGATTTATAAGCTGTTTTCCTCATGGGGACCGACAAAATGTCCCCATAAGGTCAAAAATTTCGGGTTTTACTATCCTTATGGGGACATTTGGTCCCCACAAAGTGATAAATACATGCTCACACACACACACACACACACACACACACACACACACACACACACACACACACACACACACACACACACACACACACACACACACACACACACACACACACACACACACACACAACTGTTGTGTTTCCATGTTTTTTGGGGACTTTCCATAGACATAATGGTTTATATACTGTACAAACTTTATATTCTATCCCCTAAACCTAACCCTACCCCTAAACCTCACAGAAAACTTTCTGCATTTTTACATTTTCAAAAAACATAATTTAGTATGATTTATAAGCTGTTTTCCTCATGGGGACCGACAAAATGTCCCCACAAGGTCAAAAATTTCGGGTTTTACTATCCTTATGGGGACATTTGGTCCCCACAAAGTGATAAATACACGCTCACACACACACACACACACACACACACACACACACACACACACACACACACACACACACACACAGAAAGCCACTCTACAATGCACAATCGCAAGAATGCCAACTGACACACACACACACTTAAGTAGGTCAAATGGTGATGTTAGCAGTGCACTGAATTTCTAAATGAGGTATTTAAAGGTTTATGGTACTGTTAAGAGGTCCATTGAAGCTATAGAGGGTGGTAGAGAATACAGAAGACCACAGGACAGAAAGAACCTAAGGGAAAATCAGCAAATTTCATTTGCCTGTTGAAATGCTGTCTTTAATTGTATTTTCATGAGGAGAATTTAAAGTTGAAGTGTGAGCATTTCAGTATGGAAACTTGAAAAAAGTCTTGAGTATGCAGTGGAATTATGTGGGATCAATTACTTTGAAAAATTATGCCATTATCCTGATTAAAGTGGGAACACTTTACAAAAAGGTTCCATTTGTTAAAATTAGTAAATACATTAAGTATCATGAACAAACAATTAACAATATATATGTTTACAGCATTTATTCACCTTTGTTAGTGTTAGTTAATAAATGTACAATTATTCGTTGTTAGTTCATAGTTCATTAACGTCATGGTTACTGTTGTAACCCCCGTTCCCCGAGGGAGGGAACGAGACGTTGTGTCGAATGAAGTGAATCTATTTCTGCGTGAGCATTTTGAATGGGAGTCTGTGTAAGGCCCGGTTGAGATCTCGCAGGTCCAAGATTGAAAATGAAAGTAATGCAAACAAGGATTCTCCTCCCGGCCCTCCACCAGAGGACGGAGTGGTATTGGTACCAGCTCCGGAGCGAACATCCAACTGCCTGGGTTGCCCATTTTAGGAGCGCTTCGGAGCTTTCCTGGTCCTGGAAGGGGTCTTGGAGACGGGAATCTCCATCTGCTTCTTTACTACCGAGAACTGCTGGGCAAAGTTGTCGACTGTGTCGCCAAAGAGGCCAGGCTGGGAGACAGGGGCGTTGAGAAAGCGTGCCTTGTCAACGTCGCGCATCTCGACCATTTTCAGCCAGAGGTGATGCTTCTGGACCACGAGGGTGGCCATCGCCCGCCCGAGTGCCTGCGCTGTGACCTTCCTTGCTCTGAGAGCGAGGTCGGTGGCAGAGTGCAGTTCCTGCTGCATGTCGTGGTCGGATCTACTCAGGTGCAGATCTTTGAGAGCCATGGCTTAGTGAACTTGCAGGAGAGCCATGGCATGCAGGGCGGAGGCGACCTGTCCGGTGGCGCTGTAGACTTTCGAGGACAGTGATGACGTAATTCTACTGGCTCTGGAGGCGAGTACCGGGCGGTCCCGCCAGGTGGCGGCATTCTCGGGACACAAGTGGATCGCAACCGCTCTGCCCACCTGGGGGACCTCCGTGTACCCATTGGCCGCCCCGCCATCCAGAGTAGTGAGAGCGGATGAGCGGAGGGGTCGGAAAGCATAGCGGACATCTGCGCGTCAGCCTAAGACTGGGCGAGCTGACCCGAAGGTGGCAGCCCAGATGAGTCATCAGCCGCTGTGACGCTCTCCGATGCAGCAGCGATGTCTTCATCCAATTCCGGGGGCTCAAGGGAGAATGCCGGCTGGCCATGAGGCCGCACTCATCCCGAGCTGGGACGAAAGCAAACAAGCGTGCCGGGGGGCGTTATCCCCAAGTCGCCTTAATCGCCAGTCGGGTCATCCTCAATCCCGTGGGAAGAAGGAATGACGCAGGGGGCAGCTGAAATGGCTTTCTCTCGTGAGAAAAGAAAGCCGCGACCGCAATGTTGCCATGGCTATATTCTCGCACTGAGAATATGAACCATTCATAAAACACTGCCTGCATGTGATCGGAGCCCAGGCACGTGAGGCAGCTTTTATGACCATCAGAAGTGGAGAGAAATCAATTGCATCCAGGAACTACACAGAGGCGGAAAGACACCTGAAAAGGACTTTCAACGCCTGCTGTGTATTGCTCTTTTATGAGTGGGAACTCAAACTCTTTTAGAGTAAATAAACTCTTTTTAGGAGGAGAAACACTCTGCAAACTGCACAGCGTGCAGAGAGAGAGAACACCAATTGGAAAGCGCTGTCGATCCAACAGCAGTGCTTATCGCCAGTAGAGGTGATTGAAACAGTGGTGAACTCAGCTTGCGATTGCACAACCGTTTGGCTCCGAAGAAAAATTCTGACTGGCACTCACTGCCCCGCTTCCCTTTATACCCATATGTCCAGGGCGGGGCATGCAAATTCTGTCTGCCAACTTGACATTGGCCTTTTCTCAGGTTCAGAGGTACATTTGGCGTCCCAGGAAGACCCCTTGTGTCACTTCATTCGACACATCGTCGAGTGAGTGACAGAAGGGGAACTAATGTTAACAAATGCAATGATTTTTATTTTTAAAATGTATTAGTAAATGTTGAAATTAAAATTAAAATGAACTAAGATTAATAAATGCTGTAAAAGAATTGTTAATCATTATTTAATGTTAACTACTGTTGTTGACAAATGGAAACTTATTGTAAAGTGTTACCAATGAAGTTTAATCAAATTAAGGTCCAGACTGAATACAAGCAGACTAGTATTCAGCCTAGTATTCTGCTTCAACATGCCAATTTCAACTTGACTGTACATATATATAAAATGTTAGTTAGGATTTTTGTTTTATTTCTGTGCTCCATTCGTTATACTGATTGCATGCTGCCTATTACTATTTAACATAATCCAGCCCATTAAATATAGTTCTCAGTGCCTATAAATGTACTGAATTGTGCTGAAACACGTCATTCATTTCAGTTGTTGTGGATGTTTTTATTGACAAAATATAAGTATATGACATTTCATCAAAGGCTCTTCATCTACTTTTTCCCCACAAATTTTGCAGTGAATGTCTGGCTGCTACATTCACGGTTATCTCCACAAATAATTAAACTGCCCTTCTAATTGCCTTAACTATGCTGCTGACAAAGAGCTTCATAAGTCTGTGTCGGAAAAATTATTAGTGTGGTGAACCATCCCTAAAACGCAATGTGCAGCCAATTCAAATTTAGAAACCACGTCATCGATTCTCTCCTAGTTCAAATCCACCTGATACTCCATGACAGGCATGAACCAAGTTATGGCACAACAGACACTGTTAAATCTGTCAGCTTGTAAATATTAAATTTTATTAATTTGTTGACATAACATTTCAATAGTTATCATATTCTATTATATCATCATATATGGGTTGTCATGTAATGCTGTCTAATTGTGTAATATTGATTTGAATGAATATTGAATTCACAATACTTTACAACAATTATTCATCTTGGTTAATGTTCATTAAAACATATTGTTAAGTAAACTCAGACTCGAGGATGATGTTTGAACCCAAGCAGGTAATTATGGACACACAAACAGAGACAGCAGGTAAGTGATGACGTTACAGTACTCGGTTGAAGTGATGATCATTTACGTGATGAAGACTGATACTGATAGAGATGGTGACTTTCCTTGAGGTGGAGGGTTTGCAACAACGAAGCTTGCATTGAGGAGATGGGCACTGGAGTCGCTGGAGAGGAAACGTTTGGAGTAGAAGAGTCGCTGGAGAGGAGAGGAATCTTGATGGCATTTAATGCTGGAGATACAGGTAATTGAGTCTGTACACGAAGTTGAGACCAGATACAGAATGGAAGGGAAGTGAGGTTTATATAGAGTTGATTGATGCAATGATTGGAGGTAGGTGTGGGTAATCAGTACTGAGGAGAGTGAGAGGGTGAAATTGTTAGGTGGGTCAGAAGGATCCGTGACACATATACATTTCGTACATAAAATCAAAAGTACAATTTTTTTTTTATTATTATTTAATTCACCATGAACTAACAATGAACAATTGCATTTTTATAAACTAACATTTATAAGGATTAATGAATGCTGTAAAAAAAATAATTTCCAGACGTGTGGTCATTATTCTGAAATCTCAGACAGCTTGATGGTGCGATTGTCCAGTCAGAATTGAGTATTCCAGAGAGCCATGTTTTCAGTCTGCTTGACACATGTTTAATGTTGTACTATAGTTTCATGCATGATGCATGATGTTCAGGGACAGATTCAAGAACTCAGCAGAAAGCATGATGAGACCATGGCAGTTATCGCCAATTTGAGTAGAGAGCCAACCAGGTCTTATGTGTACGTGTCAATAGAGCATCACATCCAACCATTTAGTCATGATTTCAGCAAAGATGGGAGATATGTTCATGGTTTTATTGAAGAAGTAGGGAGGGTGTTACATGCTGGAAATCAGACCACAGAGTACCAGTTAGACCTCATACTACAGAGGAGGTCATATGGGGTGGTGGTGGCGTGTGGCTAAAGCACAGGGCTGTTAATCAGAAGGTCACTGGTTCGAACCCCACGGCCATTGTGCCCTTGAGCAAGGCACTTGACTCCAGGTTGTTCCGGGGGTATTGTCCCTGTAATAATTGCACTGTAAGTCGCTTTGGATAAAAGCGTCTGCCAAATGCATAAAAAAATTTAAAAAATGGATGGTTAATCAACCAAACCAACCATGTGACCTCTTTGTGTACCTGAGATAAACTTTTCGAGAAAAGTGCAGTGTAACTCATTTATTACAAACATTCTAAGCCTTAAATAAATGGGAGGCGAGGATGTCTGTACTTACTCTCATGCTTTGTCTCAAATTCTGAGATCTAACCTGAAGCAATCATCAAATGCAATATGAAATGTGAATCTGGCAATCTGAAATCAATTCACTGAGGGTATTAGTGGCACATGCCTTAGAAGGGAGCTTCGTAAGCTTTTAAGAGACAAGCCACAGTCAACACTTATTGAAGTGCGAGATGAAGCCGTTATGTGTTCTCTAGAAGATCCTATATCTTGTGTCACAAAATTAGTCAGGAACAGAAATGTTGTGTCTGAAACAGCAGAAGCTCAGTGCACTGCTGTTGGTAACCCTGCTACATGTGAAGAAGTTTTAAAAATTGTAGCAGAGCAAGGAAAAGCTATAGGAGAGCTAACACAAACTGTTGAGAATCTCACTTTGCAGTGCACTAAGTCAGAACCTGTGGCTCTTGTAAACCCTAGATGCAGCCAAGGTTTACAGATGACGGTAAGCCAATATATTTCCGGTGTAATGGTGCAGGTCACATAGCTAAGAAGTGTGTGAAGAAAAACAAACAGACTGTCAAAGAGAATGCTAAATTGGCACTGCAGCAGGTAAACTTGCACCCTTGCTTGCTGTGAGCCAGGCAGTGCGAGGGCAGTCCGTAAGCTCAACCAACATCGAAACTTGTTGAGACTGACTACTCAAGCATGCTGTGGGAAAATGTCCTGTCACTAATCTAAAATTGTTTAGACATACCTTACCTAGGTTATCTTGAGTTGGAGGTTGAAACCATGGGTATTACCCTACCAAAGAATGGTTTTCTAATAGTCAGAGACTACCAAAACTCTTCTGCTATACCAGCCCTCATAATTTGTAGATGTAGACAACTGGTTCATGCAGAGTTTGATACTACCCTAGGTGGAGAGTTGCAGTCTAATTGGAGGGAGGCATTTCAGCAGATGCAGAGTGCCAGCAGTCTAGAAAAGCAAAGCATAGTCTGAGTAGCTGGAAAATACATAGATTTCTACTGCTATTGAAGAGATAAGTGTAAACACAAAAGACAGTCAGTTATTGGAGGACAGCTCCAAATATTTTCTCAACAAGCTACACAATGGTGGTACTACTGAACAGCAGGCAGAGCTGAGTGATTTGTTGATGAAGGACTCTGATGTTTTTTATCTTGTGGATGAAGTGCAACATGAGATTCAGAGAACATATCACCAAGCTCCTTAAGAAAAGAGTGATACAAGAAAGCACTAGTGCTAATGCTTCACGTATTGTGCTAGTTAGGAAAGCTGATGGCAGTCTCAGGCTTCGATTACTTCAAATTTTCAATGTCGATTACAGGCAGCTGAACTCAAAGACCAAGCAAGACGCATTTCATCGGTCGAGGATTGATGAAAGCTTAGATGCACTACTAGGATCAAAGTTCTTTTCTTCCACTGATTTAGCTAGTTAGGAGTGGTGGTAGTGTAGTGGGCTAAAGCACATAACTGTTAATCAGAAGGTTGCTGGTTCGATCCCCACGACCACCACCGTGTCCTTGAGCAAGGCACTTAACTCCGGGTTGCTCCAGGGTGATTGTCCCTGTAATAAGTGCACTGTAAGTCGCTTTGGATAAAAGTGTCTGCCAGATGCATAAATGTAAATGTAAATGTAGTGGATATCATCAAGTTGACGTTTCACCATCTTATGCAGGCTTCCATGGGTGATCGAATTTTTTAGATCATGCTAGTGTACCTTGCTGACTTACTAGTGTACTCACCCACTTTTCCTGAGCACTTGCAGAGAATGAAAGTAGTCTTTAACAGGCTAAAAGAAAAAAGGTCTTTAAGTTAAGCACGAAAAGGGTTATTTCTCGCAGAAAGAAGTTACTTAGGTCATCAGATCTCAGCTTGAGGTACTGGTACTGATCCAGGAATAGTTGAAGTGGTCAAGCAATGGAAAATTCCCAAAACAGTTAAGGAATTACCCTCATTCTTACCCTCACCCTCATTCAGAAATTTTGAAAGTGACGAAAGTGACCATGATTTTCTGTAAAACTGCTTTGAAATGATCAAAAGAGACTTCCAAATTATAAAGATAGAAATGCACTAATAGAGCACCAATTTAAGTAACATTTCCCTATTAAACACAATTAAGAGGTTAGCTGATTGAAAGAACTAGTCCCCATAGGTTGCATATTCATTGCAATGTGCATTAAATCTCTTAAACTCTCATTCTCAACAATATTAATTGACCATCTGACTGTGGCCATCTGCTTTGACACAGCAATCTTGAAGCCGCATTCATGATTTGCATCAGGGCATCAATGTCAGCATCAAGTGCAGCTTGAACTCCACATGAAAAACACTTGCTGACAGAGTCTTGTAGTGGAGTGGTGGGCAGAGTAACATGACTAATTGAGGTTTTTAAGTTAGAAAAGTTAAACTACGCCACCCAAAAATAGAAAGGGTACACAGGTTTGTTGTTTCAAAACAAAAGGGCAAGAGATGTGGATACCAATGCACAAATGTATTTATGTATTTACTCTGATGGACACTGGACACTCATTCAATCATTTAAAAATGATTTAAACATTACAATGAGCACAAGCAATAGCTGTGTGGTTCGCAATAAGGCTTAACATACATTTAAAGGAACTGATAAGCTGAACACAGAGAGCTGAGGCTTAACAGGAGCAGGTAGGCTAGCCGAGTGCAGCGATTCCCCCCTATAAAAATACTCTTCACACACAGTTGTACACTCACACAAACAAAGCACACAGGTGAATCAGCTGTGAATGAACAACACTCAGCACGCGACACCATCCAGCTGGTAATGGCTAGTCCCCCAAACTGGTCCCTCAGCTCCTGAGAAAAAGAGAACAAATGAACAATAAAATAATCATAATAAACCAACAAAAAAAAGACAAACTCTGGCCACCACCAAGAGGACACAGAGCCGACAAACTCAAACAAGGGTTTTAACCCACACAATAGAAAATGAATGTACGCATGAAGAACAGGGGAAAGGGAGAGAGCTGATGACAAATCACCCTGCTAAGATCAACTTCACACAAACAATAACAAAATAAAAATAGATTCAAAAAGAACAAAACACTGCCTCTAAACTCTTATGACGATCTTGTTGGCTCAAGATATATAAATACTGAGACAAGGACCACATTTGTCTCTGTGAGTCCCAAAACAGCACCTTCAGATATTTGAATGGAAACATACCAAAAACCAAAACGATACCGATACCAGAAAAGAAGAACGCAGAAGTAAGTTTCTCCGGAAAAGGGGTGGTCATTAGACCATGACGCGTATCTAGTCGACACTTAGCCAGCCTAATATACTCCACGAAAGCACAGTGATAGGCTACCAAACACAACCTAATTCCAAAGGGGCGTGATACAATAAAACAGACAGAAGCACTGTGTCTTCTCCACATGGTATAATGCAGGTTGCAATAGAGTTCAAATATATAATGCACAAAAGAGAAAGTCACCATTATACACAATATGACAGAAATAACAAAACCAGGGGAATACTACTGTACAAGTGAGCAGTCTGTCTCACTACAGTATTCATTCTGTGTTTTCGTGATAGTTAAGACTTGATGTGATTACAGAGGCTGCAAAGTACTTGATTTCTGTCACAAGTGTAATCTGGGCTTGTTTTGTTCAACAACGAGCGTTAAAAGTTCCTTTCTCCTTCACTTGTTGATTGACACAGACTCGCTGTTGAGTATGTGTCAGTGTGATGACCATGGGTGGACACATCGCAAAGGTTCTGCCCTACTCCAACTAGTGTTTAGAACTCACACAGAGCTGAATAAAATGTCAGAATCTAATGTCAAATTGGTAACTATCACGAAATTTTTTAAATAATGCATTGATGTTTTTTAACATTTACATTTGATGCATTTACCCAACACACACATTTAAAATGGTTGCTACATCCCTGGATAAAGTGTTTGCTTTTACAGTGCAAGAACTTTGTAGTATCCCACTCCCTCAACTGTGGCCACACTGAAGGGCCCTCTCCCTGTAAACTATTTAATGAGACAAACACAGCAGATAAAGGCAGATGAGGTAAATTAAATCAAAATGTTTTTCATATGAAAACCTTTAAAGGGTAATTGTGTGGTTGATCAAAGATATCGTGTTTGTTTGATAGAGCAAGGCTCGCGAGGCGTGTGTGTTCAGCAGCTGTGGACATTAAATACAACATTTAGAAGCCACTGCAGCATGTTTGTTTAGCACCTGGCATATTAATTGCCTCCTTCTCCCTTCTACTGTTGTTATTTCTAGCTGACTAAAGCTCTGAGACATGAGTGGGCTGCCTTTTGCCAAGTCCACTCTTCCAGTAGCAACTGCCATTTTGTTCTATGAGCAATCCAACAATGTTCTTTACCCTGTCGCACTGCAGTATGTAATGTGAATGCATAAGTGTCCCATTCAGAACCCCCAAGTATCACAGATTTGCTTTGTATTGTGACTTGTCATTCACCGTGATACAAAACGAGTGATTGGATTTCGGATATTGGGTACGTAGGGCAGATGCGTGGGAGTCCAGGCCGAACTATCTGCATGATCAATCCTCCTGCCAAACTCTGTCCTCATCTGTGGTAATGAAATTCTGGTCTAAGAAAGGCTCGCCAGAATGGACAGAAAGTGAGGCTTTGATGTGAGACCCTTGACATTTTGACTGTGTGATGAACTGAGGATGGTTTATCCACAATCCTTACCCAGACATGTCAAAGGCACCTTGTCGTACGCTGGCCTCTTCTGTGGCTTAGAGCAGTGTTGGAATGTACTTTACAAGCATAACAAGTCCCATATAGAGGCTGAAAGCACTAAAATTCCTTGCTTCAGGAATCCGCCATTGTGTTGGCGGTAGGCAGGTTGCATTTTTGAATGCACTCTTTAGATCATCTTAAACCCTTTAAACCACATTTACACACGTTTCTCATCAACGCACAGTCTCCACACTGCTCTTTTCACTTTGACAGTATAAGGAAAGGAATGATACAGTACATTAGTAGATGAGTGGCCTGTAAGTAACCCTGCATCAGTGACATTTGGCTGAATAGACTATGAAAAGCAATGTCTCAAGGGCTTAGGATACATTAGAAACACTCTTTTTTTTCTTATAGCCCGACAGCAGCAGACGCGTGTAGATTGTATAAAGACATGACCCTTGTTCAGACGGGTGTAATTTTACTCCCTGCTAATAAAACACACACCACACATACATATTGCTATTCTGCTGTATGCCTCCCACCAAGGTTGTTTTTTGCCCCTGTCCCTCTTTCTCATGAGAGCCAGACCATATTGATATCAGATATGGTGGTTAAACAGTGCTTTGTAAGTAATGAAATCGTGCACTTCTCCAGAACCTAGTGAGCTGACTTAGTGTCCACTGTCTACATAGGATGCTGCTTTCTAAGGCAGCATGCCAGCCATTATGGAACCTCATTATCAGATGTGGGGGACTCAAGTTACATCACTAGACTTTAGTCGAGTCAGATTCAAGGAGCACATTAAAGGACTTTACTTGAAAGGAATTGCTTTATTAAATGCAGAAATTACTTGACATTGACTTGAGGACCAATGACTTGAGAGACTTGTTACTGAGTGGCCCCAAAGCCGTAACTGTATGTTGGATGCTATAAACCAGGGTATCTTATGAACGTATCATAATTACATTGCCTACCTTTAGGAACAAGCTTCTTGTTGGGAGCATCTTGTTGTATGATGCCTTAAAATGCTGCCTCGATAGACATCAAATTAGGTTTTGGAATAGAGACATTTTTAAATCATGAAAAAGTTGCCTGTGACAAAAGGCCAGAGAGAAATAAACTAATCTGCAGTTTTATGGCATGTAGAAGCTATGGCGGATATTTGCTGTAGGACAGATGAAGAGCAATGAGTGAGAGATGTGTGAAATTGAGTGTTTGCACTCCCTGCAGAGTTCATGATTATACAAGGTTTCATGAAGCAACTTTTCAGCATCTTTCAAATCTGAACAGAATGATATCTACAGGTGGTGGCATTTTATTTTGCTCTAGCCATCTACAGTACAGTACAACCTACACACACCCACTAACACACACACACTTCAGGTCATTGTCTGCAGAAATCTGTGCCTTAATAATGTTACCAGGACCATTTAAGGGAAATTACCAGCTGTAGTCTGTTTAACCACATGTAAAAATAAGTATAAGATGCTTTGAGAACTTCTAGTCCATGTCAAGTTCCAGAAAAGATTTCCTGCAATTCTTTGACAATGATTGCTTTTGAGTATCAACATGTTTTTTTTAACTGGAAAGTGAGGAAAGTCTGAGTTAGATGTGCAACCGTAGAAACCCTATACATTTGAGATGGTGGAACGAATGTTTCAAATTGTACGAAATAGAAGCATATTGTATGTAGTCATCAGAGAGTCACAAGGCGCCTTTGTACATTTTACACTGATGGAAAATTAGGTTGGCCCATTACTGTTCTGCAATCTGCATTCACATTCCTGTTGAGGGTTAAGTAGTGACTGTTCCCCACATTACGGCTCACATTAAAGATATGTGTGGGTGGACAGGATGAATTCTAAGAATATCAGGTATAATACGCCCATGGGATTTCAACAAAGAGAGTGCCATGTCTAAATGCAGGAATGTATCGTCAATCAGCGAAGACAAATTGTGCCTTTTTCAGAACCCAGAGTTTAATACACTGACCTGGTTTAATTCATTTCCTGCCATCTACACTTGGTCAGTACCAATAAACCATTGCAGTAGTTGGTTGACATGCAGGAGCCAAGTGTCTGGCATGCGCTCTCCATTTCCCCTGCAGTTTGAAGCCACACGGCCTGATTAGTCTTGTCAGCTTTTTTACTCGGAGACAGATGAAATCTACTTCCAACTGCCATGCAGGAGAAACCATGCTAACAACATCAGAGATGGCTTAATACATTCACAGAAAAGTTTTCATTCACAGTCTTAGCATATTGCTTCTACTGCGAGTGTAGAGCAGGGAACATTAACCAGGGCTCAGGGTGAAAATTACACAGATATATAAAATTGTATTATTAGATAAGATATATATAAATTAATGTGAATTGAATTTACATGTTTCCTAACATGCAATTCTAAGCATATTTAGTTTTTACATGGTTTTAGTGCCTCTAAAGACACTGTAGTGACTTAATGAGAGCTGCATAATCCTACAAGTAAATGTTTTTATATATATTCTAGCAGAGCATTTATTATGTCAGTACCGACTCTTCCTATAAGCATATGACAGAGTCTCTGTAGGGCACCGACTTCCCAGAAGGGCACCATCTTATCCTAGGGGGGCACCAGAAACTCCACCAGGTGCCCTTATTTACACATTATACTGTATGTTGTTCAAGGACCCGTGAGCAGAACCGGAACACAGACGATCACCTCGCGCTCACACTTTCGCGCCAACATAATTTTCATTTTGGGTTCAGTATTTGACAAAAATAAACAGCATGCTGTCTGTTTGTTATGTTTAGAAAACATAAAAAGTACTCTAATAAAGCTAGACATGCCCCATAAAATAAGTTTCAGTGAGCAAATACTAACCCCAAATAAAAAAGTTAATTTCTGACACTCATGTAGGGAAACACTGATTTGTCAGCATTAGCACTGTGCTCAACATGAGAAGGTCTTGCGTAATGATATGTTTTAGGAGTGTGGGGAACTGTTTCTTGTGTTCCTGTAACTGCATAGGTAAACCAGAATCTCACCAGCTCACATGTTCTACCCTGATCTGTGTCACCTGAGCGTTTGGTTCCAGGCAAACATTCACACAGAATACAAATTAGAGTCAGTAGCGGCAGCCGGTTCACTGAGATAACAAGTCTGGCAGTATGTTTAGCTACTTTAAAGTCATCCCAATATTTGCCCATTTCAAGAGATGCTGTGAAGGCATGGAGGTCTGTAGTTCCTTGTGAAGGAGAACTAGACCCTTTAAATTTTTATTTTCTGAATTCTGTTTGTATTTCATATGATAATCCTTCTCTTTGCTGAACGTCATTGGATTTCAATAGTGAAGACTCTTGATGCTCTTTCAGGTGTATTTGAAGCAGGAGCTTCAATAATAATAATAAAGAAGCTCATTTGAATTGCACCCATTTTGTTTTTTCTCTTTTGTTGTTCTATATGACGATTTAGATTTGAAAACCTGCCAAGTCCTCATGTCATTATTATTGAAAAGCCTGGTGGCTCATTTAGTTTAATGAGTTTGAGAAAGGCATAATATAGGTGAAAATATTGTCTTTTGGCACTGGTACATGTCACGTCGCATAATTAGCTCGGGATCTCAACTGGTAGCTTTTGTTTGATTTAAAATGATGGATGAATGAATTAGAGCATAAGGGGCTCTTTAAATAAACTAAACACACATTCACTTGTCAAGGAGCAGCTATGACATCATTTCCTGTCTCAAGAAAGAGTTGAATTATGATAGCTTCAGAGCCTTTCTGTAATTCTAGTTCCTGAACATACACTGAAAAAGATTATTCATTGCTTCAGAAAATATTGCTCACTAAAATAAACAGATTTTACTGAAAATGTAATGCTGTCAATTTTCCTTAATTATATGCTATATGTGTGACACAAGATATTGAGATTATGCTGTACTGTAATTTAGCTAGTTATTTTGAGTGAAGCGACAATAATCTGTAGTTTAGTAAATCCAGCCTAATTTTTTAAGATTCCATGGGAAACCACGTGATGCAGAATGTGATTGAATTTTATGCAAGCATATTTTGGGCTGGCTGCCATTTTGGATGAGGAGCGTGGTGGACAACACAAAGCTGTTGCCAAAAGTTCAAAGGTAAATTACTTTAAACATACTATAGTGTGAAATCAGTATTTTTTTTTTGCTATACATTTTCTGTGTATTCAAATTTCTATTCTCTTAAAGAAGTTGTTAACTTACGTTAAGTTTTGATTGCAAATCTACAGTATATTAATCGTTTGTTTGCATGAGGCTATTTAGACCTGTACATTTTCACAGTCGAACAAACACAAAGAAGCCCGCACATTTTTTCATCTGGCAGACACTCTTCATTTTCAACCGCTGCTCAGGGCCTTCACCTACAACTCCTCACTCGCATCCTAGAAACTCTGCAAACAACCGGTAATTCCAGTAAATTAATCGCATTTCTACACCAGCTTAAAATGTTTAATGCAAATTTCAAGTTGTACATCTTGAAACCACCTAGTTTCAAGAGTGTTGGTTTATATTCAGCTTCATCAATTGTATCTACGGTTTTAGTGTTCAGTTATTGTTTGAGACGACATGAATAAATACATACATCAATATCATGTGAAGCATAAATTTCGGTCTCTGTAATGAGATTCACTGTTGTGGTTGCCACTTGCCTTAAACGACACTGAGATTGTCAATGACAATAATTAATATTCTGTATATGGCGCTTACACCATACTTTTCTCGAAAATACTGTGCTTTCTCATTGTTCCCGCAGATTTTTCACCAGAGACACAGTTCATCTTCAACCACTACTCAAGCGTCACTCACACATCAGAAACTCAGCAGGCAACAGGTAACTTCAACAAGTAAATTGCTTTTTACATGTTTCCATGCAAATGTCTCATTGAACCCCTTCGTCTTAAAGGGAATCCAGCTTACATTAGCTGAGTGTTGGCTTATGTTCACTTTTCATAAAATGAAAATTAAATAAAATAATTTTAGTAGTTCACCCAAAAAGGTTATTTCTCTTAGGCCTTCACACCCCTTATGCCTTCTCAAACTCATATGTCTTCCCATCTTCTGTGGAACACAAACCAAAATTTCCACTCAAGTCATGTGGATTACATAGATGCTGCCTTTATGTATCCATCAAAAATCTTTGTTTGTTTTCCCCTTGAAGAAATTCAAATGAGTTTGACCTGGTATAAGACTGCATAAATGATGGAGACATGATGTCAACATGTGTAAGTTGGTTTGTAAAAAAGAGTCACATTATAAGTATAATATGGTTGCAATATGTAGCAGGGTTTGCAGCGGTTGAAAATGGTCTCGTCACGAATATCAAATATAAACTAGCCATTTATTTTGCTTATCTTGTCAGTTACAATTATTATATATATATATATATATATATATATATATATATATATATATATTGTAAAGGTGTTCAATGTAAAGGAGGAAGCGAGAACCGGCTTGACAATATAAATAATAGTTTAATGAAGAAATAAACCAAGACACACAAACAAACACGTACGGTCAGCTGCCCATAAAAGTTCTTCCTCTCTCGCATCACCGTCCGCAGTCAGCCTTTATCCTTCTCGGAGGCTTAATTAGCCTGATAAGGGACCGGGTGTGTAAAATCACTACCCGGCCCTGCCTTCCACCCTGTCTCACACACACACACACACACACACACACACACACATATATATATATATATATCATACATACAGGTGAAACTCGAAAAATTAGAATATCGTGCAAAAGTTCATTAATTTCAGTAATTCAACTTAAAGGTGAAACTAATATATTATGTAGACTCACTACAAGCAAAGTAAGATATTTCATGCCTTTATTTGATATAACTTTGATGATTATGGCTTGCAGCTTATGGAAACCCCAAATTCAGAATCTCAGAAAATTAGAATATTGTGAAAAGGTTCAGTATTGTAGGCTCAAAGTGTCACACTCTATGCTATCAGCCTGTGGCACTGCTGAGGTGTTATGGAAGACCAAGATGCTTCAATAGCGGCCTTCAGCTCTTCTGCATTGTTTGGTCTCATGTCTCTCATCTTTCTATTGGCAATGCCCCATAGATTCTCTATGGGGTTCAGGTCAGGCGAGTTTGCTGGCCAATCAAGCACAGTAATACCATGGTCATTGAACCAGGTTTTGGTACTTTTGGCAGTGTGGGCAGGTGCCAAGTCCTGCCGGAAAATGAAGTCAGCATCTCCATAAAGCTTGTCTGCTGAAGGAAGCATGAAGTGCTCTAAAATGTCCCGGTAGACGGCTGCGTTGACTCCGGACTTAATAAAGCACAGTGGACCAACACCAGCCGATGACATGGCTCCCCAAACCAACACAGACTGTGGAAACTTCACACTGGACTTCAAGCATCTTGGATTGTGTGCCTCTCCTCTCTTCCTCCAGACTCTGGGACCTTGGTTTCCAAATGAGATGCAAAATTTGCTCTCATCAGAAAAGAGGACTTTGGACCACTGAGCAACAGACCAGTTCTTTTTTTCTTTAGCCCAGGTAAGACGTTTGCCATTTGAAGCCCATGTCCAGGACCCGTCTGTGTGTGGTGGCTCTTGATGCAGTAACTCCAGCCTCAGTCCACTCCTTGTGAAGCTCCCCACACATTTGAATGGCCTTTTCCTGACAATCCTCTCCAGGCTACGGTCATCCCTGCTGCTTGTGCACCTTTTTCTTCCACACTTTTCCCTTCCACTTAACTTTCTATTAATGTGCTTTGATACAGCACTTTGAGAACATCCAACTTCTTTTGCAATTACCTTTTGAGGCTTTCCCTCCTTGTGGAGGGTGTCAATGATGGTTTTCTGCACAACTGTCAGGTCAGCAGTCTTCCCCATGATTGTGAATTCAACTGAACCAGACTGAGAGACCATTTAAAGGCTCAGGAACCCTTTGCAGGTGTTTAGCTGATTAGAGTGTGACACTTTGAGCCTACAATACTGAACCTTTTCACAATATTCTAATTTTCTGAGATTCTGAATTTGGGGTTTTCATAAGCTGTAAGCCATAATCATCAAAATTATATCAAATAAAGGCTTGAAATATCTTACTTTGCTTGTAATGAATCTATATAATATATTAGTTTCACCTTTTAAGTTGAATTACTGAAATTAATGAACTTTTGCACGATATTCTAATTTTTCGAGTTTCACCTGTATATATTGTTGAGAAGTTTTGTGTCCCTTAATTCACCAGGTGCAAAGCATGTGCCACACCCCTCTTAGCCTGTTCATTTTCATATTAACTCTAGCTCCACCCACCTGATTCCTTAGCCAATCAGGACTCTATATCTGGCTTTATTAACTGCACCTGTGCCCACAGCATGTTACTTCTGTTTGTAGCACATGGATGTACTGTGCAGAGGACTGAGTTTTTCTCCTTTCTTTGTTTTTTCCTGCGTGTGCGTAATTGACCATGTAAGTGCCTTTTGTTTGATATTTAGTATCGTTCTGTATTTCTTAAATTTGTCTTTGAAGGTGTTTATTTTTAGGCTTGCTATATTTTCTGTTTAGGCATTGTCTTTAGTTATTTAGATGTATATTTGATGAACTTTATAGTATGAGTAGATGCCTCATATATTGTAACCTTAAATGCTGTATTCCTATGTTCCTTTGTAGAGACCACACGCACATAAGAGAAATAAAGAATTTGATACCTGAGTGACTAGACTGGACCTGTTCTTACCGACAGCCCCATTGGCTTCAAGCTAGCTACCTTGCTACCCCCTTACTCCTTTTCATGGTCCTTCAAGCCGGAAACCATTGATGATCGGTGGATATGTATAGTCACTCCCTGCCCTCATTGTCTCAGTCTGAACGCCCACGTCGCCAAGCCCGGCTCCCCGCACGTTATGATGATTTCATCCTGCAACATCATCAACGATCACAACCTACAGCAGAACCACCAGAACAACAACTGCTTCATCCTGCAGATAGTTCTGGTACTGGTCCTCATTATCAACCCTGGAAAGCGGACGAGTCTGAGGAAGAGCCAGAGGAGTTGGAATTGCCCATGGAGGGAGACATTCAGGAGAATATTCTACATCCTTACTCACCTGTCCTATCTGAGAGAATGCAAACCCCTGATGTTGAACACCCACATACCTCTCCTATAGCTCCCATGCCTGACGCTCAGACTGTACTCCTACAGCAAATGGTAGAAGAATTAAGAAATCAGGGTAGATTAATCCAGCAGTGCATGCTTAGGAGCAGCACTCACTCCTCACGGTCTAGCTTGCTATCCCCTTGCCCTGATAATTCTAACCTTCAATCACCACAAGCCCATCAGACTATGGAGGACCATAGGCCCCCTCCTCTTCCACACCAGTCACAGCTTCCATCTCCCCCTCCTGTAAGCTGTGCCCCTCTTACCCAGCCTATGCCACAGTCCTTACAGAGCATGCATCCTCCTGGCTGTAGTCAGTTTCCTGCCAGATATCAAGCACCAGCCTCGTATAACCCCATGCACCCGGCCTATACACTGCCAAATCAACCTTTGCCTGCTGTTTTATCCTATTCGGTCCAGCCGGCATACCAGCCTCTCAATGTGCAGCCACACCACCTGACATCGGCTCCCCCTCTAAACCAGCTAGTTCCTCCTGTTGGCCTCCAGCAGTTCAACTATAGGAGGGTAGAAGGCCCTTCTTTCCCTGATCTCACGAGGGAGGACGAATGCCAGTACATGATGTTAAAGATGGCCCTATCCAAATTGTTAGATCCAAGAGAATCAGAGCAATATAAATACCACATCCTGTTGGATCATCTGAAGGTTGCGAGGAGACTTGCTTTGGCTTATGTTTATGCCCCAGATCCTTACACTCAAGCTGTATGAGCCCTAGATGAGCGCTATGGTCAACCTAGACAACTTGTTTTGAAGGAGCTTCGAACCATAATGGAGATGCCTGTTATTCGTACAGGTGATGGTAGAGGCTTAGACCAATTTTCCCTCAGAGTGCAGGCATTAGTGGGCCTCCTTCAGTCCATGGGCCCTGAAGGTCTCTCTGAGCTTACCTGTGGCTCACATGTTGAGCGACTACTAGAGAAGCTTCCCCATGAACAGTTCTGCCAGTTTAAAAGATGTATGAGTTTGAGTAGACCAGGTCCCCTTTCCTATAACCTCCTGGATTTTTCCAACTGGCTACAACAAGAAGCCCGCTGCCAGCCCAGGAGAGAAAGAACCTCTCAGCCTATTGGTCAGCCTATCCGGCAGAGGCCTCCACCTCCTCACCCATTAAGGGGTACAACCATACTTCATGGTATTAAAACCTCCTCTCATATGACTTCCCCCAGAGCCCAAGTTCCCTCATCTAAAGTTGTTCAGCCTCCTCCTAACAGCATAGCTGAATGCTATCCAGTGTGCGCTTACTGTGATTCTACCGAACATCATGTCAGTAAATGTGGTGGTTTCCTCCAGCTCACCAAAGACCAGAGAACTAACTGGATCAAGGAACAGAGACATTGTTGGCGATGTTTATGAGACCACTTTGCAACCCAATGTGACTTGAAGGGACGCTGCAGCCAGTGTAACGGGAAACGCCTACACATCCTATGCAACATTAACCAGAGGCAAGTGCAAAATCTATATCTTGACCACCCTAGTGACTGTAATAAAGTACTACTGAAGGCGACAGATCCTTAGATACTTACGCCATACTGGATGATGGGTCCGAAAGAACAATCCTCCTTCACCCTGCTGCCCAAACACTTCAGTTAAAAGGAAAATCTGAGAATCTACAGCTGAGAACTGTGAGACAGGATGTCCAGACTCTTAATGGAGCTTCTGTATCCTTCACCCTTATTCCTAAAGCACATCCTAACAAGTCTTATGTCATCAGTCAAGCCTTTACTGCAGACCAGCTATCCTTGTCAGAACATTCTCACCCGGTGAAATCTCTTCAGCAGTGCTACTCACACCTCCGTCAGCTCCCTCTCAAACAGCTTAATAAAGTAAGACCCCTTCTCCTTCTAGGGGCTGATCATACACATCTTATCATCCCAACACAACCTGTCAAATTAGGCCCTCCTGGAACCCCTGTAGCAATCAAGATCCGGCTCGGCTGGACACTGCAGTGACCTGCAAGAGATCTCTCTAGCTTTCCTTCTACTTGTTCTCATTATATCTCCTTTAAATGCCCACCTGATGACATCCACCATAATGTCCAGAAGCTGTGGCAGATTGATGCATTACCTCAGAGAAGCATGAAAGATGTGGTTCGTTCCAAACAGGATCAAGAGGCAATGCACCAGCTTGAGACCCAAACCATCAGAATACCTATTGATGGCACCCTACGATATGCAGCACCTCTCCTCCGTGTAGACCCCTGGCCCCTTCTGAAGGCCCCCAAGAAGGCAGTAATGTCCCGTCTCCGCAGCTGTGAAAGGCGACTCCTTCAAAACCCACAACAGGCAGAGACCTATACCAAGGAGATCCAGAAATTGGTTAATGCTGGGTATGTCAAGAACCTGTCATCCTCTGAAATAGAAGATGCCCCTGAGTCCTGGTTCATACCCCACCACATTGTGCATCACAATGGTAAAGATCGCATTGTTTGATTGTTCCTTTTCCTACCGAAATCAGTGTCTGAATTCACAGTTACTTCCTGGACCAATTCTTGGGCCTTCACTCCTTGGAGTTCTACTCCGTTTTAGGCAGCACAAGACTGCTATCAGTGGAGACATTAAATCAATGTTTCACCAGGTGCACCTATTACCCCAGGATAAACCTCTCCTGCGATTCCTCTGGCGTGACCTGCACGGTGAAGCTCCTCCAACAGTGTATGAATGGCAAGTTCTCCCCTTCGGCACAACCTCAAGCCCTTGCTGTGCCATTTACATCCTCCAGAGGATCATCAAAGATGCTCAGGCAGATGACCGCATTCACCATTCCATACACAATAACTTCTACGTGGATAACTGTTTACAGAGTCTCACGACCCCAGAGGAAGCCAGAGATCTCCTTTATAGCCTGCGCTCTACCCTCTCCTCTGGTGGCTTCGAAATCAGACAATGGGCTAGTAATGATCCTCAGGTCATCTATGACCTACCTCCTGAAGCCAGGTCAGAACAAACGGAGCTCTGGTTATCACATCATCCTTTCCTTGATCCCTCAGAATCCACACTAGGCCTCCTCTGGAACTGCCATACAGATACCCTAAGATACAGGCACAGAGTCATTGAACCTACCATTCCAACTATGTGCCATATTTACAGAGTTCTTGCTAGCCAGTACGATCCTCTTGGCTATATCCTCCCTTACACAACAAGGGCCAAAATCATCGTTCAGCACTTATGGGGAAAGGCACGAGAATGGGATGACCCAAATCTCCCTCATGATCTCTTAGAAGCCTGGGTTTCCTGGGAAAATGAACTCCCTAATCTCTCCACTATCACTCTGCCTCGCTGCCACACTCCTCCTTCAGTAGACACCTCCTTAGCCACTCGGGACCTTCACATCTTCTGTGATGCATCAGAGAAGTCCTATGGTGCAGTTGCCTACATGCGCACAGAAGATGGTCAGCAACAAGGGTATGTGTCCTTCCTCATGGCGAGGTCCCGTGTCGCTCCCAAAAAACAACTATCCATTCCGAGACTTGAATTATGTGCTGCTCTCATAGGAGCCCAGCTATTCGGTCTCCTCCAAACAGAGCTCACCCTCCCTATCAGAAGGACTATTCTGTGGACTGACTCTACCACTGTACTCCATTGGCTCAAGTCTGACTCTTGCCGTTACAAAGTTTTCGTTGGAACCAGGGTAGCGGAGATTCAGGAGCTCACTAAAGGCCAGGAGTGGTGTTATGTGGATTCTCAGAACAACCCAGCAGACGACCTAACTAGAGGAAAGCTACTAACCGAACTTAGTAGGCACTGCAGGTGGAACCAAGGACCTGCCTTTCTTTTTCAATCCTCTGAACTGTGGCCCACTAGCCCTGCAATAGATCCATCTGATGATGCTGAAGAGCGGCATAAGCCCAGCTTCTGTGGTGCTGTATCCCTCAGTTCATACCCCTCCATCCCTGACCCCAGTCAATTTGCCACCCTCCAAGATCTCCTTGACTGCATGGCTGCATCCCTTCATGGGGCGGCAAAGCCTCCATCAGCCGAAAACTACCATGATTCAGAGATTGCCATGCTAAGACAAGCCCAGGTGGATTCCTTCAGGGATGATTTAGCCTGCCTTCAAATCCAAAAGCCCCTTCTATCTTCAAGTCGTTTACTCTCCCTTGCCCCAGAGTTAGACCCAGCATCAGGGCTCATTCGAGTAGGCGGAAGGTTACGGCAAAGCAGTGATCTACCCCCTGATGCCGTTCATCCAGTAGTCCTGGACCCTGCCCATCCAATCACAACGCTTATAATTAAGGATTGTGATGACCACCTACAACATCCTGGGCCAGAAAGGCTTTTTGCGGAATTAAGGAGGTGGTACTGGATCCTGAGGGGTCGTGAGGCAGTCAGAAAATATCAGCATAGGTGCCCGAAATGCCAACAATTCCGAGCACAACCCATTATTCCCCAAATGGCAGATCTCCCTCCCGCTCGCCTTCGCCTTCACGAACCTCCGTTTTATTCTACTGGGATGGATTGTTTTGGGCCCTACATGGTCAAGATTGGCAGACGAGCTGAAAAAAGGTGGGGAATAATTTTCAAATGTCTGACAACTAGGTGCGTGCATCTTGATCTACTCAGTCACATGAATACAGATTCCTTCTTGATGGCGCTCAGGCGTTTTATTGCTCGCAGAGGTAAACCATTTAAGCTGCTCTCTGATAGAGGTACCAACTTCATTGGAGGCAAGAGAGAGCTACTAGACACCTATCAATCCCTAACCCCTGACCTTCAGGAAACTCTGGCCAGGCAGAGGATTTCCTTCAAATTCAATCCTCCACACGCACCTCACTTTGGTGGAAGCTGGGATCGTGAAATACGCTCCATCAAAGTTGCTCTGGAGACTACCCTAGGTGCTCAAATTGTCAGTGAGGAGGTACTACGCACAGTCATGGTTGAAATTGAAGGCATCTTAAATTCCAAGCCCATAGGCTATGTGTCATCTGACATTGCTGACCCTGTGACCCCTAACTTGCTGCTTATGGGGCGGCATGATGCTTCCCTTCCTCTGGTTACATATCCAGACTCTGAGCTACACAGTCACAGTCAATGGCGTCACAGCCAGATCCTTTCTGATCATTTTTGGGCCCATTTCCTTAGAAATTATCTTCCCTCTCTTCAGTCCAGACAAAAATGGCGCACAGACCATCCTAACCTGCAACCTAATACTGTTGTTCTGATTCTAGATCCTCAACTTCCCAGATCCCAATGGTCAGTGGGTAAGGTCATCGCCCTTCATCCTAGCAAGGATGGTTGTTGTAGGGTGGCTGATGTACAAGTCAAGGACAGGACATATACAAGGCCCGTTGCTCGCCTCATCCCTCTTCCAACCCTACCTGATATGCCCTGACTGATCAAATTATCAAATTTGCTATACAAATTTGGGGGCGGCTGTTGAGAAGTTTTGTGTCCCTTAATTCACCAGGTGCAAAGCATGTGCCACACCCCTCTTAGCCTGTTCATTTTCATATTAACTCTAGCTCCACCCACCTGATTCCTTAGCCAATCAGGACTCTATATCTGGCTTTATTAACTGCACCTGTGCCCACAGCATGTTACTTCTGTTTGTAGCACATGGATGTACTGTGCAGAGGACTGAGTTTTTCTCCTTTCTTTGTTTTTTTCCTGCGTGTGCGTAATTGACCATGTAAGTGCCTTTTGTTTGATATTTAGTATCGTTCTGTATTTCTTAAATTTGTCTTTGAAGGTGTTTATATTTAGGCTTGCTATATTTTCTGTTTAGGCATTGTCTTTAGTTATTTAGATGTATATTTGATGAACTTTATAGTATGAGTAGATGCTTCATATATTGTAACCTTAAATGCTGTATTCCTATGTTCCTTTGTAGAGACCACACGCACACAAGAGAAATAAAGAATTTGATACCTGAGTGACTAGACTGGACCTGTTCTTACCGACAGCCCCATTGGCTTCAAGCTAGCTACCATGCTACCCCCTTACTCCTTTTCATATATATATATATATATATATAAAATATATATATTCTTATTTGTCTAACAGGATAGTCATTTAAATTATTGTCCTGGCAGGTCTACAGCTATAACTGAAAGAAGAGTCATCAGAAGTTTTCAAGGCAAAAAAAATTAAATAGTAGGAAACACATTACTATTTATATAGCATCATTTTAACATAACCACTGAAATTCAAAGAAATGTAAACATTTGGTACAGTGGTTGGATAGCTGTGTGCTTCAATTGAAAATTATCTCATCATTTACTCACCCCCATGCCATCCCAAATGTGTATGAATATCTTCTGTTGAACACAAACAAAGATTTTTAGAAGAATATTTCAGCTCTGTAGGGCCATTCAAAACATTTTCAGAAGTCAAATTATAGGTGTGGGTGAGGAACAATATTGAAGTCATTTTTAAATTGAATTTTCCTCTCTGCCCAGTAGGTGCTGAAATGCACAAAAAACGTGAATCCCCAACCACAAGAAAAGACAAAAAAGTGAAAGTGGAGATTTAGAGTAAAAAATTACTTAAATATTGATCTGTTTCTCACCCACGCCTACCATACAACTTCTAAAAACATGGATTCAACTACTGGTGTTATGGTTACCCTGTCTTGTTTCACTGTTGCCCTCTTGTTTTCCATCTTGTCACTTTTGCACTTCTTAGTTTTCACTTTAGTCCCTTATGTAACTCCATAGTCCTCTGTTAGCGTTCGTGTTCCCTGTCATTGTTTTCACCTGCCCTCATTAGTTTGCCGTTTGCTTCTGTTAATCACCTTATTATCTTGTTTGAGTTCTGTTCGTTCATTGGCCCCTTTTTCCCTTGTTTGTGTATTTATACCCCGTGTCTTTGTTCAGTCTTTGTCGATCGTTGTTTGATGTCAACCCGGTGTGTGGTTCCTCCTCGAGTCCCCTGTTTTGCTCACGTCGTGTGTAGTTTACTATTTTATGTTTAATTTCCCCATCGTGGGTTGTTCCTTTGTGTTTTTCTGTTTTGGTTCGTCTAATAAAGTTCAAGCTGCGTTTGGATCCGCATTTCCTCGTCTGCCTCGTTACTCAAGCATAACAACTGGAGTCTTATGGATTACTTTATGCCGCCTTAATGTGCTTTTTGACCACGATTAACTTGTATTGAAGGTACCAACAGAGCAGAGATATTCTTCTAAAAATCTTTGTGTTCAACAGAAGATATTCATACACATCTGGGATGGCATGGGGGTGAGTAAATGAGAGAATTTTCATTTTTAGGTGAACTAACCCTTTAAGCATCACTTTCCTTTTTTATCTGTAATGATTGATTTTGAGGATATTTCATTGTGCAAATAAATACAATGGAAAATGTTAATATACATTTTGACAAATATTATTTCTTTGCATTTAGGAAGAGGTGCTTGACCTTGCACAGAAAGGAGCAGATGCCATCAATGCTTTGGAGCAGTTAGAGCGAAAGTTGCCTTTCAACCCACTGGATGTAATGATTGCCCTTGAAAATGAGCAGGGGACATTTGTCGAAACTTGGGTCAGTGCACTGACATTTTGGGCTACTTTATACACTTCAAATCAGCTACCCAAAGAAGCTGACAATTTTTTAGTTCTTGTTTTGAGGTCATACAGTAAATGGTGATTGCCATCATCGATGATGGCAATGTCTAATGTCCAAACCATAAATGTAGTAGCTGGCGTGGCACAGTATTTTAAGTAAACATTTTTGAGTGGAAGCTCATTAATTTGGCTATTGTCAGCTATGGTTTTTTTTGGTAACATTGCTTAAAATTCCTAGTGGAATTTGCTTAAAAAGTGGGATGCAAAAATTATGCACTGTTTTTAAGCAAATCCAGCACATTATTTTTCTCAGTGTACCATGCCAACACGGTTCATTTGTCAAACTAAAACCTATGTCATACACTTTGCTCTTGCCTTTACTAAATAAGGCTTGGGCTTCCCAACATGTATAGGGAGTCTTACTATATATTGATAGTTTTTCTTGATAATTGCAGTCTAAAATAATTTTTTTTTTTTTTTACAGTTTTGCAGTGAAAACTAACAAATAATCATAGTATGGTCAGTGATGGAATAAGTGCAATAACTAAATATCTAAATATGTTTGTGCATTCATAATAACTGAATATGCACCTAGCAAGCAAAAATAAATAAATGCACACCATTTCACAAATTTCATGCATTTTGAAAGGTGCAATCCGAGATCATGATGAGTTCAATCGAAGATCCTTTATTATTATTATTCTGCCTCAGACAATGCAAGTAAACTCTGGATAGGTTAAAATAGTAGACGTACAATAAAACGGTAAACTAAAAATACAATTTAGGATTCAATAATTAGTTCTGTCACGATTATTACATGGCCTGATCTAGATCAGCACTTTCAAATCTAATCACATTTTTAACTATCCAAATAAGGACATTTGAAATGAGTAAAGAAATGCCATGGAATGCCATGTTTTTGTGTCTCATTTTCTGGTGCATTATGTGAGCACTCCAAATGAACAGTGATCGGATTACCTCAGATTCACCATTTATGCAGAAATTATATAAAATTGCAATTCACCACGGAAATGCGTAAAGTAGTTGAATTTACGTTAATAAATATAAGAGGGACTGATTTATGGAAATGTGATTTATTTTTTCAACAGATATGCTTAACATTTTTAGCATTGAACAAATTGATATCTCTTGAAGCAGAAGCTGTGAGCAAAATATGATATCAATATTCCTGTTAAAGTGTTGCAAGACCCTTTCCTATCTAAACTGAACACATAAATATATTTTGGAATTTGGTCTTAAATCTTAAAGAACTAGTCTGACTGGTGGTTACATTATCAATATTGTATTACCACTCTTAAATTGTGTCTTTATGTAATCAACCATCTGATGCTTGCTTGGTAGTTAAATAGAGTAGTGTGTTGTTTTTTGCTGCTGTCTTTTAAGCATGCAGAATAAAATAATAGTGGTGCACACACTCTGAACAGCATGTCTGCATTCAAAGCACAGTAGCGTTCGAGTCTTAGATGTACAAAGCTATATTAAAATTGTGTATTGATCATCTTGTTGTGTCCCACTCTACGTACCACAGTTTGAGAACTACTATTTTAATGTCAATTTGTTGTTGTGCTTAGTATCCAAGCATGTCAGATTTAGTGTTCACATTTTGGTTACACAAACTCATCAACATGGAAGTATCACTTTGGTCTTAGCCCCTCTGTGGATCCATCTTTTTTGGCACAAATGTGCACTTGTTATATCAGAGTAGTTGTTTGTCTACGCTTGATGAATGACACCCAATTAACTCCGGAGAACGAAACACTTTGTCTTCCGGATAATTTCATAGATAACCATTTGTTCTGGGTTTCTAGCCAAATTCACTCCCCTGACGAGATTGCATTATGTCATTCCTTAAAACCCCAACATTGTCTGCAAATGTTATTTATTTTCACCGCAAGTGATAAAACTATTTTGAGTCTGTGATGACCCTGACTCCAACTCATCTCAGAAAAGATGATGAGAGGTTTGCTTGAAAATATATATTTTTTACAATCCATAGGTTTTTAAAAAGAGAAGGGAAAAAACCCACACACATTAACAACAGTCTTTATTAGCAGTCATTGAACAAAACACTTTGAATAATTCAATCTTCATAAAGCAGACTTGCAGAATTGCTAAGCAATGTGATACATAGGAGACCAAAAAGAAAACCAGTTTGAAGTCTTTGAAAGTGCATGTGCAGTATTTATAATTTCTTGAACAATTATGTAAACCAACGCAGCCAACAGACCTCATAAAGAGAAGGTATTTTTACAGATCTTAGTCATTCCTGCACAGTTAGATCATTAGAGTTAATTATCTCCATACATTGAATATTATCCCCATACAACAGAATCTGCTGAAAGCTTTAGAGGCTGGTCAGTTGCATTTCTATAGGCATACAGCTTGTACATTTCGCTCCAAATACTTTGAAGACTCTATGGTAAGAGGACGTGACTGCTAGCGCATTTTATTCTTGTTGATTTGTTCGATTTTATTCATTGAAAACAATGATCTGCCTGCTACCATTTATTCTAAGTATCATTGCAAATAAATAAATGAAAAACAAAATTGTGTCTTGTGATAGAACCATAGAAAAATCTCAAAGACAGCTGCCAGTGAAATTTCTCAGGCAGGCAATTACAGACTTTATTTGTATTAGACTTCATAATACACTCTCAGCACCCGCAGTGAAGGAGTAATCAAGTGTCTCTCTGCTTTCAATATCTATGGTGGTATTTTTGTATATCTATACTGTTGTAAATGAATGTGGCATATCATACTTTAACATATTTAGATTTCTCTCACTCTCTCTCTCTTACTCCTTAATCGACATCAGGTGCTGTCAAGAGATGATACTGAACTAGTTTCTGGCAGTGATTGATTCACATTGTATTGACAAGCAACTTTTTCCCAGCATGTTAAATTTACCAGTCAAATGGCTGTTTGAGGACAGCCCAGAAGGCTCTGAGATTAAATTAAGAGCAAATTAAGATTTTTGCTTAAAGGGATAGTTCACAAAAAATGAAAATTCTGGGTGCGTTTAATTCAGAAGTGATCATCCCCTGAAACTTTTCCCTTCACTGTGAGAGCTTTGGAAGGCTGAATTACCTTTTAACTGATTTATTTATTGTGAATTCTGTTTTTATACTGTTACAGAGTCTTTAGAAATTTTAAGTTTCTTAATATTACACTTCTCTCTATAGAGCTTTAGAAGAGTTCTCAACAATTTCACAAACTACATTTTAATTAAAAAATTTAATTTAGCTGATAATTCACAGGCCATCCAAGATTCATATAACATTCTTTCTTCATCAGAACTAGATTGAAGATTTTTAGGAAAGTATTTCAGGTTTTTAGCTTCATCCAATGCTAGTCAATGGACACCAATTTTTGATGGTTGTTGCTGTCGCGTGATGTCATCATTTTGGCGAGAATTCAGTAAAAACCTTGAGACATTTACATTTACATTTACATTTATGCATTTGGCAGACGCTTTTATCCAAAGCGACTTACAGAGCCCTTATTACAGGGACAATCCCCCCGGAGCAACCTGGAGTTAAGTGCCTTGCTCAAGGACACAATGGTGGTGGCTGTGGGGATTGAACCAGCGACCTTCTGATTACCAGACAAAGCTAATACTTAACCCTAAGTTAGCTTTGGGGTCAAAAATGTAACTTTTGAACTTTGCTTTATGGGTTTCTTCATTTCAGTGGCATGAGATTTGGTGACTTTTCCTACATTTGCTATCCATACACACACACCGTCAAATTGGGCTGGATTTAGGTTGTGTGGTGGTGTGACAAAATAACTCACACTCATGATGTTGGGGGTAAAATTTGACCCCACATAGGCACTAGCGGATTTAGGTATAGGCGACATGGGCAAGCGCCCAGGGCGGCATCTTGCCGGCAATGCCGGGGGGTGGCACGGGGCGCCCACACAAAACAAATTCGGAATGGTGACATTTGTGCAATCAGTTTTCTATCTCTCATTTGCATGCCACGTCAATGATATCATGTCAACGTGTGGGACTATGGGTCAACTAACCTGGTCGGAGTGGGTGCCTTGATTTTTTATTTTTTTTGTGAGCTAGGCAGGCTACTACCTGGGAAGTATGAAATGAGAATTATGAGATGGGGAGGGGGATGGGGGTTGTTCAGGTCTAACCACTGGAAGCCCGAGGTAGGGGGAGTGGGGAATCTATCAAATAGCGCACATCTAACTTTGTACAGTACTAATGAAAATAAGTCACACATTACAAAATAAAACACAATTAATTCATAATACTGTGAATATATAGTTTCACA
Organism: Xyrauchen texanus; assembly: GCF_025860055.1. Classification (NCBI taxonomy): domain Eukaryota; kingdom Metazoa; phylum Chordata; class Actinopteri; order Cypriniformes; family Catostomidae; genus Xyrauchen; species Xyrauchen texanus. The sequence continues at coordinate 12,236,779 of NC_068298.1, read as the reverse complement.
GACATATTGTTGCATTTTCTTCTGGTTTGTGTGAAACCGTTAAGAATAATATAAAACCCGACAGTCTGCACACCGCTCAGGGCGCCATACAAGCTAGAATCGCCACTGCACATAGGAAATGAATGGGTGAGAGGATAAAATAAGCATTTATTTTATTATTTGTCAAGTAAAATCAATAAACCAGCTACAATGCAGAACACAAATAAATGAAGGAGTTATACTATAACATATACACATTGCGTAACCCACATGTTCACACACACACACACATACATACATACAAACACACACAATCACACACATGAATGAAAATAATGAAAAGGTGAGACTATAAAAGAGTGCATTTCTTATAGAATTTGTCAAATAAAATCAGCCACAATTCAGAACACACAGAAATGAAGGGGTGAGACCATAACACATCCAGAACAGAGAACACACACACACACACACACACAGATCAATGAAATGGTAAGGCATTAATACTTAGCACACACCAATCATGCTAATGGTTTTATTGACATTTTCTATTAATGTTTTCTTTTGATTTATTGAATTTGGATGTTTGAAATACATGATATGTAACACAAATTTTACTCAAAGTCTTCTCTTTGTAACACTATGGTTTGTAATCATAATGTGGCATCATTGCAAAACTGACACTTACAAAAGAAAAGAAATGCAGTAACACTTTCTAATGTCTAATTGTTCTAAAAATGTATAATGAATTGTAAAGGCATTATAATGCATTAGTAATGTCTCATAATACACTTTATAATATGTTATAACTTCTCATAAAAACTTGTAACAACAATTATAATACATTATAACACTTACCTATTCATAGTTATACATTATAGTACAATGCATTATAACACAAACAACATCCAATTTCATCTGCAGAAGTTATAATATATTATATATATATATATATATATATATATATATATATATATATATATATATAAAATATATTATAACTTCTGCAGATGAAATTGCAGACATATATATATGTGTGTATATATATATATGTGTGTGTGTGTGTGTGTGTGTGTGTGTGTGTGGGTGTGTGGGTGTATGATTCATGCCATTAAGAAAACAGTTTTACAATGAATGCTTTGACGCTTTGCCTTTGGGCATCATACATTATGTCACAGCTAACTAATAATACCAATTAACATTAAAAACATACAAAAGCCAGAACTTGAAATGACACTTAATGCTCAAGAAACTGCAGCATGACTGTTTTATGAAATGAATTTCTCCCGAACAGACTTTCAAAAATCATAAGTTTTCATATGCATCTACCAAGAAGGTCAATAAAACCTGGAAAAATCTATTTAATAATATTTGTGATTTAAATGTTGCTCGCAATACATTTAGTTTCGTCAGGGTACACGGTTATGCTGCATTCCATTCAAGTTGGATGTGAGATATTCCTACTTGATATCTCTGACCATAAATACATTCCATTCCCTGATATTTGGAAGATGATATTTAAGGAAACAAAACTGCAATTCTCCTGTTAGCTTAGAAGGGGTTTGACTCTCATTAGAGATGTCTCCTAGAAACCCAACTGATAAACAATGCTGCAGCGCTAGCATTTGTGCTTCAGGTGTATGATTATCAAAAGAGATAATCATGTTTTATACACCTGTTTCTGCAGGCATTTGTTAAACAAGCTTTAATATCATGTAATGTGGAAACAAACTCATTGATCGATATTACATAATAAAGATAATGTTTATCACTTACATTGTGTATTTCCCTGAGTGTTTGTGTGACATCATGCACCTGCAACTCGGCGAAATCAGTGTTGAGAATTTCTGTATGAGCCTACAAGTTGTAATTGTGACCTCAAGATGCATTCCATTGCACTTTTCCTAGTAGGAAGTTGTAAAATCCGACTTTCCGAGTTGAATGGAATGCAGCACTACTTTTCAAAACTTGAACAACACTGAATGCTCAAGCAGCCTAATTTTTACTTAGAAAACTCCTAATGTTGCTATAACAATGTAAAAAGCACTTACCAATTAACTTGAAGTGAAAATCAGGCCTCCTTTCCTGTTTAATAAATTATGCAATCACACGGTCATGCAGAACATCTCGTGTTTTAAATCCATAAGGATCTCTTTCTCAATGACAGTAGATATGCATTAATTTGCACTGTTCAGGGATTCTGAAGAAATTCTGAAGGCCTGAGGGGGTGGAGCTCAGACTCATGCTCTGCTTCGGGCTTCCGGCATGAGATTTGAGAAACAATTGTGTCACTTTGCTTGTAAGAATAAATTCTGACTGGATAAACTTTCTCTAGTTTTTCTCTATTTGTTTGTAGATTAATTAAGAGTGGAAAGCAATTAAAAAACATAGGCAAAAATGTGGAGAATGAAAGGATGAAAAATATTTATTCATTTGTCATGTTAGGCCAGCAGAGAAGACTTGCTGGCCCTGAGAATTCACCACTGGTGTAAACAAAAAAACTGATTCTATAATGGACACTATTCAATAAACTTTAATGTCTGTGCATCTTATTTGAAGACTTATTTTATAAATAACTTCCATTATATAAGTTTGACTTGTAATGTATTGTATGTTACATGTTTATCTTATGGCAGTTTATATGAATATACTGCTTTTGTAACTTTACTTAAAGTAGGTCAAAACCACTTATAATATGATCACGTCATAAAGCCTTTTGACTGTTTATACTATACAGCACTTATACAATTATACAATGCTGCATTAAAATTGGATGTTGCTTGTGTTATAATGCATTATCCTCTAAAGTATAACTATGAATAGGGGAAGTCTAAAAATGTATTATAACTGTAGTTATTATTATTTATGTGAAGTTATAACTTATTATAATGTGTACTATGAGACATTATGAATGCAGTATAATGAATTTTTAATGCCTTTACAATGCATTATAAATATGGGCTCCATAGAAGGTGTTACTAAAAATGCTACGATTTGACAAAAATGTTGATTTTTTTTAATGTACACTCACCTAAAGGATTATTAGGAACACCTGTTCAATTTCTCATTAATGCAATTATCTAATCAACCAATCACATGGCAGTTGCTTCAATGCATTTAGGGGTGTGGTCCTGGTCAAGACAATCTCCTGAACTCCAAACTGAATGTCAGAATGGGAAAGAAAGGTGATTTAAGCAATTTTGAGCGTGGCATGGTTGTTGGTGCCAGACGGGCCGGTCTGAGTATTTCACAATCTGCTCAGTTACTGGGATTTTCACGCACAACCATGTCTAGGGTTTACAAAGAATGGTGTGAAAAGGGAAAAACATCCAGTATGCGGCAGTCCTGTGGGCGAAAATGCCTTGTTGATGCTAGAGGTCAGAGGAGAATGGGCCGACTGATTCAAGCTGATAGAAGAGCAACTTTGCCTGAAATAACCACTCGTTACAACCGAGGTATGCAGCAAAGCATTTGTGAAGCCACAACACGCACAACCTTGAGGCGGATGGGCTACAACAGCAGAAGACCCCACCGGGTACCACTCATCTCCACTACAAATAGGAAAAAGAGGCTACAATTTGCAAGAGCTCACCAAAATTGGACAGTTGAAGACTGGAAAAATTTTGCCTGGTCTGATGAGTCTCGATATCTGTTGAGACATTCAGATGGTAGAGTCAGAATTTGGCATAAACAGAATGAGAACATGGATCCATCATGCCTTGTTACCACTGTGCAGGCTGGTGGTGGTGGTGTAATGGTGTGGGGGATGTTTTCTTGGCACACTTTAGGCCCCTTAGTGCCAATTGGGCATCGTTTAAATGCCACGGCCTACCTGAGCATTGTTTCTGACCATGTCCATCCCTTTATGGCCACCATGTACCCATCCTCTGATGGCTACTTCCAGCAGGACAATGCACCATGTCACAAAGCTCGAATCATTTCAAATTGGTTTCTTGAACATGACAATGAGTTCACTGTACTAAAATGGCCCCCACAGTCACCAGATCTCAACCCAATAGAGCATCTTTGGGATGTGGTGGAACGGGAGCTTCGTGCCCTGGATGTGCATCCCACAAATCTCCATCAACTGCAAGATGCTATCCTATCAATATGGGCCAACATTTCTAAAGAATGCTTTCAGCACCTTGTTGAATCAATGCCACGTAGAATTAAGGCAGTTCTGAAGGCGAAAGGGGGTCAAACACAGTATTAGTATGGTGTTCCTAATAATCCTTTAGGTGAGTGTATGTCTAAATATATATTCAAATGCAGAACTTGTGATAAGATCTATAAAAAAAAAAAATGAAAATGGGCAAATGAGTGGATCTCTGCAGCAGTCTAATGGTTATAATTGTATAATTTCAGGTCATTTGAATTTGAATCTTTTTTTTTTTTTTTTCAGCAGATGGAAGCAATCTGCCTCTAATGCATGACACTTTTTTCATATTTTCTTCCAGAATTAAATTGAGAAATGTAGATCTTAACTGAAGTGAATGTTCTTATTTTATATGAAAATGAATGGTGTAGTTTAGTAATTTAGAGGTAAAGAAGGTAAAAAAAAAAATTTTTTTTAAATGAGAGAAGTTAGTGTTATTACATTTGTTTAATAAAATTCCATGATTACAGTACGAAATTACACGTAAATTTTTGAGGTCAAATTTGACCCCAAAGGCCTCAAGCATGCCCCCATTATGAAGGGTGCACAAAGGTGAAATGACACGTCACTAAGAACTCCATAAGTCTCATGAGATATAAAAGAGCAACCTCTGAGCAAAAGATACAATTTTTCTCTGGGAGATCTTTTTTTCAAAAGGTACACATTCAACATTTGTATATCAAAAGGATTTTGAGTTAGATCAAAAGAATTATCTTTAGATCCCTCACAGGGCATGAAGTGTTTGGATAGAGGACATTTGACACAGATGATTATAAAGGGATTAAATGACGTGTTACAACCTCAATACCCAAATTACAAATCATGTCATGCCACCTTTTGTCACCATGACACTGCAAAATATTCACTTGAGCCCTTTCAGCCACATTTGCATAAATCCTTTTGTATTTGAAACTTTAATTAGACCATTTCCAGCCAATTCAGACCACACATGACAATGTCAAACTGCAAAATAACATAACTTATTACTGTGGTCTGACCGACTCTCCTCTTTATGTCAAGTGAATGCCAAATACAGTACATCTTAGTTCATCCAAAACTGCATTTATATTCCCCCACCAATTTACAAAAATTTATGTTTGGCATCCAGACTTGTATCAAACACACAGTGCACGTGCAATGACATCAATTTGGATCAGACGGAAAACTGCCATTTGTGAGTTGATGCCGAGGAGCAAAGGCACTTTTTTGTTGTTGTTGTCATTTGTTTGATGTTGATCAGCTTATTTTAAAAGACCAGAATTCTAGACGCAGACACAGCTGTGAACTTCAGAAAAAAATATGATCTAAGCCAACTGGGCTGCCCGATACAACAAACATTCATACAAACATTCAATATCAGAGTCTACACCTGGCATCTAAGCACATCGTGGTAGGCTTGTGCATGTTATGTGTCTATTTTTCAAGATTTCTCTCTCTTGGATACTGTGTGGGAAATCAGAGACCATGCATACAATTTGTCTCTGTGCTGCAAAGAAATGTTGTCCAAGAAACAACCACAGCTGACATCCCAATTTGTATAACGAGCAAGATGTTTATTCTTAAAATGCCTTGGCTTCCAATTCTTGTTGTCATATAAACTTGCATTTTGACTTTAGTTGTCACTATGAAATGCCCAAAAGGTTTAGACATTTAAATAGCATTGTACAAGTACAAATGTAATCCACAGTAAAATCTCCTAATAAGGTACTCTACAAAAATGCTACGGTAGTCATCTAGATAAAGTAAAAGCCAATATCCACTCATCCAAATGCATTTGTCTGGGAGAGACATTACACATCATTAAGAATTAGACACTAGGTCACTTAATGGTCTAGGCAAGTATATACAGACACAATTACTAGTTTGATCTTCACTTTATGGTCTGCATACATTGCAAGGAAAGAACATATAAATTACAGTGAAATGGAAAAATTTGGCGGTCTAAAAAAGCTCACCCAAGTGAACTTCAAATCTATCCTTGTTTAAAGGGATGGTCCTGATAGATGCGAAAAGAACTTAAAGCCAAAATAATATTGCACAGCATGACTTCTAAATCACACTTGATTCCTCTGGGTACAGCAAAACCTCATGGTTCATGAGGAATATTTGCTGCCTTAAGCATTGGCTGGCGCATTCTCTGAAACCTTGGCCAAGAGTGGATAAATATCATGGTAGGGCAGAGGGGTCAGAGAAGTGTGCGCCGGTTTCTTAGACTTAAAGCATCAGATCTCCTGCCATTCTCTCCCTGACCTTTCACTTTCTTTCTGGGGATTCACTAACTTCTCTCATCTCAAGCATATCACAGGCCCCTGATTACGTCCATCAAAGGAATTACGCTGACCCAGACCGATGCATTCTGACACCAGCCTCTGTGAGGAGGGCCAAGACTGCGCAGGCTGCCGTCAATATAGACATCTTTAACTTGGAGCCAATGAAAAATGTGGGTCAAGTGCTGAGTGGTGTCTTGAAGCAAATAAAGATGGAGATGCTTTTCCAATATGCCAGTCATTATTACATCCATTAAGTATCTGCCATTAAAGCACACGTTAACTAGAAGTTTGCAAAAGGACCAAAACTAAGTCTAAAGGTGAGGAGGAGGGCGTGGCTGGGCCGTGATGATGGATGCCTGGTGTTGAGTAATCCCAATCAGCGGGAGAGCGATAAGGAAGACACAGAGACGCCAATTCGAGAGAGAGAGAGTGACACGTGGAGCTGTGTGTGTGTGTCGACACATGTTTTGGTTATGCTGAAAATAAGTTTTATGATGTGTTTTATTTATTAAAAGCCTTTTTGGTTGATACTTCCCACTTCCCACTTCCTCCTTTCCAATGAACAAGAGTAGGAGTAGGCATTGGGGGTATGTGACGAGGAGGTGGGCGTAGCCGGGCCAAGACGATGGACGCCTGGTGCTGAGTTACCCCAAACAGCGGGAGAGAAATAAGGAGGAGCCAGATATGCCAGGTCAAGAGAAAGAGAGAGATACACAAAACTGTGTGTGTGTGTGTCAACATGTGTTTTGGTTATGCTTAAAAGCAGTTTTATTTTGTGTTTTGTTTATTAAAAGTATTTTTGGTTTAAAATGCTGTTCCTGCGTCTTGCTTTCCGATGAAAAAGAGGGTTGTCTGCCACAATGAACATTTTGTTTTCCCCTGAATCTGAATGAAACATTTGTCCACATTTACAACTGCCGTGGCCCAATTGTTGGAGCAGAATGGTTTGATTCTTTAAAAGACAGATATTGATTTAATTTTGGGCTCAACAATCTTTTTGATATTAAAGGGAAAGTTCACACAAAAATGAAAATTATCTCATCATTTACTCACCCTTATGCTATTCCAGATGAGTATGACTTTCTTTCATCAGCAGAACACAAACAAGTATTTTTAGAAGAATATCTCAACTCTGTAGGTCCATTGTAAGTGAATCAGACCATTGTATGAGGGTGAGCAAATGATGAGAGCAAAAGATCCCTTTAAGGGCCATTTATAGGGCTAATCTTTGTAAGCACAACCATATCAACCTACCATATGAACTGTATGTGCATTATATTACAATATAAAGAGCTTTATATGAGAAGTTACATCCACTACTTTACAAACTATTGTATTGTACAAAAGCAGCAAAAAAGCAGACCAAAGTGCATTAATATGTAGCATTAAGTATGTACTTGCATGATCCACTGAATATCTCTGAGCAGATCTGTTTGTTTATGTGACTCACTGTTTTTGCGGCCAGATAAATTTCTGGTTTGCATTGCATCGTCTGTGCTGCATTATCAGTTGGTTTCAAGTACAGTATAAAGATGCATGGCACTGCACTTTTCAGCTGTATAGCACAGTTTTGTCATACCTTTGGGTTTCGCTTCCCATACAGCTTATAATGAAGGCTGTGTAACAACAAAGAAGCATTACTGCCAAAATTGGTTTTCAAGCATATGTGATTGATTTCAAATTTTTTTAAATAAACAACTAAATTCAAATAAAAAATATATAATATTCCTCTTTTCTGTCTTATAGCTTGAGTGCCTATTGTTGGTGTACCCTTCATATATTGAATTAATTCATTGGAAAAGCTTAAGATATTCACTTGGCTTTGTTTGCTTTGTCTGGTGGCTTGGTAAGAATGTATACCTCAATTCAGCTCAAACAGGTGTACATGTAATCATAAAAGATGTATGACTAACATTTGAATGTGCAGGCTGTTCATTCACCATTCATATATATACCTAGAGGGAAGCAGATGACCTATTATATTTAATGAAGAGAAATGCCAGGATTTGCAAATTTTCTCTCGTAACGCAAGTGGAATTGAATGAGAACACAGAACAGAAAACTGAAAAGAAACTGTTTTAAAGATTAATCTTTTTTCAATTTTGCCACTACTCTGTGGGTGGAGTGGGAGTGTGATTTCACAAGAACAATGACTAGGTGCCCAAGTAATTTGGGTCTACACATGAAAGAACGGAGAGATCCATGCTTTTTTGTAAGGTAATGAGTTTTTTGGTTTGTCATATTTGAAGAACAACAAACTGTGAAGCAAGGAAATTATGTATTGTGTGAGAGAATATTTTACAGTATAGAGCAGTTGTTCACAACAGGTTTTGTTCAAGACCCAGATTTTACAGTGGTCATCAAGTCACAACCCAACATAACACCAAACATAACATAACCTGTATTTAATGTAATCAGGGTTGTGTTTTATTTTGCATATTATTTTACTTTGCATAGTTTTGTTCTTGGTTTTTAGGGATGTGGGCATGTCAAACAACATGTCTAGATGTTGACATGTGCCTATAATGTGGCTATAGCTTCTACCAAGTGACAGATGACAAAATACAGTATAATTTGACTGAATTTGAATGTCAATGACCAAAAAATATGGCAAACAGTTTTTTATTTCATTTTCAAGTCGATTAGTCTATTTATTTTTATATCCTAACAATGCACAATTATGTGTTTAGTTGCATTCTATATTTGTTTTAAGCAGTGTATTTTCCCCATCTTTCCATGACATCAGAACAGAAATGTGGCCCATTTTGGGGTTGTGGCCCATTGGTATAAGGCATGTTTCCCATTCAATGTCTATACCAAACTGAACACAAAATAAAAAGCTTGAGAAATGAGATGATGACTATAAAGGCAGCATGCTCTTTCTACAATTCAACTCTTTCTGTTTATTCAGTGCGAAGTGCCTTCCATTTACACATAGCAAGACAAAGAACAAGAGGCATAATAATAATAATGGTTCTGTCTGGTTGATGACTGGACTGTACTCGTTGGACAGCAAAACCAGTTTTCACAGAGAGAATAGGGATTGGGAAAAGAGACAAGGAAAGAATATGCTGCAATAATGAAGTCTTTAAAAAAATATCATACATTCTGTCCTCTAGATAGGAAATAATTTAGGGAGACCTCCAGTTCTCATGATCCCTTGACTCTTGAGAGCATCAACAAGCTCTTTGGACTGTGAGGGGTCTTGGTGGTGGTCAACACATGTATTATGATTCTCTGAAGTTTTTATGAATATTTTTATTAAAAGCCTCCCCTGCTGAAAAGATCAGTTTAGAACAAGAAAAATGTCCATGCAGGTCCAGGTTGTTTTATGCTGGTTATTGCTAGCTGGTGGACCAGCATAGCCATGCTGACTAAAACTTATGAAGCTGGTGGTGCTGGTAAACCAACATGAGCTCAAGGAAGTTTTGTTGGTTAAGCTCATTAAACAGCCTGGTGTCACCTGCACACCAGCATCTAAAACATAACATACATTATGTTGGAGAACATCTATATATACAGTCTACAGTAGAGTTGTAAGTGCTATTTTTTTCTCTGGTGGATTTTATAGCTTAATTAAAAAAAAAATAATTCACATTGCTTGGCTGTGTAAATGTAAAATAAAAAATGCTGCATCAGGCCTCTCAAGGTTGTGAACATAGGTTTCTATGCCTTACTTATGTCTGTTTTTTATTTAATATATATATATATATATAGATTAGAGAAATTGACAGAGGTTGTAACACAAGCAGATTTAAAATCTTGAACTGCTACACTGAAAAACATTAAATGACTGACATGTGCATGCATTGTGTATGTGTCTAGTTCCTGTTTATATTCAATCTCACACAACTTTCAGTTCCTTTATTGTGTTTTAAATGCCACAATGCAGCGTCTAAGTAAATAATTTGGGTCATTCTGTCAAACGGGGAGAAAACTTTTATGATAACAGTGTTGATACATTTGGGTAGGAACAGACCAAAGAAGGTATCACAAAGGCGTCCTCATGTCGACAAAGGAATATATTTACATATATATATATATATATATATATATATAAAACATCTGTAGGAACAATGCATGAGGAGGATCTAAGTGCAGGCTAAAACAAAAGAAAACTAAACAAGTAACTCAAAACTAAACAAAAGAACAAATCAAACATCCAGGGGCGCAACTACCCAGTGTTAGAGGGGTATGCAGCAACAATTTTGGCGCCCCCCACACCCCACTTATAAATAAATAAGTTTGCCGGACATCATCATGTATGGGCTTCAAATAATAAAGGTTTATTTGAAAGTATATCAGACAGCCACTGTAGGCCTATGGTATATATGTACATTATATATTATTAACAATGTTAACAAATAATAAAAAGTTACAAACAGAATAAACAGTAACAAACAGAATAAACACCGATCACGATGCCCAATCCAAGTAACGATGTTGCTACCAAACATTCAAAAGCACTCTTTAGTTTCTACTAAATTGTAACATGGCGTGCCTTTTCACTTGCCCATTTATCTAGTATTGCATCGAATGAAATGGTTCATGCCACACTGTTTTCAATTGAAATGACTGCTAATTGGGTTAAGGATCATTACTCATGTTGGAACGAAGGTATGTCTTTATCAGCTATAGCTTGCTGAATGATCTCTCCGCAGAGGCAACTGTCATAGGCATTGTCAGGAAAACTCTCAGGGCTACTGTTACATTTGGAAAAACCAAATCAAGGTTCTCCTATAGGAGGAAATTTAATTTATCCAGAGCCTTTTCATGACCCCTAAGTAGACGGCTCGCTGGGTAAATTTCCTGAATGATATCCCTTGAAACATCATTGGTAGCTAGGGCATATCTTGTCACTGATTCCTGAAAGAAATGAACTCACTGTTAAATAAAGCAGCCTAAATTCAATTCTTAAATCAGCCTAGTGATGGCATCATATAAGACAACTATTATGCAGTAAGGTTGTGCTGCTGTTGAAATTACATTAACATTTTGGATTTGAAAAAGTACAAATATGGGACACACACACACACATATATATATATAGATATGTAATTACAGGGTCACATCTCTCTCTCCTTTAAAGGTCTGTCCTATATATATATATATATATATATATATATATATATATATATATATATATATATACACACACACACACACACACACACACACACACACACACACACATAGCACAGATTTTTAAAGAGAGAGAGAGAGATGTGACCCTACCATAGGGTTTAACCAAAATCTAAATGTAAATATCAGCAACATTATTTTGCATTAAGTTAGCAAACACTTGCCAGTCTGTTATTTGCAATAATATTTGCAAGCCTCCAAGTTTGCTAGCAAATCTATGCATGATTCCATGGTAAACCAGAGATATTGCATTAGTTGTTTTCCAGATTCTTGTCATTTATCGTACATGCTACCTTATATCTTTCAATTTTCAGCACAGCAACCTCGGTTTTGCATATTCTAAGCTAGCTAGCTACATATTCTGGCTGCTACATTCCCAGTCTTAGCAAACGCTAGCTAGTCTGTTAACATGAATATTTGCAAGCTTCCAAGCACAGACCTCACACTTTAAATCCTACCTGTTGCCTTTCACCATCCACATATTAAGCTGCTGTCGCATCCCTTGACATGCAATCTCCTTTTCCCTCTTTCTTTTTCTGTTTTTAGCCCCCGACAGCTTTTTTGCTTTATCCATCTTTGAGTTTTAACGACAACTCACTCCTGCTGCTCACTCAGCGCTCGCGTCGCGATATTACCCTTCTGTCAAAATAAATTCTATGATGGAATCCTATGAGGGCGCCGGTGCCTACTCTAGCCTGTTAGTCCTCTAAAATTTCTATAACTTTTTTATATTTAACTTATATAACTTTTATATAAATTTATAAAACTTATATAAATTAGAATGGTGTGGCGCCCCTATGCGCCGCATATAGCGCATACCCACTTTTTGCGCCACTGCAAACATCCATGCAGGTTTAACAAGAGAGAACGAGGGCAATATATACACAGACAAGGGAAACACATGACAAAAATAACCAATGGCAAGACTTTAATAACAAGATAACAAGTATGTGTGTACAAGTGTATCTGGTGGAAATACAAGATTTTATGACAAACTGCACCCCATGTGCAGCTGTAGTAGCTCTGAGTGTAACAAGGGTATGTGTATGTGTTGTCATGCTGAAGATCCAGGTTAAAATCCCACCCCTTGACATGCTTTTTCCCATGTCTCTACTATTAATATTGCCATAATACTACTTTTAGTAATAAAAGAGATTACTCGCATAGATTTGGTCACAGTGAAGCTCGGAGAGTTGAGAGGATTTGATCCGGATAAAATTAACCATGGTTTTACTGTAATAATATTGTAGTAACCATGTGTTTTGGTGGAAACTATATAGTTCTGATGTACTAACCATGGTGTTACTACAGTAACATGTTGTTAAAAGTAGTTAAAAGTAATGTTTAATTTTGTGGTTACTATGATTTTACAAGAAAATTACCATGGTGATACTATGGTTAATGTAGTAAAACCATGGTTAATTTTTGTATGGCATGGTTAGGGGTAGGGGTTGGTGTAGGGTGTCTGTGGGACTCCAAATAAACATAATAAAAATTCTGCAGTGATGCCACCATACTGTATGTTAGTATTTAAACAGGGGTATAAGAGTATCTGCCACTATTTGCACTAGAGTGCAAATAGCATCAAACGCTGTTTGCATTAAGAGCAAAGATGCTTTTTGTTATGTTGCAGCCTTATGCTAAATGATTTAAATGTTTTTTTTTCTCACATCAATCTACACTCCGTATTCCATAATGACAAAGCAAAAAACTTATTTTTTTTTACTTTGATAAAAAATTTGTAAATGTATTAAAAAAACAACTAAATATCACATTGACATAAGTATAAGGACTCTTAACTCAGTACTTAGTTGAAGTAGCTTTGGCAGCGATTACAGCCTCAAGTATTTTGGGGTATGATGCATCAAGCTTTGCACAACTGGATTTGGGGATTTTCTGGCATTCTTCTCTGCAGATCCTCTAAAGCTCTGTTAGGTTGGATGGGGACCGTCAGTGGATAGTCATTTTCATGACGCATTAATCTTAAGCCTAATATATATTGTAAAGTTATTCATGGAAAGGACGAAGCGAGAACCGGCTTAACAATATAAATAATATTTGAATAATAAACTGAACCAAAAAGACAAACACACACACAGGTGTCCGACAGCTGTCCGTAAATCTCTCTCTCTGTTGCACTGCCATCTTTGGTCGGCCTTTATCCCTCTTGAGGTCTAATTAGCCTGATTAGGGGCTGGGTGTGCGGAATCACGACCTGGCCTGCCCCCTGCCCTGCCACAATCCTCCCTCGTTCTCTCATGCCTGGACAGAACGCCCCGCCACGTTCCGGTGGATGGAAGGTGTCTCCCCCGCCCCTGGCAGCGGTCCTCCCACTCCAGACGGTCGGTTAGGAGCCCCTCCTCCCCTCGTGGTCTGCGGCCGTACCTCTGCTCTCAGGCGGCCGGGCTCCTCCATCCCCCGGTCTAATCAGACCAAACAGAAGACCAACTGACTGTGAATTGGAAAGCACACAAATTAGGCTTCTAATTTAAATATCGGCTAATGTTGAAGGGATAGTATACCCAAAAATTAAAATGCATCCTTTGTATACTCAGCCCTGCATTGCTATAACCCTATAGGACTTTCTTTTTTTTTCTTAATAAAAAGAAAAAACAAATACAAATAATTTGTGCACAGTAATGTCATAAAATGGCAGTTTATGGTGACCACATCTTCAAGCATCGAAAGGACACCAAAGCATACTTCAGAAGTCTAATAAATTATTGTATGTGGCTTGTGCCTTGTTCTGAAGGCATATGATAAGGTTTGGTGAGAAACAAACTGAAATCGAATGTATTATTTAGAGAAAATGCTCACAGACCATTTCTCTCCTGTGCGCGTTCAAGAGGGTGCATGAGAGCAACAAAATACACAGCCTCTCTCACGAGATAGGGTGTTCAAGCGAAAACTAATTTTTTCTATCTAAAACAAGTCTGCAACAGTGATAGTAACAACAGAACTCAAGACAGCTACACACAAACCAGAGAACAAAACTTAAAAAAAAAACATGTCTGAAGAGTTTGAATTTGAAGAGATGTATTTCTATCCTCAGCCTTATTTGTTTAAAAACCGGAAGTACTTTGAAATCAAACAGAGAGAGATAAAAGAGGATGATGCAGCCATACACACTCAGAAGCTGCCGTCAGACAGAGTACAGGAGAGGAGACTTCAGTGTTTTGGATGTTTCGCTTACCGAAAGTGAAAAGGATGAACCGGAGAGAAAGGCTGAGGAAGCAGGAATCTCTGTCACGTCTTCCTCATTTAAAACCGGTGTATGTGTGACAAAACCTGAATGAAAAGAACGAGACCTCAGCAGAACAGTCGGTAACTGTGACACCCTCTGCTAAAATCAAGTAGTTTGTAACCGGCAAGTGAGTTTCTAGCTTCAATGTACTGTTATGTAATATTCTGTTAAATAACATTAGTGTTATTTGCACCCCTAATTAAATGGTTATTTTTACCCGGATCAAACATTTCTCTCAACGCTCTTATGCCCCAGTTTTCCCCATCCAGTTTCCTGTCTTCTATCTTAATATTTCCTTTAATACTACTTATAATAATACATGAAAAATCATGTAAAATTTGACTGCCTTGTAATGATTTGTTCATGGTGAATGTCGAGGAGTTGAGAGAAAGGTTTGATCTGGGTAAAATGATCCATGGTTTTAATGTTACATGGTAGTAATATTGTAGTAAGCATGTTGGTGTAAGCCATAGTTTTAATGTAAGTAACCATGGTGTTACAAAAGTAATATGGTGTTAGTAACCATGTTTTAATTTTGTGGTTACTATGATTTTACTCCAAAATACCATGGTGATAGAATGGTTACTGTAGTAAAACCATGGTTAATTTTTGTAAGGGAAGGTTAGAGTTAGGTTTGGGGCTAGGTGTTGATGTAGCTTGTCTGTGGGACTATTAATAAAAACAATAAACACGCTGCAGTGATGATCCTTTACTGTATGCTAGGGTGCAAATATCAACTAACACCATTTGCACCTAGTGCAAACTTCTGACTTCTGAATTGTGCTTTTGCTTCCTTTTGAAGTTGGAAGAGGTGGTCACAATAACTGTCATAGTATGACACCCCTGAGCACAATTTTATTTTTCAAAAACACAATTTCTTGCTTTGTTTTAAGAAAAATAAATAAAGTCATATGGGTAACAACACAGTGGTGAGTAAACAATTACAGAATTTTCAGGTTTGAATTAACTATCCCTTTAATATATTTATGGATCAAAAAAGTATCGAGAAAATAACGATACGTTGATCATTAAGCTTGATCAGTGATCGATGTATCGATATTTTATGACATGTAAATATATATGGAATAATTTTATATCTGGATCTTCGTTGATGTGTTTAAAAAATGCCTATTATAAAACAGTGAAAGCTGACATTAACTATTCATTCTTAAATTAATTTAAATGACGGACCAATTAAATAAATGTTTGTTTTGCAAAACATCATATTCCAATTACATTGCATATGAGGTACGTTATATCGATGTCAGCGCACTTTTAAAATAAACAGAAACAGCAAGTACCTGCGTTCTGTTTACGATATCGCGTGACCACCTAGTTGAAAAGTACGCACATTTTTACGCACATGTTAAAACGACACTGGAAGGTAAGGGAGCTGAAGCGCTTTTTGAATAGGCCAGCAGAAGATGGGAGCGGTGTGAGAGAGGAGGGACTTGAGACTTCAGTTTACGTTTCTGTGTGTAAAGCGAAAGGCGCTCGCGCTCGGTTCTGTCTGACTGAACCACGGAACTGGCCGCGCGCGCGTATGGTATACCGTTTGCGCTGACATAACCGTCGCTTGAAACTCACACAACTGGGTCCACATTCGGTGAACTCGGCGAATTCTAGAAGTTGTCTGTTTCTTTCCAAGCCTGTCTCCTCCATGCCAGGATGTGAATTTGCAAAGGATTTAACGCCGTGCCATGGTTTTGACCCGCGCGCTCCACACAGAAATGGTGAGTGATTAATTTCTCTTGAACTTGACCGCTTTATAATTAGCTGAAATAAAGAAAACTCTTCAGTCACTTATTCTGTGGTTAAGCTGAAAATACACAGAACTATTTAGAAAATGCATTTTTATATGTAGGGTGTATAGCCTGTAATATGCTTATTAGTCAAACAGTCTTTGATTTAAAAACGAATGTATGGGAAATATTAGCTGTCAGAAATAACGGTGTTCTGTACGACATCACTTTCTCACATTAGTTTAACATTACTGATTTAATGGAATATCATTTATTCATATTCAACGCTGAGCAACTTTAAAATTCAGTTCATAATCAAAATACACACGCAAAACCTGTTTGAAACACTTCTGAAATTTTTTTTTAAATACTGAGGTAAATTAGTCTTTTCAACAAGTGGTTTGGCAGTAGCATGATCTTGTTAACTCTTCCCGTGTCATCGTTTATTATTGATAAATACAAATGTCATAATAGGCCAAGATATTCTTCACATTTGGCACAGAATTGTGTAATCGAGATAAAACGTTTCTCTAACGTGAATCTACGTACCTTGCCCAAAGGTGCAAGAAGCACCTTCACTGACTCCGATGGTGAGACTATCAAGTGCTGATAGTTGATATATATTGATATATAAATATTAAGATGCTGTGAAAGCACAGGCACTTGAGCAGAGCCTTATATTACTGTTCTGTAGTGATAAAGTACCTGAGCTCTAAAGTATCATGTAACAATTTTCTTTAGCTCTTTTTTTAAAAAAAATCTTAATTTTGCTTCTCTTTGTTCAGCATTTTTTTTGTGGATTTGAGTGGCTCTACAATCAGTGATTGAAAATCACCTGTGCTGACTAGATGCTTACAGTAAATTTTACGTTAAAGTAATTTAATGGTTGTCACATTTGGAAAGCGCTCTCTCTCTCTCTCAATCACTAGGCACTAATCCTTCTTCATGATTTGCAGTTATGAGAGAAGAGAGAGAGAAAGGAGAGGAAAGAGAGTTAGAGTGTTAGAAATGAATACTTTGGACTTGTCTGAAGAGTTTTTGTATGTGAATTAAAATGTGAGCTGATCTTCGTCTAAGGTTAAGAAACAGATCTCACTAAAGAAAACAACACAAAATAGGTATGTTTTCTCATGTTTGTTTTTTAACATGCATACATTTATAATCTTTGCCAGAAAAACTATGTAAACCTGTTGGATAATGGATAATTAAGAGTATTAAGTAATATCAGTCAGATGTTCCAATCAATGAGATTGGAAGAGGTGTGAGTTTGAGTGCCGTTCCCTGCTAAATAAACACAGACTTTGGTTGTTGCTATCTCAGACTATGCTGTGAAGGACAGGTTTATGAAGTCAAATTTGCCATGATTAAGTGAGACTTTTAAAGACCTAAGAAAAAGATTTGTCAATATTAACAAGGCTTGAAATAGAGTAGGCACAAACCATTCTAAAGATTAGTGATAGACCGATATATTGGCGAGGATCATTTATAAAAATGTTTGTACTTTAGATATTATTATTGTTACCCAATATTTGTTCCATGCAAAAATAGTAGTCGATTGTTAGAATTATTAGGTAATCTTTGCCAGTGGATGATGCAAATTTTCAATTTTCAAATATGTTGCCATAAATTGTGAGTAAAATAGGCACTAATTGTTCATTTAATTTCATGAATTTTACATACAACGACAATCAGCCACCCTGCTCAGTAGGTATTTATATTTTATTTGCATCGGCCATTGAAAAACTAAAGATTGACAGTCGACCAGACAGTATCAAAACAAGGAAATCCAACAGCATCATTTCTCTTCCTATTAGTGTTCTGCTAAAATCAATCCAAGAGCAAAATTCACAGCTATGGATCACCATTCCATTTTGCAATGGCTTATCAGTCAAAATGCACGCATTTCCAATAAAGAGAAAATACTGGAAAAGACAGGCATGAATGAGGAACATATCAGAGAAGAAATAACTGCTCTCCAAAATATCATCTGATATTATATCTGATATTATCTGTATTTTAAAGGCTTTAAGATTTAATAATATGAACAGCTAGTTATTTCACCATGGACAGATGAGTGACTTAGAAAAAGGCTCTCATTTTGGGTTAAATGCAGGACTATAGATTAGGGCTAGGTATAGATACTGATTACCTGTTTTGATACAATTCCGATTCACAAGCTATTGATTCGATTCCAATTTGATTAAAATGGGTATTTTCAGTTACAATGTCCATTTGCATCTCTCTCAGCTAATGCTTTTAATTATAGAGTGGACTAACTTGATACATTATGAAAATATACATATTGTTTTATCATTAGTTTTTCATCATTTTGGTCCCATTTTCGCTTTTAAAAATGTACATATCAATGCATTCCATCAAAAAACATGATGTCTTGAAATTGCATATATTGAATTGCATATAAATTGTATGTATATAGCCTATTGTGAATGTTTATTGTTAAAGGGTAACTAAACCCCTGCTCAGAGTCTGACTCCACCCACTAGCAATATTTGAAAAATGCTCTAAAAGTGGGCAGACCCCAGCGGGGATAGAGGGGACGAACCGAGGGCGGGGATGAGCGGGGGGGGGCGTGCACCTGAGACCCGTAGTGACAGATTAATTGACAGCTGCTGTCAGACTCTAAAATGGAGAGTGACTGGAGTGACGCAAGTAGCTTTGCCACGGAGCGGTCTTTAGAAGTCGAGGACCTTTCTCCCCCACCTTCACCTGAAGTGGAGGAGGGTGAATTGTCTGTGGACACAGGGCCGGAGCCATATCAATTCGAGCCGCTGGCTCAAACTGCGGTTTTAACTCCCTGTTGAGCATCCGAGTGCGCATTCACCTTCACTCGCGTGCAGGAAAAACAAACGAAACGCTGTTCATTGATGTTTATCCTTTTAGCAGGATTTTTATTTAGCAAGCTTCACTTGAACATAACATCAGTTAGCTGTTCTCTCAACTTAGAAGAATGTGACGTAAAGCGTAACGTCATCATGTACAAAACCATATACCTCCAAATAAAACTATACAGGTAGTCAGTACCGTAATACAATGTATAAGGGTGCAATACGTTTAACACTCCCGCATCGCGAACGTGCGTTTGTCGGCCCCAGAGGATTAACTTTAGCCTAACCATAAATTGTGATTCAAATATATATGATCACTCACCTCAAGACGCCGCTGCGGTGGTAGAGTCCATGCAGGAGGAGCAGCGTTTGGCACTGCGTCGCTTTTCAGCGCGAGCTGTTTGGAGAAGCCCATTTCCACCTCCATTGCGTTGGAGAAGCAATCCCGTGTAAAATGCAGTTTGCACAGTCCTACAGCTCTAGGCGGGAACTCGCGGTCTTCCAGAACAAGGACGTGCAACCCCTGGCGCCTAATTTCCAAGTCTATATGGAAAGCAATACAGTCCAGCAGTGCTGTTGCAACCAGCAACATTACACCTACGTACCATCCTGACCACTGTACTAAATACAGATAATCTACGCTAACTTGAAGCTATCCTAACTGACGCAATACTATGCTACTAACTAACTATGCTTCTAAAAATACTACACTAACAAATATGCTAATTAACTACCTAGGCTACACGAAATAATCTAAATAACTATATAAATGCTATGCTAAATAGATGCTAAAATACTCTATCCTGATCGTTTTCAATACTCGCAATTCCAACTCCTGACTCGCTACAGTGATTTTGACGAAACGAGATGGTTTTTATACTGCCATGGGCGTGGTAGCTCGTACCAAGGGCGTGGTGAGCTGGAACCTGCTCACGTCAGCTGTCACCACTTACGTCACGAAGTACCGCAAACAGCCAATAGGAAAATTCAACTGCAGTAGCCACCGTTCAACCTGAAGAGGGCAGCACTCAGACGTTTTTACACCATATATTGTAGAATTAAAACACTTTACACAAATGTCAAAAAAATTACTTGAATCAATGACCAGTACTAATAAAGCCCCATTCTTACAGATCATTAACTAAAAAAAGTTGGTTTAGGGTTTAGTTACCCTTTAACATGCACGCTAAACAAAAATGGTGCTAAACAGCACTAAAAGTGGTTCATTGGCTCGTAATCAGAGGGGAACCAGTTTTGGTGCTATATAGCACCCATCTTTACAGGTGCTATATAGCACCTAAGATAGGTGCTATACAGAACCATTAGGTGCCATTTATCACTATATTGCTTCAACAAAAATGGTGCTTAACAGTACCCAACAGTGGTTCTTTGGTTCGTAATCATAGGGGAACTTGTTTTGGTGCTATATGGCACCTACTTTTAAAGAGCTTTTTCAAATGGGACTTTATAGAACCACTACGTGCCATATATTGTTTTTGCATTTTGCCCTAGTAGGACTCTTAATTCATGGCAGATCCTACCATAGACAAGTTAATATGCTTCTAAATGGCAACTACAATTACTTAAAAAGTGAATGATAGTCATTTGTTACCACACAGTGGCTCAAAAAAATCTAAACCATGTACTAAATACTTACTAAGAAACAAGATGCATTACCCTTACAAAACCTTTTAATAAATTTTTTCCACAGCAAGTAAATTCAAAGCTGACAAGTCAGAGAAAAAACATTTATATACATATACAAACATATATATATATATATATATATATATATATATATATATATATATATATATATATATATATATATATATATATATATATATAAATAATCACAATATACTTCCCTTTTATAGACACAAAATAATCCGGCTGCATCTTTCAGTTTCAATATAACACACTCCAAAAAGGTCAGTGTCTTCTTGAGTCCTTTAGGATACTGGATTCCAAACACAAAATAAACACACAGGAGGAGGCCCAATGCCATCGAGATGTCCTCGCTCTCTTCTGTGATTACCTGGCCATCCATAGTGAGCACAATGTGGTCATACTGCATAGGATGACCTTCCCTGCAGCCTTTAAGCACCATCTTAGGTGTTGAGATGCCAGGAGTGCTGGTCTGAAGATGGCCCTGGGGAAGAGAGGACACTAGCATTAACCATCTTCTCTCACATTTATTTGAAGGAAAAACTTATGAGTAAACAAATTAATTTAACTACCGTCATACAACTGTTCAAATACTTTTGGCCATTAACTGAAAATAAATGTAATTTTCTTTGACAGCATAGTTTGTGGAGAGCAACAAACAAAAACCTAATGTCTGCATTGAAATTAGGTCTGTAATGGTTCTGAAACAGAGATCGAAATCGCGACGGTCCCGTGTCGCGGATCCAAGAGACAGAACTGCGACACATCCGCTTGCCGGACTGTTGAGCTCTCATTAAGACAGTGTAACTGTGGGGGATGGTAGCGGTGTAAGCCTATCGTATTTGTTTTGACAGTAGCGTATTCTAGGTCATTTTCAACCTTATTTTAGTGTTTATTTATTACTAATTTATTTATTCTTCTCTCTTCTCCCCACACTCACATACACCTAGCCTGCACCGCTGGTTTCTCATGGCAAACACAACGAAATCATAACTGAGATTAAAATTTTATTAATTGCACAGCCCTATGTTATGTATAATTTGTATTTAGGCTTGGGTCAAAAGGCTCAAATCCAAGTGAAGTCACGAGTCATTAGTGTTAAAGTCAATGTCGACTTTTGAGTCAAGTCTTTTTTAAATTTGTCAAGTCGAGTCTAAAGTCATATTTGTCATGTGACTCGAGCCTACAACTCTGCACTGTAGTCAACTGTTCATGGCTCACCTCAACTTCAAACAGCAACCCTGGGTCCTCCTTGAACAGTGCAGGCAAGAGCAGAATGGCTGCTTCCAACTGTAGGCCTTAATACAAAATAACATTAAGTTAACATAACATGTTGGACGCTTGTACCTAATGCCTTTTTAAAAAAACATTTATTACTGTGTGTGAGACGGCTCCTTGCAGAAAAGAAGACTGGTATGATATGGGTCACACAGGAATATGGAAAATATGTAGGGGTGTCAGTCCATCAAATAAGCGGTACATTGAAAATCTAAGCAGTGCAGATTTAGTTACCTTTTTTCAGTCTGCCATCTTCACAGTCATCAATCATGCGCCTAAACTTCTCCTTAAGGGGACTCCGTGAAACCTGAAGGACTCGAGGTGCCATTGTAGAAAAGACATGTATTAAAATATAGTTACAACTCATACAATTAAATAACGAGGTTGTTAGCACACTACTGTACTTACCATTTTGGCCAGTCTGAAACACGGAAACTCAGAGAGAGTTTCCTCTGTGCTGTGGTTGGACACAAAATTTCTTCGGTAGCCTTTTATCAGTGCCATCCTTTCTTTGAGGAGCTCTATGTTTGGTGCCTGGAGCCTCCTGATTTTTCTCAGAGTCCTCTGCGTTTCTCAAGATTTTGTGAGTCCGAAAAACATGGACACGTAAAGAACTCACTCTTTTGTACTTTTTTTGGCAGCCATTGTGTCCACATACAACAACGAAATTTGGCTCATTCTCATGGAAATACTGCAGGTGTTTGAGGTATCTGTTGTAAGAGACGGTTCTTACATGGCAGTTAGGGCACTGGTGCATCGATCACAAAATACTTGAAGCTCACCCACAAATGTTTCACAGAATTCCCCCAAGTCAATATCGCTCAACCATTGACAAACTTGGACATAAGTCCAACATGTGAAGTCCGTCATAACCTGAAGATAGAGAAAAGAAAAATCAAATTAAAAAACTAGGATGAATGTTAGCCTTTAGCTCTATCTGCAACATAGTGATGACAAACATTAGGCCTCATGGAAACATGAATGACTCATATCTGCTAACTTAACTTATAACAAACAGAAATACTAGATAAAAAGAACAGTAGCTACAACAGTAATGTTAAATTGTTAACTGGATAAAATTAAAATGATTCATTAAAATATTCACGACAAGATATAGGTTTACATCAATAAATAATGATAAATAGCCTAAATTCAGCCAACATTTAACTTAACAGCATTATTGTTTGTTTCCATTCTAGTACCCTTGCAAAGAAGTGTTTTACATTAGGTTACACTGGCTAATGTAACATATGCCTCTTGCATGGTAACCTTACATTAATACATCATTTGAGCTTTAAATGGTTACTATATCTATTAGTTAATTCTTGTAATTACAAAGTATTATATCTTGTAATTATAATATTATTATAACATTAATATTTAATTTTGTCAGTCATTTTTTTAGTTGTAAGGTGTACATATGTGTTACTTTCATATTCTTAAGTTGTTCATATTTAGTACTTTGCTACACATGCAGCTATAAATCCTGTCACCGCGGGATCAGACATCCCTACTTGGATTCTACTGGCTAACAAGCGGTTCAGCCGTTAGCCCACCGCCATTTTACTGTCAGCCGTTAGCCCACCGCCATCTACTCCCTGTCACCACTATCAGCGATATAAAAGAGATTTAAAGGGAGCATAACATAAATATACCTGACAAGCAAGTAACTTAACGTTAATAGCCTGTTTCTCTGGCAGCTGTCGCTAAGACAGTTTGTTGAGGAAACATCTTATGCTGGTTGAAAGGAGGAACTTTTATCTGCTCACAGAGCTGCTGTCAGTTGTCACGTTAATGCATTAAACAGTTAATGGTTATTAATGCCATTTGTATCGCAGAGTTTAGCCCTCCTCAAAGCTTCAGATTACTGCAGTAATAAAAAGTGTTTAGGAATCAAGGTTTTTAATGAGGTGCAGACACGGTTTCCTCAATGTGAACAAGGGCTCTTGTTTTCCCTCACTTTTC
Organism: Xyrauchen texanus; assembly: GCF_025860055.1. Taxonomy (NCBI): domain Eukaryota; kingdom Metazoa; phylum Chordata; class Actinopteri; order Cypriniformes; family Catostomidae; genus Xyrauchen; species Xyrauchen texanus. The sequence continues at coordinate 12,212,492 of NC_068298.1, read as the reverse complement.
TAAAAATGGGCACTGACCCCAGACACAAACAGTGTGATGAATTCTGCATGCACCGTTTCCCCGCCTCTCCTGTTTCCTCCTCATTTGGCCTAAGATCACACTTTTACATTTAAATCTGTCTTGTACTGATTTTGCATGAATATCTGTAAGGTAAATTGGATGTTTATTTATTTATTAGGGAAATACCATGGTTTGTATTAAATGAATGTTCTGGTTCAATACAGGTTAAATCAACTGCATTTGTGGCATAATGTTGATTACCACAAAAAAACAAACATTTTTTTAAATAAAAGCAAAAGTCGCTGATACATTAAGTCACTTAAAGTGGAAGTAATTAAAGGCCAGTGCATAAACTTTCAATTATCAATTGCTTCAAAAGTCTGGCCAGAAGTAGAGCCCAACCGATATGGGATTTATGAGACTGATACCGATTTTAGAGGGGGGAAATTCAATGATTGCCGATATGGTGGCCGATATAGTTAATTTTTCAGTCGCTTTTCAGCCATCTGTATGTGATAGAGGAAAGAACATTTGATTTAATTTGGGCATTTTTAAATGTAGAGATAACAGTTAATTTTAACTGATCATATATTTTATGTATACAATATTCATCTGAATATTAACAACTATAGCTGTTAAAAAAAATAAATGCAGTGGAAAAAGTACAATATTTACCTCTGAAATGTAGTGGAGTGGAAGTATAAAGTAATAGAAAATACCATGGTAATACTCAATTAAATTACAAGTACCTCTAAGTTGTACTAAAGTACAGTTGTCTTGCTCATCAAAACATCATCAGCAATATTTTGTTGTTAATGTATAACAAAACAGTCACAAACAATAACTCATTGTTCGCTGCTGCTGAGTCAAGAGATAAACAGTGGTAGCAGTGTTACACCGTATTCTACTATACTAGTTCAGGGGAAACTTTCAATGGTGGAAAACCAGACTTTTAAATATTACATTTTGTAAATGTAATGACTGGAATTGTCCGATTGAAGGGGGTACCAATTTGCAAACCCTGAACAAAACAGTTTGGTGAATACATCTTTACACATTAGATTCCACTCAGATGAAAAAGTATGAAAGTAGCTACGTGGTTAGCTAGTTAGCTATAAGCTCGTTGTCACAGAGAGCAAAAGATGGATGTTGTTTATTTACTTTTCAGCATTGCATCTCACCAACTAGGTAACAACGTAGCATGAAATCACCACTCAACAGACACAATCCACCACTGCACCGTTATCTGCTGAGCTGCAAAAAGATGCTCTGATGCTGACTGCGCTGAAAACTATAGCTGGCTAACAGAGCAAACAGATGTGATAAACATGAGTGACATGGTTGTCAAGGACAGGGTTAAAGTTATATTGAAAAGGGAAAATTATGGGGTTATTTTTTATTAACTTTCCAGTATGTATTTCACAAACTAGTTAACAACTTACCGGTAAGACACCGCTAAACTCTGCACTGTCTGCAGAACCACCATCAGCTCAGCTCTGTAAACAATGGCGTTGGAGCACGATCTGCTGAACAAACTACATTATGACACCAATTGTAAATCACCCCAAGCATTGTTTTCTGCATTATATGTTCTGAAAAAAACTTTTTCATATCTGCGCATATCGCAAAACATATATACACCGATACAATGTATCTGTGAAAGGCTAATATCGGCAGACAATATTGGCCGACCATTAATATCGGCCTACCGATAAATCAGTCGGGCACTAGCCAGAAGACAAACATTTTACATGTTAACTTCATTTAAGTTTGATAAAATCGCTTTCTAGACTCATCTATGAAAAATTATGTCCAAAATAACATTTTTGTTGCCATGATGACCTTATTTAGGGGATCCAAACTTACATGTGAAATTATGGTTTAGGTGAAGTAAGCAAATTCTGCAACTGATTGTTTGTAACACATTGTTCTTCACATCAAAGAATGGATTGAGCATGTTATACAGATACAGTCATCTGGCATTAAATATGAATTGGAAATTATTTGATTATGCTAGATGAAAGAGACCACAGAGTGATCCAAGACCACGTTCACACGGCAGCAGAATTGTCAGATCTGTTTTGAGTGATTAATACAGTTACATTCACACACAGGATGGTTATTTACGGGTTTGACAACCGCATTCTATAACTGAACTGACACCCACAAATTTTCAGGTGTCACGGCCCCATTTTCAGCAAACCTTTGCTGTGTGAACAGAACTGTACTGGACAATTAGTTCTTAGTTACGTCATGTACAGTGTGAGACACGCTGCACTGTACACGCATGTGGCTGATATGTTTCATGTGGGGTTTTTTTAACTCACGGAGATGGAGAAATGAGCTGCGTGTCATCTAAAGATTCAGCAGTTGTCTTCCTCCAGCACAATATCCACGCAACACAAATGCTGCGCTCTGCACATGGTTAAAAAGCATTCAAAGCTGCTGTCAGTTCATTATGATCTAATTGATAAACTTGTGCCTCTTGGACTTGTTTATTTAATAATGCCATGGCAATTGTGATAAGACATGCCAGTGTTACGGATGTCACCATCTTTTAGTCAATGTCAGTAATGGTTACAGCTGTTAGAACATGGTTGTGACTTCGGTTGTTCGTTCATACAGACAGCATTCAAACTACTACTGTTAGCTGTAGTATGAACAGGATTTTTCAAGACTCACACCTGTAAGTAAATATGGTTGTCAATCCTAAACACTGATTGTGTGAATGTATTCCAAGTGACATAAGACTAGCACAACTAGGATATTGGTTGCTTTGGACACTGGTCAATTACACAGTTTTGTGGTTATAGAAAAACATTTCACTGCAGAATGCTGCGATTTAACAATCATAATCAAGCATTCCAGAGAGCAGTGTAATAACATGTAGGCCTAATAAACCGTAGTATAAACCAAGTATCATGTCATATCTAAATCTAACAATAGTTACACTGATAGCAACACTTTGGAAAAAGGTTTACGGATAAGGTTTACATATAGGGACATTCATGCTGCACAATCATAAAGGTGCCTCAGTTTACAGTAGTACAAGAAACACCCCATTACAAGTTAATTGTTATGAAAAAGCATTGTGTTTTTAATATTTGCACATTTAATTGTGTAAATATTCATAGAAATAGTCATATACCGTAATTTCCGGACTATTGAGCGCACCCGAATATAAGCCGCACCCACTGATTTTTAAATAAAATATTATTTTGAACATAAATAAGCCGCACCTGTCTATAAGCGCAGGTGCCTACCGTACATTGAAACAAATGAACTTTACTCAGGCTTTAAAGAAACACGGCTTGTAACAAAAATAAATAGGCTTTAACGAAACACGGTGTGGCAGCGGGGGCGTGGTCAAGCGCCTGTCCGGGAGAGAAAAGCGGTAAGGGCGCTTACACCTGAGCTAAATTATGTCTAACACCGGTGTCTAATTTCAGTAAGCATGGGGAGAGCGGCATAAAAAGGCAGCAGCCACAGAGCTGAGAGAGTGACACACGTCAGTCTAGTGTTGGCGCATAGAAGAATTGAGAAACTTTATAAAATTGATTGTAAACATTGCTGTGGCCTTAAGCCTTACCTGGAACGTCAAGTGCCCTGCTGAAAACTGTCACACTGGTGCCCGTGTGACAGTTTTCCCAAGAAGGACATGTGAAGCAGGGCACATGAAATTAGACACCGGTGTTAGACATAATTTAAGCGCCCTTACAGCTTTTCTCTCCCGGACGGGCGCTTGACCATGCCCCCGCTGCCACACACGGCTTGTAATAAAACATTTGCAGTAAATAGTAGCCTACCAAGAAAGTCATTGGTCACTATCTTCCTCATCCTGTGCACTGAAACCACTGAAGTCATCTCCTTCGGTGTCGGAGTTGAATAGCCTCAGATTTAGTTGTCTTTTTCCTCACGCTGCTGTTTCCAATGTCTTATCATCGACTCATTAAGACCAAGCTCCCGTGCAACAGCCAGATCAATCGCCTTCAACTTGAAAGCAGCATCATATGCGTTTCTCCATGTCTTTGCCATGGTGAGGGTGACAAAATTACTACCGTAATCAGAATGATGGGAAGTTTGAGCGCGCTCGATTTAATCTAAACAGTAAACAAAAAAAGTTGTTTTGACCTTAACCCGTTCGGCAATTTCATTGGTCTAACGAAAGCTTCACGCCGCCAAAAAATTGAGCACGTCACAGAATGTTTTTTAATATATATATATATATATATATATATATATATATATATATATATATATATATATAAAACATTTGAAAGCGGGAAAAATCCATATATTAGCAGCGTCATTGTATAAGCCGTGAGGTTCAAAGCGTGAGAAAAAAGTTGCGGCTTATAGTCCGGAAATTACGGTAATTGTTAGGAATTCCTTGTCTTGTTTCACTGTTGCCCTCTGTCTGCCATTTTTGTCACCTTTGCATTCCTTAGTTTTCACTTTTGTCCCTTGTGTAGCCCCTTAGTCTCTTTGTTAGTCTTCGTGTTCATTGAGGGGCGGAGTTAAAGAACTGTTAAAGAACTACACTTCCCAGAATCCACCTGCCATCATCACTGCCATTTTGTTCATTGTTCTCACCTGTGTCTTATTCAGTCATCACTCACTGTGTATTTAAGCCCTGCTTTTTGTTCACTCCTTGTCGTTCGTTGAGTGGTGTTAGCCTGGTATGTGTTTCCTGCCCGTTTCCTCTGTCTTGTGTTTATTTCCCCATTGTGGGTTTTTTCTTTGTGTTTATTTGTTTATCTGTTTATAATAAAGTAAGCTTGCATTTAGACCCGCTCTCCTCGTCTGCCTTCGCTGTCTGCACGCGTAACAGAACGAACGACCAATATGGATCTAGCAGCTTACCTGATGGAACTGACCCAGGCGGAGTTGACCATCCGCGAGTACTCCCACTTCTTTTCCGCTGTTGCCATCCACACCGGCTTCGACGACACATCCCTGAAAACCATCTACCAGCTCGGGCTACCAACATACCAGCTGAGGGGATTGCCGAACTCCAGAGACCTCACGTGGATAGAATATGTGGATCTAGTCTTGGGAGAACTCGCTGCCGGGGAACCACCTCTCTCGATCCTGGTTTCCGCCACTGGGCTTTCCGTGCCTGCCACGGCCAACGAGCCAGCATTGCCAGCTTCGTCCGCCCGGCGGAGGAAGAGAAGAGGAAAGGCTTCTGCTCCCCAGTCTCCGCCTGCCACGGCCAGCGAGCCAGAGCCCTCGCCTGCCCCGTTCTGGGAGCCAGAGCCCTCGTCAGCTACGGTCAGCGAGCCAGAGCCCTCGCCTGCCCCGGTCTGCGAGCCAGAGCCCTCGTCAGCTACGGTCAGCGAGCCAGAGCCCTCGCCTGCCCCGGTCTGCGAGCCAGAGCCCTCGTCAGCTACGGTCAGCGAGCCAGAGCCCTCGCCTGCCCCGGTCTGCGAGCCAGAGCCCTCGTCAGCTACGGTCAGCGAGCCAGAGCCCTCGCCTGCCCCGGTCTGCGAGCCAGAGCCCTCGTCAGCTACGGTCAGCGAGCCAGAGCCAGAGCCTGCCCCAGTCTGCGAGCCAGAGCCCTCGTCAGCCACGGTCAGCGAACCCAAGCCAGCGCATACCACGGTCACCCAGCCAGAGCCTGTCGCCTCAGAGGACAGTGAGCCAGTACCTGTCGCCTTGGTCGTCCCTGAGCCAGCGCCTGTAGCCTCGACCGTCCCTGAGCCAGCGCCTGTAGCCTCGACCGTCCCTGAGCCAGCGCCTGTAGCCTCGACCGTCCCTGAGCCAGCGCCTGTAGCCTTGACCGTCCCTGAGGCCAACGGCAATAGCCAGGACTGACCAAAAGCCAGCGCCAATGGTCATGTCCGTCCTAGAGCCTGTGCCCCTCGAGCCTCCCGAGCTTTCCAGAGCTCCGCCTTCCGAGCTTTCCAGAGCTCCGCCTTCCGAGCTTTCCAGAGCTCCGCCTTCCGAGCTTCCCGTGCTTTCCAGAGCTCCGCCTCCCGAGCTTTCCAGAGCTCCGCCCTCTGAGCTTCCCAGAGCTCTGCCTCTCGGGCCTCTCGAGCCTTCCAGGACTCCGCCCCTCCAGCCTTTCGAGCCCCTCGAGCCGCCCAGGGCTCCGCCTCTCAAGTCACTCGAGCCTCCCAGGGCTCTGGCTCTCAAGCCTCTCGAGCCTTCCAGGGCTCCACCACTCGAGCCTCCCTGGGCTCCGCCTCTCAAGTCACTCGAGTCTTCTAGGGCTCCGCCCCTCAAGCCTCTCAATCCTCTCGGGCCTTCCAGGGCTCCGCCTCTCAAGCCTCTCGAGCCTTCCAGGGCTCCGCCTCCTGAGCCTCCTACGGCTCTTCTCCCCGAGCCTCCTACGGCTCCGCCTCCCGAGCCTCCTACGGCTCCACCTCCAGAACCTTCCAGGCCTCCGCCTCCCGAGCCTCCTACGGCTCTTCACCCAGAGATTCCAGAGCCTCATATGGCTCCGCCTCCTGAGCCTCCTACGGCTCTACTCCCAGAGACTCTAAAGCCTCCTATGGTGCCGAATTCCTCTGCTCCGCCTCCTGAGCCTTCCAGGGCTCCGCCTCTAAAGAATCCTATGGCGCCACCTCCCTCGGCTCCACCTCCAGAGCCTTCCAGGGCTTCGCCTCTAGAGCCTCCTACGGCGCAACCTTCCTCGGCTTCGCCTCCTGAGCCTTCCTCGACTCCGCCTCCTAAGCCTTCCTCTGCTCTGCCACCTGAGCCTCAAGAGCCTCACTCAGCTCCACCTCCTGAGCTTCCAGAGCCTCCCTCAGCTCCGCCTCCTGAGCCTCCAGAGCCTCCCTCAGCTTCGCCTCCAGAGCCTTCCAGGCCTCCGCCTCTAGAGCTGCCTACGGCACCACCGCCCTCAGCTCCATCTCGTGAGTCTCCCTCAGCTCCGCCTCCTGAGCTCCCAGAGCCTCCCTCAGCTCCGCCTCCTGACCCGGCCCCTGTCCTGTGGCCTTCTCCCAGGGCCCCTGACCTAGTCCCTGTCCTGTGGCCTTCTCCCAGGCCTCCTGTCCCGGTCCCTGTCCTGTGGCCTTCTCCCAGGCCTCCTGACCCTGTTCCAGTCCTGTGGCCTCTTCCCAGGCCTCCTGACCCAGTCCCTGTCCTGTGGCCTCCTCCCAGGCCTCCTGACCCTGTCCCTGTCCTGTGGCCTCCTCCCAGGCCTCCTGACCCTGTTCCCGTCCTGTGGCCTTCCCCCAGGCCTCCTGACCCGGTCCCTGTCCTGTGGCCTCCTCCCAGGCCTCCTGACCCAGTCCCTGTCCTGTGGCCTCCTTCCAGGCCTCCTGACCCAGTCCCTGTCCTGTGGCCTCCTCCCAGGCCTCCGGACCCAGTCCCTTTCCTGTGGCCTCCTCCTAGGCCTCCTGACCCAGTCCCTGTCCTGTGGCCTCCTCCCAGGCCTCCTGACCCTGTTCCCGTCCTGTGGCCTCCCCCCAGGCCTCCTGACCCGGTCCCTGTCCTGTGGCCTCTTCCCAGGTTCCCCAAGCCTGCCCTTTGTGCCCCCTTGGACTTCCTGCCTGCCCTCTGTGCCCCCTTGGACTTCCTGCCTGCCTTCTGTGTCCCCCTGGACTGTCTATCTGCCCCTCGTTGCCCCCTGGACTTCCTGCCTGCCCTCTGTGCCCCCTTGGACTTCCTGCCTGCCCTCTGTGCCCCCTTGGACTTCCTGCCTGCCTTCTGTGCCCCCTGGACTGTCTATCTGCCCCTCGTTGCCCCCTGGACTGTCTGTCTGCCCCTCGTTGCCCCCTGGACTGCCTGTCTGCCCGTTGTTGCCCCCTTGGTCTGTCTGCCCACCTCAAGCTCCCCCCCAGTCATGGACATTTTTTGTTTTGTTTTATGTTACTTTGATCGTCTGGAATCCGATCCTTGAGGGGGGGCTATGTTAGGAATTCCTTGTCTTGTTTCACTGTTGCCCTCTGTCTGCCATTTTTGTCACCTTTGCATTCCTTAGTTTTCACTTTTGTCCCTTGTGTAGCCCCTTAGTCTCTTTGTTAGTCTTCGTGTTCACTTGTCATTGTTAAAGAACTACACTTCCCAGAATCCACCTGCCATCATCACTGCCATTTTGTTCATTGTTCTCACCTGTGTCTTATTCAGTCATCACTCACTGTGTATTTAAGCCCTGCTTTTTGTTCACTCCTTGTCGATCGTTGAGTGTTGTTAGCCTGGTATGTGTTTCCTGCCTGTTTCCTCTGTCTTGTGTTTATTTCCCCATTGTGGGTTTTTTCTTTGTGTTTATTTGTTTATCTGTTTATAATAAAGTAAGCTTGCATTTAGACCCGCTCTCCTCGTCTGCCTTCGCTGTCTGCACGCGTAACAGTAATACAAACTTTCCTTTGTCTTAAAGAAAGCCATTTTCTAGTAGGTTATTGATGTTCCTGAACAACACTCCTTTTACAGTTCCACGGTCCTTTACAGTTTATAGAAAAATCCAGGTGCTCTGGGGCCTAGTGTGAGTTATCAAAAGACTGATGGGCTCATTATCAGAGTGGGTCCCACTGGAGGCATGAAATCAAAGCAACACCTGGATTTCTGTTCATTTGCCTCTAGGGCTCAAATGAGTATTCGATGTTATCGACAGCATCAACAATAAAACATTTTCAACAAAATTGTTCGTTGTCAAATAGTGGTTTGATTTCATTTAACGTAACATGAGATCACATTAAACTTTAATAATGACTCGTGAGAGCAGCATTACAGCTCACACCTGACTGAGGAGAGGAAGAATTGCACAGCTCACAGTCCAGATGCACGCTAAAATTTCCAAACTGCTTCAGGTGATGTAGATCGCAAATTATGAGGGAATTATTATACAAAATAACACTCTCATTCTGGAATAAGGAGAGCCGCAGCTCTTTAAAGGAAACACCCCAGTATTACATCTTAAATGCAGTTTCAAATTCAGATAATATGTAAGCAGATCATGTAAATAACTACAAACTCTGAAACTGGCCTTTCTCTGTGCAGTCAGCGCCTCTTCTATGAGTTGAGTGAATGTCCCGATCAAAGTGGGAGAGATTGAAACTGCACCTGGCTGAGGCCCACTCTGTCACAGGGACGCACATCCCTCCAGCAGCTAGATTATAACATGATGGCTCGCGACTTATTGTATTATAATACAGTTTATGTGTCACTGTTCATTTCTTGTTGTGAAAAAAATAGGCTATATGCCGCTTTTATTAATAAGAGTGAGTTTGTTTGTTTTTTAGTTAAAGATGGATTGAAGTGAGAGGTAGTATTATACAGTACACTGCAACAAATTACATATTTGATTTTTTTTGTTTTTGTTTTTTGCTTGTTTTCAATATAAATATCTAAAACTCCTTTAACCAACATATATATAATTTAGTAGCAATACTGACAAAGAAAAAATTGTTATCTGAAAATGCTGAATATTTTAAAATATCTAAAAATCCTTTAAAAAAAAAAGAAGCATTCACCTGAGAAGCAGCATATACGATATTTAGACTTCCTTTAAAAGAATAGATCTTGAATATAAATTTATTTTATCTTTATTGGACTCACATAAGTATGATCAAGTGAAAGAATACACCTATATACAAAATTACACTAATATTTAAGATACATTCTCTTAAAGAAAGTCTAAATATCTTATATGTTGCTTCTCAAGAAAATGTATCTTGTTTTAAGGATTTTTAGACAATTTTAAATGGAAAACCAGATAAAAACACTTGATAGCAATTGGATTTTTTTTCAGTAAATTTCTTTAATGAATTAAACATAATAAAAAGTATTTTCTCCCCTTTAATTCAGTGAATGTCATTTAGAGGTATTTTTAAAAGATGATTGTGTCCTCTTTATTGTTAGTAAGCACGTTTAATACAACCTTTTAAGTTGGGGCACAAGCTGAATAATCGGTTAAGAGCTTGATTAATCATTGCAAGATGATTATTCGACTGTCGAATAGTCATTCTAATAAAAGTTAGATTAATCGATTATCAAAATAATCGTTAGTTGCAGGCCTATTTGCCTCATGATGTCCACTAGTTTACAGTGCATCTCCTTGTAGATCACAGCAGTTATTAGGAGCACTGCAATTTCAGGGGAGCTGAAAGGCTCCAGTTAGTTAATTCTGAGAAAGTACATTTTTACAATGGCTTAGAGACATTCGTACTGGAGCAGTACATACTGAGCTTGTTAGCTCACATGACACCATTACTTCAACAATTTCAGATTGTTATTTTTCTTTGCCAAATGTGATTAGTAAATCCTCATTTTGTTTAAAAATACTTCAGTCCCTCAGTGAACTGGATTGATAGGACATATTTGGTAGCATCTGGGCCAGTTTCCAAGATCTGAGCTTTTAAAAGCTTTTTGTTTTAAACAAAGAATTATACAATTAAGTTTAGTTTACATGTTTGACATTAATTTATGATAGTGAAGTTAATAATATTGATTTCCCTTAAGACATGTGCATTTTAGTTCTGGAAATATATTTAATTTATTTGTAAAACACTCCAGGATATTTACCAGAGTTGCAAAATTATTTTTATTAAAAAGGAGAAATTAAAGAAACTAAAATAAAGTCCTTTGGCTCAGTCATTTAAGGCAAAGGCGCAGCGGTGAACTAGCTGTTCTGCTGTGCACTAACCATGACATGAGACTACTTAGTAGATATGAAAAGAACAAGCTTGCTGCTGTCAGTGCTCGCCTGCCTGTGGATAGAAAGCAAACCCAGGAATGGAGCACTTGCTCTTACGTGTGATTTCCTGGCTTGTATAAATGTGTCTGACCCTGTCGCTGTTTTATCTCTGTCACTCCTCTCTAGACTCGATTTAAGAAATCTAATGTTTACAAGTGCGGTCTGGAATGTAAAAGCACTCCATATGTTGTACAGTAGGTCGGATCAATTTGTCTCATGGTGGCCAATGAAAATGTTCATTTTATTTTAATTTGCAAAGTTGTTCAGAAATTAATTGCAAGCAGAGTGTTTGGCATAAGAATGATATTGACATAGTAAGGATAGTATTTGTTCTACATAATACCAGCTAAAGCCCTTAACGATTAGTTGTTTATATTACCAGTAACTTTACTGCAGTCACTTAGCCAGGACTACACGAAGATGTCTTTCTCTCCAAAGCAAACAAACTTGATATTCCAATCAACTTTTTGCCATTTGTATTTCCATGCGAGAGTTTAAGTTAATCGATTAAACACACTCAGGCCTTGGCTTATGAATTGCCCTGTCTGGAAAGGGACCTCTCTATGCAAACACTTCATATTTTAATTAATTTGTCCTGCATTGCCACACAAAAAGAAAATGCCATATTGCTCCATGTCGAGCAATGTGCTCACATTATTTCAGCTGAATCCAAGAAAAGCTATCATTTCAGGGTGATATGGAAGTCTCTGTCCTGGGGTATTGTGGTATTGACTCCCACCTGGCTGGTAAATCTGGCACACTGCCTCTCCTGTACATTGTACATCACTTTAATATGCCTCTGTTGAGCCAGAAGTGCCATGCAGTCTCTTCCCACTTCACTTTGTCTGTGCAACCCCACTTAGCTCAGATGAGGGAGATCAGATTTAACACTAACAAAAGCAGCGCTCCACAGTCTAATCCAAGTCTTCTCGTCGCATCTGCTCTCTGCATGAGTTTGTACAGAGTCTGAATTCTAGGTCTGGTGCAATCTAAACGCTCCACATCTGACACTTAGACTAGGAGTGCATGAAACCCAGACTGCAAACTGTGACGTATTTACTCTGAAAAAAACTAGAGAGAGAAATCATCATAATTTACCTTGGCAAAGGTGCCCCAGCTTTATTATGCCTGTATGAGATGCCATTGCGTCCTCTGCACCCGCTGACTCTAGAAAATAAACACTTAGAGCTACAGGCCACTTCAGAACGTGAAAATGGATTCCACCAAGCATTTTTCCCCTGCCAGGCTTCATCCATTAAATACATTTTTATTTGATGAATGAATTTTGCAAAAATGTTTAGTGCTTGCAAAATGATAGCTTGGAACATAGTTATGATTTGTTGTTCAATGGAATAACGAGTAGGAATAAAATTCTCCCAAAAATATTACCCTAGAAGGAAAGCTTTTACTGTTTTCAAGACATTTCTACTACATAATTGTAGTTCTTGTACATAAATATAAGGACACCTTTCAGTTATAAACTCAATATTTCAAAATATTACAGTAGCTGGATTTGTTATGGTTGTATTTAATGTAGAGCAGAATGCTGTTTTAGGGATGGGCAATATGCACTCTTAGAGCTACAGCCCACTTCACAACGTGAAAATGGATTCCACCAATTTGTTTCCCATGCCGGGCTTCATCCATTAAATCCATTTTGGTTTGATGAATGAATTTCTAAAAAATGTTTAATGCTTGCAAAATGATAGCTTGGAACATAGTAATGATTTGTTGTACAATGGAATAACGAGCAGGTATAAAATACTCCCAAAAATATGACCCTAGAAGGAAGTTCTTATACATATCTTCAACCCCCCTGCCGAGGGTTGGTGAATAATTTAGCTTTATTGATTTTGCTTTAAAAAAAAAAATCATTTATTGAAACACAAAAAAACATAAACAAAAGACATTTCTAAATTCTAATTGCACTTTAAACTAAATGAAAAAAGCTATTAAAATAAGGAATATATTATATAACCACCTCCCCAAATCCAAACATTTACCATCTCCAACGGCCCAACTCTGTTGTTTCCGTGGTGTTATTGCATTCTGAGGAGCATAGAATCTGTGTTTATTTGCGAGTGAGAAGAGTAAAGAGCGCTGTTGCATAAATATACATCCTATTTATATTTGTACATGTATTTTGCTACAAGTATATACCAAACGGACTCCTGAAGCCAACTACTCATTTTATAATGTTTGGATTAATGCCTGGATAAGTGTGGCAGGGCGGATGGCAGGGCCGTGTCGTGATTATACACACCCGGTGATTATACACGCCGTCCGCGAGGCGAGTGGGGACTGGACTCACCGACCACCTGGAGCTATGGAGCCGCTGCCAGGGGCGGAGGAGTGCCCTGCCTTCCCCCAGAAACGCGGAGGAAGACCGCCGTCCGCGAGGGGAGGAGGGAAGTGTCTCCCCGACCGCCTGGAACGGTTGGGCCGCTGCCAGGGGCGGAGGAGTGTCCTCACGAGTCGCCAAGAACGTGTAGGGGCGTTCTGACCGCCGGGGGTCGTGAGTCTGACTCTGGTCCGCCTGGGGAGAAGCGGCTGTCGTCCACCTGAGAGGGTGGAGAATTAATCGAGGACCATGCGACGGTGTATCGGAGAACCTGCAAGTAGGTTTTTTTTTTCATCTCTCTCTCCTCTCTCTCTCGCTCACTGCCGCTCCGCGTTGGCCTTTTCCCTCTCGTTTAATTTATTTTTGAGGGGTACTACACTGTTACAGGAAGTACCCCCATTTAATTATTTCTGTTTCCCTCCCCTTGTCCCCTCCCTCGTCCAGGTAGATGGGGATGACCTGCCAGCAGACCGGGCTTAAAGCACGCCCTCCCCCAGGGAAAGAGGGGGGGGTGTACGTCAGGCCGGGGGCTCTCCAGCCGGGCCGGGTCGTGATTATACACACCCGGTCCCTTGTCAGGCCAATTAAGCCTCTGAGAGGGATAAAGGCCGATTGCGGGCAGTGGTGCGGGAGAGAGAGATAATTTACGGACATGTCCGTCATGTGTGTGTTTGTCTTTTGTTTAAGTTATTCATTAAACTATTATTTATATCGTCATGGCGGTTCTCGCCTTTCCATTGAACTACGTTACACCAAGGTACTGTGATACAAATACACGTGGAACAGTGCACCTTAAGAATAACATTGTTAATAATTTATAAGAAAACATTAGCTCATGGTATTTTCTTTATTGAAATTCTTGCAAAACTTTTTTATATTATCATTAAGAACAATACAAATATTAATGCTAATATGTCTAATTGTTGAATCTGCAATTAGGGAAAGATCCCGTCTTAAGATCTGCAGGAACAGCTGACTCGCATTGTTGAAGGACACAGAGATCTAAATTTTCAATAAAGTTTTCTTTTTTACAGCAGGCAAAGTTGTGTAGTTTTATGTATCATTATACACACAAAATGTTCATAATTATTTGAATAAATAAAACAGGATACTAATACTGAGAAAAATAATAAAAAATAAAAATATCTATGCATGAATCATTTTACTGGCGACCTGTCCAGGGTGTCCCCCGCCTTTCGCCCAATGTTAGCTGGGATAGGCTCCAGCCCCCCGCGACCCTGTACACAGGATAAGCGGTTGACGATGGATGGATGGATGGATGGATGAATCATTTTAATAATAAGAAAAATAATAATAATAATAGCAGCACAAAAAGTTTTTTAATTACATCGACGGCCGTGGCCCTTGACTTTGTATTGTTGACAGAAAAAGAATTTGGCCCTTGGTGAAAACTAATTGGGGAACTCTGTCCTATATTGTGATTTATTGGGGCAGTGGTGGCTCAGTGGTTGAGGCTCAGGGTTACTGACCAGAAGGTCAGGGGTTCAAGCCCCAGCACTACCAAGATGTCACTGTTGGGCACTTGAGTAAGGCCCTTAACTCCAGGTTGCTCCGGGGGGATTGTCCCTGTAATAAGTGCACTGTAAGTCACTTTGAATAAAAGCGTCTGCCAACCTGTTTATACACACCCCCTTTTTGAGCACAAACCATGAAAATGACATACATGAACTTAAATGGTTGAATTTACTGGACGCTTTGGGCTTTATTTCCCATGTTATAAAATATGTATAAAGTTAGGGAAGCTGAAGTTTAAAATAATGGAAATATTTTGTGCTGAACATGTTTTTATTATCTAAAAAAACAATAATAAAAGTAGCAAGACAACCAGGAAATACAATGTTTTCAAAGTCAAAACTCTAAAGAAGTTATGTTTCAAATTTGAAGATGATCTAACAAAAAATTGGTTCCTGCAAGCTTTTGTAAAATTGCTGGAAGCGTACAGAGTAAAATTAAGGCTCCACCTTTCAAGACGACAAAAAATCTGACTGCACTGCTTGGATATTATGAATAAAACTATGCCCCATTTTTAAAAATAGACTTTGGAGACAGGCTTGTTTTGTTTATGAGACTCTAATATATAAATCATATACAGATTTACAACCAGAATGCTGCTCAGATTGCATAGTTTGTTGAAGAACGATGACCAAGGGTAATTCTTTCAGGACCTTTGAAAAGATGTATAATTTCTTAACATTAATTACATGTATAGATGGTAAATTATATATTAAATGTAAGCAGAGTGATGTCACTACCGTGTGAGGGGGATTGCGTATCAACAGGTTAAACCAATAAAGGGAGCAATCTTACTGTGGATGAGCTGTGTATTTTCATAATTCCGACCGCTCATCCTCTAGAAACGCCACAGACATTGAAAATCATTCATGTTGTATGAGATGACAGAGCAGAGAACTTATCCATTTTAAACCATGCAACACATGCAAAATATATATTTATATAATTAAAATCACAGCATTTGTGCTTTAATTTCAGCTTTATTTATATAGCATTTAAAACAACAAGAGTTGATCAAAGTGCTTCATAATAATACAATTTAAAACATAACATTTCTAAATTACCACATACACAAACAATAATCTAAAATACAAACACTTTAAAACTGTGACCCACATTTCATTTGTGAAACTCAAAGGTCAGTGTAAAGAGATGAGATTTCAGACGCAGGGCCGCTCAACCCATTAGGCGGCATAGTAGAGTGGCCTCGCGTCGGGAGAGGCGATCTACCAAGCCAATAAGTATGTGTTCAATCTGTGTTGAACAAAATGCGGCATGTGTGTTCCGATGACGTGTTGTAGTGACCCCCACAGAACAACCGTTTAAGTAGACCGTGTACTAAATACCATACTACCATACTACTCTGACTGTTACTGTTATATCTGTGTTTTGCAAAAACCTTTGAGAGTAGTACGGATAGTATGCCATTGTGTCTCATGAATCAAAGTGATACCTGATGTGTGAATTAATCAGTCTTTTGAGTCGGTTCTTTTCAGTTAATTTGTCTAATGTGTGGGCTGAATCATTTGAAGCTCTTTGTCATGCAGTAAAACAGTAACGGGATGCTTTAGAAGACAGAGAACAAAAACAACACTGAATTAAGTGAATATTTACTTAAAATTAATTTAAACAAATCCTGCAGCTGTATTCAGTCATTTGTCAGTGATGAAGATCATGTGCGAGTGCAGCCTGTGAACAATTGTCTATTGCAGGTTACTAAATAAAAGTGAATCAAAACACTAACATTACACGGAAGTGCTTAAAAGTACCAAAAACCAAACCAATACCATGTTTTTTTGGACATGTTCTTTGGAGTAGCCTTCCATATAAATACCATGATATACCATGACCATATTGTACCATCACTGTACCATGATACTGCCACAGCAGGCTTTTGAAAAAGGTAATAAACTTCATCTTGTGCTGTGTAATGTGAAAAGGTGACAATGTGTTTTTAGTCCATTCATTAATTTTACACATATATATATATATATATATATATATATATATATATATGTATATATATATATATATATATATATATATATGTAATACTTCTCAGATGAAGGAGGACAGGAAACAGGTCTTCACCACAAGGTAAGCTTTTTAATTCCCTTTCTCACAGTATTACTTTCACCACACACAATACAATACAATACAATACAATACAATACAATACAATACAATACAATACAATACAATACAATACAATACAATACAATACAATACAATACAATATCAAACACTGGGTTTGCTTGTCGTCTCTCTCCCTGACTGGAGGCTCTGTGTCTGCTTTTATACCGCTCTCCTCGTGCTCACTGGAATTAGAGACAGGTGTTAGGCATAATTTAGCTCAGGTGTAAGCGCCCTTACCGCTTTCCTCTCCCGGACGGGCGCTTGACCACTGCCACACACTACATATATATATATATATATATATATATATATATATATATATATATATATATATATATATATATATATATATATATATATATATGCTACTAAAGAAAATGTTCAAATGATCCTACTAAAATCACCAGAAATGAATGCTTTGGTGCTGGTTTTGCAAAATTTATAAATAAAATAAATAATTATAAACCCTCCTACAACATCTTAGTACAATATATTGTGTCCTTGATGGGCCCCAGACTCCCCAGTAATGATGAAAGCCTATATATGTGTCAGCTGTAAAATATACTGTACAATGTGCTTAGATCTTTAGGGCAGTGTGCCTTTCTTTTTTCTTTTTTTACATCTTAGACCACTTGACTTCGCGTTTGAGGGCCAGGCATAACATTTTTTCTGTATGTAGTGATACCCATTTATGATGCCTACTTAAGAAGCCAGAACATGCACTTGCATACTTCTTCCCAAAAATTGGGGTTCTGGAGGGTCTCACCTAGGGTACTGGCACTGTTCAGACGTAACTTAAAAGTCTTCAATGATCACACTGAGCTGTGTTGCGAACTGTTTATCTTGAAAAGTGAATCTTGCGGCAATAACATACATTATAATAACAGCATGATTCAAAATAAAATCTAGATGCCTGAAATTGAAGTACATGTTTGGCAAAACAAATGCAATGACATGTTGAAAAGTTATATTTTCACTTGTTAAAATTTGAAGAATTTACTGATTAGACACCATTTTTATGATTAAATTAAATTCAACTTTAAAATATATTCTGGAAAGTTCTGGAAAATAATAATAATTATTAAATAATTAAAAATAACTAAACTTGTGTGTTCAATAGCACATTATCATTTTATCATATTTTGGGAACCATGAAATTTCACTGGTATCGGTACCAACTACTGACATATTTGTACTGTGACAATACTACTCACAGCACCTCCTGAGATGATCGGAGATCATTTGCAACATTATCATAGATGACATTATTCTTGCAAATAGTTTTCATGATCGACAACACAAAGGACGAGACCGACTCAACCCGGAGATTGTAGAATCTTGCAAAGGTGTTGGTGTTACCCAGCCCTCAGATGTCTGCTAGGGAGGTGCCATTGGCCAGTGCTCACGAGGCTGTCATATTTCTCGTTGAGTGTGCTCAAACACGCAAGGGGGCGTGCACGGCCTAGTTCTGGTAGGCCAGAGAGATGGCGTCAACGACCCAGTGAGCTAACCTCTGTTTGGAGACAGTGTTCCATTACATACACCTTCAAGGTGGAGGGGGACAGCCTCCCCTCCAGCCTCTCATGCAGGAATGAGAGCACTGACCTAACTGTGTCTATATCTCTGTGGGTCTTCAGATCAGGAAGAACACCAATTCGCAAACAAGCACCACTTCAGGGCGTAAAGTTGCCTGGTGGAGGGAGCTCTGGCTTGGTTGATTGTGTCTATGACTGCAAGTGGTAGGTCACCCAGAGTTTCCAGAGGTCTGGGCATGGATGCCAGAGGGTGCCCCTTCCATGAGAAAGAAGGTCCTTCCTCAGGGGAATTTGCCAGGGAGGTGCTGTTGCAAGGATCCGAGAACCAATTCCGAGTGGGCTAGTATGGAGCCACTAAGGTGACTTGTTCCTCGTCCTCCCTGATCTTGCACAGCACCAGTGCAAGAAGGCTCACTGGGGAAAATGTGCACTTGCACAGCCCCCGGGGCCAGCAGTGTTCCAACGCGTCTGTCCCGAGAGGGGCTTCTGTCAGGGAGTACCAGAGCGGGCAGTGAGTGTTGTCCTGGGAGGCAAAGAGATCTACCTGTGCCATGCCAAATCGGCCCCAAATCAGCTGGGCCACCTGGGGGTGAAGACTCCACTCTCCGTCGTGACAGCGCGTCCGCCGTTGTGTTGTGGCTGACTCCAAAGGAGGAGATGGTGGGGAGTTGTGACACATGATGAGAGCGCACACCGCCTTGGCGATTTATGTATGCTACCGTCCTGGTGCTGTCTGAATGGATCAAGACGTGCTTGCCCCGAACCAGCGGGAGAAAAGGAATACAGCCAGCAACTCTAGGCAATTGACGTGTCAATGCTATCCAGGAGCCAGCGGCTGCGTGTCCATTGCACACGGCGCCCCAACCCAGTTGAGAGGTGTCTGTGGTGACCACGACAGGTCTGGACACCTGCTGTAGGGGGACTCCGGCCTGCAAAAAACAGAGGTCTGTCCAAGGGTTAAAAGTCTGACGGCAGGAAGGGGTGATCAACACACAATATGTGCTGTGGTGCCATGCCCCTCTCGGGACTCGAGTCTGAAGCCAGTGCTGGAGCGGTCTCATATGTATCAACCTGAGTGGCGCGACCGTGCCATATGCCATCATACAATGTGAGAACTACAC
This sequence comes from Xyrauchen texanus, assembly GCF_025860055.1. NCBI lineage: Eukaryota > Metazoa > Chordata > Actinopteri > Cypriniformes > Catostomidae > Xyrauchen > Xyrauchen texanus. Next base: position 12,193,184 of record NC_068298.1, on the reverse strand, counting down.
TGCACTGATGGTACAAGTGCATGTCTTGCCTTAATCATGAGGGGTTTCATTAACTCACGCAGATGGAGAAATTAGGGGTATGTCATCTGAAGATTCAGCCGCTGTCTTCCACCAGAGCTGCTAGCGAGTGCGAGACATGCAACACAAATGGTTTGGCCTGCTACTGTAAGCTGTTGTATGAACAGGATATTTTGAGACACACACCTTGAAGTTAATAAATGTATCAATCCAAACACATACTGTGTAAATGTAGCATACAGTATTTGACTTATGAATCAATCTGTATCAATAATACTGCTCATTTTTAACATGCATGAGAACTTAAAAATTCCCAGTAAAAAAAAAAATAGATTAAAACAATGTCTGATGGCGGTGCCCAGCCACAACTCTGGAGGCTGCTTAATTTTTTTAATGGTAAATGGTCTGCACTTATATATCGCTTTTTTAACCTCAGCGGTTTTCAAAGCGCTTTACACTGTGACTCGTTCACCCATTCACACACACACCAATGACGGCAGAGCTGCCATGCAAGGTGCTAGCCTGCCATTGGGAGCAGCTTGGGGTTCAGTGTCTTTGAAGTGCCATTCGAAACTGTTATGGTTTATCAAAATTCTGTTAATATATTTTTGCCGTGAGAGCCTCTAGATAATGTAGGCCAATTTTCGTGCAAATCGGACAAACAGTATAGAAGGAGTTTGAAAAAATGGTTGACAGGAAGTTTGCTCGATCATGACATAATTTGTATCATTGTTCTCAGCATGAACCATGGAATCAATCAAGACCAGTCTCATGACAGTAGGCAAAAAGAGTCAATAGCTATTAGCATTTTAGAAATAGCATTGTAATAATTTTACCACACGGTGGCACTGTGCTGAAACATTTTGAGTCCCTTCAGAGCATTGTGCCAAAGACACATACCGAGTTTCGTAACGGTATGCTAAGTCGTTCGTAAAATACAGCATTTTATGACTAAATTCAAAATGGCCGATATCCAAAATGTCTGACAAAGGAATTTTTCATATCGTTGTTCTCGCTATACCCCACTGAATCTATTGAGACCAATTTGATGATTTTATGACAAACTGTTCAGAATTTATAAGCAAAAAATTGCTTTTATCATATCTCATGACCAGTAGGGAGGAGTGCACCAAAACGCTTCAGGTAACCTCAGGTTCTAATTGTGATGACACATTGTTTCATCCCAATCCCTCAAAGTGTTGCATTTCATTAAAACTAGTTTAGTAGTTACTACAAGATGCAAATGTTAGTGTGTAAGTAGCAGTTTTAGCTAACTACTATTTGGCCACTTGAAAGCAAGCTACACATTATCTGCAAATGGCAACGACAGTTCACTTTCTTTGTTGTCTTATTGTCACTTAGCTACTTGTCTCTTAATGTGTTGTCTCAGTTTTCAGAAACAGAACTGTCACCTTTATCTACCTGAATTGAATGGTTTGATTGTCACGCATATAAACAAACATGTTAGATTTGTTTAAATCAGAGTGCACTTGATTCATTTATGCACTGCTAAAATGTTATCTAGAATAATTTACAGTATTTGAAGGGCCCAAAATAACAATATTGTGCATGTTAATTGCCGTGTCGTGGCCGTTTAGCCATTGTACACCCTCTCTGTGTTTACATCAGTGTCTCCCGCTGAATCATCACATGCCTATTTGAGCATCCTGCCGAGCCCTACATTGCAACATTGGCTCTTTTTGTTGTCCAAAGACAAGGAGTGTTCTAGAAACCTTTTTAAAAACAGTCATTATATTTGTAATTCCATTTAGTGATGCTAGTGTCATAGAAATTACTTCAACTTGAAAATATATCACTAAATCTTTACTGACAATTCAGTCAGGTAGTATAGTCTACCATCTCAGTCCAGACTGGCTAGCTTGAGCAACATCTCTGATGTCAGCGATTCTCCATGTTCATTGATGTATAAAACTGTTTGGAGCTCACCTAGAATGCCTATAAATTAATTTGCGATGTGAGCTATCATTCCATCATTCCATGAGGTATCATTCCATCTACCCAGTCAAGAAGACAAACATGTTTACTATTATTGATCCCTTTAAGGTGAAATAAAATGACAGAAAATTACAAAAGATGGTCTTTATAATTACTGTTATTAAGGATAAAATATTGCTTAAACTTGATAGGGACATGAACCGACAGTCAGAGAGAGATGGAAAATTGCAATTGAATTTGTAGACTCTGTGTGAATTAATACAAACATAATTTATGGGGTTGCCAGTCATCCCGTATTAGCTAAGACATATGTTTATTTGGTCCAAATTCTTTCATCCCAACTATTTGTAAACAAAATGCTTTGTAAACATTGCCGTTGTCATGACAATCCGAATGTCTTTTTTTCTTGAGCTGTGCACAAGAATAAACAAAGAACATTTTATTGTGATCTACTTGTTTTCTGTGATTGTTAGTTGTGGTTCTTGTATAAATACATTCATGCCATCTGTTGGTTGCCATAAAATACTTTTCATTAAATGTCATTGAACGAAGAGAGAGCCCCATTCAACTAACGGTGAGAAAAAGTATGGCAGTTTAAAGCAATAGTAGCCTTTTTTGTAAAAGGAATTCTTTCAAGTACTGTTAGAGTCCGTAGCTTAAAAAGTAGACATGGTGAGAACAGGCCTTTCAAAGCAAATGTATATGCAATTTATATGTAAATTGCAAATGTAAAATGTAAAAGGCTAGGTATCATAGTTGAGCATAGTAGTTATAGTATGCTTGTGTATACATAAGTACTGGTACACATAATTAATTTATCAACGTACTATACAGTACATACCTCCACTGGTATTTCATTCCCTGTCCCATATTTGTGGTTAACCTTTGACAACCCTCAACACAGAGCAGTGTGCAAATGTTAGCTGCAAACAGTCTGAAATTAATTATATTTCACATATACATAATATAATCTGGCCAGGGGAGATTGAGAGGACATTACTTTTTTGTACATCTTATCCATTTTATTAATTTAAGATGGAAGCCACTCAGCATCCTTTTAATTTTCTGTCTGCCTGAGGCACTCATTACAGCAGTGAAACAATTCCATTTGTCTGTGCTTATAATTTTATTTCTAAGGCTTATATTAAGTGGGTGACATTAAAAATAAAAAGCAAGCCTTGAGTTCATGCACAAGCAAGTGACTTTATCACTGCAAGGACACCACTTTCAGGCGACTGACCCATGAAGCACTTGCAAGACGCCAAGTAACACGTTCCATCTCCAAAAGGCTTTTGACTGGGCTTTTAAGGACAGCTTAACAGTCCATTTCAGTTAAACCCCACTGAGGCGACATGCTATTAGAGTGGCTCACCATTTTGATAAATAATTTGTCTTTCTGCTGAGTTATGTTTATATAATTGAATCTTGTCATATTCATGTAATTTAGCTGCCCTGCAGTTAGAGGCTGTTTCAAAACCTATTGAGCTCCCTAACAAGACATATTTAGGGCATCACAATGTGTCAATGATTCCCCAAAATGCAGTCTGGGTAGGTAGAGGTTGTCCATTTATTGATTATTTGCAGATATCAATAACTTGGGTGCTAAATAGCCTATCAAATGTAACTTTTTCCCCCATTCCACTTATTAAAAAACTCTGTTGTTAATGTGTAAGTTCAGCTAGGCCTGAAATGTTATATTAGTCAGCAGAGGGTCCATAGAGGGTTAAGTAGGCAAAACATGACATGATAACAGTTCTCAGTAACAGTAATAACAGTTATTTCTCGACTAAGATCTTATTCTAAAACCCACTGTACTGTATGTAAAACAAAATAATTGTGTTAATTTTATCCTATATCTGATAGTTCCAAAAGCTTTTATCTCCACAGCAAAAGCTTTAAATCAGTCAACCTCAATAGGTTTGCAGCTCACTGTTTAAAACAATTCAAACATACTTATGATGCCTAAAATGCTGTCTATGTAGGTAGCTCACTAGATTTTGAAACACAGCCAGAGATTCTGTTTTTGATAAACTTGTGGCTAGAAGTAGAGTGTGTGGTCAGTGGCGGTGGTTAGCACAAATGAAACAGTACACAATATGGGAGTCCTTGGACTCTGCTCTCATTTTCAGATATAGAGAGGAACCCAGACAGGCGGTAATTGGTCGTAAAATTCTGGGGGGTGTTAAGATTGTAAAAACACGGCATCCACTATTGAAATAGTGTATTGTTTGCAGGGAAATTACTCTTGATTTTGGCAAGACACAATACTTTACAAGCGTTGATGCCTTTCTGGAAAATTATACTGTTGGTGAAATCACCAATGTTACTGGTTAATTTGCTAGACTACAAGCTTCATGTCTGATAAATGTATTGTAAAGGAAGGATTTGTGCCCAGGACTTTACTGGGAGGTTAAATCACCACTATATTTACTTATATCACTATATTTACTTACACTACATTATATTTATATCACAGACTTAAGAAATTCCCTGGTTTCTGGAAATGTTCAGATGAGGGCTGTGTATGCAGTGTCTGCAATGCTATAGGGAACTGCTTTGAAGTTGTTAGCTACTGTTAAAAATGGCCTGACTGTTCATTTTTGTCAGGCCTTTTTTTATACCTTATCACTTGTAGGTGAGTGGAATTATATTTATTTTCCATAAACAGAATGTGCTTTCTTAAGCAGTTTGTCAAAGGGTGTTTAAATACTGTATACTCATTACATACTGTATGTAGAAGGCATAGCTACAGATAATTTTGTCCTGAAAGAATTTGATAATAACTATTTGAGCTGGTATTTAAATGTCTGATTTTAGAATCTTGACATATCTGGGGAGACACGGGTCAATCATCTAGGAGACTGTACCGTGGAAGATTACGTCATATGGGGTTACCGACAGGGATCCAATGCATATGGAGCACCTATCCCAGTACATGGTCTGACCTGAACAGGGCATACTGACACCAGTACTGGGCCTGGCATCTAATTCCTCCACCGAATTTGCTTGCCACAGGTGCTGGGGAGGAATCCAGGGTTCACTGATCCCGGGAACTCACGTGGATAAAAGAGCGCTCGTCTTCCCTCGGAAGGGGAAAGGTGCTTGTGTGCCAGCCTTACACCTGGCCAGCGTCCAGCATCCTTACCTGTTTGTACCTACCAACAAGACCTGTTCCTCATCCTCCATGAATTTGCACAACATCTGTGCATGTAGTCTCACTGGGGGAAACGCATACTTGCGCAGACCCTGGGGCCAGCTGTGTGCCAGTGCGTCCATGCCGAGGGGGGCCTCGGGAATACCACAGCGGACAGTGGGATGATTCCTGGGAGGCAAACAGGTCTTCCACATCAACTCCAAATAAGCCGGACCACTTGGGAGTGGAGCCTCCACTCTCCCTGAGTGACAGCACGTCTGCTCTGCAATTCAGTTCGCCCGTGATATGAGTGTCCCACAGCGACTAAACCTGGGTCCAGAGGAGGAGATGGCTGGTGAATGTGGGGTGAGCGCAAAAAACATTGGTGGTTTATTTATGCTACCATTGCCGTGTTGTCCGCCCGGACTAACACATGCTTGCCCTGGATCAACGGCCGAAGCCTCAGCAGGGCTAGCAGTACCCCGAGCAACTCGAGGCAGTTGATGTGCCAACACAGACGAGGGCCTGTCCAGGAAACTGTGGCTGCGTGCCCATTGCAAACGGTGTCCCAGCCGGACTTGGAGGTGTCTGTCGTGATGACGACTTGCCTGGAGACCTTCTCTAGGGGAAACTCTGCCTGTAAAAATGACCTGAAGCCCCAATCAGCTGATGCGGGTAAGCACCAAGTACCTGTTTGCACAAAACAGATCTCGAGAGTGAGCTAGGATCAGCCAGTCGTCGAGATAGTTGAGGATACCAGTGCCCGAGATAGTTGAGGATGCAGACGCCCACTTCTCTTAGCAGGGCAATGGCTGCCTCTGCGACCTTCTTGAATACACAATGCGAAAGGGACAGACAGAAGGGGAAGACCTTGTACTGGTATGCAAACCCAAGGAATGGTCTGTGATGAAGCAGTATAGAGACATGAAAGTATGCATCTTTCAGGTCTACTGCCGTGAACCAATCTTTGTGCTGGATGCATGATAGAATGTGCTTCTGCGTGAGCAATCTGATTGGAAGCCTGCACAGGGCCAGATTCAGTGCCCGCATTCTAAGGTCGGTCACAACCCACTGCCTTGGGCAAGATGAAGTAGGGGCTGTAGAAGCCACTCTTCATCTCGTGTGAGGGACAGGCTCTATTGCGCCCTTCTGCAGAAGGACCATGACTTACGCATGTAGGGCAGTGGCGTCCTCGCCACCTACTGAGGTGAAACGGACGCTGCTGAACCTGAGCGGGCGCCTGGTGAACTGAATCGTGTAGCCGAGTCGGGTCATCCTGGCCAGCCATTGTGACGGGTTGGAGAATATTAACCATGCCTCCAAACTCCGGGCGAGGGGCACCAAGGGGACGACCACTGCTACGTACCCACGGAACTGGTCTCATGTCGGAGCGGGGCGGGAAGTGCTGTGCCGGGGGGCCTCGTGTCCCGATCTCGCTGTATAGGGAGAGACGTTAAAACACTTACCTTGATATACGTATCCCACACAGTACTGAGCTGCGACAGGGGAGGAGTCTGAGTGTCCTCATAGCCTGCCAAAAATGCCTGTGCATGGGTGTGTGTGTGTGTGTCGCACCTGAGTGCAAGGAGGCGGGAAACCCACAACTGTAACGCCCTGGCTGCGAATGTTCGGTGCACGGCTATAGTAAGAATGATGGTAAATTGATCAACTGCAAGAAGATATTACATAACAATTTTCGAACAGACAGATGTCTGTGTTTTAGCACAACATTTCATTCTTATTCAGTACGAATAGTAAAAAAACAGCCTGTTGAAATTTAGTGTATTTGGAAAACACTTCGTCTTGCTTTGTAAATTTCCTTCAAGTGACCAATGACGAATGAAACACACACATTACTGAGAGGAATGCATGAAATTGTAAGCAGTCAGTGGTTTACAAAGCAAAAGGGACTAATGACCCAATAGGTACTGTATAAACAGAGTTTAGAGGAAATGTAGTTGTTAATGGTGTAATTTTTTTTTAAATGTTAAAATACTTTTTCCTATATAAGCTCCTAGTCTAGTTTAATTTGCAGAGTTAACTTGTAGTAAGCCATTAATAGAATGATTCCCCTGAAAAGAGTGTGGCTCTTTTAAAACATTGCTCTGTTTGTTTGAGCAACTCAACCAGCCAAACACAGCACCAATGACTCAAGCAATGAGTTTGGGGTGGAATAATCTGTTTGACCAACCATGAAAGACAGGGGGAGTGTTCGTAAAAGCTCCTTGAATTTTTACAATTTTGTTTGTTGATGATAGTGGAGCAAAAATGACACACTGGGATGAAAAAGGTATATACAGAACTCCACTGCCTTAATTTGAGCAATATAGAACACACCACTGACAAACGAATGGCTTAAAAAATGTGATCCTGAGAAATAGCAGATGTACGGGTTTAACAGTAGATGCCCCAGATCATCATTCATTACACCCAAAATTTGCATTTAAATGAAATGTAAAACTCCTCGGAGCGTTGTATGGCGTCAGGTATATCGAGGAGGCTCATTTGGAAGAGTAAGCTTTCCCTGCTCTCATTATTCTATCTGATACTCTCAGCTCTATGCTGGGAGAACCTCAGGTGCTGGTGACCCAACTCACATCTGGGAGATGGCCTTCAGTGTTAATTCAATCTCCCCACTGGAGACTGCTGACTCAGCGAGACCTGTTTTATTGAGATGGTTTAAATTTTGAAAGGACCTCTCAGTTTGTTGGTGCCTATCAGGGTGATTTTTTTTTACCTGGCAAGGAGTCATATACAGTGAGGAAAATAAGTATTTGAACACCCTGCTATTTTGCAAGTTCTCCCACTTAGAAATCATGGAGGGGTCTGAAATTGTCATCGTAGGTGCATGTCCACTGTGAGAAACATAATCTAAAAAAAAAATCCAGAAATCACAATGTATGATTTTTTAACTATTTATTTGTATGATACAGCTGCAAATAAGTATTTGAACACCTGAGAAAATCAATGTTAATATTTGGTACAGTAGCCTTTGTTTGCAATTACAGAGGTCAAACGTTTCCTGTAGTTTTTCACCAGGTTTGCACACACTGCAGGAGGGATTTTGGCCCACTCCTCCACACAGATCTTCTCTAGATCAGTCAGGTTTCTGGGCTGTCGCTGAGAAACACGGAGTTTGAGCTCCCTCCAAAGAGTCTCTATTGGGTATAGGTCTGGAGACTGGCTAGGCCATGCCAGAACCTTGATATGCTTCTTACAGAGCCACTCCTTGGTTATCCTGGCTGTGTGCTTCGGGTCATTGTCATGTTGGAAGACCCAGCCTCGACCCATCTTCAATGCTCTAACTGAGGGAAGGAGGTTGTTCCCCAAACTCTCGCAATACATGGCCCCGGTCATCCTCTCCTTAATACAGTGCAGTCAGCCCTGTCCCATGTGCAGAAAAACACCCCCAAAGCATGATGCTACCACCCCCATGCTTCACAGTAGGGATGGTGTTCTTGGGATGGTACTCATCATTCTTCTTCCTCCAAACACGGTTAGTGGAATTATGACCAAAAAGTTCTATTTTGGTCTCATCTGACCACATGACTTTCTCCCATGACTCCTCTGGATCATCCAAATGGTCATTGGCAAACTTAAGACGGGCCTTGACATGTGCTGGTTTAAGCAGGGGAACCTTCCGTGCCATGCATGATTTCAAACCATGACGTCTTAGTGTATTACCAACAGTAACCTTGGAAACGGTGGTCCCAGCTCTTTTCAGGTCATTGACCAGCTCCTCCTGTGTAGTTCTGGGCTGATTTCTCAACTTTCTTAGGATCATTGAGACCCCACGAGGTGAGATCTTGCATGGAGCCCCAGTCCGAGGGAGATTGACAGTCATGTTTAGCCTCTTCCATTTTCTAATGATTGCTCCAACAGTGGACCTTTTTTCACCAAGCTGCTTGGCAATTTCCCCGTAGCCCTTTCCAGCCTTGTGGAGGTGTACAATTTTGTCTCTAGTGTCTTTGGACAGCTCTTTGGTCTTGGTCATGTTAGTAGTTGGATTCTTACTGATTGTATGGGGTGGACAGGTGTCTTTATGCACCTAATGACCTCAAATAGGTGCATCTAATTTAGGATAATAAATGGAGTGGAGGTGGACATTTTAAAGGCAGACTAAAAGGTCTTTGAGGGTCAGAATTCTAGCTGATAGACAGGTGTTCAAATACTTATTTGCAGCTGTATCATACAAATAAATAGTTAAAAAATCATACATTGTGATTTCTGGATTTTTTTTTTATTATTATGTCTCTCACAGTGGACATGCACCTACGATGACAATTTCAGACCCCTCCATGTTTTCTAAGTGGGAGAACTTGCAAAATAGCAGGGTGTTCAAATACTTATTTTCCTCACTGTATATGTGTAAAGCCTTGCACACTGTACATTTTTGTCCACGATTCTGCAGTCTGAGACACATTTCGGGAATCCTAAAGGATTTGTGTTGTCGTAGGGCAAAATATGTAATCTTACAACATTCAGTATGACCTGTTCACCGACAGCCGATTAATAGCCTATTCGATGATCTTTAGCCTCCAACGAAGTTTTGGCAGGGTCTGAAATTTAGCATTGCAGCCATATAGTGTGACTGCTATTACGACAACCAGATGAGATATTCCTCTCCTCTCGCATCCAAATAAAAAAAAAAATTGCTCCGCATTTGCTCCACCATAGCAACATTTGTGCCCAGTTATCACTCTACTCAAGGTCTTTCAATGTTTTTGTTCTTTTCAATTTTATTAAAAGTTTATTAAATATATAAGCAGAAAATACTTGCAGAAAGTGTAACACTTCAGCAATATGAAAGCATTATTCTCTTAATTAAATAAATACAGAGCTTAGGCTACAAAATGAAAAATAAACACTTTTTTTTTACTTTTATCATGCATTTTCTTTACAACTTCATTTTAATTACTATTTTACTTTTTAACAAATTTACATTAAACGTCCGTAAACTTCTTTAGTTAAGATTCACACCACAGCTATTTATATTGGTAAGTATTAATGGGACTTTGGATACAATTATAGAAATCTATGTCATGTTTGTGCATTATCCACAGGAAAACCGTGAGTGTGATATATTATTAGCCTGCACGAATTTTGGGAATATTGCGTGTCCTATAGGTTACTAATCTAAAAGAGGACAAAGGTGTACTATAACCCAACTTTTTGCTTTTCCCCAATGTGAACCAAGAAGTTTGTTATTTTTCAGTCCACAAGTCTTTTATTTGCTTGGGGTAGCTAATTATTACTGTAGTCTACCTCTCCCACTTCATTCTCAACATCTGTAATTTTTTATCACCAAATCTTTGTATTTATGATCAGGTTGTCTTATTATAGGCCTATTTGACAAATCCATCTTTCTTTTTATATGATAGCATATGCTCGTGATGGTGTGGTATTAGAGCAATGGAAATGCTTAAAAAAATGCTCATCCAGGGTGGGCAAATCTCGCCGTTTCGTATCTATTCCGCAATGCTCCTGTGATGCGAGTTCAATAATCGGGACGATTGGGACAACATTCGGCTATGATGTGTATCGTACAGTCTGATATAATGTTACACAGTGTGCCATGGTTTTATCAATGCTTTCATTTTGTTCAGTCTGACAATAAACAATACTAAAGTACAAAAAAATCATACAGTGAATAGCGGGCTTGAAAGAATTTCCTGCTTCTCTGATTAGTCTCTTGCACTATTGGAAAACAGGTGTTTAAAGCATCCATTCCAAATTTGTTGGTGGTAATGAAGAAAACAATATATTGAGTTTAAGATTGTGTTTGTTACTTTTAAATTATTTACCTTTTTATTGCACATACTCAATGATTTAGTGCACATTACGCTAATCCACTTAAATTCATCTTTTATCATAATCGAATACTCTTACTCCTGCTCTGATAGGACTTCCCTTTTTTCAACTCTTCCCCTAATTTCTGACTCCATTCTAGGATGTTATAAAATCTGATGGATAAAATTAAGTCACACCCTACATTTCTTTCTCTTTGAACATATTATTTCTCTCTCAAATGCATCTGATTGTGGAAGTAAAGGGGTTGCAAATGGCAAGTCAAATGAACCATTTCAGTTTCATTATTTTCATCCAACCTATTCTTGTTTAAACCAACTTTTTATGGTTGGAATAAAGTATGGTCAATTTTGCCGATTATTATGGTGAGGAACTGCCCCGCATAGACAAGAATGGGCCATTTGACAAACATGTAAAACAGTAAACCACTGTTCTTTCTAGGGGTGGGAGAAAAAAATGTATTCTCCAATGTATTAAGATTCTTTCTCCAATGATTCTGAATTCATTCTCAAAAAATTCTGGATCGATTCTGAGTGTAATTTAAAGCTTGGCAGTGATATGACATTTATGTGCATGCCAGAGACAGAGTGAGATGGTAGAAAAGAGCATATACTAATACCAAGCGCCCACTACAAAACTGATTGAAGAATGGATGTATCAAATGCACAATCGTCATTCTCGACTGATACTAAGATCCTTAAATTCTTTACAAACTCATGCACATAGCAACAGAAAGGTTTATTCGTCATAACACATCAGCAAACAACATGAAAGAGAGGCTTGCACCTGTTATTCACTGATTTGCACAGAAAGGGAAAAATAGCGCTTATGATGAGACAGCGGTTGATGTCTTTCAATTTGTACTTATAACCTCATGTATTATTTGAGCTGTAATGCTGTTTAAATTGTCATTTTTACAGTCATTTTAGTGTTTCAGGGTTTGTTGGCATTGCATCGTCATGGCAACAAAGTTGTAAAATTGGCTGTATCTTTACACAGAAAAGATTTGTATGCGATTTTATTACATTAAAATCATGTTAACACACATATTGTTTACGTCTTGTGGATATACTTTTGAAATAGTAAGTATTATAGTGTTCAAAAATTGGCCGCATTCACTTCCACTGTAAGTGCTTCACTGGAACCCAGATGTTTTCTGGGTTTAAAGAAAAGGAGGGATGAGTCAAATTCAATTTTTGTGGTAATCAATATTATGCCACAAATGCTGTCGATTGAGCTTAACTTGTATTGAACCCGGAATATTCCTTTAACATTTTATAACTTTCATGAATAACATTAACAATAAGCATTATTGGATTATATAATGCTTTTAATGTTAAAAAACTGAAATACTTATGAATAACATTTCCCTAATTCTTTTTATTGTGCCACTACAAAAATGTTAGCGTAGGGCTCTGAGTTATAGGCAAGGGATTGATTAATTTTTTATTAATAATGTAATAAATGAGGAACATCACAAGCAGTTATCATACAAGAGCCAACAATATATGCATAATTGCAATGCCAAGTTTTAAGAGTATATTAGCGTATTACAGCAGTTAGAGCAGAACAAAAAACATGGTTGAGTAGAGAAAAGAGTGAGCACATAGAGTTTTTAGTTTTTTTTTATTGAAATTTTTGGGACGTGCCTTTGTTTATGGTTGTGGTCCATTGAAGTGATAATGATATTAGTTCCCTGTCTGTCACTCATTTCGACTTTGTGTCGAAGAAGCGACACTAGGGGTCTCTCTTGAATATGCCTCTGATCTATGAAAAAAGGCCAATGAGAAGTAGGCAGACAGTATTTGCATACCCCGCCCCCGGACATACGGGTATAAAAGCGGGGAAATACGTAGAGTTCATTCAGAAATTTTCTTCGGAGCCGATGGTCGTGTATGTAGTCAGCTGCGAGTCACACACCTGTTCCTGTTCCTCTGAGCTTTGCCTGCTGTTGGATCTACGGCGCACTTCAGCGGCTTATCTCCTTCTCTGCACGGCACTTCAACAGCTTTAGTTTATTTAAAAGAGTGATTTTCTCTATAAAAGATTATTTTCCTCTAAAAGAGCTTTGCACAGCGGTGTTGAACGTCCTTTTCAGGACGCATCTTTTTAAAGATGCCTTTCCGCCTCTGTGTAGTTCCTGGATGCGGTAGAGTGCTCTCCGCTTCAGACGGCCACAGGCGTTGTCTTGTGTGTCTGGGCTGCGATCACACCGAGGCAGCGTTTGTGGATGGTTCATGTTCTCACTGCGAGAGCGTAACCATGGCAATGTTTCGGTCGTGGCTCACTTTCAACAGAAAGCATGCCACTCCAGCTGCCCCCCACATTGCTCCTTCTTCCCACGGGATTGAGGACGATCTGGGGATGGCAGCGGGTGCAGCTCTGCCGGGTACGCCCCCTCGGACCACCCACCCCCCAGCACGCTCATTGACTCCCGTCCATGCTCCTTGACTCCTGTCCATGCCTATCCTCTGGAGCTCGAGGTGGATGAGCTTGTCGCTGCATCGGAGAGCGCGCCGTCTGACGCTGATGACTCCCCTGGGCTGCCGCCTTTGGGCCAGCATGCCCAGGCTGAGGCTGACGCACAGATGTCCTGTATGCTTGCCCGGGCCGCTGCTAGCATGGGGCTGGACTGGAACCCTCCATCCTCTCCACAGCCATCGCGGTTGGCCTCAGCGCCGCTCACACCCTCTCCACACGTCATAAAGCCACCCGCTCATCCGCTCTCACTACCCTCGATGGCGGAGCGGCCCACGGGTACACGGCGATTCCCCAGGTGGACAGGGCTTAGCGCAGTCACTCAGTCAGGTGATGGCCACACTCGTGGTCCAGGAACGTCATCTGTGGCTGAACTTGGTCGAGATGCGTGAGACTGACAAAGTGCGCTTCCTCAACGCCCCCGTCTCCCAGTTCGGCCTCTTCGGCGACACCGTCGAGGACTTTTCCTAGCAGTTCTCCACGATGAAGAAGCAGACGGAGGCCATCTCGCACATCCTGCCCTGCCGCAAACCTGCAGCCATGGGCTATCCCCCGTCTGCCAAGGGCGTCCTCCTGCGGCGATGAAACGCCCTGCTCCGCCTCAACCCGGGCCCAGCTCTCAGCCCGTGCGTCGAGCACCCCGCAGGAAGCAGACGCCCCCCGTCTCACGGACCCCCTCGAGGACCCGGAACGCTCCCAGGTGCTCCAGAGACGGTCGACCCAGGGACCAAGACGTTAGTTCCGGAGCGGGTAAGCAGACCACTCCGTCCCCCGGTGGAGGGCCAGGAGGATATGGGGCTGCGGTACCCACATTCTCAGTAAAACAGCTATTTAATTTGTCTCTGGGTCACCTGGCCCGCAAATGCCGTTCTCACGGCACTCTGCCACCACACCCCAACAGTCCCGGCATGCTGGATGCGGACCATCCGCCCTCAGCCCCACGACTGTTGCCCTGGCTGGCCGGTTCTGACGAGTCCAGAGGACGCCTCTACTGGACCTTCTCCTCAGTCACCTCAGTCCCTGCTGGGAGTGCGGAGCAAGGTAAGTGCTTTGAGTCCTTTCTCAGCACCAGAGCCTCGGGACGCGTCCTCGTCTCCCAACACCGTACTACCTGCTCCGCCCCACCGGGTACGTCAAAAATAATCGGCCCCTTGGTGCCCCTAGCACGAAGCTTGGATGGTTGGCTTTCACTTCCCAACCCATCACGCTGGCTGGCCCGGACCATTCGACTCGTTTACGCAATTCAGTTTGCCAGGCCTCCGTCCCCTTTCATGGGCGTCCGCTTTACCGCAGTACACGGCGAGCATGCCAAATCCCTGCGCGCGGAAATTGCTACTCTCTTACTCAAAGACGCGATAGAGCCTGTCCCTCCAACCGAGATGAAGGTGGTTTTCTACAGCCCTTGATGGCATTTATATATTTGCTTAAAATTCTCTTATTTTGGCATCAAAATAATATTGGATTTTGAGGTTCACAATAATCAATGATATCTTAATTAACTGCGTTTAAATCAAATAACTGCAAACAGATGATTATTTAATAATCGCGACAGGTCAGACGATTATTATTTAATAATCGCGTAGGTCAGACGTAATCCAAATGAATCAGATTAGATTACCAAAAAACAGTAATCAAATAAATTACATTACTAATTACAATTTTAGTCATGTAATTTGTAATCAGTACTTGTTTAAAATTGTGAAGTAATCTACCCAGTACTGCATATACATTTTTTCCCCACCTCTATAAACAATGTGTCTTCTCAATCTATCTGATTCTCGTTGTTAAGTTTAATGTGACTTTGAAAATGCTGCAGGTGTATGTATCTGTTGTCATTTGTGTGGAACTGGGTGTTTATGTGGTCTACTCATGAATGTAAAAGACAGTCTGGGCACCGGGAGAGTTGTATCCGATGTAAAGGTTTAACTTGCCTTTTTGTGGGCTTCTTCTGAAATTCTCCTTCTAGGCAAATCAAAGAGTGATGAGAATCCAACCAGTTCAGCCACAGTTCACTTTGCCAGACTTCCCTTTCTCTTTCTCTCTTTCTGCACTTCAGGTTGGCATGCCTCCCAACTGCAGTGTTGCTGTTATTGCACAAGCATGGATTTATACGTCTGTGCATGTGGCAACCCAAATGCTTATTGCAGTTGCAAATCTTTTTGCTTCAAATGTGAATGAAAACAGGAGGCATTTCATATGACAAGGAGCTCTCTCTAGCAGAATTAATCAAACCTCTCATATGTGCCCTTGGACTTGAGTGAAATAACTTTCAAGAGCTTATAGTTCTGGCCCACCAAGGTTAGGTATACTTGAGGTTATTTGGTTCTCTTGACAGGTTTTAATAGAGTGAAAAAGCTCTATTTATCTTATCATATCTACAGTATATGTATATTATCGTTACTCATTCTTGTGTTGTTCCAAACCAGAAGGCTTTTTTTGTTCTGTAGAGGAGATGTTTAGCAGAATATCCAGACTGCTCTACAAGCATGGATTTATATACATCTGTGCGTGTGGCAACCCAAATGCTTATTGCAGTTGCAAATCTTTTTGCTTCAAATGTGAATGAAAACAGAAGACATTTCATATGACAAGGAGCTCTCTCCAGCAGAATGAATCAAACCTCTCATATGTGCCCTTAGACTTGAGTGAAATAACTTTCAAGAGCTTATAGTTCTGCCCCACCAAGGTATACTTGAGGATATTTGGTTCTCTTGACAGGTTTTAATAGAGAGAAAAAGCTCTATTTATCTTATCATATCTACAGTATATGTATATTATCATTACTCACTCTTGAGTTGTTCCAAACCAGAAGGCTTTTTTTGTTCTGTGGAGGAGATGTTTAGCAGAATATCCAGATTGCTCTTCCCCATACAATGATGGTAACAGACACTGTTACAAGTACCATACAAGTATACTATAAATATAGTGCACAATTCGATGTTCCTTGTCACTGTATGATTGTATTGTATGGACAAGAGAAGTGTGGCCATTCTGCTAAACATCTCCTTTTCTGTTCCATGGAAGAAAGAAAATTGTACAAATTGCTAGAATGTCACATTTAAGCAGTTCACTGCTAATACATTACAGTAGACGTGACCTCCACTGTCAACAAAGTAAACCCAGGACAGTCAAGCAGTTGACCTTGACCATGCTTAAACCTGACCATGTGTTAAACTTGGTTTCAAATATGGCAATCAAGGTGTTGCACAAGCCTTGAATTTATTGGCTATTGCACTGGAACTAACATAAACTCTGCTTTCTCCACACCTTCCTGCATACAGCAATGCTTGTTGAGTATTTGAGTTAAACCAATAATAATTGAGGTTTTATGAAGCCTCTTCCTTTTTACCTGAAGTCTTGGTAGCACATGTTCTGTTTTCATACAAATAAGCTGCTGAGTGCATCTGTCCTTTTACCCTCCTCTGTGACACATGACATTCAATAAAAACAATATATTTCCCTCGCCACATTACAACAGGTCTCACATTGTTCCCAAGGTTAATAGATAACACACATGATGCACTGATGCAATGAATATATTTTGCTTTCTTTCAAATTTAAGCTTGACCCAGTTTACTTACACAGCTATTTTTGTCATCTGTATAAATAAAACCACAACAGCACAACACACTAAATCACCAGAACAGCAGTTAATTCTTAAAACTAGAAAACAAATTAAGATATCTTAAGAAGTCTTAAAGGTGTAGTACACCCAAAACATTTTACTTTGTGGGTGGCTGTGGCTCAGTTGGTAGAGCGGATCGGCCACTAATCACAGGGTTAGTGGTTTGAATACTGGCCCACACTACTCCACATGCCGAAGTGTCCTTTGGCAAGACACTGAACCCCAAGTTGCTAACAATGGCAGGCTAGCACCTTGCATGGCAGCTCTTCCGCCATTGGTGTATGTGCGTGTGAATGGGTGAATGAGTCACAGTGTAAAGTGCGTTGAATACCGTTAAGGTTAAAAAGGCGCTAAATAAGTGCAGACCATTTACTTTGTCATTATTTACTCACCCTCTTGTCCTTCCAAACCTGTATGATTTTCTTTCTTCTCTGGAACACAAAAAGAGATGTTTGGCAGAATGTTGGGGACTGACAGTCTAAGTCTGTATTCACTTTCATTGGATAATTTCTCCTTTTGTTTTCCATGGCAGAAAGTATATGGTGTCAGAATTTTCGTTTTTGGCTGTACTAGCCCTTTAAAATCTTGATAACGATAAATACTTTTTTCTTGATTTAAGAGTTTAGATATGTTTTATTGTAAAACAAGACATGGAAGAAAATTACTTTTGTTGATGCTTGACCACACCATCACCACTGTTCACTCACTGTTTTGTTGATGCTTGACCACACCTCTGTTTCTCCTTGTTTTCAAGGGCCGCTCTGGATCTATGGGTACATGAATCTGAGTTCCACCGGCCAGATGCCTGAGATGGAGGAAGTAGATACCTATGAGAGGTAAGAGCACCACCACCATCATCTGCATTTTCCTTAACACGTTCAATCCGACCCTGAGGCCGAAGTTAGCTTATAAATAGACCCAGTTCATGCATAAATCATTTAAAAGCATTTTAACCCTGCCTGGGGCCTTTGCATGAATTCACTCGAATGGCACAGCAGTGACATACTACCATATGTTCACCTCAGTGGCCTGCTTTTTTTTAAATGTCACTACTGTAAATGCGACCGGTTCCCTCAAGAATCCAAAGGAATGCAAGCTGTATGGAATTGCTGGGGAAGCTGCTTCAGAATCAGGGGGACTTGAAGGTCTCCAGAGAGTTTGGGCCTGTTTGCACAGCAGGACAGATGAAATATGGTCTTTCTTTGTTGGCATCAACTTTCTCCATTGCTGTATATGCTTACATTTCCCCCAAACCCTTAGTTAGTGTCCTGTAACATAACTGGAGTCTCACAGCACTAAACAGTAATGACAGTTATAAATAGCGTTGAGTGTGCGCTGCTCATGGAAGCATCTACATATCGTTGTCAGGCCTGCTGCTGTCAGTGATAAGTTATGCCATTTAAACAGTGTTGCTGTTTACATTCAAGGTGCCAACTAGGGGTAAAACAGTTCCGATAACCAATATTGTATCACTATTATTGGCTGATATTTATTTGATTTCTGTTTTGTTTTGTTTTTGACCAATGATTTGATAAATTTAAATGAATTATCATGACTTTTTCAAACATTCATGATTTTGAAATAAAGATCTTTTTACATAATGCACGCACAGCCTAACTGGCACGCTCATGTTCATCAAGTATACTCAGATTTGTACAGTGTGTGCATCTTTGTTTGATGTTTAAGCTTTACATTGCTACATCCTTGTGCAGTTTATAATTCACTCTGTCTAACTGTCCTGCCAATACTCTTGAAAATTAAATTACAGAGAATGTTGGGCTAAGTATTATTAATCATTATCATGTATTTACAAATCATGGCTAGGATTAACAGTGATTTAATGAGTTTAAACTTTGTGCTGATTTAAGATGTGGTTTTCAGACATCTTGGCACAACAACCAATTTCTCAGGAAAATAGCAATTTGAGCTTTGCGCCACTTCATTAATATACATTACATACACAGTTTGCGCGCATACACCCACTCCCACCCACGTCCACTTGCGCTTTGTGCTGGAATGAAAATTGCAATTACAATTAGTGTTCTCACGATATTTGGATAAAACGGAAATTTAGCCCTCTATATTTATAAGATTTATTTTTGGCTCTTTTGTTTTTACGTTAATTGTTTCACCCCAAGTGCTGATGGTATATACATCACTGCTGAATGTGAAAACAAAAAGAAGGAAATAGCAGTGCTTGCAAGGCTGCTGTAACGTTCCTGTGTTGTCTGCCCTATGTTCTCTGTTTCACCCATCACGTTTATGTCATGTTTCCGTGTGGTCTGCTCCGTGTTTTCCGTTTCACCCATCACCGATCCCGTTCCATGTCACGTTTTCCCTGTTGTCCACCCTGAGTCTCACTGTCTGTGTAGAAAACTTCAATTCCCACAATTCCCGGCCTCCCTAACTGCCTGCACTCATCATTGTTCTCACCTGTGTCTCGTTTAGTCTTTATTGTGTCCTTGTGTATTTAAACCCTGTTTGTTCCTCCATTCCCTTGTTGGTCGTTGTATTTGATGTTCCATGTTTCCAATGTTTTATGCCTGCTCTTGTTCCCTTGTTTGATCGTTCGTGGATGTTTCGTGTTCGTGTGTTTATTTCATTTTCCCATCGTTGACCTTTAATTTGTTCCAGTGTTTTGTGTTCCTCTTATTATTTAATAAAACTGCTTTTGGATCCACACCTCTCGTCTGTCTTGTCCCGCTTCCACACCATTCGTGACAGAACGAACGACCAACTATGGATCTAGCAGGGTTCCTCATGGAGCTGACACAGGCGGACTTGACTGTCCGGGAGTTCTCCTATTTTTTTCACCAACGTGGCCAGTTGCACCGGCTGGGATGACCACACTCTGAAGGTGGCGTACCGGTTCGGTGTTCC
This sequence comes from Xyrauchen texanus, assembly GCF_025860055.1. NCBI lineage: Eukaryota > Metazoa > Chordata > Actinopteri > Cypriniformes > Catostomidae > Xyrauchen > Xyrauchen texanus. The sequence goes on along the minus strand of NC_068298.1, from coordinate 12,173,286 downwards.
CAAACACCGGTGGTGGGAACTCCTGGAGACCGGAGACTGCACCTGGCGGGAGTACGTGGGACTCATCTTGGAGGAGTTCGCTGCCGGGGAACCACCTCTCCAGATCCCAGCTCCCGCCTCTGGGCTTTCCTCGCCAGCCACGGTGAGTGAGCCAACCCCCACGCCTGCCGTGGTCAATGAACCAGCGCTGCTAACTTCATCCGCCCGGAGGAGGAGGAGAAGAAAGGCTAACCACGGCCAACCAGCCAATGCCTGTAGCCTCCGATGTCAGTGAGCCAGCGCCTGTAGCCTCCGATGTCAGTGAGCCAGCGCCTGTAGCCTCCGATGTCCCAGAGCCAGCACCTGTGGCCTCGACCGTCCCTGAGCCAGCGCCTGTAGCCTCGACCGTCCAAGAGCCAGTGCCAGTGGCCATGACCGTCCAAGAGCCAGTACCCCCCAAGCTTTCCAGAGCTCCACCTTCCGAGCTTTCCAGAGCTCAGCCTCCCGAGCTTTCCAGAGCTCAGCCTCCCGAGCTTTCCAGAGCTCAGCCTCCCGAGCTTTCCAGAGCTCTGCCTCCCGAGCTTTCCAGAGCTCCGCCCCAGAGCCTCCTGCGGCTCCGCCCCCTGAGCCTCCCTTGGCTCCGCCTCTCAAGCCTCTCGAGCCTTCCAGGGCTCCACCTCTCGAGCCTTCCAGGGCTTCGCTTCTGGAGCGTCCTACGGCGCCACCTCCCACGGCTCCACCTCCAGAGCCTTCCAGGCCTCCGCCTCCAGAGCCTCCTATGGCTCCGCCCCAGAGACTCCCGAGCCTCCTACGGCTCCGCCTCCCGAGCCTCCTACGGCTCTTCACCCAGAGATTCCAGAGCCTCATACAGCTCCGCCTCCCGAGCCTCCTACGGCTCTACTCCCAGAGACTCTAAAGCCTCCTATGGCGCAGAATTCCTCTGCTCCGCCTCCTGAGCCTTCCAGGGCTTCGCCTCTAGAGCCTCCTATGGCGCCACCTCCCTCGGCTCCACCTCCAGAGCCTTCCAGGGCTTCGCCTCTAGAGCCTCCTACGGCGCAACCTTCCTTGGCTCCGCCTCCTGAGCCTTCCTCGGCTCCGCCTCCTAAGCCTTCCTCTGTTCTGCCGCCTGAGCCTCAAGAGCCTCACTCAGCTCCGCCTCCTGAGCTCCCAGAGCCTCCCTCAGCTCTGCCTCCTGAGGCCCCAGAGCCTCCCTCAGCTTCGTCTCCAGAGCCCCTCTCAGCTTCGCCCCCGGGACCTGTCCCTGTCCTGAGGCCGCCTCCTGGACCTGTCCCTGTCCGATGGCCACCTCCCAGGCCTCCTAGACCTGTCTCTGTCTTGTGGCCGTCTCCTAGGCCTCCTGGACCTGTCCCTGTCCGATGGCCACCTCCCAGGCCCCCTGAACCGGCCCTTGCCTTGTGGCCAGCTCCTGGGCCACCCAAACCTGTCCTTGCCCAGTCGATACCTCCCTGGCCTCCTAAACCTGTCCCTACCCGGTGGACGCCCCCCAGGCCACTGGACCCGGTTCCCTTCACACACCCCCAGAGACTGCTTGCCTGCCCTCTCGGCCTCCCAGGTCTACCTGTCTGCCCTTTGTGCCCCCATGGACTGCCTAATTGCCCCTTGTGCCCCCGTGGACTGCCTATTTGCCCCTTTTTTCCCCATGGTCTGTCTCTGTGTCCCTTGTGCCTCCTTAGTCCGTCTTTGTGTCCCTTGTGGCCCCTTTGGTCTGTCTGTTTTCCCCCTTGTCCAGCCCCCCTCTCTTTGAACATTTGTTTATTTTTTCTATTCTGTCTCTTCTTAGGACCGTCTGGAATCCGGTCCATTTGAGGGGGGGCTATGTAACGTTCCTGTGTTGTCTGCCCTATGTTCTCTGTTTCACCCATCACGTTTATGATCCAAGATGGCGGCGCGGTAGCACGCAGCGGCCACTCCGGATCCACAATGGTGCTATTTTTGTTAAAAAAGCCCGACTTTTGCAACACATGGACATCGGAGCAACCGGTGTTCGTATCTACCATCACCAGACACTACAGAAATATAAGACTCATGCAAAAACCAAGCTGCATGATGACCTGCAGGAGGCGCTACGCGTACTCGGCTTGCTGCGGAGACCAGGCCTCCAGCCCTCGGCGTCGCCTGATGCCGGTGGCCGGGGGAGAGGACGTCGTAAGCGGTGTGCGAGAAAGCGGAAGCGTGGAAAGAGGGCGGGGTCCATGCTAGGCTAAAAACAAACCCTAGCCGGCCGGCTCTCCCGTCTATCCTGCTCTCAAATGTTTGCTCCTGGGCAATAAACTGGACTATATCCGACTCCAGCAGGCTACGCAGCGTGAGTTTAGAGACTGCTGCGTCTTTGTTTTCACGGAGACGTGGCTCAGCGACAGAGTTCGGATGCCGCCATTCAGCTAGACGGGCTCGCCTCGTTTCGTGCCGACAGAAATACAGCTCTCTGCGGTAAGACTCGCGGTGGTGGCTTGTGTGTTTACATCAACACGGAATGGTGCAAGAACTCTATGCTAGTCTCTAGTTACTGTTCATCGCTGTTGGAGCTTGTGACTGTTAGATGCAGACCTTTTTATCTACCACGGGAATTCACCACTGTTTGCATAACCGGAGTTTACATTCCCCCAGCGCTAACGCTAAGGAAGCGCTCTGTGAACTGTATGGGGCTATGAGCGAACTGCAGAACGCTCACCCCGACGGACTGTTTATTGTCGCCGGAGATTTCAACCATGCAAATCTCAAGACAGTGCTCCCTAAATTCCATCAGTATGTGGACTTTGCAACGAGAGGGGCGAACGCGCTTGATCTTGTTTACACAAACATCCCAGGCGCGTACCGGGCGGAGCCCCGCCCCCACCTCGGCTACTCAGACCACATCTCTGTTATGTTAATTCCAGCATACAGACCGCTCGTCAGACGCACAAAACCGCTTCAGAAGCAGGTGAAAACCTGGCCAGCAGGTGCCATCTCTGCTCTTCAGGACTGTTTTGAGTGTACTGACTGGCACATGTTCAGGGAGGCTGAAACATATGGCGATTCTACCAACTTGGAGGAATACACAGCATCAGTGACCAGCTACATCAGCAAGTGCATTGATGATGTCACTTTCTCCAAGACCATCACCACACGCTCCAACCAGAAGCCGTGGATGACTGCGGAGGTGCGCACGCTGCTGAGGTCCCGAGACTCCACCTTCAGAGCAGGCGATAAGGCAGCCCTAAGAACAGCTAGGGCCAAACTGTCACGGGCAATCAGAGAGGCAAAGCGCGCACACGCCCAGAGAATCCACAGTCACTTCCAGGACAGCGGTGACACGCGGCGCATGTGGCAGGGCATCCAGGCCATCACCAACTACAGGACAACATCAGTTGCCTGTGACAAAGATGCCTCCCTTCCAGATGCGCTGAACGACTTCTACGCTCGGTTTGAAGTGCAGAACGACGTGATGGCGAGGAAGTCCACCCCTCCTCCCAACGACCAGGTGCTCTGTCTTACCACGGCAGATGTGAGGAAAACTCTACGTAGAGTCAACCCACGGAAGGCTGCTGGACCAGACAACATTCCTGGCAGAGTGCTCAGAGGATGTGCAGACCAGCTAGCAGATGTTCTTACCGACATCTTCAACATCTCTCTGAGCAGCACCGTTGTTCCAACGTGCTTCAAGGCCACCACCATCATCCCCATGCCAAAGAAGTCTTCAGTGTCCTGCCTCAACGACTACCGTCCCGTCGCACTTACACCCATCATCATGAAGTGCTTCGAGAGGCTCGTCATGAGGCAGATTAAGACCCAGCTGCCCCCCTCACTAGACCCACTGCAGTTTGCGTATTGTTCAAACCGTTCAACGGACGATGCCATCATCACAACCCTCCATCTGGCCCTCACCCACCTAGACAATAAGGACTCATACGTTTGAATGCTGTTCATAGATTTCAGCTCAGCATTCAACACAATCATTCCCCAGCACCTGATTGGAAAGCTGAACCTGCTGGGCCTGGACACCTCCCTCTGCAACTGGATCCTGGACTTCCTGACTGGGAGACCTCAGTCAGTCCGGATCGGGAACAGCATCTCCACCACCACCACACTGAGCACTGGGGCCCCCAGGGCTGTGTGCTCAGTCCACTGCTGTTCACTCTGCTGACTCACGACTGTGCAGCAATGCACAGCTCGAATCACATCATCAAGTTCGCCGATGACACGACCGTGGTGGGTCTCATCAGCAAGAACAACGAGTCAGCATACAGAGAGGTGCAGCGGCTGACGAACTGGTGTAGAGCCAACAACCTGTCCCTGAATGTCGACAAAACAAAAGAGATGGTTGTTGACTTTAGGAGAGCACAAGGTGAACACACTCCGCTGAACATCGACGGCTCCTCTGTGGAGATCATCAAAAGCACCAAATTCCTTGGTGTTCACTTGGCGGACAACCTCACCTGGTCCCTCAACACCAGCTCTATCACCAAGAAAGCCCAGCAGCGTCTCTACTTTCTTCGAAGGCTGAGGAAAGCACATCTCCCAACCCCCGTCCTCACTACATTCTATAGAGGGACTATTGAGAGCATCCTGAGCAGCTGCATCACTGCCTGGTTTGGGACTTGCACCGTTTCGGACCGCAAAGCCCTGCAGAGGATAGTGAGGACAGCTGAGAAGATCATTGGGGTCTCTCTTCCCTCCATCAAAGACATTTACAAAAAACACTGTATCCATAAAGCAACCAGCATTGTGGACGACCCCACACACCCCTCACACAAACTCTTTACCCTCCTCCCGTCTGGCAAGAGGTACCGAAGCATTCGGGCCCTCACGGCCAGACTGTGTAACAGCTTCTTCCCCAAGCCATCAGACTCCTCAATACTCAGAGACTGGTTTGACACACACGTGTCCTGAGTTGCACTTTAATTACTGTCACTTTATAACTGTCTGCTACCTCAATAACTGCTATGTGCATAGAACACTATCTCATAGTATGTTATGTTTACATTTTAGAAACTGTCATCTTTTTGCACTACTGAGTACTGGTCGGTGCTGCACTGTCTATTGTCCTGTTCATTGTCAGTAATTTGTTGTACTGTCCTGTACTTTTTGCACATGTTTGCACGTGCACTTTATATAGGTATATATAGGTAGTTTATATAGGTATTTTATTTCGTTGTGTAGTCTCATGTGGTCCTATGTTGGTCCTTTGTTGTTTTTATGTAGCACCATGGTCTTGGAGGAACGTTGTCTCGTTTTGCTGTGTACTGTACTAACTGTATATGGTTGAAACGACAATAAAAACCACTTGACTTGACTTGACTTATGTCATGTTTCCGTGTGGTCTGCTCCGTGTTTTCCGTTTCACCCATCACCGATCCCGTTCCATGTCACGTTTTCCCTGTTGTCCACCCTGAGTCTCACTGTCTGTGTAGAAAACTTCAATTCCCACAATTCCCGGCCTCCCTAACTGCCTGCACTCATCATTGTTCTCACCTGTGTCTCGTTTAGTCTTTATTGTGTCCTTGTGTATTTAAACCCTGTTTGTTCCTCCATTCCCTTGTCGGTCGTTGTATTTGATGTTCCATGTTTCCAATGTTTTATGCCTGCTCTTGTTCCCTTGTTTGATCGTTCGTGGATGTTTCGTGTTCGTGTGTTTATTTCATTTTCTCATCGTGGACCTTTAATTTGTTCCAGTGTTTTGTGTTCCTCTTATTATTTAATAAAACTGCTTTTGGATCCACACCTCTCGCCTGTCTTGTCCCGCTTCCACACCATTCGTGACAGCTGCAAAAGAAATAGTGTTACAGTTTTAGGTTATCTTAGGTTTAAGTCTTTGCCATTTTTGCACATACAGTATCTTGTTTTTAGTCAGCTGCACACAAGAATCAACACATAATCATTGTACAGTATAAATACAACTATAAATGTTTAAATATAAATTAAAATAGACTAATATCAATGTAGTATTTAAATACATGTAAAAATATAGACAATTCTCAATTTGGTATGCAAATATTTGTCAACCCTGTCAGTTACATTCTATTAGTGTAAGTCAATGGGAGATTTTCAAACTTCAATTCAAAAAGTATTAAGTAAAACACCTAAGACAAACAAAGTTTGAAAGGAGTCTGTACATTAAGCAGATCATGCTGAATGAATAGTTTAATGATAAAGGGTTTAGAAAAAACACTAACCAGAATGTTTCAATAAGATCAACATAGTGCCACTTTGCAAGCACTGTAATGAAAAAAGAAAGAGAGATTAATTCTGTGACAGTCCCCCAGTAAAAGCCTTATGCATGGTAAAGCTAGAAAATCCGGCTGCCATCCAGCTCTCTGTGATTCTGAATTCTAGCGTATCCAACAAAGCCATCAAATCCTCAAATGAGGAAACACAACACCCCAGTCTGAGTGTGAGATCATCATTATACTAGCTGATCTTAGAGGACACATTGTCTTTTCAAAATTTTCATTCATACCGGCAAGCATCACTGATCACAGAATGCCCTATATCACTACAAACTCCTTGGCAAGATCCACCATTTTCATTTGCTTATCAGCAATATGTCTCTGCCTCCAGTGAATGCCGCAATCCTTATCCATCTTTCACTGTATACCGCACTCTGGATCAGCACTCCTCTTGAAGAATATCTCCAGAGTATCTTGGATGTGACTACACTTTATGCTTAGAGGAAGACAGGAAAGGTTATTCTAGGTCTGTGTCATGTTCAGACGAGGAATTTATTATGTGGTATTTTAAGACTGTCATAAGTGGGGTAACTGAACATTATCCAGAGTGGTCATAAATAAAAAATGAATTAAGAGTAACTCAGGTAAAATATAAGATCATACTTTTATCATAAGAGCCTGTCATCGATCTCAACACTAGAGGTAAATCCCAGTGTGCTTAATGATGCAGTTTGAGCTAATGTTAATGCTCTGTTAAATGGGAACAAATGAGGATGCACAAATCCAGAGATTTACTCAACTTTGGAAAGCACTGGGACCACAGAGCAGGATCACTTAACCTCCTAATATGTTTTGTAAATAATTTATGTTAATGAGCCAAGTAGACTATGCTTGGTACACAGTATGACCAATATCACAGTTCTTTGTACAGTATGCGTAAATACAGAAACGTTTTTTTAGTTGGAAATTCAATTTAAAAAAATGTATATATTATATGAGCATGTTGTAATGTCTGTTTTGATAATCCAGTGAATAACATAGTTGACAAATGAAAGGTACTCACCTTTTGTAGAGATGTAATGGTATGAAAATTTCATATCATGATTATCGTGACCAAAACTATCACGGTTATCAGTATTATCACGGTATTGTTAAAATGTGCTGAAAATGTACAAAAAGAACTGATACACACTGAAATAATTTAAACAGGTTTTATATTTGAAAATCAACAAACAACAAATACAATTTGTAAAAAAGGGAATAGCAAATGAATAATAATAATTATTATTATTATTATTAATATTGGTGTGATTACATTATTATTATTATTATTAACTTACACATTTTAAATGATCAAAATATGTTGGTTGGCTGTCTAAACTACATAACATGTTATTACATAGCTGTCTGAAATTCTTGATTCTGGTCGCTCATCTTGAAACTCTGGCTTCTTTCATGTCCCATGCTCTCTCCTTTCATTCAAACACATCTGGTGCCATCATGCATCTCTGTTATAGTTATTAATTGTATTGAAAATTAAATTGGAGGACTTCAGTATTTGTTTTGGACGATTGTTTTGTAGAATGCAACGGATCATAAAATAATTAAAGAACAGGTAAAATTTTAAAACATTCATCTCAAATCACTATTTCATGTCCCCATAATTATTTGAAAAGCTGTGTATTTGTGGTATGAATGTGCATCATTTACATGTTGCACGTATTTGTTATTTTTTGCTGTCTTGTTTTCTTGTTCGTTTGTCTTGGCTCAAAGCGATGCACTTGCTAGGAACTTTTTCTTTGCGGAAGCTTGTTTTTTACAAGTGAGATAAGATAGTTTTTCAACCCAATTAAATATTGTGTTCAACTATTTACTTCTCCTCATACTTTTCCCCAACTCATGCTCTGAGGTAAAAGTTAACTTACCTTGTATGCACTATAAAGTGATGGATTGTCACGAAGATGACTCGCCAGATTGGACACTTTCTTCTGGCAAGCCAGCAGTTACCATCTTCTACTAATTTTCCCTCAGCATTCTTATAAAATCCAAAATATGACCTCACTTCTAATTTGCTCATCTTGGGAGGTTTAACATTCTCCCGAGTGTTGTCATTGCCTTCCGCCATGTTTTCACGCTAAAAAATCAACAATAACAATGTTGCATGCTGTGTCCATGCGTCAGACTTATGCTGGGTGTGTGTGAACAGCATTTACAGCGAGTTTTACAAATCACAATAATCGCGCACGGTTTTAATGATAATTAAATGTAACACGGTAATACTAACCTTCTGGGAATTTTATCATGGTATACCGTGAAACCGGTAACCGTTTCATCCCTACTCACTTGATTCATTGCTTTTTTATTTGGATCTTGATGAACACAAGAACAAAAACAAAGATTATACTTAACACTTGAATGATAATTCCGGCATCAGTGCAGAAACAGCTTCACATTATGTAATACTTATGGTAGAAACACAAGACTCAAAACAGTAATACTTTATAAAAATTATTTGAGAAATTGTGTTTGAAACCTATACACATAGTTGGATACCAAAACAGTCAGGTAGAAATCCCATACATTTTTACCATAGGCAAATAAATTTTAAAGTATAACTTATAAACCTTGAACCTGTTGATACGCAACCGCCCGTACGCGGTAGTGACGTCACTCTGATTACATTTAATTTATAATTTACCGTTTATAAATGTAAACATATTTTACATCTTTTCACAGGTTGAAGGGCTCAACATTGATACATTAGTTATTTGTTCCAGGAGTACAAATGAAAACATGCAATATCAAAACTGGACTTCATACCTTTTTTAGGAGCCACACTTGGGTCAATTGTCCATGACAAGTGTTCATTGAAAAACATCCAATAGCACTTTTTGTCGATAAAAGTGATAAATCTGAGAAAAATGTATGTATTCTCCATTGTTTACATAAGATCTCATCTGAAAGAATTACCCTTCGTCATCATTCTTCAACAAACTATGCAATCTGAGCAGCATTCATGTTATAAATCTGTATATGATCTTATATATTAGAGTCTTATAAACAAAATGAGCCTGTCTCCAAAGTCTGTTTTTAAAAATGGGGCATAGTTTTATTCATAATAGCCAAGCAGTGCAGTCAGATTTTGTGTCGTGTTTGAAAGGTGGAGCCTTAATTGTAGCTTGCATGAACCAAATGTTTTGTTAGATCATCTTCAAATTTGAAACATAACTTCTTTAGACTTGTGGTTTTGAGAACATTGTATTTCTGGGTTGTTTTGGTACATTTATTATTATTTTTTTAGATTATAAAAACATGTTCAGCACAAAATATTTCCATTATTATAAACTTCAGCTTCTCTAACATTAAAACATAACAACATATTTTATAACTTGGGAAATAAAGCCCAAAGTGTCTTCTTTCAAAAGATACTACAACTGTGCCCATACTCCAAAGGGTTCAGTAAATACAACCATTTAAGTTCAGGAATGTAATTTTCATGGTTTGTGTTCAAAAAGGGGGCACGTATCAACAGGAAGACAGAGCTCCGATGTTGTTAATAAATTATATATTCTCCTGAAGAGAAAAGTTCCACCAATCAGTGAATCGTGGCCAAAAAAGCACTCCAGCAACCACCCACTCACATGGCATACTGAGAATGACACAACAGATTCGGTCTTCCTGCACTCTCAAGCTACTTACTGTATATAGTTGTAAATATTGGAATATTTTGCAATAAAATTCAAATATATTGTTTTTGTACTTTCATTAATTACATTTTTTTCAATAGCTTTTAATTCGATTATGTCATTCGCAGTGCTTCATAGCATTGTAGTTTATGCCCTCATAAAAAAAGTGGCCTGAAACGGCCCTGGCATAGTATGCAGTATGTCCTACCACCCAGCCCTTGATAAAATGGTAAGAAGAAGGACCATATGTTAGAAGTACTGCACTAATCTGTGTCTGTCATTTACTTTCTCTCTTCCACCCTCTCTCTGCTTGAACAGACATGCTATTTTAGAGATGTCACAGTCTTTTGATCTCAGCAAATCACCCCACTGCTGTAAACTTTACTTTTGAACCGACCTGTCAGGAGACCGACAGGTCTCTTTGATAAAGACATACTCCCAGCATAATGATATGCACTTGAAAGTAGTCATGCACAATTTATGGCCCCTGTGTAAATTGTATACAAACCCTTATGTCCCTTACTATACAAATGTATTGCATTTTACAAAAGAATAATCTATAGCCTTATATGTTTTCTCTATAACTGTAGGTGCAAAGTTTCTTGTGTATTATGAGGAAGCAAGACTAGGTGTCTGGTGCATTTCTTTGAAAGCTGGCACTTCTTCAGTGGCTCAGAACTTGTGATCGACCAAGTTTTTTAATGGTCGATGCTGATATCCAGAGAGCAGTGTGGCCAATAGACCAATGAAATGTAATTATATCACATAAGATAATATAGTAAATAACATAAACATTAAATTGCTTAATTATGAATAAACTCATATTTAGCAGTGTATTTACTCTTTTTAACTTACATTTTTTATTTATAATGATTCTATAAATATATTAAAATAAAATAGTTAAATATAAAATAATATTGTATTTTAAATGGGAGATAGCAATTTCTTCTGATTTCTGTATAGTCATCAAACTAATTATTTGCACATGAAGAAATTGTTAATATATTAGGAAGAATGAAATGACAGTACACACAGTAGTCCAGCAACCATGGATGGCAGGTCCACGTTATCAATCACATTTTCAAAAAAAAATACAGAATCAAACCAATTGCACATAAAGTGCATAGTGAATAAGACATTTACTTATAGCACACATGAAGCGCTTTTACTTTGAAGTTGCACTCAATGCTCGTGTAGGTCTGGTGCGAGCAGCAATCTCTTGACAGTTTAAATGGCCTGATAACCTGCTTGGATTGTCACAGGGTGACCATCATGATTTGTGAATCAGAGGAACTTTTTATCTTTATCCTGATGTTTTAATTCTGGCTGATAGAATACGCGCTTCAGAGGAAGATATGAGTGCTCGACGGGGAGAAAACACTTGATTTCGTGAGGTTTGTAAATTATATATGTTTAATGAGATATTTGTGTATTTGTAGACGGAATATAATTTACATTTTATTAATATTTGCCTTTTGTTATTAGAAACGTATAGGTTACGGATGTAACCTCCGTTCCCTGATGGAGGGAACGAAAACGTTGTGTCGAAGAAGCGACACTAGGGGTCTTTCTTGAGTGCCGAATACACCTCTGATCTATGAAAAAAGGCCAATGAGAAATTGGCAGACAGAATTTGCATGTCCCACCCCCGGAAATACAGGTATAAAGTTGGGGAAATACGTCTGTTTCATTCAGGATTTTTCTGAGGAGCCGGAAATGGTCCGGCCGCAACAGTGGCTCGGCTCAACGACATGGCCGGGAGGACACAACGTCTCGTTCCCTCCATCAGGGAACAAAGGTTACATCCATAACCTAGACGTTCCCCGTCTGTCGCTCACTTCGACGTTGTGTCGAAGAAGCTACACTAGGGGTCCAATTTAAATCACGCCATGCACTGAGCAGTGTACGTGTACTGATGACACAGGAGCGGGCAGGTATTTAACGTGCCAAAGTGACCAGCTGTATCAGGCTGCACATACCCTTCCCCAATGCCCCATAAAGTCTTCGAAAGCCTTCTGGTTCTTTACCCTTGACAGGGGAACAAGGTGATGCTGCCAAGTCTTGGAACGGGCCGAGCCTAGATGGGCCTCTTTAATCTCAATGTTTCTCGCATAGAGTCAACGGCTGGGGCCCTTACACGCATCGGGGAAGGAGTTCTTACCCAGTTTCCTATTCTTTTGGGGGGGAAAGACCCCGTGGAGACCACACCTGCCCAGAGAGGTGGAGGTAAGAGTGGTGACATACACCACATGGGCTTTTAGGTCACATGTGGGATGTGGCGCGGTGGTAGATCCCGCCTCTTCGGAGGGAGGAGTTGCTACAGACACGGCGACCAGGGGGCAGTACAACTGCCCAAGGGAGATGCGGGTCCGCTCGTAAGGGGACCACACCGCGGAAAATACACACAGGAGGGAAGTCCACGTAGGAGCCCTGACCTGTGGAGCACCTATTCCAGTACAGGGTAGATTTGAGTACCTGCAGTGGAATGGGTCGGCGAATTCCAGAGGGCTAGGGAGGAGTCATCCATGGAGCCGAGTGAGTGGGATCACCTGGGAGAAAAAGCGCACGGTTTTACCTCAATCGAGGGAAAGGGCGCTAGGTGCAAGCGATCCACCCGGTCAGTCCGTCAGTGTGTTACCGAGTTCTACTGGCTCAGACCTGAGAAAACACGGGACGAAACTGACTCTACCCTAAGGTATTAGGTGTTCCCCAACCCACTGCTCTGCATATGTCTACAAGGGAGGTGCCTCTGGCCAGTGCCCATAAGGAGGCAAAACTCCTTGTTGAGTGTGCTCAGAGCAACCTCCATCCTTCAACGTCTCCTGCGCACCTTTGTGGGTCTTCGGCCCCAGAAGAACACCAATTTGCGAACAAGCGCCACTTTAGGGTGTAAAGTTGCCTGGCTTGGTTGATCGTGCCTATGACAGCAGGTGGTAGATCAGCTAGATCTTCCACGTCCCGTCCAGGGCCAGACGTAGAGGTTCCAGAGGTCTGGGTGCGGATGCCAGAGCATGTCCCGTCCCTGAGAAAGAAGGTTTTTCCTCAGGGGAATTTGCCAGGGAGGGGCTGTCGTGAGGAGTATGAGGTCCGAGAACCAAGTGGGCCAATAGTGAGCCTCTAGAGTGACTTGTTCCTCGTCCAATGTTTGGCGGCAGGCGGGGGTGACCCTCACACGGTGCGTGCCGCGGTTTCATGCTCGTCTCGGGACTCGAGTCTGGAGGCAGTGCTTAAGTGGTCTCATATGCATCAACCCCAGTGGCGCGACTGCCGCGGAGGATGCTATATGCCCCAGGAGCCTCTGGAAAAGTTTTAAAGGGACCGCAGTGCCTGGCCTGAAGGCAGCGAGGCATTCCAGCACTGACTGCGTGCGCTCATTGGTGAGGCGCGCTGACATTGAGACTGAGTCTAACTCCATGCCGAGAAAAGAGATGCTCTGATCCGGGGCGAGCTTGCTCTTTTCCCAGTTGACCTGAAGCCCTAAACAGCTGAGGTGCCTGAGCACCTGGTCCCTGTGGGCGCATAGTAACTCTCGGGAGTGGGCCAGGATGAGCCAGTCATTGAGGTAGTTGAGTATGCGGATGCCGGCTTCTCGGAGCAGGGCAAGGGCTGCCTCTGCGACCTTCGTAAAGACACGAGGGGACAGGGACATGCCGAAAGGGAGGTCCTTGTGCTGATACGCCTTGCCGTCGAACGCGGACCGTAGAAAAGGTCGATGTTTAGGCAATATTGATATGTGGAAGTATGCATCCTTCAGGTCTACTGCTGCGAACCAATCTAGATGCCGGACGTGAGCATTTTGAACTTAAGTTTGTGCAAAGCCCGGTTGAAAACTCGCAAGTACAAGATCGGTTGTAAGCCGCCGCCTTTATTGGGTACGATGAAGTAAGGGCTGTAGAAACCCTTCTTCATATCGGTTGGAAGGACTGGATCTATTGCGTCGCAATTTCCGCACGCAGGGAATTGGCATGTTCGCCGTGTACTGTGGTAAAGCGGGCGGCCCCGGGGGGGTGGTTGCTGGCAAACTGAATTGCGTAACCGAGTCTGATGGTCCTGGCCAATCAGCGAGATGGGCTGTGAAGTGAAAGCCACGTGGTGGCTTAACCCAGCGGGGCGGAGCAGGTAGTACGGCGTCAGGAGGCAAAGGTGCGTCCCGAGGCTCTGGTGCTGCGAAAAGACTCGAAGCACTTACGTTGCTCCGCACACCCTGCAGGGGGCGGTTTAGTGACTGAGGTCCGGTGGAGGTGTCCTCTAGACTCGTCAGAATCGGCCGGCCGGTTGAGAGCTGGGCCCGGGCTGAGAGCTGGGCCTGGGTTAAGGCGAAGCTGTGCGTTTCTTAGCCGCAGGAGGACGCCCTCAGAGAGCAGACGGGGCATGGCCCGTGGTGGCAGGTTTGCGGCGGGGCAGGATGTGTGAGATGGCCTCTGTCTGCTTTTTCACCGTGGAGAACTGCTGGGCGAAGTCCTCGACGGTGTCGCCGAAGAGGCTGAACTGGGAGACAGGGGCGTCGAGGAAACGTGTCTTGTCCGTCTCGAGCATCTCGACAAGTTCAGCCACAGATGACGTTCCTGAACCACAAGTGTGGCCATCGCCTGTCCGAGTGACTGCGCTGTGGCCTTTGTGGCCCTGAGGGCGAGGGCGGTTGCTGAGCGCAGTTCCTGCAGCACATCGGGGTCAGGACTACCCACGTGCAGATCTTTGAGTGCCATGGCCTGGTGGACTTGCAGGAGGGTGGATGTGGCCTGGCCCGAAGGCGGAAGCCCAGACGAGTCATCCACGTCAGATGCCAGACCGCTCTGCGATGCAGCGGCCAGCTCATCCAGCTCAGGGGCTCCAGAGGATAGGCAGGCTGGCTGTGTGGCGAGCCACTGTTGCCTCGAGGCCGGACCGAAGTCAAAGAGTGTTCAGGGGGGGCGGGTGGTTTGCGGGGGTGTACCCAGCAAAACCGAGCCCACTGCCATCCCCAGATCGTCTCCATCACCAGCTGCGTCGTCCTCAATCCCGTGGGAAGAAGGAGCGACGTGGGGGATGTCTGTTGTGGCGTTCCTTCGGTTGAAAAAAAGCCTCGACCACAACGTTGCCATGGTCATGTTCTTGCAGTGAGAACATGAACCATCCACAAATGCTGCCTTGATGTGATTGCAGCCCAGACACACGAGACAGCTCCTGTGGCTGTCTGAAGAGGAGAGCACTCTACAACTACACAGGGCCGGAAAGGTATCTTTATAAAGACGCGTCCTGAAAAGGACGTTCAACGCCGCTGTGTATTGCTCTTTTAGAGGAAAATACTCTTTTAGAGAAAATCACTCTTTTAACAAATAACTCTTTTAGTTTGCACTGTCGAAGCGCCCAGGGGCAAACTGCACTGCTGTGCAGAGAAGGAGAAAGCTGCTGAAGTGTGCCGTAGATCCAACAGCAGATCGCTCAGAGGTAAGAGGAACAGGTGTGTGACTCACAGCTCGCTGCATACACGACCATTGGCTCCGAAGAAAATTTCTGAATGAAACAGACGTGGGAAAGAAAGTTAAAAGTGGTGATAGAATACATGTTTAATCAGTAAATAAATGAGCGCAAGTTAAAAGAAACTGTTTGGAAGAGAGAGGGAGAATGAAACAGGCGAGTACTTTAACATCATGAGCTCAAACAAGTCTACCATAGATCTGATATTTGGACCCTTTAAATGAGACTGTTTTGCACACAGGTCTATTGTAGTAACAAGATGTGTTAGATTGCCTCCGTCTGATTTTTCACCACGGAGAACGGCTGGGCGAAGTCCTCAATGGTGTCGCCGAAGAGGCCGAACTGGGAGACAGGGGCGTTGAGGAAGCGTGTCTTGTCCGTCTTGCGCATCTTGACCAAGTTCAGCCACAGATGATGCTCCTGAACCACAATTGTGGCAATCGCCTGCCCGAGTGACTGCTCTGTGGCCTTTGTGGCCCTGAGGGTGAGGTCGGTCGCTGAGCGCAGTTCCTGCAGCACGTCGGGATCAGGAGAGACCGCTAGTGTCGCTTCTTCGACACACGTTGAAGTGAGCGACATACAGGGAAAGAAAGTTAAAAGTGGTGATAGAATACATGTTTAATCAGTAAATAAATGAGAGCTCCACAGGATGCTGGATCTGCTGAATTTATGTGAGGGTGGTTTATTACATCTGTTTAAACAAGATGTGTTTATATTTGCTGATGGTATACAGCATGATATTAGTTTAATTGATATATGCCTTTTTATCATTAGACAAGTTAAAAGAAACTGTTTGGAAGAGAGAGGGAGAATGAAACAGGCGAGTACTTTAACATCATGAGCTCAAACAAATCTGCCATAGCTCTGATATTTGGACCCTTTAAATGAGACTGTTTTGCACACAGGTCTATTGTAGTAACAAGATGTGTTAGATGGCCTCCGTCTGCTTTTTCACCACGGAGAACGGCTGGGCGAAGTCCTCAATGGTGTCGCCGAAGAGGCCGAACTGGGAGACAGGGGCGTTGAGGAAGTGTGTCTTGTCCGTCTTGCGCATCTTGACCAAGTTCAGCCACAGATGACGCTCCTGAACCACAATTGTGGCAATCGCCTGCCCGAGTGACTGCGCTGTGGCCTTTGTGGCCCTGAGGGCGAGGTCGGTTGCTGAGCGCAGTTCCTACAGCACGTCGGGATTAGGAGAGACCGCTAGAATCGCTTCTTCGACACAACATTGAAGTGAGCGACATACAGGGAAAGAAAGTTAAAAGTGGTGATAGAATACATGTTTAATCAGTAAATAAATGAGAGCCCCACAGGATGCTGGATCTGTTGAATTTATGTGAGGGTGGTTTATTACGTCTGTTTAAATGAGATATGTTTATATTTGCTGATGGTAAACAGCATGATATTAGTTTAATTGATATTTGCCTTTTTATCATTAGACAAGACAGTTAAAAGTTACAGGATACTCTTTGGGAGAGAGAGGGAGAATGAAACAGGCGAGTACTTTAACATCATGAGCTCAAACATGGAAATTCATAGTTCAAAAGGTTGATACATTTTTGTAATATGTGTCCAGACTTTTGACTGGTAGTGTAGAATATACTAGAAACACTATAAAAAATCTAGCCCTGTTTACATTAAGAGGCCTTGGTGCAGATTATTAAATGTTCTTAAGAAGAAAATTTTTAACTGCCTTCCTATTTTCTTCTTGATTTCTAATTTATGAAAAAAGTTAAGAATTTTGTATATTTAAGAAAGAAAAAAAAACTCTTCTTAAAGGATTAGTTCACCCAAAATTTTAAATTCTCTCATCATTTAATCAACCTCATGCCATCCCAGATGTGTATGACTTTCTTTCTTCTGCTGAATACAAATTAAAATTTTTAGAAGAATATTTCAGCTCTCAAGGTCTACACAATGCAAGTGAATAGGTGCCAAAATCTTGAAGCTCCAAAAAGCACATATTGCCATCATAAACGTAATTCATACAACTCTTACGTGTGTAAGAAAGAAATAAGAATCTTTTAACTATGTTGGTAGCAATGTAACTTGCGACCACAGTTGGTTAATGATAATTTTGTGAAACACCCCTGAACAAGTTACATGCTTAAGTTTATATAGGGTTAGGGGTTGAACTCCCTAATCTTAATTAATTATTTTAGTGGGTAAACAGTGTAGTGAAACAAAGGAGCTTTGATGACATTTATGTTGTGCACTATTTCTCAATGAATCTGGCCTTGGTGTAAGTGGTGCTTGAATGGTACTTCACAATTACTACAGAATTTAGAGCTGATGTTTATTGTACCTTTTGTCAGCCTCACCATGTGAAATAGAGAACAGAAATGTATTACAATGGATTACCTTCAGCTATTTCTCAATGGATGTTACATGTACAGATAACACTGAGGTTCTGAGTGAGGCTTTAACTCACCCCCACAAGATAAGAAGTGCAACATATTTAACGTGGCACATCCATCAACAGGCTACCATACACATACGCCTTATTATATTGAGCCTAACAAATGAGCCTAACACATGTCGAAATGGGGAACATTTTTGACATGCTTTCAAACACCTCATCGGGGTTAAAGGTTTCTGACAGCACCCCAAACACTTTTCAGTGTTGACGACATGTCATCTGCAAATACGTGTAAATTATCCACAAATACGAAGCTTACAAGCGCTAAACGATCCACATTTAAAAATGCCAGTCATCCTGTGGAGATCTGCTCTCTTTCAGATTCATCCCAAAAGACTCTTTTGTCCTCACGGATGGAAGAGTTGCATGTACCCTTAGAAAAAGCAAAGCTTGACACATAACCCAACCCATTCCCAGGTGCAAGTTATTTGCAGATTTCCCATTAATTAGTGTCAATTCGTGAAACATTATGGAGAAAAAAATAAATTACTTATAATAGTCAGGAAACACATTTACCTATGTGAGTCTATTGGATGAGGTCGAAGAGGTTCAACTCCATTGAGATGCTTTATTCAATTTCTGAGATGTGTTCATCTGCAAATGGAATTAAGAGAATTATATGGCACCTTGGATGTGTGGAAGGATATTTGTTCATCTAAAAGTGCGCTGTTTGTCTCGTGTATTCGTCTGACATACTTAGCCTGAGGAATTCAGCAGATAGCAGCAGTGCTCCAGGGAAACTAGAGATGTGGCCTTTTGATGCATATAATTTGATCAACAACCTTGAAAGGTCTGAGTTGATTACCATTACTTTAAAATACTTTTTTTTCACATACAGAATATAATGTATTAAATACAATCAAAGAAAACAAACAAAAAGCAGTTCGATTTGCCCTCCCTCCCAATGCTGAAGGTCATATAGTGGGTGTGGCCTTTCAACTATGCTTCTGTTTGGTAAAGCAGAATGAGGTCTGAAGCTCACTATCCTATTGAGAATTTCTAATGCAAAGGCACCATTGAAGCTACACAAGATAGACAAATGAAAAGCCATGGATGATTTGTTCAGTATATTCACTGCTGCCATCTCTGTTTCTGCATTGAGTCTGTTCTCCTGTAGCTCTTCGAGAGCACAGGTGCAATTGTCAAATTTAAAATAAGAATAAGCCTGAATGTCGGCATGAACGTCAGGAGAGGCAAGAACTAGGTGTGCATGATTTATTGGGGTAGCAAAATAAATTGCTTGATGTATTCCAAAGTTTCCCATTGTTATACTACTATACACAACAAGTCAAGAACTTGTTATATTTTGATGGAATGATCATACAGGTATTTACTAGATTGATTAACTAGAATGATCGTATTTACAGGACACACAGGAACGGCATGAGATAATTCATATTAGGAAACTACATTTCCCGCTATTCTGTGTGGCAGCACGAGAATAATAAATTACATAGATAAGTCATCAATTACACAACTAATGTGCATCATTTGCTTTATTTTAGTTGTAATAGCATTAACAAGTTTCCTGTCTTTGTCAAAATATGAAAAAGAGAAAAAAATATTATGATGTTATCATGCCTGCTTTCCAAACTTACAAGTAGAAACTTCCCAGGAGGGCTGGAAGGCCGCTCCTAAAAAAGAAGCTCTTGCACTACAAACAAAATATTTACAACTTGAGTAATATGTGGTCTAATTACATTACATCATATTACAGGTAGACAGCATTGCTTCGAATAAAGGATCAAGTCAAAATCACCTCGATGACTTACTGAAGATGTAAGTCAGTCCTTTGCCCTTGGAAAGTTAAAGAGTTAATGTCACAAGCATTAAATAAGACCTTTAATACTATATTATATTATGCACTAAAGTAAGACTACTTCACATACAGTTAACTACCTTTACATGTTATCAATGCAAAAAATTACTTTCTTAAAAATGTGAGAATTGTTTTTGTGTACTTTCTTCTAAAGATAGATGAGACAAAAGAGGAACTTCCATAAACTGCATTCTAAAGTGGAGCCAATTTGTCATGTGCAATAAGGAAAATTATTGTGTATTATTTACATTATTAAGACATGAAATCAGATTTTTCTTCACAATATTTTGTTTGTCATAGGTTGCTTTATTGGGTAGCTTTTATTTCAAGGTTCTTTTCCGACTAACATGCACTTGTGGCACAAAAGCTACTAATTAATTTATTTGAGGAATTCGAATGCATTCCGACATACTGTCTAGAAATGTGACGTTTTCTGACAGAATACAACAAAAGGGCCAGTGTACCGACTGACCTGATGTCATGATGCTGAGTGCTCTGATCGAGCCTCTATGTTCTGATTGCACCCTCAGTTCAATTACATACTCGGGGTCAAAGTTTTCACCAGTAATTACACACACATACACACACACACGCAACTTGTAAGCTGAGAGGGAGTGGCCATTTGCTAGCATTGATTTTAGTCTCTGTGAGACTTCTGCTACTTTGCTGATCTCCTCAGTCAATACAGTTTAAACATTCCACAGGTGTGAGAGAACAGCATTAAAAAACTACAGTTGTATGTTTTTGTTTATTTTTAATGTGTGTGTCTGTGTGTGTGTGTGTGTGCGTGCGTGCGTGCGTGCGTGCGTGTGTGTGTTTTATTGCGATAAATATATATCAATGCACCGTAGTTGAGTTCCTTTTTTTTGTGCCATTTACATTCTACTCGTAAACAATAGAAGTGTATAGTTATATAACAGTGTTTAAAAAGATATTGCACCTTTCATAGAGTAATTTTTTAACTTTTGTTCATAGCTTATAGTGCATAAACTTTTAAAAAAATACATGTAACTACTTTAAATTAAGTGTAGCTTGCAACACTGCAATAGAAAGCGCAGTAAGGTGATGGATATGGTATATTTTCAAAAACAAATATGTATTTTTGACCATTCGTGGATGTGTTGAGTGTGCGATAGCTTGATGTGACTAGCCCACTGAAAGGTCCAACCTTGGCCCAGAATTCTTTGAACATAGTGCTTGTCATTCGGAAGTGTTTAACTCACAGTAAAGTGTGTCCTCACAATCCGGCAGAACAGTTTAGAGAGCTGTTGCTCCCAGGTATGCGGAGACCGTCGGAGTTTGGGCATTGCAGCTATTTCAGCCCATATTATATCAGATATATAACTTATCCACTTATTCTGTGGTGTCTCATGGATGCATTTAATAAAATGAGATACATACGCCAATCTTGCAAATAAAACTGTCCACAAAGCAGGGAAAGGTCATTCAGCTGCTCCATCATGACGAGGCAGCTCCATCATGATAATGCGCATTATGTAGTGGATGGAAACGTGCAATAATTCATATTTTCTTAAGTCCAGTTTTTAGAAATGCACTTAAATAATGTGAAACAAAAAGGTAGCTGCCAAAATCCAAAAGGTAGCTGTCTTGTTGCCTGAATAGACAGCATTTGCATACGAAGGAACCTCCAGTAACTGGTTTCAAAAAGTCTACTGAGGCATCATAATGTCACATCATTGCTAGAATAACAGCAACTGATTATCACCATCTGATATGCAATAAGTTAACATATCTGCTTCATTGTATTTCAGTTGGACTGAATGGTCTAATAATCTAGTGCAAAATCAAGAGAGTTTTTAACCAAGTGTATATTTAATTACAACAATACTACTTTCTTTCTAGAAATGGAATCAATGCCATTTTTGTGGAATGGTGCACACAGGATGGGTGGGAAATTGTGGGATTTCATAGGAAGTGAAGGATGCATCTATGCTGCCTTCAAAAATGTATCAAATGAAGGTATCTCAGTAGACAGGATGTGACATGAACATTGGATTCGGACTTGCCTTGGTCCCTTCCTACTTACGTATACAGCCTCCGGAGGCAGCATTTTCCTGGTTTCGGCCACAGTCATATAAACTCACCGAGCACTTAATTAGGAACACCTGTACACCTACTTATTAATGCGATTGTTTAATCAGCCAATCCTGTGCCATTATGTAGATTTGAGTCAGGAGCTTCCGTTAAAGTACACATCAACCATCAGAATGTGATTTCAGTTTAACTGCTGATCTCCAAACACAACACACACAAAAAAAGCCTCCACTTAGCAGCAGTTGAGTAGATGGAAATGCCTTGTTGATGAGAGATCATCAATGGAGAATGTCAGAAAATGTCACAATGGAGATGACATAAAGGCTACGGTAACTCAGATAACCCCTCTGTACAATTGTAGGGAGCAAATTTGCATCTTAGAATGCAAAACATCTTGAACTTTAAGGTGGATGGGCTACAAGAGCAGAAGATCATGTTTTGCACTTCATTAAGACCATAGTGTTCTTAATGAAGTGCTCGTGAGTGTTTTTATAATGTTTTAAGAATATAAGGCAGTCAAGAAATTAGAAGTAGCGGTCGACCGATATATCGCAAAGACCTGTTCACGACCAGTCTATTAAAACAAATATGCAGATATCTTGTTTAAAAAGATGTCATTCATGAACCTCATGAAAATCCAGGGCATTCCTCTAACATCTTTCTCTGAAGCACGTATTCTATCAGCCAGAATAAAAAACTTCAGAATCAGGATCAAAAGTTACTCTGATTCACAAATCATGACGGTCACTCCGTGTTACTCCAAGCAGATGATCCAGGCTGTTTAAACTTTTAGGAGAATGAGGTACATGCTGGATCCGCATGATCAAGGCTGTGTCCTAAACCAGGAAAATGCTGCCTGCAGAGGCTGTATATGGATCTCACTTATCACAACCGTGACAACAAACTTACAGTCACTGTCAATCTTGAGGATAAACTTTGTGTCAAATAAGAATTACTTTAGAGTTTAAAGGTTATGCAATAGGCATTTGTTGTGAAGGAATTTCGGTCCCTCTCTGATGTACACTACAATTTGTGTTTCACAATGGGTTATGTGTTACGCTCAGAGGAAGAGGATGACAGAAGTGTCCTGGGCGGAACCAACTGAACCGAAATGTCCATCTTGCTGGATGGAACCAGAGGAGGAGGAAGGGCTAGGATACTGGATGGAACCAGTGGAGCAGAAGGGTAGTACGGAACCAGCGGAGGAGAAAGGGTACTTGGGGTGGGTTCAAGGGTGGGAACCAGCTCCAGATCTAACAGCTCAGCTCTGGGACGGACAATGCTTGCAACGCTGGCTCTGGGACAGACGAAGCTTGCAATGCGGGCTCTGGGATGGATGAGGCTTGCGGTGCTAGCTCGTTGACCATGACAGGTTTAGCCGTTGGCTCGTTGGACGTAGCAGGCGTGGGCATAGGCTCATTGGCTGTGGAAGGCCAGGAGGGAGAAGCCATATTCAATCCTTTTTGATGGTGGATAATCAGCGCTGGTTCATTCCAATGGCTGGCTAAGGCTAACATGTGGAAGCGTGGGGAATACTCAGGGCAACTTTCTCTGATTAAATTGGCTAAGTTGCTCACTGACCTGGAAATCCCCCACGAATGTGCTCCCAGATATGCATTGTGAAAGCCCCAATGGATTGCTTGACAGAGCCTCCCTGTTTCCACATCATGTCTCCCCATTGCAGATCCTTTCCGATGAGGTGGGAGATGAAAAAAGTTATATCTGAACGATCATTGGTGAATCTCTGGAGTTGTGTCTCAAACACCAAGGAACACTGGAGAAGAAAACCTATAAAAAAAACCTTTCTGCTGAGCCAGAGATATTTGCCAGTGATGCCACTGGGCTGATTAATGCCAGAGGAAATGGAAGGAGCGAAGGAGCTGTTGTGGGCGCTGTGGAATCTGTGAAGGCGTCCGCACCTGAGGAAGATGAGGTGATGGGTGGACTATTCACTAGTCTTTCCAGGAGGCCTCGGATTTCATCAAGCACACCTTTGTGTTGCAGGAGCCGATGTACATGTTCATCAGGTGAGGTAATCAGAGTTGGAGAGGGGAAGAGAGGGAGCAGAGACTGATGATGGGCCTGACAGTATGGATGCTATCTAATCTAAATGACAATCTAAACAACATGTACAAATACATTTATGTAACATAAATATAAATATTTCAGTTGGCATTGCAACTTATTATAGCTGCTTTAATGAGAAAGAATGCTTTATGTCGGCGAGGTTCACGTCATTAATATGACAGGCCTAATTTGTACTCATGACAAGAAATTATCATTTACGCAAGAATGAATTGTCTTTTTCCACCATGCTGTGTGGGCAATGTGCTTTCTATTCTTGGGCAGTTTTCTACACTGCTGTTTCCATGGGGATAGAGGTGACAAAACCTTTCTTAAATGTCAACATTTAACAATTAGCATATCAAACTTACTTTGCATGCCTTAAATAGACAATGGGGAGCATTTCCTTTAGTCACAATTATGCAACAATGTCTTCAAATATTGAAATTAAACAGTATGTGGCTTTGTTAGCCTTGTAGAATTCCTTTGTCTTAAAGAAGATGACATATCAATAAAATTATTTGACTGCCTCACTTATCAGTATGTTCTTCATTCCATACGATTAACTGATTTTCAATAAGTCTTTGTCCTTTCTCTTGTTACCACAGCAACGGGTTGGCAAAGAGGGTTGCTCTCATCAGCTTCCTGTCACTGGTCATGCTCATGAGCATCCTGGGCAACCTGCTGGTTATGGTGGCTGTCTGCAAGGACCGTCAGCTCAGGTCAGTAGCCCCGCCCTACTTTTCCTCCACTTATCTCCTCCCACTACTCTCAGCTAATCTCTCAACCCAGGAAAAATATCCTGTAGCATTTTATTTGTCCAGCTAATCTTGGGACTTGAGGATTGTAAATTCTTAATTAGAACTTGTTCCATTAAAACATGAAACACGTATGTCTGCATTCTTCTATCATAACAAACATACAGACTATAAAAAAAAATTATCTGTGCCACAGCAAAACAATTGATACTTAAGATGTAAGCTTGCCATCTGAATGAAATACGATGAGTGATACGTACATACATACAGACATACATACAGCACAGCCAGTATAGTCCTATAATAAATTAATGCGAATGCATGACTCTTTTTTTTTTTTGAATGACCATTTCTTTTGAATGAATTGGATGAACTAAAGCAGATAACTCACTCCATGAATCAAGTCAATAATTTTGTTCAATTACGACTCTAAATACTTAATTGAACTGGAATCAGAATTGGAAAAAAAAATTTAATTCCTTATGATAACTATTTCTATTCAGATCTCACATCACTTTTGGTTGTGGTACATTGAAAAAAAAATTGTTTTTTACTTATTTTCTGGTGAAATGTATTAAACAACCTTAATAAAAAAAAGTTATTTGAGAAGCAGAATTACATATATTTATTCCTGTTTTCAGAGAAATGTAACACAATTTTGTGTGGTTTATGATTAAAACAATACAAAACTATATGGGGTAAAAGAAAAAGAAACTTGTTTTCCACTTGAATTGGGAAAAAAAATGTTTTCTTGTAATAAGCATACATGTTACAACATTTTGTAAAATGTGTCTAAAAATTATAATTGTCTTATGTCATTTTACTTATCAGGTAAATGTATCTTATTTTAAGAATGTTTTTTTACAGGAAAACAAGTCAAATATACTTGTATATTTGAAAATAGAAAATGATGCATTGCAATGGAATTCTGAAATACGAAATGGCTCCTTGAGTTATTGATTTAAATTCTCCTCTTTTACACGCAATACACAAATTACTGGTTAATTGTAAGAATGAGTCTACAGGCTCATCATTGTTTAACAGTCTCTGGCAACGGTTGCAAATATTTGATTCGTTTAGCAGTTCACAAGCTCATAAGCATTTATATAGCCTCTTTGGGTTCCATTTCAGTCGGTAATTGTCAGCTTTTTAATTACTCCTTTGGAGTCCTGCTGTGCTCTTGGAAAACTATGCAGCAATTGTTTTTGCATCAATGAAAGCCACTGGCTGAATGGAGCTTTGAGTCCTTGTTTAACAGAATTTGTCTGACAGAAGAAAAAAACAACGGTTGTTTGCATAAGCTCCAGATCTCCACCCACACACCGTATCATATCTCACATTCTCACAATCATCTCAGTCTGTGTCGATAGTGCCAACACCATCAAGAATGTGAAATTCAAAGAAAACCGTCATTAATGAGGTCAGAGATGGGATCTAATCAAAGTCCATCTTCTAGAGCAGCTGATTCCTTCTGTCATGATGGCATTTGCCGATAAAGGAAAGATTTTGCCTGTGGTGGAAAGAGTACTGATTTTTTTACTTAAATAGAAGTACTGAGAAATATTACAACTCAAGTAAGTGTAAATAAGTAGTTTGCTAAAAAACTACTCAAATAATTATGTTACAAGTTACTTTATGAAAATTATGTTATATATAGTACATACACTTCCCTTTTTAGAACACAAAGACATTTTTGTTCTTGAAAGAAACTGATGCTTCCTTTCACCAAGGATGCATTAAATTGATCAAAAATACTGCCAAAATCATTAATTGCAAATTATTATTACTTTGGTACTGGTATTTATTAAATCTTTTCTTTACCCATGATGGCAAACATATACTCTGCGGTAACGAGCTCAACAAGCATGATATGATGCACAGATTGACTGTCTCAGATGCGGAGGCAACTGAGTCACTACGCCACCATGAGGACTATTTTCTCCTAAAGTCTATTGTTTTAGAGAAATGAAGGCTATTCCATGCATTACTGTTTTGAAAACATATTTTTTAACCAGGATAGAGAGGGAAGTGGACTTGCCAGATGCACAACAAAAAGACAAGTAAATCACAGTCTCTAGTTTTAAAATAGCAGCTTCTAAATGCCAAAGAACTGCATTGCTTCAAGATGATTCTTGGACAAACAGAACATTTTAAGAACACAACTTTTATTTAATTAGAAATAGCCATTTGTAACATTTTAAATGTCTCTAAATCATCTCTAAACTTCATAATGTGCATTGTGACCAAAACACATTCCTATTTCTGGTTTATTCTCATTCACGTATGTCTAAGTATTTTGGCTATTAACTAAACATACTGTACAAAACTAATATAATACAATATCACAGAAGATGAAATGTATCCTTTCTTATATGGTAGCAATTATCCAGATATGGAATGAGATTATTAAGCAAACTGTAATCAATCAGGAACTCAATGCTTGGGCATTTTTGCCCACATATTTAGAATTTTGTGGATATTTTTGTCAATTTTGGAGGCATTTTTGCACCGAGTCCCCAGTAATTTATGATACTATTGGCATTGTATCTTTCTAAGGTATTTAAAAAGTTTGTTTTAGACATATAGTAGCAAGTAAACAAGATATCCCCACATATATGTCAAATGACATTGTGTTAATGTTTAAAACAAGTGAAGTTTGATCAGTGGTTAAACGTGTTCAGATGGTTCCCTTGTACCTGAATGAACGGCTCCTTTCCAGTATAAAATGAAATATGCAGAAAATCACAGTATTACATTTCTTGTATAGTGACAGGGCAGAAAGTCTTGAAGAATCTAGAGAAGAGAGGACACCGGCAGCAGTTTATGCAAGCTGCTGTGCTCATGATACCATGCCCTGCTTGCTTCCGTCGTGCCACGCACAGCGTGTTTTAGATTATAAAATGATTTAGTGCTTATAACTTGCCGATTTCTTCTTCCCAAAAATTCAGAAATATTATGTATTTTTTTTGTACTTTGTAATTGTGTTGAAAAATAACTGTAGCGAAGTTGAATTCTTCACTTTTAATCAACTCAACTCAAGTAAAAGTAAAATTATTTATTTATACTTAGAAAATTTGAAAATTTTTAAAAATGTACTCAAGTACTGTAACAAGAGTAGTTGTAATTAATTCTGTGGCAGCGGGGGGCGTGATCAAGTGCCTGTCCAGAGAGAGAGAAAGCGGTAATGACACTTACACCTGAGTTAAATTATGCCTAACACCTGTCTCTAATTCCAGTGAGCACAGGGAGAGTGGCATAAAAGCACCCACGCCACCAGCAGAACGGGAAGAGAGACTGATCTAGAGAGAGACCAGACCTTGGACTCTGATACAATTTATTGTGAAGCTAATGTGCTGTGTGGCAGAAACCTTGTTTACGTTGATCCAGTTTTATTTTGAAGCTAACGTACTGTGTGGCAGAAACCCTGTTTACATTTGAGGAGAATAAAATAACTTGACGTGGGTTTAGAGAAACTCTGCGTCCTGTGCCTTCCTAAACCGTGTTCTTTACACATTCCTTTCCACCTCTGGTATGAACATACCTCTGAAGAACCAGACAACATAACATCACGTCTAATGATTCAGAACAATCAATCCAGAATCCAAGATCCAGAATCAAGTGAGCTGTAGACATAAACAAGAAAATATTAAAAACGTCTTATTTCTTTGTGGAAATGGAATCATATATTATAAAAAGGACAGTTTTGAATTAATTAGCTTCTTTTAGCCACTCCTTCAGACATAATTTTTATTCTTATCACTTGGGGTTGCATTGACTAGTCAATCTGTTCTGTTGTTAGTTCAACTGTTGGATATGTGTTGACTAGTCGTGGATCACATGACATTTTCACTTGTATTTTCTTTCCTTATTTGCCATCAATTACTGAACCACACACACACAGGATTGTGTGTTATCATAGGCAGCAGAGGCTACATCTACTACATGCTGCCTTCAAAAAGCAATCTGATGAAGGCATCTAGTAGACAATTTGATACAAACAATTAATTGGATGTGTCTTGATGACTTCCTACCTCTGTAGACATGCAAAAGTTGTATTTTTCAGGTTTCGGACAGAGCCCAAGTAAAGAGAACTGCTTTAGGAAAATAACCCCATCAATCACAATAAATAGGACACCCTTTGGACATTGCACATTACAGTGGCTTAAATCACAGGAAAAAATATTTATTTTGAGACATGTTAGGCTTTGCTGGCCAAGAGTTAGCTATAAAAATAATTGACAACATTGGAGAGTTACATCTGAGCTCTGGAAATACTGCAGGTTTCTTTGTGTCTATCTCTATAGACTGGGAATTCTGGCATGCTCCTTGTTTTCTCAAACCTCATGAAACACATCACTTAAATACATTCCTGCCTCCTTTTCATGTACTTCCCTTTGATTTATGTAATGCTTATTGTGTTGCATACCACCTAGACACACTCACTCACTGCAGCATGTTTTCACTCCACCACCTGTGTAATATTTCTCATAATAGAGTAAATAAAATAATCGACATTCATCAAGGATTACTCAGAAGATCTCCCATGTGTCGCTTGGCGAATGTTATGTAATGATCCATGTCTGAATGCAACTCTGGTGGATGTTATGTTATGATCAATGTCCAAATGCACCTCCGGCGGGGTCAAATTGAACATCTGGTGCCATTTTGCTTTAATGATGCATCCAAAAGTGATTTGTAAATACTGACACTCTATCTGATGGCATAATTATCAGATGCCTGTTGATTTTCGTTCTTCTGAATTGGTGTCAGATTTGCATGAATGTCAATCAGTGCCCCACTCTGCATTCTTTCAAGGATGTATATTGTTCACAGGCAGCTGGTATGTGGCTTTTATGCCATGTTGTGGTTAAGTGCCACAATGATTTGAACCCATTAATGGTTCTCAATGAGCTATAAATAGAGCTGTGTGTTCGTACGCTCAAGCAAGAGTTTTATTACTCATTAATAGGTGCCCAGAGCTCTGGACATTCTCAAGGGGAGCGAACATTATGACAACCTATCAGCAACGTACCACACACATAGCTTGAACAGATGTATGCATGTAGCCCTCACTGCAGACATCAACTTGATTTTACGAGGACATCCTGTCACAGTTTTTTCCCCCAAATTATTGATTTAATGGGGAATATGAATTTCCACTCATGTGGGAACACATCTTGTCTAGATGTCGTCCGTGTGTTTACATTTATTCATTTAATTTAAAGTGTGTATAAGGTGTTCCTGTTGCTCAACTAGGAGAGCCTGGTGCTAGCAGTGCCAAGGTCATGGGATTGATTCCCAGAAATACAGAAGCTGGTAAACAAATGTTAAATGCACTCTCTAAGTCTCTTTGGGTAAAAGCATCAGCCAAATGTATAAATGTATTTGTAATTTATGCACCACTAAATTCACCAAATGAAAGTTGTAAAAATAAGTATTGTTTATAAATCCACCTGTCATTGGTCAGGCAAATATTTGACCCAAAATTATGCTATTAGTTGAGCCCATGTTTCTGTGTCGGGCTGGTTGGGTGCTCAAACAAACAGAAGAGTATTTTTGTCACGATCGACCACCGGAGATCGGGTTCACCTGAGTTCTAATCTCCTCCTTACCCACATACCGGGGCCTGATTAAGGTACAGCTGTTCCTCATCCAACTCCCTCTACATAAGCAACGCGCAGTGGCATTCACATTGCGAAGTCTTGTTTGTTCCGGCTACACTACTGAGCGTTCTAACTACTAAACCTGATTCATTCTCTGCCTACCGACCTTGCTTACCCCTCTGACTACGATTGACTGCTACCTACCTACCTGAAACTCTTGCCTGCCTCTTCGTATTGCCACTTGCTGCCTGCCCTGACGTTCTGCCTGCCTCACTACGCACTCAGCCTGTCTATACCCACTGCTTGACCATTGCCTGTTTATCTCTGTGAGTTCAATAAAGAAACTGCTGATGGATCCCAACTTACCTGAGTCTGTGTTACAGAAGACTTCGCCAAACATCGATCCAGCGGTGATCTCACGCATGGCCGAAGAACTCACCGCCCAAGCGAGTCAGCTGTCAGTACAACACCAACAGCTCGGGCGTCTCACGTCTGCCATGGAAGAGATGATGCGGTCAGTACAAGCGCTACACCAGCCCGCACCGGCGCCCGCCGTGCCCCACGCCAGTCAGGCGGCCGCCGCCGTTCCTCACTATCAGCTGATCGCCAGCCCACGGCTCACACCACCACCGACATGATCCTGCAGGTGGGGGCACTACACACTGAGACCACTCGCTTCTTTGTTATCTCCTCACCTCATCATCCAGTTATCCTCGGCCATCCCTGGCTACAGGAACACAACCCACGAATCTCCTGGCGGGAACACCAAATCACACAGTGGGGCGCCGACTGCCCAGCGAGGTGCCTAAGAGCCATCACACCTACCATGGTAGGATCAACCTGAGTCTCGTCAGCACCGCACAACTCTCCTCTGATACCTTCTGAATACGCTGATCTAAGCGTAGCATTCAGCAAGACCAAGGCAGCACAACTTCCGCCACACCGCGCGCACGACTGCGCGATTGAGCTCATTCCTGGCACCTCACCACCTAGAGGCCGAATCTTCCCTCTGTCGGACCCCGAATCTCAAGCCATGAAGTCGTACATAGAGGAGGAGCTCGCCAAAGGGTTCATTCGACCATCCACTTCCCCAGCAGCAGCCGGGTTCTTCTTCGTGGGAAAGAAGGTCCCTTCCCTTAATCCCTGCGGCCCTTGAACAACTACAGTCCGCCAAGGTGTATACCAAACTGGACTTACGCTGCGCCTACAACCTCATCCGCATACGAGAGGGGGACGAGTGGAAGACGGGCTTTTCCACCACGAACGGCCACTATGAATATTTGGTGATGCCGTTCGGCCTGTCCAACAGCCCTTCCGTTTTCCAGTCATACATCAACGACATCTTCCGGGACATGCTTAACCGGTGCGTCATAGTCTACATCGACGACATCCTAATTTACTCCAACTCCCTAGAAGAACACATTACACAGGTCAGAGCAGTCCTTAAGCGCCTAGTGGAACATCAACTGTATGCCAAGGCCGAGAAATGCGAATTCCACTTGACCACCGTCGCCTTCCTTGGCTACATCATCAGCCCTGAGGGGGTAGCTATGGACGAAAGCAAGGTGCGAGCTGTCCTAAACTGGCCACAACCTAACTCCGTGAAGGAGCTCCAAAGATTCCTGGGTTTCTCGAACTTCTATCGACGTTTCATCAGGAACTTCAGTACCATCGCCTCGCCTCTCACCGCCATGGTAAAGGGGGGGCAAACCAAACTGCACTGGTCCCCCGACGCACTCCGGGCGTTCCGCCAGCTCAAGGAACGATTCACTTCTGCTCCCATCCTGCATCATCCTAACCCAGACCTCCCCTTCATTGTGGAAGTGGATGCATCCAGCTCAGGTATCGGTGCCATACTCTCCCAATGCCAGGGCGATCCCCCAAATTATTTCCCTGTGCGTTCTACTCCCGCAAACTCTCGCCGGCGGAGCAGAATTATGATGTGGGCAACCGCGAACTCCTGGCTGTGAAAGCTGCACTGGAGGAGTGGCGACATTGGTTGGAAGGAGCTCGACATCCATTCCAGGTTCTCACCGACCACCGCAACTTGGAGTACTTGCGCTCCGCCAAGAGGCTCAATCCCCGACAGGCCCGCTGGGCGCTGTTTTTTACCCGTTTTCACTTCACCATCTCTTACCTCCCGGGAACCAAAAACGTCAAGGCAGATTCACTTTCCCGTCAACACGATGCCATCCCTTTGAGTTCCATCGCCGAGCCTATCATACCTCCCACTTTGATCCTGGCCCCCATTCAATGGGACATCATGGCAGAGATCGCACAAGCCCAAACGGCCGATCCTCCTCCACACGACTGTCCGCCCAACCGGACGTTCGTTCCACCTGGCCTCCGAGAGAGGGTGCTTCACTGGGTCCACGACGCCGCAAACTCCGGGCACCCTGGCATCTTCACCACCATACGTCTCCTGCAGAATTGTTTCTGGTGGGGAACCCTGCAGGAGGATGCTACCGATTTCGTGAACGGCTGCCCCACCTGCAACGCAACCAAGACCCCGAGGCAACCTCCAGCGGGGCTCCTGCAACCTCTTCCGATACCCCAACGCCCCTGGTCTCATATTGCCGTCGACTGACCTACCGGTCTCCCGAGGTCATACCACCATACTGACCATTGTGGATCGCTTCTCCAAGGCATGTCGCCTAATTCCCCTGTCCAAGCTCCCCACAGCCCTCGAAACCGCTGAGCATCTCCTCCACAGTGTGTTCCGCTACTATGGTCTGCTGAAGACATCGTATCGGACCGTGGCCCCCAGTTTACCTCCAGGGTGTGGTGAGCCTTCTTCCGATTGCTGGACATCAACGTCAGCCTCACTTCAGGGTACCACCCTCAGTCCAATGGGCAGACGGAGCAGTTAAACCAGGAGATTGCCAAGTTCCTCCGCACCTACTGCCACCACAATCAATCCGATTGGAGCCGCTTCCTCCCCTGGGCCGAGTATGCCCAGAACTCCATCCTGAAACCCCCTGTGTTACAATTTTGATAGCACCACAATGTTAACACTTTTTGGGAAATCGGCCTAGAAATGGCTTAGTAGTGGCCTCTCCATATTACGCTGAGATTAAGGATACATAATTCAGCTTTAAGATTTTTTAGAACTGCCTATTTTGTAAATGCTTTTTATTTTACACTTTGCTCTTTTCCTTATCAGTTACCCCTAAAATCAAAAAATAATAGAGCATATTTTTTTCCTCTCAATTGAACTCATAAATGAGTAGAAACATATTTTCTCTGTTTCTCCTGCAGGAAAATCAAAACCAACTACTTCATCGCCTCACTGGCATTTGCTGATCTGCTGGTATCAGTACTGGTGATGCCGTTTGGTGCCATAGAACTAATCCATCAGAACTGGATATTTGGTGAGACCTTCTGCCTGGTTCGCACCTCTCTGGACGTGCTGCTTACCACCGCCTCCATCCTGCACCTGTGCTGCATATCCCTAGACAGGTACAAAAAGTCATGCCCTTTCATTTCTGAATGTTTGTACCACTGCCTATGAGGCATCTTGGTTGTGTGTAAATCAAGTGATATTAATTGAAATTCAGTGAACGTACAGTATAGTCTTGACACATGACTGCAGTTGCTGTTGTCATGGCAGCCATAAACTGTTTTGCCGCTGAGGACAGGCAGTTGAGAGTTTAGTTTGCACTTTGTGTGGTGATGCTGTTTCCATGGTGATATGAATGTGACCACTCAACGTCCTTTGCCAAATAAAGTGTCCACTAATACAGTGATTACAAACCAAATAAAGTCTTATGTTCAATCAACAGTCAAAGCCATAAGGACATCAACATCTGGGTGCGATCTCAATGATTTTAATGTGCATTTTATTTGGCCATTAAGTTTCTGAAAGCGTCTCATTGGACTGGTGTCATTAAACTTATTTCAAAATCCTTTCACTATTGCAAGTATAGTATGAGAGGTTTAAGAAAGATATGTTTTAAAAGCATACTTGATTAAAGCTTCAGTAGCAAAAACAGTGTTGCAAAGTTTGATTCATTTCAATGAATTATTGCTGTTTAATAATATGTGTTCTTATATTGGTGCTTATCAACGAAAATTATTAAAAAAAATGATTTCTTATGCTCTGATAAAAGGCTGAAAATGTTTTTTGCTATATCACCCAGCATTATAAACCACCCACCCAAAATCCCATACATTCACTTGTTCTTAGGACTTAAGATCTATAAATGATGAAGGTTTCATAAAAGATTCTTGTTGTTTGTAAAACATGAGGGTTGTTTGGTAAAGTGCATGTACTTTTGATCTGGCAGGCTGCTTCCATCCACTTCGATGGCACTTGCTGCTTTTAAAGAATTACTGTAATAGAGGACCTGGGTAGCTCAGCGAGTATTGATACTGACTACCACACCTGGAGTCGCAAGTTTGAATACAGGGCGTGTTGCGCCATCTGCGATATCCATTAATGGACCATCCAGGTCTAATAAGCAACCAAGTTGGCCCTGTTGCTAGGGAGGGTAGAGTCACATGGGGTAACCTCCTCATGGTCGCCCTAAAGTTTGGTTCTCGCACTCTGTGAGGTGAGTGGTGAGTTTTGTGTGCATGCCGTGGAGAATAGCGTGGGCCTCTACACACGCTGCGTCTCCATGTTAACGTGCTCAACAAGCCACGTGATGTAATGAACTGGCCATGGAGACGGTGTTAGGATCCATGTGCAGGAAGTTTATTAAAAGAGCTATGTGCTTGAGATCTTGAGATCCATTGTGGTTAACCAGACCCTCTGTCTAGGCTGATATTTCGGGTGATGGCGCCTCCGCCGGTCAGCCTGAAAGCGTTATTATCGGACCGCTCGCTGTAGCCGGACAGGTGCGCTGTCCCACACCCTCTCGCTCTGCGTAATCAAATCGTCCACCGCTGGCACTGTAGATGGTTCTCCTGGCCAAGGGAACATTGGGGGTTGGTAGCCCAGTATGCATTGGAAGGGGGAAAGTCACGTAGATGTATGAGTGAGGGAATTCTGTGCATATTCGGCCCACGGCAAGAAGTTGCTCCAATTTTCCTGTTCACGGCTAAAGTAGCTCCGAAGATATCTGCCAATCTTCTGGTTTAAATGTTCCATCTGTCCATTGGCCTGAGGTGATACTAACATTTATGTCCAGTTGTCTACAGAACGTCTGCCAAACTAGGGATGTGAACTGTGACCCTTGATCGGACACAATGTCTTCTGGTAACCCATAGACTCTGAATACTTATATTATTGTTAGCAGTTTCCATAGCTGTGGGTAAACCCTTGAGAGGAACAAGTCTACATGATTTTGAGAATAGGTCAATAATTACCAGTATGTTGGTGTATCCATTGGAGTTTGGCATGTCAGTGATGCAATTGATGGACAGGTGCACCATGGTCTCTGGGGTATTGGCAGGTGTTGGTGTAATCCCATGGGCAGTTCTCTGGGGGTCTTAAATTGTGCACACACTTGACAAGACTTCACATATTTACTAACATCATGAATCACAGATGGCCACCAAAAGGGATTACGTACCAGTGTGGTTGTTTTTGGATGCCAGGATGTCCTGTGCTCAATGAAGTGTGGACCCATTGGATAGTTCTCAGACAAAGAGCTTGTGGTACAAAGTGCTTGGTTGGGGCAGTCAGGTGGTGATGGTTCATGCTGTTGTGCTCATTGTATTTCTTCCATGATATCCCAATTAATATGTGCAATGATGACAAATGGTGGTAGGATTGATCCATGATCCAGGAGGTTGGATGTGGTGTGAATCATGCATGCATGAAAGTGACACTTTGCTATTCTTGCTGCCAGTGTGGTAAGTGGCGGTAAAACTGAAACTGAATCGGGCTTGACGTGGATTCAGTCTCTTGGCTGCCTTGATGTATTCAAGGTTCTTCTGACAACTTGGAATGGGTGGACTGCCCACTCTAACCAGTGATGCCACTCTTCGAGTGCTGCCTTCTTGGAAAGCAATTCTTTGTTCCCCACATCATAGTTTCATTCAGCAGAATTTAACTTTCTGGAGAAAAATGCACAAGTGTAAACCTTGTCTGGGGTACATTGTGACAGGACCACTCCTGTCACAAAGCCCTTACCTCAATCCGAATTTGTGGGCAGAACTGAAAAAGCATGTGGAGGCCTAAATGAGCAAGGAAGCCTACAAACCTGACTCTGTTACATCAGTTCTGTCTGGAGGAATGGGCCAAAATGTGCACTTGCACACTGCTCTCTGGCTTTTTTTATGGTGGTTTTGGAGCAGTGGCTTTTTCCTTGCTGAGTAGCCTTTCAGGTTATTTCGGTATAGGATTCGTTTTACTGTGGATATAGATACTTGTCTACTTGTATCCTCCAGCATCAAAACAAGGTCCTTTGCTGTTTTTCTGGGATTGATCTGCACTTTTAACACCAAACTACATTCATCTCTAGGAGACAGAGTGCATCTCCTTCCTGAGCAGTATGATGGCTGTGTAGTCCCATGTTGTTTATACTTACGTACTATTGTTTGTACAAATGAACTGGTACCTTCAGAGGTTTGGAAATTGATCCCAAGTATGAACCAGACTAGTGGAGGTCCGCAGTTTTATTTTCTGAGGTCTTTGCTGATTTCTTTTGATTTCCCCATGATGTCAAGTAAAGAGGCACTGAGTTTGAAGGTAGGCCTTGAAATACATCCACAGGTACACCTCCAATTCAGTACACCTCCTATCAGAAGCTAATTGGATAATTGGTCTGAATTGTCATTGTCTGGAATTTTCTAAGCTGCTTAATTGCACAGTTAACTTAGTGTATGGAAATTACTGAGCTACTGGAATTGTGATATAGTTGATTAAACATGAAACAATCTGTCTGTAAACAATTTTTGGAAAAAATACTTGTTTCATACACAAAGTAGATGTCCATAATGTCTTGCCAAAACTATAGTTTGCTAATTTTAAATCTGTGGAGTGGTTAAAAATGTAAACCCCTGATTTCAACTGTATTTCTCATTGACAAAAACATTTTTGTGTGCCCTCTAGTGTAGAAACACAAACATGTTTGTCCTAAAGGTAAGATAAATATGCAATGAAACCCTATCTTTTTCAGTTAAAAACATAATATGTATTTAAGGTTAGATGCATAGGGAGTTTTGATTCTGATGGTATAAATTCATAATATTTGATGACAGGTGTCAGACATTTGGTGCCGCCTGTAACATTAGTAGGAGGAGGCAGATGAGGAGTGCGGATCTAAGAGCGGGTTTTATTGATCAAGGTGAAAACAAGACAGACCACGATGGGAAAAATGAAACAAAAACATGAAAACATCGAAAGGGTACATGAACAGGGTAAACTAGGCAAGATATCCACTTCCGAACATCCACAAACAACGATCGACTAGGAATGGAGGAACAGCAGGGTTTAAATACACAGACACGATAATGACAAAATGACATGCAGGTGAGAACAATAACAAAGTGCTGGCAGTGATGAGGGCCGGGAATCATGGGAGTTGTAATTTATGATGGTGACAAGAGAGACACAGGGCAGACAACCGGGGATCGTAACATAAATAACAAAGTGCTGGCAGTAATGAGGGCCGGGAATCATGGGAGTTGTAGTTTCTAACAGTGACAAGAGAGACACGGGGCAGACAACCGGGGATCGTAAAACCGCCAAATAATTTTCCACATTCACACGCAGCAATTTTCACTCACATTTGCTCACGCTAGAGACCTGTTTTTACATTGTTGCATGATGTTTTTTCAGCAAATAAGCTCAACCTTGCTAACAGTGTCAAATGTGAAATAAAAAAGAACCTTGAGCTGATGCGCAATTATACAGATACCCAAAATTAGTGGGGAGTTTTCAAGTTATGCATTTATGTCATATCTTGCATACCCATTTAAATCGGTACACCATTTATTCAGTATGTATATGATTGAAGCTACACTATGTAACTTTTGGCCCCTTAGTGGTTAATAAATAAACTGCGTGCATCTTGCAGAAGAACTTTTTTTTGTTGTGCTTCGGCTCTGCTCCACTGCGTGGATGAATGTGGTTCAATACACCAGTGTACACATGGATACAGGACTTCTTATCAGAGGGAATGGACAAATAAATAACGAAAGAAGTGATAAGACGGATATCTGAAAAAAAACCTGAGTAGGTAAGTGCCATATCTTATGCTGTTGTTTTGACTTATTGGAAACATTGATGTTTTGAAATAAATGACATTACAAAAGTTAGGAAACGTTCGTTAACATTGCTAATCTGATGAGGTCAAACATTGCAAAGTTTTTTAACTGCAGGATATTCTGTCCAAATAGACCATGGTAGGAACTAATTTATAGATTGCCATTGTTACCAACCAGTGGTCAACATAATTTCAAGACTCACATGTCCTTGGACTAAAGGATTTATTTATAAAAATTATTGCCGTTATAAAGAAAAATACATATGTGTGCTAGCAAGTGAAGTTCTGCACAGATTACAGTATAAATATTGAATTTCACTACACACACAGATATGTGTGTTATTAAATAACTATACATAAACAATTTCAATAAAATATCTTGCCTGTTGAGTAAGAAAAAAGCCATCTCTGGGTCACTTTTAAATCCTCTCAGTTGTCGCCACCTCTGAAAACCCAAGCCGATGTTGATTCAGGTTTTATTACGGACTCTGTCACATTCCCTTTTTGCTTGTAGACTCTGCTTGTAGACTTTTTACAACCGGTGATTCCCCGGAGGTTTGCCGTTTAAAATGATCCATGGTAAATTTTTCCTATCCGTTGTGACAACAAACTTTCATATTCAGGCTACTCCCACACCATACACACGCTACAGTAGCTGGAGCTTATTTTATCAGAGTACGGATAAGACGTCTACACGCATGGGTGGATGACGCATGTATGCAATTTCCTGCGAAATCCGTCCCAACAGCTCTAAAATATAAATAATTAATATAGGTTTATAAACAAAGTGTATTTGGGTAAAGATATGGTTTGGAAGATGGATTTTTGTTGCACTCATTAAATACATTTTATTTTTTAACAAAAAAGTTACATAGTGAAGCTTTACTATAACATGTACAAAACATGTAACAAATTTAACATGTTTAATATAAGGGAGTTGTTTAACAAAGATAATTGTGTTCAATAGACGTTTTCAAAATACCTTGTGTGAATGTTATCTATGCGTTAGACAGGGGGTACTCGAAAGGATGTTGAATGTTTGGATGGGTACGCCACTGTAAAACATTTGGGAGCCACTGCCCTAGAGTGATGCATTAGATCAGAGGTCTTATATTCAAGATTAGCCCTGAGTGTTCAGCTGCTCCTCTAATTTATGTCATCATTCGGCCCCTGCAGTCACAGAGACTGCCTTCCAATGGCTCGCGTTTAAAAAGGGGTCACAGGGGCACACGGGAGGGAGAGAATGATAATATTTGGCTTCTTTTATATGTCTACCTCTTTCTTATAGCTGACCGCATCTCTCTTTGTATTACAGTGCTTGCGAAGAATTGATATTCCTCAAACATTCTGGATAGAGTTTGTTCTAAACCCCTAAACCTAAGTATGAAACTTCTGCAATTGGTTAATATACAGACTCCATTCAAACTTTTTTGTTGATAATTTCAATTAGGTGTGCTACGTTTTTATTTTTTGTTAAACTTTACACTTTAAAGGGGTCATGTCATGAGGAGACCAGGGTTCCTCAATAGGCGGCCCGCGGGACAGACGACAAATGTTTGGCCCACGCAAAAGACC
This sequence comes from Xyrauchen texanus, assembly GCF_025860055.1. Lineage (NCBI taxonomy): Eukaryota > Metazoa > Chordata > Actinopteri > Cypriniformes > Catostomidae > Xyrauchen > Xyrauchen texanus. The sequence continues at coordinate 12,133,548 of NC_068298.1, read as the reverse complement.
TGTTTACTCTAAAACCTTGACAATTTTGCGAGACAAACTTCCGATGAAAGGTCTATACACAGATTATGTAAAAATAAAAACATATGACCCCTGTAAATTAGGCACTGTTGCTGTTCTACAAACATTTATACCAACCAGTCACCTGCCCAGCTGTCAGTGCTAGAGATTACATATACATATATATATTTACATATATGCATTTGGCAGACGCTTTTATCCAAAGCGACTTACAGTGCAATTATTACAGGGACAATCCCCCCGGAGCAACCTGGAGTTAAGTACCTTGCTCAAGGACACAATGGTGGTGGCAGTGGGGATAGAACCAACGACCTTCTGATTAACAGCCCTATGCTTTAGCCACTACGCCAACACCATCCCCAGATTAATATATTGAACGTTGTTAAAGCATTTATTTAAAGCAGGGGTGCCCACACTTTTTTGTGTGATGATCTACTTTTAAATGACCAACTCAATAAGATCTACCAACTAAAAAAAAACATTTTTCATTTCATTTCAAATAAGAAAATGCTTGTTGGGACTACAGCATGTATCCCTACATGGAATTCATCTTCTAATTAATAAAAAAATATATAATAATGTTCAATGTTGATATCATTCAGTTTTAAAACTAAACCCAAAACACCTACAGCACAATAGATTACAATAGCCAGGGGATTTACCTTATTCTGATGACTTGCACTGAATGGAATCAGACAGTTTTGCCTAGGCAGTAGCATCGCAATTTCGCGCTCTGTTCTCAGAAGTCCTTGGAAGGCGTGTATTCGCAAACCTAGTTGTCATGGCAACTGAATAAACAAAACCTCGCCTGGTCAATATTTACTCATCAAGTGCAAGTCAGACAGAAACTCAAAGAAGGAAAGACATTATATTTATTCTTATTAAAATGTAACAAAAGTACATTTAAATTTTGTGCGATTTACCAGCATTACCTTTGTGATTGACTGGTAGATCGCGATCGACATATTTGGCACCCCTGATTTAAAGCATTCTTTCCATGGTGTTAATGTATTCTGAGGAGTACTGTATATAATCTGTATTTTTATGTGAGTGAGACGAGTAAAGAGCACTGTTTATACATTTATTGTATACATTTACGTCCTGTTTATATTTGTATTTTGCAACGAGTATATTCCAAATGGACTCCCGAAGCCAACTACACTTTGTTTATATAATGCTTGGATTAATGCCTGGATCATATAACACAAGGTACTATATGAATACTGCACAAGACGAATAACACTGTACAAAAAAAACAATAATACAATTATGCATAGCCTAATATTCAAAATAATTTATAAGAAAACACTGGCTCATGGCCTTTTCTTCACTGAAATTATTGCAATACTTTGTTAAATTATCCTTAAGAACAATAACAATATTAATGCTAATATGTCCAATATTTGAATCTGTAATTAGAGTAATTAGAGGACATGGAGATCCAGAATATTCATTAAAGTTTTTTTCTTCTTTTTTCCAGCAGGTAAAGTTGTGTAGTTTTGTGTATCTATGTACAATTTTTTTTTTTATAATTGTTTGAATAAAAATAACTATGACAGACTGATGACATGGCCAGGAGCAGAATCAGTTGTGGCGGTGACATGGTATGGAGCTGACTCTGGCGTGGTTGTGACATGGCCTGGAGCTGACACTGGCATGGCTGTGACATGGCCTGGAGCGGACTCTGGCGTGGCTGTGACATGGCCTGGAGCGGACTCTAGCATAGACAGAGACTCTGGAATTACCTCTGTGTTCGGGGGCAAGGACTGAGACTCGTAAATGACTTCCGTGGTTGTAAACATGGGCAGGGACTTGGACACGACCTTCATGGTCGTGTACTTGTGTAGAGACTTGGAAACGACCTCTGTCGTCGTGTACTTGTGTAGAGACTTGGAAACGACCTCCATGGTCTTGAACATGGACAGAGACTCGGGAACGTTTTCTGTGGTCGTCGACATGAACAGAGTCTCAGGAATGACCACTGTGGTCAGAGGCGAGGACTGAGACTCGGGAATGACTTCTGTGGTTGTGGGTGTGAACAGAGACTCGAGAGCAACCTCTGTGGTCGTGGGCATGGACAGAGTCTCTGGATGGTCCTCTGTGGTCATGAACACAAGCTTAGACTCAGAGACGAAATCTCGTCTCCTCTTCCTCCTCCATGAGGCTGAAGTTGGCGGTGCAGGCTCTGGGACAGACGAGGCTGGCAACCTTGGCTTGTTGGCTGTGGCAGACATGGGCATTGGCTAATTATAGATAATTAAACAATAAACCGATGAAAACAAGACACATGAAAATGGAGGGAAAAACAGGACATCACATGACTAGGGGAACACATGATATAAACATGAACAAAAACACATAAACATGACATATATATATATATATATATATATATATATATATATATATATATATATATATATATATATATATATATATATATATATATACTATGTATAAAATGGTTGCATGTGCTCTGCAATGATTTTAGCCAATCATAAAGGTGGGCGTGTCTTAAAGCTGTAGTACACGGAAACTAAGCTTTTCAGACAGAGGGCCAGAGACAGGGTGGAAAAGGGACATATTATGACTGTTTTAAGTGCAAAAAACATTGCAGAGATCACTGCAAATCCATTGATTTCAGTGGGGACAGTACATTCCTAAGGGCATAGAGGGTTTGATAATGTGACACTCCATCATGTTGAGAACATTTTAACTTGTGCTGTAATGCACTCTGACATAGGCATCTATTGACCAATGAGAATTTCACAGAGGTGATTCCACTTTCTCCAGCATGTAGGCACCCAATATTTGCACAGTGAATTGCAATTGGTTTTCTTTCTTGTTTCTATTTATACACTAAATTGTGATTGGTCTTTTATTTCATGCATATATTTAGACTTCTATAGCCATCTTTACACTACAAAGATGGTGTTGTGTTATTGAAGATGCTAGCTCAATGTTATGACAACTGCAAAGAGGCTCTGATATGGCGTTTAATTTACAAAGAACCAAACACAAAACTAATATTCTATTGTTCCCTTGTTGGCACTGCTTTTTCCTTTATGGAATGTAAACCTACTTATTTTTGTCATCTCCTTCACCCTCTCATTCCATTGCATCTTTATCGTCCTCTCTTTTTATTGTGCTTTAACCTCGTTTGGGAGATAGCTTTTTTAAGATTAACCAACTGATAGCCCTTAAATGGCAATGGCAGTGCAGTATATGGTCTGCACTCAAAATTATTGTGGTCTTACTTGTTCTGCTATTGTTTGAGGGTTTTAAAAGTAAAACATGGCAGCAAGTAACTTTTTATAGAAGTGACTTCACTCTCAGTTTATTTCTTTCTTTCTTTTTTTTCTATTTATCATGCCTTACACTCCACTGGTGTCTACTGCTGGGCCATTGTTTGATTTTCAAAAGGAGAGTAATGTTTTCCTGAGTGCAGAGGAATGAAGAGGTTGTAGTCGACTCGACTAAAGTTTCAATATATATATATATATATATATATATATATATATAGGTTTGGATGGAACAACATGAGAGTGAGTAAAAGATTAAATAATTTTTTAGTATTTTGTGAAGTATCCCTTTCAGACAGATATGTTTTAATTAACTAATAATGTTTTTTTTTTAATACTGTGTATTGTTATATTGTTTAATATAAATTAATGACTAGATATTATTCTTTAAATAGCAATTAAAAGCTTAAATGTATATAGCTAGTTTAAAGTGATCAAGGCATGTTTTCTTACATTTAAGCTTTTAATTGCTATTTAAAGAATAATATCCATACCTATATGAATTTCTGGTGTGTAATGTTAGCCTCAGTCAGTGTTCACTTTCATTACTTTTTTTATAGAGTTAAATTGAATGGTAACAGGCTTAGAAATGCGAAGGTTATAACATTTTCACATCATGATAATTGCTTTTGTCACGGTATACGGTATACGGAATTATCATGGTATTGAAATACATTGCTAAAAACGGGTTGTAAGATAAACAAACTTTATTGTTGTTCACTTAAAAATAAGTTTAATTACTTTTCAAAATTTCAAACTAGCCTTCATAATTAAAAGATAACAATGAACTTTGAAAAGGACCCTGAACATATAAAAAATTATTATTGAAAATAAATTAAATTCAACTTCAAGTTGCCAGTAAGCCAGTTTCTAATATATAGCTAGGTGCTAGCTTGCAAATAACCGCAAGTTCACTCAATGCATGGCAACATACGATTGCGTTGCATTCCAACATCTACTTAAAGGGTTTGTTCACCCAAAAATGAAAATACTCTCATCATGTACTCACCCTTATTTTATCCCAGGTGTGTATGACTTTCTTTCTTCACCAGGACACATTTGAAGAAATAGAAAAATATCTTGGCTCTGTATGTAGGTCCTTAAAAGTGGATGGTGATCCAACTTTTGAAGCTCCAAAAAGAACAGATAGTTTTTTCTTTTCATCAACATTTAGCATAAATGTTATCCATACGACTCAAGCTGGGTCCAAATGTGTCCTGGAACAGCAGTGCTGGTAACAACTTAGTAGGAGGAACACTGTACTGAAGCTTCATTGGTTTTAGTTTAGATCTGTATTTGTATCTGTTTCTTTACTCACAATGGTGCGTTTGTGTGCTTATCCTGGATGTCTCAAACGAGAGGAGAATATGAGGTTACGTCCGTAACTTGGCAACGCAAATATGTCACAAGAGACCACTTGGACTCCACCCTCTCGTGAAGCTTACCTGTAGTGATGGTATATAGTTAAAAAGTACTTAAATATTGATCTTTTTTGCACCAAAAATTATCGTATCACTTTAGAAGATATTAATTTTACTTCTGGAGTCGTATGGATGACGTTTATGCTAAATGTTGATGAAAAATAAAAACTACTGTGAGATAAAAAAATATAAAAATTTTGCTAAAAGGTTATCTAGAATTAATTGCAGGAATTTTGAAGTGCCCACGATAACAATCATTCATGTTAATAACCGGGATACACCGTATTATCGAAAACTGTCACATGCCTACAAAAGAAAGTCCTAGTAGTCTGGAACAAATAGAAATTTTGTAAATGATGGCTGAATTTTCGGGTGAACTATGCCTTTAATGCTCTCATAATTGCGAATCAAGAGACAAGGAATTATTCTAATCTTGTGTATTGACACAGTCTTTAGAAAACCTAATGACCAAAAACCCAAAAATGATTAAAATCACCCAATATTCACAATGTTGCTTAATTTTAAATCTCCTGCAAAACGTCACGGTTACTGTTGTAACCTCCGTTCCCTGAGGGAGGGAACGAGACCTTGTGTCTAATGAAGTCACGCAAGGGGTCTGTGACAGGGTGAACGGCGGGCCGGGTCGTGATGCTGCACACCCGGTCCCTTATCAGGCTAATTAAGCCTCCGAGAGGGATAAAGGCCAACTGCGGACAGTGGTGCGAGAGAGAGAGATCGTTTCTGGGCAGCTGACCGTCGTGTGTGTTTGTGTCTTTTGTTTAAGTTTATCATTAAAATTATAATTTATATCATGAAGCCGGTTGTCGCCTCCTCCTTTCCTTTAATTCCTTTACAGGGTCTTCCTTGGGAGCCTCGTGTATCTCTGAACTTGAGAAAAGTCCAATGAGAAATTGGCAGACAGAATTTGCATGTCCCACCCCTGGACATACAGGTATAAAGGGAAGTGGGCATGTGTCTGTCAGTCAGGGATAAAGAACACTTGTGGCTCATAGTGGGTCTGGTTGTAAATTGCTCTGCTGAATTTGCAGGCCAGAAGGCTGGGGAGGAAGAACATCAAGGAAGTGACGCTTAGTGGCTAACCTGGGAGAGAAAGTGCACTGGATTAACTTGGTGAAGGGCGCTAGATGCAAGCGGAACACCCAGTCGCCAAAGCTGACATAGAGCTGCTCAGAACATCTAAAGCTCTGCGTGCGGTCCAAATAGATACGCAAAGCACGTATCGGACACCTTAATGAAAAGGCTGGGTCTGCCTCCTCCCGGGGCAGTGCTTGTAGGTTCACAACCTGATCCCTGAAGGGGGTCGTAAGAACCTTGGGCACATAGCCCGGTCGCAGTCTCAGGATAGCATGAGTGTTTGCCGGACCGAATTCCAGGCAGGTATCGCTGACAGAGAACGCTTGCAGCTCCCCAACCCTCTTGATGGAAGCTAGCGCTATCAGGAGGGCCACCGTCAAGCGGCTCAAAGTGGTGCCTCTGAAGGCCCGAAATGACCTCTGAGAGATTCCAGGAGGGGAAAAGGCGTGGCCGGGGAGGATTCAGTCTCCGGGCGCCTCTATCCAGGTGTAAAGCTGCCTGGGGGAGAGAGCTCTTGCTTGGTTCATCGTGTCTATGACTGCAAGTGGTAGATCACTCAGATCTTCTGCGTCCTGTCCAGGGGCCAGACGTGGAGGAGCCAGAGGTCTGGGTGTGGGTGCCAGAGGGTGCCCCGTCCCTGAGAAAGAAGGTCCATCCTTAGAGGAATTTGCCAGGGAGGTGCTGTTGTGAGGAGCATGAAATCCGAGAACCAAGTCCGAGTGGGCCTATAAGGAGCCACTAAAGTGACTTGTTCCTCGTCCTCCCCGATCTTGCACAGTATCAGTGCAAGAAGGCTTACTAGGGGAGATGCGTACTTGCGCAACCCCGGTGCCAGCTGTGTGCCAACGCATCTGTCCCGAGAGGGGCTTCTATCAGGGAGTACCAGAGCGGGCAGTGAGTGTTGTTCTGGGAGGCAAAGAGATCTATCTGTGCCATGCCGAATTGGCACCAAATCAGCTGGACCTCCTGGGGGTGGAGCCTCCACTCTCAGCTTGGCGAAACCTGTCGTGAAAGCGTGTCCGGCATCGTGGTGTGGTTGCCAGGGATATGAGTGGCGCGCAGCGACCTAAGAGCACACACCGCCTTGGCGATTTATGTATGCTACCATCGTGGTGCTGTCTGAACAGATCAAGATGTGCTTGCCCTGAATCAGTGGGAGAAACCTCCGCAGGGCAAGGAATACAGCCAGCAACTCTAGGCAGTTGATGTGACAATGCAGCCGGGGCCCTGTCCAGGAGCCAGCATGCCCATTGCTCACGGCTCCCCAACCCAGTTGAGATGCGCCTGTGGTGAACCACGACACCTCTGGAAACCTGCTGTAGGGGGACTCCAGTCTGCAGAAAATAAAGGTCTGTCCAAGGGTTGAAAGTTTGATGGCAGGAGGGGTGATTAACACACGGTATGTGCCGCGGCACCATGCCAATTTCGGGACTCGAGTCTGAAGCCAGTAGTGAAGTGGTCTCACATGCATCAACCCGAGCGTCATGACTGCGGCTGAGGATGCCATATGCCCAGGAGCCTCTGGAATTGTTTTAGAGGAAACGGTGTGCCGTCTCGAAGAGAGCAAAGCACCTGAGCACTGACTGCGCACGCATGTGCTCACTCGCTCATGAGGCATGCTATCATTGAGACTGAGTCTAACTCCATGCCGAGAAAAGAGATGCTCTGGACCGGGGCGAGCTTGCTCTTTTCCCATTTGACCTGAAGCCCTAGGTGGCTGAGGTGCCTGAGCACCTTGTCCCTGTGAGCACATAGTAACTCTCGAGGGTGAGCTAGAATGAGCCAGTCGTCGAGGTTTGAGGTTTCCCTTAGCAGGGAAAGGGCTGCCTCTGCGATCTTGGTGGATCTTTCTCTATCGCATCCTTGAGAAGCAGAGTCATGATCTCTGCCCTAAAGTGCTGGCTTTCTCGCCGCATACGGAGGTGGAGTGAATACAGCTGAAACGAGGCGGGATCTGGGCGAAATGAATCGTGAATCGCCACGCGTCCAGACTTCACACGAGGGGCACTAAAGGGACGATCACTTTTGTTGTACCGGGTGGGGCCTCGCTGCAGGGGGGAGCAGGTAATAATGTGTTGGGTGGCAAAAGCATGTCCCAAGGCTTGGGTGCTGAGAAAAGACTCAAAGCACTTACCTTTCTCTGCTCACCCAGCAGGGGGTGGGTTAGAGACTAAGTAAGAGGTCCTGGAATGGCGTCTTCAGAACTCGTCAGCGCCGGCCTGCCGGGGATGGACAGTCGCGGGTCCGGAAGCGAGGTGATTGCGTCCGGGGTGCTGAAGGTTTTTGGAGCCTGGGCACCGTGAGAACGGCACGCAAAGGCTGGATAACCCAGAGACTGAGGAAATCGCTCTTTTAATGAGAATGTGGGTACCACATTCTTTTCTCAGAGAAAGATAAAAGGAAATTAAAAAAAATTCACCCGGCACTCCACCGGGTGACGGAGGGGTTCTGATACCAGCTCCAGAGCGATCTGCCTGGGTCCTCTATCTCAGGAGCACTTAGGAGCTTTATGTGTCCTATAGGGGGTCCTGGAGACGGGGGGCGTATGTCGCCTGCAGGGCACTTGACGCTGGGGCTGAGAGCTGGGCCCAGGTTGAGGTGGAGCTGGTGGTTGTTTAGGCGCAGTGGGACGCCCTCGGCAGGGCGCAGGTAGCACTGGGGTGGCACCGCGGCATGATGTAGGATATCACCTCCATCTGCCTCTTTACCGTCGAAATCTAATGGGTAAATTCGTCGACGGTGTTGCCAAAAGGCCAAGCTGGGAGACGGGTGCGTTGAGGAAGTGTTCTTTGTCAACGTTGCGCATCTCGACCATGTTCCTGGACCACGATGGTGGCCATCACCTGCCCGAGTGCCCGCGCTGTGACCTTCGTAGCTATGAGAGCGAGTTCGGTAGCAGAGCACAGTTCCTGCAGCACATCAGGTTCGGGACAACCCAGGTGCAGTTCTTTAAGTGCCTTGGCTTGGTGGACCTGCAGGAGAGCCATGGTGTGCAGGGCGGAGGCTGTAGGCTTTCGAGGTCAGCGAGGACATCATCCTACAGGCCTTGGAGTGGAGTACTGAGCACCTCCAGGTTCTGGACACAGGTGGATCACAACTGCTCTATCCACCTGGGGAACGTCCGTGTACCCGTTGGAGTGGGGTACCAATCGTCAAGCCGTGAGGGCTCTGGGGAGGATGGAGGGTTCCAGTCCCAGCCCACGCTCACAGCAGCCCAGGTAAGCATGTCGGCCATCTGCGTGTCGGCCTCAGACTGGGCGGGCTGACCCGAAGGTAGCAGCGTCTGTGATCGTTGGTCTTGGAGAGACATCGACCGCATCCAGGAACTAGAGGCGGAAAGGCATCTTTAAAAAGGCGAGTCCTGAAAAGGACGTTCAACGTTTGCTCGTGTATAGCTCTTTTATGAGTAAAAACAAACACTTTTAGAGAAAGCAAAACTCTTTTAGGAGGGGAAAATATTCATTTAGACAGAGAAAGTGCTGTCGAAGTGCCCAGGGTCGTGGACTGCACAGCGTGCAGAGAGAGAGAACGCCACTGGAAATGCACCGTAGGATCCAACAGCAGTGCTTCTTGCCAACAGAGGCGAGTGGAACAATGGTGAAACTTCAGCTTGCTGCTGCAGAACCGCTTGGCTCCGAAGAAAAAGTCTGACTGACAGACACACGCCCGCTTCCCTGTATAGGGACATGCAAATTCTGTCTGCCAATTTCTCATTGGCTTTTTCTCAAGTTCAGAGGTACGCGAGGCTCCCAAGGAAGACCCCTTGTGTCACTTCATTTGACACAACGTCTAGTGAGTGACAGAAGGGAATCATGAATTTTCCACATATCGCTAAAAGTCGTGAATCTCTTCACATGAATCTCCATCTCAGTGTTAATTTAATTCTTAATTTAATGTTCTCTATAATGCCTCCGCTCATCTGACTCATTCAAGTTGAATGCTAATTGTTGGTGCTCGTTAGCTGTGTTATTTGTGCCACTTATGAGCAGCCACTGCTCATAAGTGGCTGCTGTTATTTGTGCCACAGCCACTTACAAATGTTTCAGAACCTTCTGGAGTTTTACTTAATTGGTGTGTATTTCAGCAATTGAGAAATGTATTGAAGACTTCTAGGTTATTAAGACTTGTGAAATATCTATGATAAGGAAGGTCATATACTTTATGGTGTTTTTAAAAGGTGCAGTTAGAGGATAAAACATGCATAAACTGTACCAGATGTGTTATGCTTTAATTTTGCCTACATTAAATTAAGTCATGAAGAAAATGTGTTTTCTAACTATACACATATTCTACTAAGATTAATGATGTCAATATCATGATGACTCAACATTGACCTGCCCACACTAGAAAAAAAATCATGTTTTTAATCTTAGTCTTGTTATATTCACGTGTTTTCTGGTGAAAAAAAAAAAATCTAAACATCCTTAATTCAAGATAAATGTACCTAAAGATATTACAAGATTTTTGAAATTGTCCCTATTTACTTTCTTAATAGGCCTAGATGTTCCTAGTCTAAATGTGAATGATTCACCAGTGCATGCTATTAAGCAATCATGTTTGTCTTTGTAATTTTTCAATATAAATCTTTCATGATGTCAGACTTTTGTATTTGGCTGTTGTCATTGGAAAAATAATGTTAACCATTGAACCAATGGTCAAAAAGCCATTGAGGTCCGTTTCAGTCTGGTACACCATTGAAATGCCCACTTTTGTCTTATTTAATATCCTGTTATGCTCATGTAAAGGGATTAAAATTGTATATTTGAATGAAAATATTAACCAAAAGACACAAACACACACATGACGGTCAGCTATCCCTCTCAGAGGCTTAATTAGCCTGATAAGGTACCGGGTGTGCAGAATTACACACCTCCGCCCTGTCACATTCCTCCCTTGTTCTCTTAGGCCGGGGAGCCCCAGCATGACATATACACCGCCCCCTTCCCTGGAGGATGGTGTGCCCTAAGCCCCATCTACCGGCAGGTCATCCCTGCCTTCCTGAATCTGGGAGGGGACAAGGGGAGAGAAACAGAAATAATTAAATTAATGTAACTGTGTGCAGAATCGCCACACGGCCGCCTTCCGCCCTGTCACAGCTCATATGCATAGTGAATTAGTTGAATTTAGTTAAAGTTATGCTTACAACAAATATTGCTTCTCAGGTAAAAGTATCTTGTTTTAATGATATTTAAGATATTTTTAATGGAAAATAAGACATCAGTGCTGAATGTTGTGTAGTATGTACTGAAAACATTGCATTACATAGACAAAACACTCCATAACTTCAGGCAAAGAATCTCTGAGCGAGAACAAAGGCATTGTAAGTTTGAAATTGATCTAGGAGCTGCTGCAGTCATGACTATTTGCACACCTCAGCAGCACAGAGAGAGACCCAGTTGGCACTCAAGAGATGAAATGTCGAGTGGCGCACCTGATCAGCCTCCACATGGGAAATAAAAGAGCAATGGGGGAGCTCTCATAGTCTTTCAGCTTTTACGACTGTGGTTTTGAAATTTTGTAGAGTGTCATTTAATGTGGCTGATACTTCAATAAACTATTGCATTCCGGATTTCAATTGAGGTTGTAATCATTTAAAAAAAGATGCACCCTTTAATATGTAATCTTTATTTGCAAACCAGTATGAGAATGTAACCTTCCCCTGCAATCTCAGCTTCCAAATTCAACCAGCTGTATCACAAAGAACTTTGCTCTTTTTCTGTCATGCACCTTATATGACAACAATAAAGAGTGTTCTCCTGGCATGCTTGATATACCACATTGTTTTACTGCTCTGGTTTTACCAGAGATATGTTGTTCCCTGCAAGGACTGGCTTGTTGACTCTGTAGGGACATTACATGGGATTTATGTCCAAACAACCATCTCTAGAACTGTTTCTGACAAGCTTATAACACGAGGAAGAGTCTTCGTAACTCTAGATAGGGTTTATTGTGTGTGCAGTTCGGTTTATAATAAAGAAGTCTACCACAGCATTTATATTCCTCTTATCAAAGAAACGTTACTTGAAAGAGCCAATGAGAGTGGAATATGGGTCAACAGATGCATGAGTCTGTGACAACAGTGATATACTGTAGGTGGCTCTCGCTCACAGGCTTAATCATTAGAACTGGTGTCTGCCCACTCAGGCCAGATGTCTGCTTTTCATTTGAGTGGAGGTTAATTTCTCCAAAGCACATGCTTGTCCAATGCCAACCAAGCTTGAAATTGGATTTTCACACAGCCTTTCACGATGCTATGTCCCCACGGGGCCAACTTTCAAAGAAATGTATTTTCATGACTGATATTTTATACATTACATGCTTTGGGAACTGTGCAAAAATGTCAATATTCTTCTACATGTTAGGAATTATAAGCACATATTTGATTTTATGATGCTGATCACATATCACATAATTTCAACACCATATAGATAATGATTTAGATATCCTGAAATGCACTCTGTGTTCAGAGAATGAGTGCTATCCCCTGTTGCATCGATCATATGGACAGTAATTATGATACTAATGTTTTTTTAATCCAGGTAAGCAAGTGCACAGAACCTCCTTGATGACATCCGTATTCTACTGGGTTGTGGTTGGCAGAGAATGTGAGTGGTGTGAAGTGACATGAATTTGTACTCCCCACTCAAAGCATTTTGGAATGACTTTGCTCCAATTCTACTGACCCTTGCTCGGTTTACCTTCACTGGTGAGGGAAATCTAGCTCTGTGGGTCAAATTCACTAAACAATTTTTGCATGGTATTTCAGCACAAAAACCTGTAGTATTTACTAACCACCAGGAATCTAATTTAAGATGGCATAATTAGCATTGAAATAGCTCCATGTCTATTAGTATTTAAACTAAGTCTTTATTTTAAATTATAATTTCTCACTGCGCCAAAATACCTCCATTCTATTTAAGGTAGGCTCATTATAGATTAAACTTCATTCACCAATCTCTTTTCTATTTGCCCAGTTCAATTAACATCACACTATTACCACCTGTGGAAAGCAGACAGTGAACTCAATTTAATTAAAAAACATTTGTTATACATTTAATTTTAGTCATGATAGTGATAATTTATAAAATAATGCTAAAATGTTGGAGAAGAGTGTTATAACCTGTGAATATCCAGATGCAGGTGTAGTCATGCACACTTTTGGCATGTTAAAGAGAATATTTTCATTCCTACATCACAGTACTGGACTGATGCTGTACATGTCACAGATAAACTCACAAAGGCAGCGAGATTATATCAGGGTTTATTGAACAGATGAAGTGAAACAGGTGAGACAATCCAGAAACAGTAGAGATGGTAACTGATGGTGAGAATGATCCAGACAGGGTTATGTAGCAATGTATAGATGATAGGTAAACTCACAACAGTCCATGGATCTTTGCAGGGAACGTAAACAAACACAGTAGAGTCCAAACACGGGAGATAATGTGGGAATACACAAAACCAAACTCTGAAGAGGAGAACACTAAACACAGTAAGTATAAACGGGAAAGTATCGAAAAACTAGGGAGTCTGTGGTCACAGGAAGAATATACTGTAGATGAGAACAGACAATTATTGTGAGTGAGAGCGGGGTTTAAATGCATCCCTTGATTATAATGTTGATGTTCAGGTGCATGTACTTTGAACTCAGGGGAGAGTGAGCGCAGTGTCAGCAGTGAGGGAGAGGGACAGAGAGAGCCCGGTTGATCCGTGGCAATTACATCCACTGGAATGGAGTCCAGTGGCTGGTTGATGGAGAGAGTTCTGTGCATACTCTGCCCATGGTAGGAAACGGTTCCTGCTGTCCTGGTGGTTGTGGCAGTAGGTCCACAGAAAGTGGCCAATCTCTTGAATCTTCCGCTCTGACTGCCCATTAGACTGTGGATGATAACCAGAGGTTAAACTTACTGATACCCCCAGGAGGGAGAGGGCTGCAGTTTCCTCACTCCCTGGGTTACTTAGCTGGTACTCACAACCGCCATACTCATGGCAATCAGCACTTGCTGTCGGGCCCCCATGAACGCGGACCTTCCGCCTTCATGTGCCCAACTGCACCACACTCGCACCTCAGGCTGGCAGGTGATGGCGAGTCTAGAGGTCATCTCTACAGAACCTCCTCCTCAGTCGCCTACCCGCCCCAGGCCGAGGTAGCGGAGGTAGGTAAGTGCTTTGAGCTTCTCCTCAGCACAACAACCTCGGGACGAAGCGATGCTCCCCGACGTGATGTTTCCTGCTCCCCCCCACCACGAGGCCGCACCTCCAGGTACATCTCACATGATCCTCTTAGTGCCCCTTGCCTGGAGCTTGGACGTTGGGCTTACACTTTCCAGCCCGTCGTGGTGGCTGGCCAAGACCATCCGTCTCGGCTACATGATTCAGTTTGCCAGGCGCCCGCCCCACTTCAGCGGCATCCTCGGTGCAGGGCGAAAACGCCTCCACCCTGCATGCGGAAATCGCAACCCTTCTGCGCAAGATGGAGAATGGGTTCTACAGCCCCTACTTCATCGTTCCCAAGACAGGTGGTGGGTTTCAGATAATCTTGGACCTGCGAGTTCTGAACTGGGCCTTACACAGACTCCCATTCAAGATGCTGACGCAGAAACACATTTTTAAACATCATATTCTGACATGCGTCCAGCATAAAGATTGATTTGTGGTGGTAGACCTGAAGGACGCATACATTCACGTCTCAATATTAACCCGTCACAGACCCTTTCTACGGTTTGCTTTCAACAGGCAGGTGTATCAGTACAAGGTCCTCCCCTTTGGACTCTCTCCTTGCGTCTTCATGAAAGTCGCAGAGGCAGCTCTTGCCCCGTTAAGGGAAGTGTGTATTCACATACTCATCTACTTCAACAACTGGCTAATCCTAGCACACTCTCTACAGTTGCTCTGTGCACACAGGGATCTGGTACTCAGGCACCTCAGCAATTTAGGGCTTCGGGTCAACTGGGAAATGAGCGAGCTCTACCTGGTTCATAGCATCTCTTTTCTCGAGTTAGACTCGGTCTCAATGACAGCGTGCCTCACAAGTGAGCATGTTCAGATGGTGCTGAACTGCCTGAGTATGTTCAGACATAGCGGTTCCACTGAAAAAATTTCAGAGGCTCCTGGGGCATAAGGCATCCTCAGCGGCAGTCGCACCACTCAGGTTCATGCATATGAGACCGCTTCAGCAGTGGCTGAGGTCACTGTGCATCATTCATGTCCTGGGCCACCTCAATGCCACAGCAGACACTCTGTCATGGCAGGTAACACTCAGCGGAGAGTAGAGACTCCACCCTCAGGTTGTCCATCTGATTTGGGGTTGATTTGGCAGAGCACAGGTAGATCTGTTTGCCTCCCATGAATCCACCCACTGCCCACTCTGGTACTCTCTGACGGAAGCTCCCCTAAGCACAGTTGTGCCGGCACACAGCTGGCCCGGGGCTGCACAAGTACGCATTTCACCCAGTGAGCCTACTTGCAAGGTCCTGTGCAAGATCAGGAAGGACGAGGAACAAGTCACTCTTGTGGACCCTTACTGGCCCACTCGGACTTGGTTCTCGGATATGCTCCTCGTGATAGAACCTCCCTGGCAGATTTCCCTGAGGAAGGACCTTCTTTCTCAGGGACTTGGCACTCTCTGGCATCCATGGCTAGACCTCTGGAACCTCCAAGTCTGGCCCTTGGATGGGATGTGGAATATCTAAGCGGTCTACCACCAGCCTTTGTAGACATGATCACTCAAGCCAGAGCTCCCTCTAACAGGCAGCTTTATGCCCAAAGGTGGCGCTTATTCGAAAATTGGTGTTCTTCCCAATCTGATGACCCACAGAGGTGCATGGTCAGGTGAGGGCTCTCATTCCTGCAGGAGCGGCTAACCATGATGCAGTGGACTGTAAGTTGTTAGGGAAGCACAACCTAATCATCAGGTTCCTTAGAGGTGCCCAGAGGCTGAACCCTAGAACTAAAGGCCCTCTACTTTAAGACGGCCCTCCTGATTGCGCTCACTTCCATCAAGAGGGTTGGGGACCTGAAAGCATTCTCTGTCAGCGACACTTGCCTGGAGTTCGGTCCAGCAGATTCTCACATCATCTTGAGACCCCGACCGGGCTACATGGCCAAGGTTCCTATGACCCCTTTCAGGGATCAGGTAGTGAACCTGCAAGCACTGCCCCGGGAGGAGGAAGACACAGCCTTAGCATTGCTGTGTCCAGTGCATGCTTTTCGCACCTATTTGGATCGCACATAGAGCTTTAGACACTTTGAGCAGCTCTTTATCTGCTTTGGTGGACAGCAGAAAGGGAACGCTGTCTCCAAACAGAGGTTTGTCCACTGGATCGTGGACGCCATTGCGTTTGCCTACCAGACCCAGGTCGTGCCCGCCCGCTTGCGGTTTCGAGAACACTCTACAAGGAGTTTGGCATCCTCATTGGCAGTGGCCAATGGTACCTCTTTAGCAGACATCTGCAGAGCAGGCAACACCCAATACCTTCATGAGATTTTACAATCTCCGGGTTGAGCCATTCTCATCCCGTGTTTTGTCAGGTCCGAACACATAGAATTCGGCAATACAGAACAGCTGGCTCGGTATATCACTTACACATAGCGCCTTTCCCCACTCCTGAGGCAAAGACGTGCGCTCTACTCCCCCAGTCAAGTCATGGACCCTGGATGTCCTTCCTCCCTAGCCCTCTGGCTCTGAATTCAGCGGAGGAGGGGGATGCAAATTCTGTTTGACAATTCTCATTGACCTTTTCTCAAAGATAAGAGGTAACTGAGGCTCTCAGGAGAGACCCCTAGTGTCACTACATCGACACAACATCTCATTCATTCCATCAGGGTTCCGACAGTAACCAAGATATTTCGAGGTCGATGGAGTCATCGTGTGCCACCAGCTGCAGTCATGGAGAAGATTCTAGCCCCTGTTGGTAGGTCATTAACAGGGCCGGTTCATTCCAGCCACTCCTGGCTGCAAGCATGTGAAGCACTGCAAGGCATAATCTGTGATTGATTTATTACCTTGTTTGGGATGATAAAGTTGTTCACTCACCGACGAATCATCAGCAGATAAACAAAAACCTCCTTAAAGTGTGCGAGGAAAGCGTTTAATGATTAATGAGTGATTGGGCCATTTTGTTGCTACAAGGTGTTTCCCATTGCAATGCACATCCGGTAAGTAATGAGATGACATTGGCGATCTTCGCTCGATTTGTAATGAAACTTTGAGAATGCATCTCGAGCATCAGCGAACACTGCAGCAGGAATCCGCTGCAATCCTCCACCGCACCCGCAGGAGATGGATTGACCATGGGACTGGCTTGTAGAGAAACTGGAGATGGAGATGTAGACAAGGAGTGAGAAGCGGAGCTAGCATTCTGAGTTCCAGATGGGGATACGACTTAACGAAGTTCTTTCACCAGCTCCTCTAATATTGTTCTCATCATTGTTAGTGGAAAATTGGAAGCCCCCACTGAGTCCATTAGGTTGGTCTGTTCTTCTGTCATGGAGAAACTCTCAAAGGCAGAGCGATGAACTCAATCGCAGGGTTTACTGACCAGATGAATTGAGTCAACAATGTAAACAACAGGTGAGACAATCCAGAAACAGTAGGGATGGTAACAGATGGTGAGGAGAACATTAAACACTGTAAGTATAAATGGGTATTTATCGACAAACTAGGGAGTCTGTGGTCTTAGGTAGAACATAGACGAGAACAGACAATGATTGTGAGTAAGAGCGGGGTTAAAATGCAGTCCTTGATTTGAATGCTGATGATGTGTATGTGCGTGTAATTAGAACTCAAGGGAGAGTGAGCACAGTGTCGGCTGTGAGGGAGAGGGAGAGAGAGACAGTACAGAGTGAGACAGATCACCCAGCTTTCAGAGTAATAACACATTTTATGGAGATACAAAAGCAATATTAGCATAATATATAATAATCTGGAAAGAAGGCAACAACAATTAACTTACTTTTAGATCAGGTTGATGCACAGTTTTGAATAAAGACACAGAAAGCCAAACTCTGCTGCATCTATCCATCCATCCCTCCATCCATACTTCCATCCATCCATCCATCTTATCTTATGTAGGTTTGCGGGGTGAACTCCGCTGCATGATCTTTCCAAATTTCAAAGTGCGCATTCTTTCCCTTCAATCTTGCATGATGTTCTCTATGTCTGTTGCGAGAAGGCTTGTGTAAAATGAGACAGTCAAGTTGGGTATTAATATAGTAACGATAATCGATTCTTAAATTCCATAATCTATGCATCAAAATTTATTTGACAGATCAATGCACCACTATGCATCTATGGATTTTTACAACCTAGTAGGAAATCGTTCAGCCAGAGACTGAAATAAAAATGTAAGGGCCAAATTGTTGTAGACATCTAGGCAATAGGATGATTTTATTATCATATTGTGTTTTCATGGACAAATGCAACTGCTGTAATTGTGTAAAATATTTTTTATTATGTTTAGCCTATACATTTTTTCATATGTTGAGACCCATAACACTTGCTGGAGTAAATTCAGCTGAAGCAATGAGAGAAAATTATGCTGATGCATAGCCTTATACTCTCGAAGTTCAGTTGTTTAGAGACATGAGAATACTCTCAGAACATAAAGGACTTTTATTGTGGGCCATATTGATTACATTCAGCATAAGCACTGCTCAATTAAATGAAAAGGCTGCCATATACAATCTTCAAAGTCAGCAAAAGTCAACTAAACACTCAGCAGAAAGGACACTATATGTAAAGTGTATGTTTACAAAACATGGAACCATGTTTGAGTGCGTGACCAATCCAAGGTTTGAGACAATGCACGCAAGTCCAATTCACAAAGAGGCCAATGCCCTGTCACAGAAGAGAGTGTTTTGACACTTTAGCAGAGAATGATTTAAGACATGTACTGTAAGTATTGCACAGTCAGGGCTTCTACTGACCACTAACAAACACATGCCCTCACTGCTGCCTAACCTCTTCAAACTTTGTTACAGAATAAGGATATGTGAGCCCCGTTCAAACAGTCTCATATAAAGAATCAATAAAATGTGTCAGGATGTTATTTGGGGAACCCAGCAGAGTTGTGTTATCAATTAGACAGAAGAGAAGACTTAAAAGACCATGTTTCTTTGTAGAAAAAGTGTGTCATTTCTGAGGCATTAGTGGCACTGAATTGGAAAAATAATCAGAGAATCAGAATCCGAGTGAGCTTTATTGCCAAATGTGCTTACACATAAGGTGTCTTGGTGACAGAAGCTTCCAGTGCACAAACAATACAACAACGAGATAATAAAAAATAGAATAAATAGAATAAAAATAAAAAGCAAATAGAATATATATATATATATATATATATATATATATATATATATAGAAATACACAAAATACAAAAAGTATATATATATATATATATATATATATATATATATATATATATATATATATATATATATATATATATATATATATATACAAAGGATTATTAGGAACACCTGTTCAATTTCTCATTAATGCAATTATCTAATCAACCAATCACATGGCAGTTGCTTCAATGCATTTAGGGGTGTGGTCCTGGTCAAGACAAATGTCCTGAACTCCAAACTGAATGTCAGAATGGGAAAGAAAGGTGATTTAAGCAATTTTGAGCGTGGCATGGTTGTTGGTGCCAGACGGGTCGGTCTGAGTATTTCACAATCTGCTCAGTTACTGGGATTTTCATGCACAACCATTTCTAGGGTTTACAAAGAATGGTGTGAAAAGGGAAATACATCCAGTATGCGGCAGTCCTGTGGGCGAAAATGCCTTGTTGATGCTAGAGGTCAGAGGAGGATGGGCCGACTGATTCAAGCTGATAGAAGAGCAACTTTGCCTGAAATAACCACTCGTTACAACCGAGGTATGCAGCAAAGCATTTGTGAAGCCACAACACGCACAACCTTGAGGCGGATGGGCTACAACAGCAGAAGACCCCACCGGGTACCACTCATCTCCACTACAAATAGGAAAAAGAGGCTACAATTTGCAAGAGCTCACCAAAATTGGACAGTTGAAGACTGGAAAAATGTTGCCTGGTCTGATGAATCTCGATTTCTGTTGAGACATTCAGATGGTAGAGTCAGAATTTGGCGTAAACAGAATGAGAACATGGATCCATCATGCCTTGTTACCACTGTGCAGGCTGGTGGTGGTGGTGTAATGGTGTGGGGGATGTTTTCTTGGCACACTTTAGGCCCCTTAGTGCCAATTTGGCATCGTTTAAATGCCACGGCCTACCTGAGCATTGTTTCTGACCATGTCCATCCCTTTATGGCCACCATGTACCCATCCTCTGATGGCTACTTCCAGCAGGATAATGCACCATGTCACAAAGCTCGAATCATTTCAAATTGGTTTCTTGAACATGACAATGAGTTCACTGTAATAAAATGGCCCCCACAGTCACCAGATCTCAACCCAATAGAGCATCTTTGGGATGTGGTGGAACGGGAGCTTCGTGCCCTGGATGTGCATCCCACAAATCTCCATCAACTGCAAGATGCTATCCTATCAATATGGGCCAACATTTCTAAAGAATGCTTTCAGCACCTTGTTGAATCAATGCCACGTAGAATTAAGGCAGTTCTGAAGGCGAAAGGGGGTCAAACACAGTATTAGTATGGTGTTCCTAATAATCTTTTAGGTGAGTGTATATACACACATACATATGTACACATACATATCTTTTATATACAGAAAGTGCAAGGGAATGTAATGGCAGAAGAGATAGGATATGTTGGATAAACATAAATAAACTAAGCTGTGTATTGCTCAAAATTATTGCTCAAACGGGCAGTTTTAACTGTTCATGAGATGGATAGGGAAAAAAACTGTTCTTGTGCTTGACGGTTCTGGTGCTCAGTGCTCTGTAGCACCGGCCAGAAGTTCAAAAAGGTAGTGAGTGGGCTGGGTGAGTAGGGTCCAGAGTAATTTTTACCCTTTTCCTAAATCTGGAAGTGTAAAGTTCTTGAAGTGAGGGCAGGGGGCAACCAATAATCCAAATAGCAATCCAAACTGTCCTTTATAGTCTTCTGATGTCTGATTTCATAGCTGAACCAAACCAGACAGTATTGAGTAGAACTGTATCAGTAGCACCTATGGCAGGTTGAACTTCCTCAACTGGCGAAGGAAGTACAACCTCTGCTGGCTCTGCATTTTTTACAATGGAGTCGATGTGGGTCTCCCTCTTTAGGTCATGTGAGATCGTAGAGCCCAGGAACCTGAATGACTCCATCGCTGCCACAGTGCTGTTCGGAATTGTGAGCGTGGTCAATGTTGTGGTGTTCCTCCTGAAGTCCAGTATCATCTCCACTCTTTTGAGTCTGTTCAGCTCCAGGTTGTTTTGACTGCACCAGACAGCCAGCTGTTCAACATCATCGTCATCCTGGATGAGGCAGATGACAGTAGTGTCACCTGCAAATTTCAGCAGTTTAATAGAGGGTCCTTGTTGGTGCAGTCATTTGCGTACAGGTAGAAGAGTAGTGGGGAGAGCACACATCCATGGGGGGCACCAGTGCTGATCGTACAGATGCTGGAAGTGAATTTCCCCAGTCTCACTAACTACTGCCTATCTGTCAGAAAGCTTGTGATTCAATGACAGATAGAGGTGGGACAAGAGAGCGGGTTTAATTTAGACCGGAGAATAGCTGGGATGATGGTGTTGAAAGCCGAACTGAAGTCCACAAAAAGGATCCTTGCATATGTCCCTGGTCTGTCCAAATGTTGCAGGATATGATGCAATCCCATGTTGACTGCATCATTCACAGACCTGTTTGCTCAATAAGCAAACTGAAGGGGATCCAGAAAGCTGCCTGAGTTTTGCTGTAAACCATGGTTTGTCATTGTTGAACATTAAAGAAGTTCTAGTTGGAATGCACAGATCCTCATAGAAACTGATATATGATGTCACAGTATCTGTGAGCTCATCCAGACTGGTGTCTGCAGCTTCAAAAACACTCCAATCAGTGCAGTCAAAGAAGGCTTGTAGTTCCAGCTCTGCTTCATTGGTCCATCTTTTTACAATCTTTAGTACAGGTTTAGCTGATTTAAGTTACTGCCTGTAGGTCGGAAGATGATAAACCATACAGTGGTCAGAGAGACCCAAAGCTCCTCTAGGGACAGAGCAATATGCATCTTTTAATGTTGTGTAGCAGAGCTCCAGTATATTTCTGGTGGGGGATGTAATGTGTTGTCTGTATTTTTGCAGTTCACGGGTGAGATTGGCTCTGGTAAAATCATTGAGAATAACAATAAGTGAGTCGGGGTATTGTTGTTCCATCTCTGTGATCTGAACAGCCATTTGTTGCAGCTAATATTTATTTAGGTGGGTCGGTGCACGCAGATTCGGAAGGCTTCGGCACTGATCCGGGCATCTATAATAATCAGGGTTTTTAATAAGGGGATAAGTAACAGATAGACCTACATTTTGAGGCTGTCAAACTGGTAATGTACGTTAACCTACCCGTCACCGCCGGGTCTCTGCTGCCTTCAGCGGCTTCCGAAGCACCTGCTTCGGTTTCGGTACTTGAACAGGAGCCGATTTTTGAAAAAAGTGGAGACGGTTGGAATATTTCTCCTAATTAAATCCTCTTGCTATCCTTCTCCCTTTTAGCTTTCTGTTTTGTGTCTCCACTGCTCCACCGTTTTTTATCCATGTTGTTTGTTTTTTCGATGTCCTCAATTCTCTTTTTTTCACACTATCTTCTACCGCCGGTCTTGCAGCTATCAACAGTTTCCGCTGTAACCTTACTCATTGTCATCATCAGACACAAGCGACAAAACTGATCATACTTTTTGTGTGCAAATAAATTACTGTTTACACACATACACACAAACACACACTCATTATTTAATTTAATTTTAAATAAAAAAAATACAATAAAAAAAAAGGATGAGGCCTACAGGTCGGAGGCCCCCGGGCACCGGCCCGGTGGTAAATCCGGCCTTGTTTATGTATGATAAATTGCTTGTGATGTTCCTCATCTGAAAGTCACTTTGGATGATGATGAAATGTACATGTAAATCTATGCTGCCTTCAGAAATAATGAATGCACAGACTAAGTGAAGGCATGTCATTAGACTCAATTCAAATGTGCATTGAGACCGCCATATACTGCCTGCAAAGGCT
The DNA here is from genome assembly GCF_025860055.1 of Xyrauchen texanus. NCBI lineage: Eukaryota > Metazoa > Chordata > Actinopteri > Cypriniformes > Catostomidae > Xyrauchen > Xyrauchen texanus. Next base: position 12,110,561 of record NC_068298.1, on the reverse strand, counting down.
GCCTTTTTATGTTTCAGGCACAAAGCTTTATCTTTTTCATACTCAGGTGCAATAAGGGCCAGACGCTCACCTGGGGGGGGGGGGGGGCAGAGGTCCCATTGCACTTCCTCTGACGTACATCAGTGTTTAGCACTCTTTTGCCAGCTGTAAACATGCTGTGGTGAACACATGGTAGGAATGGCATATTTTTATGGCCAGAGGCATGATATAAACAGGAACAGAGTCTGAAGCATTGACACATCTGGGTCAAGGGACCCATTTGATCTAAAGGATTGTTGGTACTGTGGCTTTTTCCTCGTTCCTCTCTCTCTCTCTCTCTCTCTCTCTCTCTTTGACTTACCTGAACTATCCAACAACATATCCTTGCTAGAAAGGCACAAAATGTTCACAAACCTTGGCCAATCTGTCAACGTACAATAGATGGCAAAGTGTGAGGGTTAGAACTTGATGGGAAGCGAAGGGTGGAAGGTTGTGTGAGGGGTACAGACATTTAGAGCGCCCATACACAGTACTTACATTTACTCAACAAGTCAATCACTGTTTCTATCAAACACAATTAGTTTGAAACTGGTTTAAAGATTTAGAGCTATTAGATAGAAACACTTTTTTTTTATACATTTCATTAAAAACAATATTAATATCATTAGCATCACAGTAGTACTGGATGTGTGATTAACAGATTATATATTACAGCAATGTACTTTCAAAGAGACATGTCTTTGTGCAGGGTTTCCGCGGGGTCTTAAAAAGTCTAAAAAAGTCTAAAATTTCAAAATCACAATTTAAGGCCTTAAAAAGTCTTAAATTTGCTGAAGTATTGTGTTCTAGGTCTTAAATCATTTTAAACAGGTCTTAATTTTCCTACGTCCATGTAAATCTCATTTAAATGCTCCCGCAGCGCTTTGGAATGTTTTTTTTTTTTATTATTCCGTGGTGTTGTAGTTTCTTATTTCGCTAGTCCAAATATAATTCGCTGTATTACGACTACAAAATAGACCAACATGCAACAGCCAATCAGCTTTGAGCTTTCGTGTTATTGGCGCGAGTCTCTCGGATACCACAGAAAGACATAAAACGGATTTTATTCAGCTATGGGGAAGTGCAAGTTTAGCGATACTTGGCATGAAAAATCTGAATTTCGTGCTTGGTTAAAGCCAGTTGCAAATAACGCATTTGAAGCCTACTGGTTCTTATGCAAGAAAGCTATTAAATTGGGAACGTTGGGTGTACGGGCGCTGGAGTCTCATTCAAAAAGTGAAAAACATCTAACTGCTGTGAAGGATCTCCAGCAAACGACAGCCATCAGCCAGTTCTTGCAAGTATCTGGCGGCTCCAGCACTACACTGCCTAGGCTAGGCCCACACAGTAGCTCCGCAACTCCTGCAATCGACCTCCGTGTTGCTTTTGGATCAGAGCCAACACTAAAAGCGGAGTTGCTCTGGGTTCTCCACACGGTGACAAGACACCAGTCCTACAGTGCGAATGAGGAAATCGGGGAATTGTTTCAAACAATGTTTCCGGACTCTGATATAGCTAAATCCTTCAGATGCGGGAAAGATAAAACGTCCTACATTACGCGCTTTGGAATAGCGGATTTTATAAAAAGAGAACTAATTTCCAAAATCACGGGACCGTTCATGCTGATGTTCGATGAAAGTCTGAATCGCACCACCAAAACGAAACAGCTGGACCTGCACTTACGTTTTTGGGAGGGCGGGCAGGTGCAGTCAAGATACCTGGGATCCCAGTTCATAGGTCATGCAACTGCCGAGGACTTAATGAAACATGTGAAAGTAAGTAAATGTTTTATTTTAGCAAAGAAATAAATTTTAGCTAAAATTATTTGAGCTGTTACGACTTTGTTTATAGATTTTTTTTTTTTTCATTAGCAAAAGGGTGATTAGAGTGGTATTTTCTGTTGTATTAAAGGAGAACTCCGGTCAATTTTAACATTGAGCTCATTTTTTTGTAAATTTGGAGTGCTGTCAGTACAGAGAACAACGACAAAAATTGGTGTTGCCTACACCGTGTTATCTATCCTCTTTTTAAAACGTGCACCCTGTTGACTTAAATGGGGCGCGTTCTCTTGAATTGCTTAGTTACCAATGATCGCGCGCGTTGAACTCGACAATCGACTACTGTGGACTTCGACCGAAAACAGGAAGGCCCTGGCCCAATATCCACACTACGCCCTAAGGTCTTCCTCGAAGTGGACACTTGTTGAAAGTGCACTTAGCAGAGTAAGTGCGCAAGGGCCCGAAGCTGTGAAAAGCAGAATTGGGACAGTTTTGCACACGTCACTATCTACGTCACTTCTGTTGTGATCAGGAGAGCAAACACCGGTCATTTGGCTAATGCGTGTGCTGCTTATAATAGCTGTAACATGACACAATCCTTTGAATGAAAAAATTTATATCTTTTTTTACTCTTAGCTACCAACCTTTCTATTAATTTTATTAATACTAAAACAGTTTTTGGTTAAGATAAATTGTGATTGAGGTTTACCTGAGCTTCCACTGTCTTACCGTATTCACAGCGATTCGAAATGCAATTTTAATTATGTTATTATGGAAATTGATATATGAAATTCTTCCCATACATGAAAAAATACATGACGTGTTGGTGATATATTATATATAGGTTATATATTAAAATAGTCTTACATAGGCTATATGAAATAAAATGACACAACCCTGTCTCTTTTTGTTAAATTTCAGTTTTATTGATCAATAATAGCCATTATTAAAGTATAAGTAGCCTAAAAGGTATAAGAAGCTATATAAGTCAAGAAATAAAGCAAGTTAAAAGATTCAGTCAAACATAAGTCAACAGGCTAACGTTACAGTTAAATAGCCTAAATATATAAAGTTATGTTAGGAGGGCCAGCAAGGAAAAATCAGCTGAGCTCAAGAATATTGAGGAGGAGATTCTGGCCAAGAGAGAAGAGCTGAGATCAATGTAGTGCACACTCACGCATCCGCAAACTCACGTCAATATGTTTCTGTTTTTTTTCTGTAGTTCAAAAATGCTGTCTTCAGTACTATGTTCAGTTTGAATAAATTCATTTTCTTTGCAAGTAATTTTGAGACTCTGCGTTTCCTTTGTACGTTTTTTTTAATGTCGTGATATAGGTCTTAAATTTCATTCATAATGGTCTTAAAAAGGTCTTAAAAAGTCTTAAATTTGACTTTGTGAAACCTGCAGAAACCCTGTTGTGAATCTTTGAGTCATATACAGATTCATATATCGATGGAGCATAGTCAGATTAGCTCTATTTACATTCTTAATGCAAGCATCTGATGTTTGTTATTGAAATATGAATTAAGAACTTTATGAAGTGTTATGCAATAGTTTCTCTCAGTGTCGTATTGTGCAGTTTTACTTTTTTCATATAAACTCACTGTTACTACTACAGGCCAAGGCCTACTTTTCACCTTAGAATCAGCTTTATTATTTCTCTCTCAAATTTACAGCACTCTTGGTTAGATAAGTGCCTGCCATTCAGTCACTCATTAAGAGTGCTCTATGCTTTAATTTTCTATTTATCATAAAGCTATTTATGGTTTTATACAGAGTTGAGTTATTGCCTTTTCAATTCTGAAATTAAAAACAATGCTTTTTTAACGCTTTGTGATGTATAGCATGAAATAAATGGTAATAAAGCTTTGTGGATGAATTTTTTAATTATGTACATTGTCTAAGGCATTAAAGCACAGTTGTAAATATTGATAAATATCAGTTTACATCAATTTGATAGTGTTATTGGCAGTCACAACACCAAATCTGTGCCTGCAGAACCCAGCAGAAAGCTCCACAGAGTTCTACACATCTCCACAGTGTGATAATTTATTAAATATTTCATCTTATTTGGTTATGTTTTCAACTAATAATGAGACTGTTGTAATAAGACCTTAATGTCAGTTTAACATGTTTTACCAATTTGAAATCCATTTCACTGAATTCTGCAGAATTTCCTCCCAAATAGCACAGAAAATGTGAAAAAAAAAAAAAGCAAACCAATGTTGCTATGTGTTCTTAGGAATCTTAGGTCCCTCAGAATATTGATGGTTAATATTAGAGGTGCCGTTTAAGCAGATGACGTCAAGTTATCTAGACCGACAAATCAGGCAGGTTAAGAAGGTCTAGCAAGTTGACAGAATCTCTTATTCCTGTATATTGTAGATGCTTGATCGGTTGACATTTTGTCAGTGTGGCAGGGCGGAGGGCCCTCAAGAGGTATAAGGGCTGACCGAAGAGGGCAGTATGTCAGAGAGAGAGATTTACGGACAGCTGTACGACACTTCTGAGTGTGTGTGTGTGTGTGTGTTTATCTTTTGGTTAAGTTTTAAAAGAAACTATTATTTATATTATCAAGCCGGTTCTTACCTCCTCCTTTCCATTAACCCCTTTACACTGGTGCCGTAATCCAGGAAGGAGGAGGGATGTGCCATAGTGGAGTTCTCGCCGCTACCATCCACCTCAAAGCAGCAGCCGTGGCCATCCACCGGAGGAGCCCGGCCGCCTGGAAACAGAGGAATGGCCGCCGACCTTGAGGGGAGGAGGGGCTCCCAACCAACCGCCTGGTGTGGTTACCACTGACAGGGGCGGGGGAGACCCCTACCGTCCACCAAAAACGCAGCAGGGCATTCCGTCTGCCAGGGGCCGGAGGACTGCCTCTGATCTGCTGGGGAGGTGTGGCTGTCATCCATTAGAGGGTGGAGGAGTGGCCGAGGACCAAGCTATGGCGTATCAGAACCAGAAAGTTTTTTTCTCTCACTCTCTCCTCTCTCTCTCCCACTGCCACTCTGTGTTGGCCTTTCCCTCTCTTAATTTGGCATGATCGCCGTTACGGTGTGTAGGTGCCACACTTTTTTTTTTGTTTCCCTCCCCATGTCCCCTCCCTCATCCAGGTAGACGGGGATGACCTCCCGGCAGATGGGGTGGAAGGCACGCCCCTCCCCAGGGAAAGAGGGGGAGGGATGTACTTCATGTCGGGGGTTCCCCGGCCTTAGAGAACGAGGGAGGAATGTGGTCTAATCAGGCTACCGAAGATGGCAGTGCGACAGAGAGAGAGATTTACGGACAGCTGTCTGACACCTGTGTGTGTGTGTGTGTGTGTGTGTGTGTGTGTGTGTGTGTGTGTGTGTGTGTGTGTGTGTGTGTGTGTGTGTGTGTTTGTCTTTTGGTTAAGTTTTTTTTTATCTATTATTTATATTATCAAGCCAGTTCATCTTCCTTCAGGAATTTCGAGGTGCCTTGTTGTCCATCACATGCACACTATATTAAAGTTATAGTCCCCCAAAAAAAAATCATAAAAGAAAAAAGTCAGTAATGTGTTTAGCATGGTTATGTACAATTATTTAGGAGGACACATGAGCAGCTTTTACTGTGTTGATGTACAAATAAAGATTATGTATCCCATAACTGTTGCTCCCCTTTTCAAATAGGTACTATGCCATTTGTTGCCAGCCACTGGTCTACAGGAATAAGATGACACCGCTAAGAGTGGCTGTAATGATCGGAGGATGTTGGATAATTCCAACCGTTATTTCCTTCTTACCCATAATGCAAGGCTGGAACAGTATTGGAATAAATGATTTGGTGAGTCATTTCTATTAGATGTTACAGATTGTTTGTGCTGATAAGGCTTCTGAATTAAATCTGACTTTGGTTCTTTTAATAATTATGTTTCTTTGATTCTCTGACACCTTGTTTACAATCAGAGCAAAAACATGAGAAAGCATGGATTTTTAAAATGTACTATATAAAGTGCAGGGAGGGATTATTAGCAATCCCAGCAAACTTGATATGCATGTGTTTGCACAAAATAAAAGCCAAATCTTTTTGAAGCATTTAATATATTTTTATGTATAATATATATTATGCAGTTTGAAAAAGGCAAGTATGCATCCATTAACAGGGATTTATGAAGGGGCTCTCATAAAGACCCTTTTTGATGGGTGGGATGATTGAGTAGAAAATTAAATGCCAGAGTTTTGGAACTTAATCCATTACTTTCTAGTAAACAAACAAAAATGGCCCAGGGTGAAGACTGATGCTCCATAATTAAAGTGATGGTGGAGAGAAGGAAATTATATTTGAATGTCTGGAAAGTGTTTCCGGTTTTGGCATGCACATGTAATTCAAATAAAAAAGTTTCTTGAGATAAGGGACTAAACATGTCTTACATAGAAATGTCACCTTTATGTTAGAAAAATCAAGAAATTTGAAATAATACAATTCCTGAAAACATTCAATCTAAAGGAAATGTGTATACTCAGCCATTTATTACTCATATGTTTTAATACTTTCATAAAATGTTTTTAAATGCATGCTCTATACTTGGAAGCACAATGTTAAACTGCCAAACAAAGTGTTTGCAAATTCATGAATATAAATTTCAAATGAAAGGCAGGGATCTGTAAGATAACTTTAAATAATATTTTCCATGAAAACCTGCCTATCAAATTTGTGTCCTCAATTTGCGTACATTTCTTTACAATCCTGAATAAATCAGACAATGTCATGGTCAGCTATAACTCTGAGGACCCCTTTCCCATTTCCTGCTCATGGTGGATGCAACAGTAGGACATATTGTCTGATAAGTTTGATATTTTTTATATTTTAAACAAACTATGTTTAAGTATCTGCTTCAACATCATTGCAGGCCTCCCTGCATGTGCAATTAGACCCATGAAAATGATCCAGAATGCAGCAGTATGTCTGGTCTTTAATGAACCAAAGAGAGCGTATGTTAAACCAATCCTTGTCTCTCTTCACTGGCTGATGGTTGATGCATGTATCAACCTGGTGTCATAATGAAAACGTGACTCTATATTCATTTTTGCAAAACTTGTTATACATGTCTCCAGGTACAATTCCATGAAATTTCCAAGAGAAATTAACACTAGAGGCTCTACAAAAACGGTTTTATTCATTTTCACTCAAATCATGACTTAATACTTATTAAATACTTACTAAATACTTATTTTTCTCTCTATTACTCAGACTCTGCTATTTTATGATATCCACAAAGTTTTACTCAAACACATCTTTTGAAAAACAAAACATTTTAATGCTTGTATTACAGACTCACCCACATATATGCACTTATTCCAACATGAATTTGCATGGGAGCTCACATAAGAGACGGAGGGCCGCAGTTTAAGTCTAGCCATGAACTCAAGCTGACACATGACATTACAGAGTCATTGAAGCGGCCTCTGAAATTAAGTGGTTGCCTCAGAAATGAGCATTTTCATTTCACTTCTGCATTTTAAAACACTAATGCTTAGATTAAGGCATTGATAATGTAAGGGTGAGTTTTTTAACATATCATATGTATTTTAAAACAATATTGGTAATTTGTTAACACTAAAAAACACAGATTTTAAAAACGTTTGTCCCTTATCTGAAGAATCAGTGAATTGTAAATGTTTTAGCTGAACACTAGAGAAATTTCAGATGGAGCGTTTGACAGATAGAAATGCATAAGATGCATTTTGTGGGTGTGGAAAGAGCTAGGTCAGTTTGAAATCAAGCTGAATACAGCAAATTAGCTTTCTAAAAGCACTCCTCAAGCCACCTCGCTAAAATTCTCAGTAGTCAACTGATGCCTGCGTCAGAGTGTGTTGCAGCCAAGGTGGCCTAATATACCTGGAGAGAGCTGTCTATTAACATTCCTCTTCATCTCTATGATGCTTTGCTAACCCCCCCAAAGTACACGTTTTAAGTTTGCTCATAGCCACTCTGATCACACTCTGATATTGGTAGCAGATATGGAAAAATAGAAGTCCTTTTCACACTTTTTAGAGCCCTCCAAAAAACAATCTGTAACTGGTAGAACTAGCATACAGTTTACTTGCAATTAACTGTATACTGTATAGGCCTACTATTTGAAAAAAAAAGGCCAGAATAAATGGTTATTTACCAATGGCCATCAATCAGGAAACATACTTTTTTGCACCATATGATACAGTTTAAATTGGGCAATGCTAACTATTCAATTCCTGACCCCCTGGTTCTGCAAAATTGGTATTTTCCTCCACTTTAGGTTGCAAAAATGTTGTTTGTTTTTTCTCTATGCCCTTACGACACAACATTGCTTTTGAAACCAATGGAAATAAACCATTCTCAGATAAAGAATAAACTGTGGTGTGTAGGCATCCTAAGTTGGATACAAGTTATGTTTTTTGTTTTTTTTGTCTACTGTAACAGCTTTATCATAGACATACTTAAAGGTTTTTGTAAAGGAGTCGTAAGATTAATGTTTTGAGCAAGTGCAAAATTGGGATGTGCTGATCTGAGACAGAGATGATTCATTAACTCTGGAATCAAAAAAATGTAATCAAATAGGACAGATAGTGAAATTATTCTATTTAGTCAGAGGATATAAAAATATATATATTTTAGAGACGACTTTAGAGGAAATCTCCTAGTGTATGATACTCCACCACTTAAATATGAAGTCAAACGGTGAGCAGCCACTTGAAACAACCACGCGTTGCCACGGCACTGGACCATGAATAAATGGAGATGGCAAGAAGTGCTTAATGTGGAACTAAACATTTAATGCCACTCACCTTCAACTCATGTTTCAGTCTTTGTCTTTCCACCCATGACTGCACCCAAATGCGCCCGGCCCATTTCATTTGAGACTCGCACATAGAGACTCGGCACCTGCACATCCACATTTGTTTACATCTGCCATCTGTCTCATAGAAGGGGGCGTGCGTTCCACATGAGTTTGTGACCCCAACTTGACACCCGGAGTGATCCACAGTCATTTAGTGTGTGAATCAATTAATGTAATTAAATGTGATAACATTTTCAGCTGTTTCATATATTAATATTTTTCCCTGTTCAAATAATTGTTAAAAACTATCCGACAGTTTGAATGGGCTTAAAGGCAAAGACAGGAAACATACACTACCTGACAAAAGTTTACACTTGCTTACCAGATTATTATTATTAATTTATTATTTCTCATGATATCAAAAACATTTTAATGAAGGATAATCTTTCAAAGGCTAATAATTTTTCAAGTAGGTTTTATTAAGACAAAGGGGAAACAATAACAGATAAAGGACTGAGGTTGTTTCTATATATTGTGTTTTTGAGCAAGACATAAATTAATGCCTTATGAGTGAAGTCTGTCCATATGTGTGTTTGACCAAATTAAGTATTGAGTGCCAGCTCTGCTCTTAAAAGGTCTCCTCATATTGACTCTTCCCTTAGGTCAGAGAAATATAGAATAGATTTGAATGAACTTACGCAAAGGGAGAAGCGCTAGAAATCATGCAAAAGAATATCACATTCTTCTATGTTTCCATATGCTGAATGTACACACATCCCCCTCTCCACAGATAGAGAATCGGAAGGTCTCCGGCAACTCAACTGTGTGTGTCTTCATGGTGAACAAGCCATACGCGCTGACTTGCTCAGTTGTGGCCTTCTACTTACCTCTCATCCTGATGGTGCTGGCCTACCAGCGCATCTACGTTACGGCACGAGAACACGCCCGGCAGATCAACATGCTGCAGCGGGCTGGAGGAGCGGGGAATGCAGCCTCGGACAGCGCAGACCACCAACGCAACCACCGTATGCGCATTGAAACCAAGGCAGCCAAGACTCTGTGCATCATTATGGGCTGCTTTTGCCTCTGCTGGGCACCTTTCTTTATCACAAATGTGGTGGATCCTTTCATAGACTACAGTGTTCCTGAGCAGCTGTGGGCAGCGTGCCTTTGGCTGGGATACATTAACTCCATGCTCAACCCCATCCTCTACGCCTTCCTCAACAAGTCCTTCCGTCGTGCCTTCCTCATCATTCTCTGTTGTGGACATAAACGTTACCGTCGACCTTCCATCCTAGGGCCTGGAACGCCCTGCGTGGCTACACAGATTAATGGCTCTACACACGTCCTGAAGTAAGTGATCCAAAAATTAAAACATTTTCCTAGTTCTTCTCTTTTCTCTTTTGTGGTTCTGATTGATTCTATTGAATTGTGCATCGCTACATATAGTATAATTACATATTATGGTCCTGTGAGGCCCCGGGGACATCACTCTAATTGAAGGTCCTCTCTTGTCACAAATGTGAGATATAAAGTTGCAAATACAGGAATTAAAGAATTACAGTTATGAGAATATCAGGATTTGCACAGTCATTGAAAACCTGGAAATGTCAGGGAATTTAAACATTTTGATTTCCAAGCCTGGAAAACTTTTAAAATCTTAAGTCATGGAAAAGCCATGGAAATTTCTAAAGTGAACATATGCTCTTTTTTTTTAGTTATGCTCAGCATTACGTTTACATACCTTATGGTCAATGTGCAATTTTCTTCCTTGGCTTCTCATGTGACCTTTCTAGATATTTCACCTCCATGACCTAACAACATTTACTCAGAAAAGAGCACACAACCTGTATATTGCAACTAGGACTGTTATACAGTATATTATGTGAGCATAAACCTCAAATTTGGCCATTTCTGTTTCACTGTGATTCTGCTTGAACTATTAAAACTATTGGTGCACCGATCAGGACATTTGAGGCCGATACGATCACAGATTTTTTAACACAAAGATCGGCCGATACCAATACCGATTTGTTTTCTTTTTAAAGTGCCCTTATCCACACTTTTGCATATTCTGCAGTTATGTTTATGCCCCACACAGTAAACTTAATTGTGAATTGCTAACATTTGTTTGTATTGAAAACAATTATGAATAGTTCTGTTGTCAATATCAATGGTCATTGTGACATACTGGCAACCAGTAAAAACCATGAGGGCATCACACACAGCAGAGATATGTTAAAAAATAACAAAGTTGTCTATTGCTTGCTCCAAAACTGCTCCTGTGAGGAATCATTACTATTTGTGATTTGTTTACCACCATTGAAGTTTTGTTGCAATACAAATCAATAATGATTAAGCAAATGCATGAAGTGCTGTTATTTAAGGTTAAACAGTTATATCTGTTATTACTGCCATTGCAGCCAGCATCAGTCTGATTTAAATTGGCATCCTCAATTCAATTGGGAATAGTGCTGAGATGAGTGACTGATGAGATATTGAGAGCACCTGGAGAGCGTGCTTGTTTGATTGACATGGAGGTCGCTTATTTTGAAGGGGGAGAAGCTAATAGCGCTCAGGATCATTCAAAAAGTCTCTATCACTCCACACATCGCCTGATTGTCACTACTCACCTTACATAACGTATACTTAGATTTTTATTTGCATGTTTATTTGTTGTTTAATTTGTTTTTATGCCTGTTTGCAGTCTCTCCTTGCTCACAGTGAAGCAAGTCAGAATTACTTCCATATTTACTCTAGAAAATGGGAAGCATCTAGGTTACGGATGAACGAGACGTTGTGTCAAAGAAGCGACACTAGGGGTCTCTCTCGAGCGCCGAATATAACTTTGATCTATGAAAAAAGGCCAATGAGAAGTTGGCGGACAGCATTTGCATGTCCCACCCCCGGACATATGGGTATAAAGGCGGGGAAATGCATCTGTTTCATTCAGTATTTTTCTGAGGAGCCGGAAATGGTCCGGCCACAACAGTGGCTCGGCTCAGCGACGTGGCCGGGAGGACACAACGTCTCGTTCCCTCCATCAGGGAACTGAGGTTACATCCGTAACCTAGACATTCCCCGTCTAGGTTACTAGGGGTCCAATTTAAATCACGCCATGCGCTGAGCCGTGTACGTGTACTGCTGACACAAGAGCGGGCAGGACGTTGAGACTGAGTGTAACTCCATGCCGAGAAAAGAGATGCTCTGAACCGGGGCGAGCTTGCTCTTTTCCCGGTTGACCTGAAGCCCTAAACAGCTAAGATGCCTGAGCACCTGGTCCCTGTGGGCGCATAGTAACTCTCGGGAGTGGGCCAGGATGAGCCAGTCGTCGAGGTAGTGGGGCAAGGGCTGCCTCTGCGACCTTAGTAAAGACGCGAGGAGACAGAGACATGCCAAAGGGGAGCCTGGCCGTCGAAGCCTGGCCATCGAACACGAACCATAGAAAGGGTCGATGACGAGCCAATATTGAGACGTGGAAGTACGCGTCCTTCGGGTCTACCGCTGCGAACCAATCTAGATGCCGGACGCAAGTTAAAATATGTTTCTGCGTGAGCATTTTGAACGGGAGTTTGTGTAAGGCCCGGTTGAAAACTCGCAATTCCAAGATCGGTCGTAAGCCACCGCCTTTCTTGGGTATGATGAAGTAAGGGCTGTAGAGACCCTTCTTCATCTTGGTTGGAGGGACAGGTTGCGTCTTTGAGCAAAAGGGTCGCGATTTCTGTGCGCAGGGACTTGGCACGTTCGCCGTGTACTGCTGAAAAGCGTGGACGATTATTTTTGACGTACCCGGCAGGGCTTTGCAGCGGGGCGGGCCATCGAGGGTAGTGAGAGCGGATGAGTGAGGGGCTTTGTGACGAGCAGAGAGGGGTGCGCTCCATGCAGTCGTCAGCTCATCATGCACCTCTGGGAAAAAAGTGACCGGGGGGTGGGGCGTGACTGTGAGTGGCGCGCAGACTCCAGGAACCAATAATCATGGGGAGGATGGAGGGTTCCAGTCCAGCCCCACGCTGGCGGCGGCCCGGGCAAGCATGTCGGACATCTGTGTGTCAGCCTCAGCCTGGGCGTGCTGGCCCGAAAGCGGCAGCCCAGACGAGTCATCCGCGTCAGATGCCGGACTGCTCTCCATCCAACTCAGCGGTCTCTAAAGGATAGGCAAGCTGGCTGTAAGGCGAGCCACTGTTGCCTCGAGCCCGGACGGAAGTCAACGAGCGTGCCGGGGGGCGGGAGGTTCGCGGGGACGTACCCGGCAAAACCGAGCCCGCTGCCACCCCCAGATCGCCTCGATCACCAGCCGCGTTGTCCTCAATCCCGTGGGAAGAAGGAGACCAGATGCATTTCCCCACCTTTATACCCGTATGTCCGGGGCGGGACATGCAAATTCTGTCCACCAACTTCTCATTGGCCTTTTTTCATAGATCAGAGGTATATTCGGCACTCAAGATAGACCCCTAGTGTCACTTCTTCGACACAACATCGAAGTGAGCGACGGACGGGGAACTTAATTTTCATACACATGTTATTCTTACACGTTTTAAAACAAACCGGCAAATTAATACGAATTACAGCATGTCTGAATGTCAACATTTTTGAATGTTTATAATTGCCACCAACTCACACTCCAGTGGCCACACTGTATGCTTCAAGTTCTGAGCAAGCTCTCATTCATTAGAGTAGCAGTATATGCCTACAGCAAAAAAGATTGGCTGTGAATCTAGGCACGATCGGCCAATCGCTGATCATGGATTTAAGACAAAAATCTGCTGATTTAGATCAGTGGCAAATCGATCAGTGCACACCTAATTAAACCCATGGTTTTATGCATTTCCAAACTATTCTCAGAAAAACATTGATTGAGAAGGTGGAATGTTTTACGTGATCAGAGGTTTTCTGTATGGCAAGATTTTGGTGTTAAAACTGACAAAAATGGGGTCAGATCCTACCTAAACCTAGTGAGCCTCAAGAGGCAGCATTTTAAGTCGTCGTAGGCATGCTCCCGAACCAAAGGCAATTTCACAAGGTAGGCAGTTTAATTGTCCTCTCTCATATGATATCTTATTTTCATTCAATTCTATGGTAGGATTGTATGTATCTTCCCCGGGACAATTACTCGTTTACCCAGAAATGTGTGTGTGCTATGTGTATTTATGTTTATTAGAGAACTGTGCCGTTCATCTCGCGTCACCTGTATTGAAATCAGTTGCGAGTCAAGTCTCCTATGGTCATGGTGTTTTGGAAAGCCTGCAATATATTGTGACAAGGTAATGCAAGAATCTGTGCTGAAATGTGCTGCTGAAACTGTGAAGGATGGACTGAAAGTCCCTGGACTTTGTTTTAAACATCTCTTATGTTGGGTTCAGTGTTGGGTTTTGTGGAATTTCCTACATTTTACTCTTAGTTCTTAGTTATTCTGGTGTTTAAGAATAATAGTGTATATCTCAAAAGATCAAGAAGAGTTTGATCTGTTATGATGTAATCACTTTAAATGCTCATTTGGTAATTTAGGATACAGTGCCAGCATTAACAGAACAACGATTCCCAGATGGCTTAACCTTACACTACATGGTTGTGATTGTTGGTCATTGCAGTTGAAGTGCTATGATGGAGGAGATTTGTAGAGGAGAGAGAGAGATGCTCTTCACTGTGAGGGGTCTACTGAGGGAATCTCCCTCAGGCTTTAACCACAGCATAGAATGTTATTTTTGATACTGTGAAGATTAAAGATTTAAGCCAGCTGGTTTATTTGAACTCATGAACCCTCAAGGGAAATCTAGAATACATGCCTTTGTCTGTTGTTATTAATGCAACAAGACATGGAGGACAGATGTACAATATGCTGAGCACAAGTGAATGAGGTATACTGTATATAAAAGACATTAATATGATGTAACATTTTTGAAGGGCATTCATATTTGCAGTGTGTGCACATATTTGTACACTTACATTGTACAACAACATGCTTTTTTTTTTGCCTTTAAAATATTAATATTGGAATTTGTCTTGTGATTGAAGGGAATTTCTCACCAAATGCTTATTGTGCTCTGAAGATTTTAACTTTCCTTTCCGGTTGTAGAAATTATGTTTTTTACACAAACATTCTGGTGAAAAGTTCTCAAATTCTTGTGATGCTCACGTTTATGCATTTTAAAGATGCTCACAATTACAGTATATTTTATCATATGCTTTCACTGGTCCTCTCTCTAGATCTTTTATTGTGAAATGTTGTTATGCAACACTTAAGCCATTCTAAGCCACAATTCAAGACACTTAGGACAGCATAAGCAAACTATCAATAAAAAATGAATGTTTTTTTTTTTTGTTTTTTTTTTTGCTGGAGTTTACCATTGTTTTTATAATAGTGCTTTTATGCATGGCTTGTTGGTTGGCTTGACATTTAGTGGTGGGCCTGCTGGGAAGAGGAGACAAACTTTCAAAGAGGCCGAATAAAAATATTCTGATGTCAGCACCTCATGTCCACAAATCCTCAGATCAGTGCCTCTCATCTCTGTCTTCACTGCTAGTGCTTTCAGTTTGTTGCACACTTTTTCTATTTCATTTTCTAAAAGTTTTGAAGCATAGTCAGTCCTGCAAATAATGAAATGTAGAAGTGGGATTAAAACCTGAGGTATGCTCTGTGTGCTTCTGTCACCAAAAGCATATGGTCCAGATCTGTAGAGACGCAAGTTTAACTTGAAGCTGATTGGGTTTTGCGTCTTCCTCGTATTCCTGACAGTTTATTGTACTCATTGTAATAAGCACACAGTGAATATTGTTTTACTGTTTCTTCTCATCCCAACCATATGATGATGAAAATTCTTTTAAATTACTTTCTCAAAAGAGATCTGTGGATTTTGTTTCCATGGAAACACCAATGGATTACCTCCATTTAGACATTTAGTCTGTCTTTGCCCATCTCACGGTACACTTTGGCATGGAGAGGGAGTCATAATGCATTTGTTAATGTATCATTTTGTTTTTGCATTTTAAAGATGACCAGTAAAATGGAAGTTGATTCCCCAGATAAAATAGACAATGATTCTGAGACAAAGTGGTCAGAATGTAATAATAAACAATGGTGAAAAACATGATAATAAACACAAATGAAAACCATTAGAGATTCCTTTTGCATAAAGAAAATTAAACAATTTGCATAAGGAAAATGAAACCTATTCTCATGTTTAAAAAAATTAATTTGTACAATTGCAAGTATCTACAGTTTTCCAGACCATTTGCTGGCCGGGGTCATGATGATTGCTGCTGGACTGGTTTTCTGGTTCCGGTCTCCATAAGAAGCAATGCAAAATGAGCAATTCAAGCACAGAACAACAACTATTTTAGCGTTTGTTGTGTCAAAAGAAAATAATTTAAATTACTGCATTACAGTATGGGAAGTAGATTAAATTTTTTTGGGAGGAAAATGTGCTTTAATATCATGAAAAGAATGCCACTTTGTGCAAAATATAATTAATGTTTTTTTTTTCCTTTAGTTTAGTTTTTCTGTGAAATATAACCCAGACATTTCTTTGTGTGATTCTTACTCAACATCAATGACCAAAAAGTAATTTGCTATTTCCTTTATCTGTGACACATAGTTTGACATGGTCAGAATAATATGTTTTGTCATTGTCCAAATTCCTGTCTGCTTCAGGTCTCTCCATGACCACTCCAATGAAATGATTCATGGGAATAAGACACACTGCAATGTCAACAGTGTGGGTCTTAGAGGGACAGCAATTACTGACTGGCATGTCACTGTCATTTGCATGTCATAACATTCATGTCGCAATTTACTGCTTATTTTTCTCCTTGACAGTTTAATTCTGTATTCTCAGACTCGATACCAAAATTAAAGGTGCACATATTTTTGTTCTGCTTAAAACATTTTATCCCTCAAGAAATAAATAGTTATTTTGACAACTATGTTAAAGTGATGTACTCTCACATATGAATAAGACTTTAGTTACAATTTAAACCCTAATGTTGTCATCACTGGAAAAATCTACAGTAATTGTCTTAATTAAATATTACTTGAAATGCCAAGTTTTGAGCTCATAACTTCCTTAAACTTATTATTATAAAAAAAAAAAAAATCGTAGGCTTAAATTAAAGGGGCACATAATTTTTGTTCCACTTAAAGGGGTCATGGGGGGATGAAATAATGGGGTGAAGTGATATGGAGCCGTTATGCCGTCAAGACCTGGAACTAATTCTTAGCCGTGTGTTTCCTTGAAAAATAATTGCACACCTTAGAATGTGCGTGAACCAATCAGAATTAAGCATTTAGCAGACCCATGGTATGATATGATTTAAATGGATAGGCATTAAAGATAAATATAATTTTTTAATATTTAAAGATAACTATGTATAATTATTTAATTATTACATATTGAATTATTATATATGAGGGGCTTTCTCAGCAAATATTTGTATATGCGAATAATCTCGATTAGTTAATCGGGACATCATATAATTAATTCGGTTAAAAAATTTAATCGATTGACAGCCATAATTTAAAGTAATAACAATAATAATAATAATAATAATAAGAAGAAGAAGAAGAAGAAGAAGAAGAAGAAGAAACTTTCAATCTTATCTTTTCTTGATTCAGGCTTAGTTTAAAAAATTGTGAACCGAACCGAACCATGAGTTAAGTATCGTGAACCACATTTTGAGATAAGTGAATCATTACACCCCTACTTTTGCGTGATGCTGCATCAATGCAGATGAGCATCATTAAAGTCAAAGGCCACTGTTGTATTGCTTGTTTAGGAAAACAAATACTGTATTTCTACATGTCTTTATTTAACTGAACACTTTTAAAAAGACACAGATTTCCTCAGAATTAAATAATAGGTAGAACAAATTGTTGTTCATGAAATCCATATTCATGTTAAAGCATCAGTGTTTCAAATGCATCCTACTATGAGAAGTGGGAAGTGTCCAAATTTTTTCCTCTGCTGATTTCAAACGAGCCAATAAATGACAAATTACTTAGTGGACTTTAAGCAAACATCACTGTACAGTTCATGTCATATCTATAACTAAAATGTCACAGCTACAAGCTTTAGATATACTGTAAAAGCTTTAGATACTACTAATGCATTGAACTTTGTTAACTAATACAGATACCAGGGATGCTTCTTTGCATAAATTATTCACTGCAAATGTCTATATAATAAGAGATCAATGTTGTCTGCCAGACCTCCATAGCATACAAACTCGCAAGATCAGTGACGTGGGTTGTTCACGCTGCTTGAACAATGAACCTATGTTTCAAACTTTTCAAAGGCCTCTCCACCACAGACGTGTTGTCTAAGCAAGTTCCACTGATAAAACAGGTCCAGATAGGGTGTTGCAAATGACCATATAGGCTCTTCAATATGTCCTACCACTCTTTGTTTCCCAAGGTCCTTGGAAACCTGCCCGGGACATAAATCACAACTGTTTCCAAATGGCGGGGATGTCAGCATGTTAATCTGGCTGATAAACATTGGAGTGAAGTATGTAGGGATTTTTGGGGCAGCTGCTTTGGAGAGCCGTAGCTCTGCCGCAGACGCTGGAGGCATAAATTGTGGGAGAGGCAAATTATTTTGGGAGGATCCAGGCAGATTAACATAGATGACACAGATCTAAATACAGGCCTGCTGTCTTCCATCTTAATTATTTAGCCTGTTCACCCACAGTGCAACATGGAGAAGTTATACTCGTCTGAGTATTGAAGGTCATCTGGGTTCTGTCTGAATGTGTTCTTATCTTAATGGTTAGAATTAGCAGTGTCAAACATGTATTCAAGTCTTGCCAAGATATGATTAATTTATTCACAGATAAAGTCATCAGCAATGTAGTGTAAATGAGTCAATGACGTGGCAAATATTTTGTCTTTTTTTTAAATAATCTAATAAAAATTCAGATTAAAGATAATAACTTGATAACACCACTTCTGTGATAAAAAAATTTTTAATTTCTAAATTATAAATATTCTTTAGATTTTTTTTGTGAGAGAATAAAGTATTCCGGTTACCATCCAGAGATCTTAATGAAGAAGAATATGTATACATTTCTTGCTAATAAAAGATTTTAAGTAGTTGTGCAGTTTTATTTCCTAAGTTTTGTTCATATATTATTATTAATGATAATTAATTGGAGCCCCAAACACATCTTATCTTTGAGAAAAGGCCAATGGGAATTGTCGAGTGGAATTTGCATGCCACTCCCCCAGACATACAAGTATAAAAAGAGCTGGCTAGCAACCACTCATTCAGGTTTTTTTGCTGAGAGAAAAATACATCACAAGGTGTTACATACAGGCAACCAGCGCATGTGGAGCAACTACCCCAGTACAGGGCCAGCAAACCACCACAAACTCGCCTGCCAAAGGGCTAAGCAGGAAGGACATCCAGGTTCCTGGACTTCGTGAACACGACTGGGGGGTAAAACACGAATGTCTCCCCCTCCAGGAGGGGAAAGGCGCTATACGCAAGCGGTACACCTGGCCAGTTGTCCCGCAAAGTTACCTGTTCTTACCTGTCAACACACAGAACGAAATCAGCTCAACCTGGAGATTGTAGAACCTCGCAAAGGTGTTGGGTGTTGCCCAGCCCACTGCTCTACAATGTCTGCTAAAGTGGCACCATTGATCGGGGCCCAGGAGGCCGCCACACTCCACTAGAACTACCCTCATGCAGATCTCTTAGCACCTTGGCTTGGTGCACCTGCAGGAGGCGGAGGTGGCCTGTCCAGCGGAACACCATTGACGATGTAAGCTTACAGGCCCTGGATAGGAGTCTCGGACGGTTCCGCTAGGTTGCGGCCTTTTGTGGACACAGGTGCATCGCATCCGCCATATCCACCTGGGGAATCGCCGAGTTCCTGGGGTACCATCGAGGGTAGTGAGAGCGGAGGAGCTCAGAGATCGGGTCCGGGCAGTAAAAGGTGCCTGCCACGACCTTGTGAGGTCCTTGTGCACCTCCGGGAATAAAGGAACTGGGGCGGGGCACGAATGAGATTGTGAACTCGCCCTGAGACGAGCAGGAAGTCTCATCACTGAACTCGACCAGGGCAAATGAGTGTCCTTGGAAATGGGAGGTCCGTGGTGGTTACCCGGTGGAGTGGCTCTCATTGGGGTCCCCAAATCGCCCCCAGTGCTAACCAACACTTCCTCAAACCCGTGTTGGCCTCAAATAAGTGTTTGCGAGCCAGCCCCTTTTATATTGGTACGTCTGGGGGAGTGGCATGCAAATTCCACTCGCCAATTCCAATTGGCCTTTTCTCAAAGGTCAGAGGTGTTTGGGGCTGCCAAGGGCAACCCCTAGTGTCACTACATCAACACAACGTTGAGTGAGTGACAGATAGGGAACTTAACAGCCTAATATTTATAGGTCAATATAATTTGTGAAGTCTTTTTAACAGATTTGTTTTTTTACATATTTGTATTGTTTATTTTTTATTTTTTTAAATAATGATTAAGATGTGTACACTCACGTTTATTCAAGATGTAAGGAAAATACACCACTTGACAATTTTAGGATGATTAAATCAAACTGTAGCTGAAAATGTCATACTTTTTTTAACCAGCAAGATTTCGGAGATATTGACACATAATCTTGGACATCCTTACTTGTCTTTTACCCAAAACATGAACATCATTTGGTGTTGTTAGAATCATGCAACAGTATAGTATACTAAAATCCACTTCCCCTTAGGGTAGTGACTCTCACCATTTGGTAGATTGTTGAAAATTGTCACAATATTTTCTCTTTGTTACTGTTCTGAATTTCCAAATCCTGCTATTTTGCAAAAATGCACAACAGACATCACATATTGTGATGGATTATAATCTGAGAGCACTGAATGTTCTCGCAGTGCAGTTGACTGGGAATTTTTTTTATTTGTCTGTAAGCATAGAGAGTCATTGCACAGTTGACATATAAGCTCAGTGTTGCTGTTCAACATCTGTGTGTATTATAAATACATTTGTATACTTAATACTCTAATGTGTTTTGTGAATAATCCATCTGTCTAATAGACATCTGCAGCTCTTACATTAATAATCAGTAGTAGTGTTGTCAAAAGTACCAGTACTTCGGTACTAAGTTGATACAAAATAAAAAAAGATGTAATAATACCAGTGTTTCAGCAGAACAGGTAGTACCGAGCACCGACTCTATCCCATACCAGCGCGTAGTATGACTGACACACGACATCTTTAAAATGCCCACGGCTCCGCCCCCTGAGGCCTCTGAGCCTCCAGAGCCTCCCTCAGCTCCGCCTCCAGAGCCTCCCTCAGCTGAGCCTCCCTCGGCTCCGCCTCCCGAGCCTTCCAGGTCACCGCCTTTGTGGCCTCTTCCAAGGCCCCCTGACCCAGTCCCTGTCCTGTGGCCTCCTCCCAGACCTCCTGACCCAGTCCCTGTCCTGTGGCCTCCTCCCAGGCCTCCTGACCCAGTCCCTGTCCTGTGGCCTCCTCCCAGGCCTCCTGACCCTGTTCCCGTCCTGTGGCCTCTTCCCAGGCCCCCTGACCAGTCCCTGTCCTGTGGCCTCCTCCCAGGCCTCCTGACCCTGTTCCCGTCCTGTGGCCTCCTCCCAGGCCCCCAGACCCAGTCCCTGTCCTGTGGCCTCCTCCCAGGCCTCCTGACCCAGTCCCTGTCCAGTGGCCTCCTCCCAGGTTCCCCAAACCTGTCCTTGCCCGGTGGCCAGCTCCCAGACCACCTGAACCTGTCCTTGCCCTTTGTGCCCCCTTGAACTTCCTGCCTGCCATCTGTGCCCCCTTGGACTTCCTGCCTGCCATCTGTGCCCCCTTGGACTTCCTGCCTGCCATCTGTGCCCCTTTGGACTTCCTGCCTGCCCTTTGTGCCCCCTTGGACTTCCTGTCTACCTTTCGTTGCCCCCTGGACTGCCTGTCTGCCCGTCGTTGCCCCCCTTGGTCTGTCTGCCCACCACAAGCCCCCAGTCAATGGACATTTTTTGTTTTATGTTGATTGTCTGGAATCCGATCCTTGAGGGGGGGCTATGTTAGGAATTCCTTGTCTTGTTTCACTGTTGCCCTTTGTCTGCCACCTTTGCATTCCTTAGTTTTCACTTTTGTCTTTTGGTTAGCCTTCGTGTTCACTTGTCATTGTTTAGAACTACACTTCCCAGAATCCACCTGCCATCTTCACTGCCATTTTGTTCATTGTTTCACCTGTATCTTATTCAGTCATCACTCACTGTGTATTTAAGCCCTGCTTTTTGTTCACCCCTTGTCGTTCATTGAATGTTGTTGTTAGCCTGGTATGTGTTCCCTGCCCGTGTTCTAGTTTTATGTTTTATTTCCCCATTGAGGGTTTTTCCTTTGTTCCCGTGTTTTGTGTTTTTCCTGTTTATTTACTTAATAAAGTTGAACTGCGATTGGATCCCCATCTCCTCGTCTGCTTCGCTGCCTCCATTCGTAACACTTGTACACTGAAATGGACAATTAATCAAATTAAAATTGTGGCATGTAGTAGCATTACTTTAGTTGTAGATGTCAGGCTTTAAAATTGTGGCATGTAGTAGCATTAATTTAGATGTAGATGTCAGGCTTTAATGATCACATGCAGACTTACCAGTTCCTGGTCAATTTAATGCTTGTCTTGTGCACTGGACTATTGTCATGGATTAACAGCCAAGGTTTAGTTTGTTAATCCCAAATTAACATTCTCAATTCAAAGTGCAGGTATTGGTAACGAGAGCGGTGAAATAATGACAACATGAAACGTTCAAAGCGTTCTAACCTATTTTTCTTTTATAATCCAACATATTTCTGAGTTATGCATGTAAGACAGGACTTGATTTTATCTTTTGGGAATTTATTGGATTGTAAAAAGTGGGAGTTACAAACCAGAATGGATCTAGGTGTTTGGAGGGGAGGGACTGAAAAACAAAAGGTTTTGGTGATATCAGCCTAAAAATGAAAGTAGTGTCAGAGTCAGAGGTGGTAATTTTTTTGAAATATTACAAAGGTTTTTTTTCTTTGTAATAACGTGCACCAATGAATTGTGCATAAGAAAGAATGTGTATTAAGAAGGTAAATAGGGTCCATTTTTGATTTAATGCTGACTCCAGTCAAGGCCCCAGTCACACAGCTATTCACTTAACTTCAACTGTTGTACAGTGCTCCTAAATTTGGATCAAGATAAAAAAAAGATAAAAAAAGAATTGATCTGATTTTCTGATGCGTCCTTTTTAATTTGATAATGCTTTTTAACTAATTAAACACAAGCAGAAATATTCACTAAGCATCTTACAATGTTTGGGCTGATTATTACAATTAACAGGTTTTATTTTAAAATAAAACAACAGCAATTTAGAAAAATGCAGAGTTGTGGAAACTTAATTACAGAAATGCTCTAGGGCCCCTGCTCTAACATCAGCACTATATTTGATATATTGGATTCATAATTTTACTGTAACTATGACTCTCCCGGGACAGTCATGGATACCTGGCTCAAAGAATATGGCAGCTTTTGGGAGAGTCAGTTTATGGCGGTCAGGCAGAGAACTAACAGTAATGTCTGCTGCACTGAAAGGGCTTGTTTGTGTTGGGCTGTGGTCTCTGGCTCTTACAGCATGCCAAACATTTTCCCTATTAAAATTTATATGTGAAAGTTATGGTTGGCATAATGAGGTAGGCCAATCATTTCTGACAGACTGCATCAAAGTATGTTCCACTGATTGTTTACCTCAACATCTACTCCATAAAGCAACTTGCAGAGATTGTGTAATTATATAAACACATTATGCACTCATCACATTAGAGGGTTTTGAGAGATGAGGTGATTGAGGTATATTTTAAATTAGGTCTAGGAAGGCATGAAACCTTGATATAACACGGGATCCTGTATATTTTCACGCAGCTTGCTGGGATTCGTTTGACATGTCAATCCTTCAAACATATGATAAGGCACAGTGAATATAACATTGAACCAATCAGCAAATTTCAAATTTCCTGAATGATGAGTCTTGTGCTTAGATGGACACCCAACCTTGATGACAAAACTAGAAAATTCTCATCTACACTGCAAGCAGGCAACTGCAATGATTATAACATAAACATTCTAGTTTTGTTTTTCTATGTAAACATGCTAAATGGACATCTTTCACTGTTGTGCAGTTTTTAAGATGCCATGTCAAGTAAACTTTTAAAATGCAACTTCAGAACCCTGTGTTTATCTCATTCCATTGTGCTGCATCTAACTGCTTTTGTACAAAAGATTGTGTTCTTTTTAAACAGCCTTTAAGGTATGTATAGAGGAGGAGAGTAATTCGTAAGGGCCCCAAGATCTGAAAGCTTGTGTTCTTGATAGGCCAGGAAGATTTACACTGTGCAAACGTTAGCACAAGAAGTGCATGTGAAGCAGAAGTTAGCTACTTAACACCCAGGTGGTGTTGCTAAAACTAACAGCAATTTTAGACATTAGCTGCGCTTGAGCTGCGGTGATATATGGGATTTAGCGAAGTATTGCATGCATGTCTCTGCGCAAGTATGTTGAGTCCTGTCTGAAATGATGGACCTGCGTTTCATGGCACAACACACTGATGTGGTGATGACAGCTGGCCTTTTGTGCATGCCATCAGCCATTCAGAAGCAAACTTAACAATCTAATTGAGCATTCCACATTCACAGAGTAAATGCCAGTTTAAAGTCAAGCATCATATTTTAAAGTTACGATTATTGTCTCCAGCCCCAATTAAATGTCCAGCTTGCAGTGTTTTGCCTGTAAATATTTTAACATTAATATTGAGGTATTAACCATGTTTTATTTTAAACCAGGGATATGGTAAAATATATTTTTATTACAATTTATTACTTTAGCAATAGACTACGTAAAAGATTATCAATGTGCATCATAAGAGAGAACCATAAAATATTTGTATGGGCTATACATGTCATCGCCGTAGATCAGCTTATCTTTAGGCCATCGTATTGGTTTTGAATTTGATTATTAGTAATAAATATTTTCCCACTGTTGGCTCTGGATTTTGATGATAAGCACAAGTTACCAGGCATGAGCGATCACGCAACACTGTTTCACTCAGAACAGGATGTTTTCTTCAACAACCCTCAGCCTGAAACAATACCACACATATGTCAGCTCTTACCAGTGTTCGGATACAGCCGAGCAGCACGCCTAGAGGGTTTTTCTCTTTGACAATAAACTTCCTCGGAATAAACCAGGAACTGACAGATCAAACGAAATGCCCAGAGAGGATGGAAACAATGTCTGTGATTTTAAGTGAGTATTATTCTGATTGGTACTGTCAGGACACTAATGCTACAAAAACAGTATAACAGTACTTATATTGTAAATGGTTAATCTGATTCAATTATAAAATGATGGTTTGTTTGTGCTCTCAATAAATCTAGTAAACATTTGCCACATGTTCTACTTCCTTAATCAAGATGATTTAAGAATTGACCCAGTTATAGTGAACTTCATCAAAATATGCCCAGGGCTCGTATTCACAGTGATTTTTATCTTACCACTAGAAGTTCTCCAAAGAGTTCTTAGCTAAAAGTGGTTGCTTAAAACTAAATAACAAAAATGCTAAAAGCAAGTTTTATTAAGGAATTGGGGGAAATCTTAAGGTAAGGGTAACGGTGGAGTTGCTATGGATGATGTGAAGTTTTATGAGTGTGCTTTTTTAAATCAAACAAAGTGATTGGTAAACATGGAACCGCTATTGTATCAACTACACTGTAGCCCAGAAATGGCTATGAATGCCAACTTGTTACTCTGTAGTGAGCACACATCTGCAGGAAAACTGATGTTCGGCCTGTAGATGGCATTTATGTTTGATACTGTAGATCAGGGGTTCTCAACCTTTTGCAAGCTGGGCCCCCCCAAAGCTGGTTCATTGCAGTTGGGGTCCCAGTGCCCCCCGCCCCGCCCCATGCTTTATTGTTGTTATTATTATTATTATTATTATTATTATTATTATTATTATTATAATTGGCAGTAGCACCAGACTTCTAATGTGAGCTTGCAGGCATTATTATTATTATTATGAGTAGTAGTAGGCCTATCATCATTACTAGGCTATTGCTGTATAATTATATGAGGTTACATGCTTTATTGTTGTTATTATTATTATTATTATTAATATTATTATTATCATCATCAGTAGGCCTATTATCATTACTAGGCTATTGCTATAATTGGGAATTGGCACCAGACCTCTGATATTAATTTATGCTTTATTATTGTTATTATTACTAGGCCTAATAGTAGGCATCATCTGCATTTTTATAGAAGCTTGCTGGTAGGTGATGTTAATGTGAGACCTGAGCCTGCTTTGCCTTGCAAAGATCCTCAATTCTTGGCTCAATGTTTGATAAACATAGCCTCAAATCATCCTCGATTTGTGCATGATTGCGGTATTTCGTTTTGAGTGCAGTCATTTTTGAGAATCCTGCCTCACACAAATATGTCGACGCGAAAGGAAGGAGAATCTTCAAGGCGACGTCACAGAGTTCAGGGTATTCCTGCATCAATGCTGCCCAGAATGACGAAAGAGGGCAGGAGCTAAAGAGTTCCTTCAGTCTGCTGTCACTCTTCAGCTCAATAAGCTGTTCCTGCATATCAATTGATAGCTCGTTTGCTGTGAACACAAATGGATCTCGAACCCATGCAAAAGAGCGATAATCCTCTTTAAAGTACGTCGCAAATTGTTTTCTCATTGCTGACAGGTAATCAGACGCTGATTGAAATAGGGAGGAGAAATCGTGTGACGTGCCTGCATCAGTGATAAAGTCTGCAAGGCTGGGGAACATGTCGCAGTTCCCTCGACTGATGCGGCCATGCCAGAAATCTAGCAAAATATGAGTTTCACGGCCTTGCAAAGACAGGTTGAGGCCATTCAAGCGGTCAAATATATTGACCAAATAGGACAGAGACGCAAGCCACATAGTGTCATCCAGATGCTTCGCCAGATCTGATTTGATTTCTGTCAAAAACCACTTCACCTCCTCTCACAGCTTATACAACCGCTGTAACACCCGCCCCCTGGAGAGCCAGCGAACTTCAGTGTGCAGAAGCAGCTGTTCATGCCCTGACCCCATCTCCTGGCAGAGGACCCCAAACAAGCGAGAGTTTAGCGGCCGTGATTTGATGAGATTTATTATTTTCACGGATTGGTTCAGCACGGAGTCAAAGAGAACCGGCATTTTTTTAGCAGCTAGTGCTTCGCAATGGACCATGCAATGTGTCAAGCTCCACTTGTGTTTTCACAAGTGGAGCTACTTGCTGAACGCGAGCAGCTAGGCCACGCTCACGCCCCGTCATTGCCTGCGCTCCATCCGTGCATAGGCCAACGCATCGGTCCCAAGCCAAACCATTTTCACGGATAAAAATATCAAGGACATTGAAAATGGCTTCTCCTGTAGTGTGCGACTGAAGAGGCCGGCAAAACAGGACATCCTCCTCAATCGCCTTGTCCCGCAGATACCTGACATAGGTGAGGAGCTGTGCCTGCCCAGCAATATCAGTGGATTCGTTCCAGCTGCAGCGTGTAGTAAGGACTCTTTTTACGAACTCTATCAGTTGCTCTCTGATATCATTGGACATGTCTACAATTCTCCTAGCGACTGTGTCATTGGACAGTGGTACTGCACCGAGTTTGGCTGCTGCACTATCGCCTATCATTATTCTGCACGTCTTGCGCTGCCGGCAAAATGAGAGTCTCGGCGATTGTATGCGGTTTACCCAGTTTACCGATCCTTTTGGCCACTACATACGATGCCTCCAAACACTGTTTAGACACAGTGCTGTGCACTGAAATGGTTGCCTGTTGCTGATGGAGGCCATCAAGCTTTCTTTTAAAATATTCAGCTGGTTTATTTTTAATTAATTTTTAATTTGTTTCGAGGTGCCTTTTTAATTTGCAGGGCTTTATAGTGTCGTTTGCCAGCACCTCGGCACACACGACACACTGAGGTCTCAGATCAGCCGTGACTGTAAACCCAAATTGCAGGTATGCTTCATCGTACCTTCGAAGCTTTTTGCAGCTGGTGGTGCGTCCGGTTGGCTTGTTGGTCCTCACAAGAAATTTCTCCATTTTTATGTGTTTTCAATAAAGTTTAGGCAATATGTAACTGTGTGTGTGGTGTATGTTGAGAGACGTATCAGGGGCTAATCAGTCGGGACTTAGGCACAATCTTTAATTAAACGAACAAAATAATTATTTTGCAGACAATTCTGATTTTATTTTAATAATTAACGATTGTAGTCCTCGTCAGTGTGTGTGTGTGTGTGTGTGTGTGTGTGTGTGTGTGTGTGTGTGTGTGTGTGTGTGTCTTAGTCGTGTGGGTAGTTTTAGCTAATTGTAGCTACTGCCTAGCAGTTAAAAAAAAAATACTGGCTAGGGCTGAGATTTGATCTAATCTTAAAAAAGAATGTTTGTGGGTTTAGTCTTTAAAAAGACTGTTGGGGTTTTGTAGTAAAGGCCTATGTAAATCGAGATTGATAAGACTAGCGAGAGCTGGCACAAGTGAATTTGGCAAGAGACTAGAGTGAATGGAAAGCTATGTCGTGAGTCAATTTAAATGCTGTGATTTATTTTTGTGTGAGAGTGAGTGAACATTTACATTTATACCCCGCTCTGTAAGCCAGTGAGGGAACGGCGGCGGCCATGCGCATGCGCGATTCATTTGCAGCCTGGACGTGGAGGGGTGTGTGTCTCCTCTCTGCTCTGACTGCTGCGCGAGGCTACTGAGAGACTGACCGCCTGTGAGTGCTTTTGGACGCGAGAGGGGCTCACGGCAGCACCCGCTGTTCGTTGAGCACAGTAGGCCTAACTGCAGAGTGATTCGTGCTTTCGAGTCTCCAAACACCACAAAAGTCTCCAAAAACACCAGTAAAAGTCGCTGGATTTGTCGCTTTTGACAACAAAAAAAAAAGCCGCCAGGAGGATGATTTGTTTGTGTTATAATCAGTGCTTGAAGTGGGAAAAGGTGGCGGCACTCTCTTTGCATTGGCAAATCATGACATTTTTACAGTGAAAAACAAAACTTGGAGATATTGCTGTTACAACAATGTATTGTTATTTATTTAGCATAGCGCATCTCACAGCAATACTCAATCGTGTTTTGAATGATTCAGTGTTGTGAACGAATCGGTTGAGTCAAAGATTCAATGACTCATTCACAAACATCTGTCTCATTCTTGATGAATCGGCCATTTGAACGAAGCGTTTGAATGAACGACTCAATGACTCGCTTAATGAAACCGCTTATGCTTATCACCTGCATTTGCACTCACTATCGACAAACCAATCAAATTTGTTCAAAACTTTTACATCAGTCCAAACACATTTTAATTTTTATTCAGGAGTTATGTATATACAAAACTATAACTTTTTATGACAGTAGTTTAGTGATAAAAAAAATGTGCCCCAAAAATTCCATCGTAGCCTACTCGCGCCCCCCCCGGGAGAGTGTCCGCGCCACTGCTGTAGATGATGTAGATGATTCTACACTGGAAGCATCGACACAAATGTTCTAAACCATTTAATTTGTGTAGTAGCGCCAGCACATGCATCGTAAAATGGAACGTGACACCCATTTATTGGCGTTGGACGTGCCGCAACGGACGCTTCCAGTTTAGACAGCATCCTTGATTAAAATGGGGCTCTACTGCTTGTGATGCGCCACCATGTCCGGTGTAGACAGGGTGTTTGGGATTTAAGTGACCTCAGGATGACTTCTAAGTTGTTGTGGGATTAGGAGCTACTTTAAATGTAAAAATTATTTATTAATTACTTTATGATGAAAAATTTCCTAAAACGAGGAGTGACATGCCCCCAAGTTTTAGGAGTTGCACCTAAATTTCTAACTTACAGCAGGAGCTACTTTTATCCTTAACATTTTTTGTGAATATGGGCCCAGTCCATTTCACCCTTATTTCAAAAGAAAAATAAGATTTTTTATTTTGCATAAAGAAAATGAAGCCTATTATTTTTTGCATTGTGACATTATCCAGACATTTTACATTTGAGTTCCCCCATATTCTAATTTTTCAGTGGTGATTACAGAATTACAGAATTTATTACTAAAATGTTTTTTTTCTTTATGATTGTATATTAACAAGCTAAAGACAGGACAAGAAATACTACCATGATTTATACTTTAGAATTGAAACAATTTATAATTATTTATTCAGTTTTGTTTATTTATTGCTTTACAGTATTAATAATGAGATTTACAGTACGGTAATGATAATTTTGTGGAGAAATGTGCTTAATTGTCTGAAAATATTTTCAAAATGCAAAAGAATAAAAAGGGTTTTATTTTATTTATGCGAAAAATATATATTTCTTTCTTTATTATTTATTTGTTTATTTTGAGGGGTGAAATATTACCCGGACAAATTATTGACAAATCTAGTCATATTTGCCTATAAATGTAATTAATTTCTAACCATTAGAAATAATATGATTGTAATATTTGCATGCTGAATTGTGATTGGTCTTTATTCTTGCTTTTATTTACTGAATTGTGACTAATCTTTTCTTACTTAGCTTACTTTATTTACACTGTAAATATTGTGTCACATTCTGACATGCACTGTCATAATAACAGCTATGGTGGCTCCAATGTGGCATTTCACTGGCACAGAACCAAAACCTAAAACCTATACTTACCTAAAAATAAACATTATTTCATTTTGCAAGCACTGGTTTTTCCATCCTGAAATACAAGTCTAGTTGTCAATCTTAATATGAAACTGGCCATGCTTTCACTGGTGACGTGAGATGATATTAAAATGCACCAATCTAATATGTGATGTCTGAGATGGAGGACTTTACCCATAATGCACCTTCAGAGTACTCCAGTGTGCATCTGCCCACTGCTATTTATCATGCCTGGCTCAGTTTGTGTAGGAATAGTTGATTTGCACTTGTATGTATTAATGCCAGACTTTTTGAAGATTTGGGTTAGGATTTCATTATGAGTATCTAGAAGTCTATGCGTCAGCTCTGTTTGATTTATAGCACACATACATAAGTGGTGTCATTGACTGAACAGTGAATGTTGATCCATAACCTTTATGAGAGGCAGCACAGTGAGTCAAGCAATCATTCTTGGGTCGACTGCAAGCCTAAGTGTTTGAGTAATCTGTGTTATGAGCACACTATAAATCCAACAAATGAGGAACCAAAGATATGATCAATTGTAAGTATCACCAACTTAAAACCTGAAAAAAAATGATATAGTACATAAAAGTCACTGCAATCTGTCAGCCCAGTTGCTTATTGAGAAGTGTTTTCATTCAAATATTGGACAAACTGTACTAAATTTGTTAACTTTCTTATTGATGGATATAGTGCCCAAATTCTTTGTGTAGATTGAAATAAGATCAGGTGTAAAACTATGCCCTCAAACTATTGCGCTGTTTTCATGATCAACATAATTTTTTAAATGGTGTTAATTCAAAATCATCATAATCTGTTCAATACTATCCCCAAAACACATAACCTTGCATGTGTTTTCATTGTTTATTTCTTGTCAATTTCTTTTATTACAATAACTTTTTTTTTTCAATCAAGAAACAAACAATATCAATAATCATCAGTTACATCACCCCAAAGAATAGCAGTTCAGTGAAACAGATTTTCCTAATTATAAGTATAATGTTACAGATTTATATTTCTTTCTTCCCTGTGTTTTCTTTCAGTCACTCTCACTCTCATTATGTAATCAATCAGATCTATCTATCTATCTATCTATCTATCTATCTATCTATCTATCTATCTATCTATCTATCTATCTGTCTGTCTGTCTGTCTGTCTGTCTGTCTGTCTGTCTGTCTGTCTGTTCTGTCTGTCTGTCTATCATCTATCCATCCATCTGTTGTTCTATCTGTTGTCTGTCCATCTATCTATCACTATGCCTATTTTACTGTAAACTTTTATTAAACTTTCAGTGAAGGCTTTGTCAAGTCAACATTCCAAGTTTGATAATCTTTCATTTTCTAGTTCTCACTCTTATGGTTTTCATTGTCTGATTATGGATTGTATCAATCAGGACTTACAGTAAATAATCTGCTTTTCCTGTTCTCTCCTCCTCTTTCTCCTCTTTTTCCTCTCTGTCCTCCATGTGTGCTGCCCTCTACTGCCCCCTGTCCTTTTTTTGCTCCAGTGGCTGCTCCTCTGCCTCCAAACTGCTTCTCTGGTTCTGCAACACTAGACCTGTTCCTGTCTAGTGCTTAGGGAATTCTCAAGTGAGTCTTTTCTTTTCTCCTATCACTGCAAGTTTTCTTTTAGTGTGGCATTTGGTCATATTTTTATATGCTGGGTGTACAGTGAACAAATGATCCAATGGTTGTCATCAGCAATTTAAAAGGCTTCATAGTTTGCATGCTTTACCTGTGTTTGTTAATGCAGATCTATTCTGTTCACTCATCATGACTTTTTCATGATTTAGTGATAGCTTTTTTGTTTACAGCTGGCTCTGTGAATTGTAATTAATTTAGTATTCTAAAACATATGGATCATATTCACTAATGATGCTTCTGAATTTTGGCAGCAAGTTTTGCATAAACAAACACTACATAACATTTTCTTCAGAAAATGTAAAAATCTACTTTAATTAAGTTTTTTGCATCCAGCAAATCAAGAGAAGGTGGAAAGTCTGTTTTAGCTAGAGTCGGGTCTCTCTAATTAGAGTCAGTTCTCTCTGGATAATGGCTGAATATTTAGCACAATTCAATATAGAATTCAACTGATGTGCGGTCACAGGTTTGTATGTGTATATCAGCTATTTTACAGTCTCTTTGAACGTGGTTCATCCAATCAGATTTTAGAGTCTTGACCAGTCTGTGATGTGCATTCAAGATTCAGGACCAGAGCTGTTTTATAGATTTGTGTCTTTTGTTTTTAACTTGAGTGTTACTTCATTTAAGCAGCTGTTTTTGTACCGATGCAGCAGCTGTATTGTACAGATGCCAGAATTTTCATTCATTGTTTTAAGGTATTTTTATATTATTGTTTACCAAATTATTATTAAATATTTACATAATAACTATTAGGCTGCATGATTTGGGGAAAATATCATATTGCGATTATTGAGGCTAATATAGTGATATGCGATTGCGATATAATAAACAAATGGTATCATGAGTCAACTTGCATGGTTATCAAGGAAAATGCACAAATAGATTACTGATAATCCTGAAATGTGTATTTTAATCAACTTAAACACGCAAACTAGCTACAAAACACACTATAAATGAACACTGTTTTCAAATTAAAATTATATTTTTTACAAAATTAAATAATAATATCTTTGCATTACTGCAAACGTCTCGGGTTACATGTGTAACCCTTGTTCCCTGAAAAAAGCGGAACGAGATGCTGCGCTTTTGCTAAGCGCTATGGGGAACAATCCTAGTTGTGACCGAGCTGAAATAATGTGTGTAACATGTCAATGAACATTGACCGGAATTTATAGCCTCGGCTGATGTAATCATTAGATGCACCTGCGGTCAGGCTATAAATGGATACGTCACCAGTTGCCGTCAGATACTTCTTTTTGAAGAGCAGTCCTGGGACGTCCCAGTGCGGCAAAGAAGCGCAGCATCTCGTTCCGCTTTTTTCAGGGAACAAGGGTTACACATGTAACCCGAGACGTTCCCTTTACAAAAAGCTTCACTATGATGCTGCACTTTTGCTAAGCGCTATGGGGAATGCAATACCCACGCCGCCGCACTGGGGGCTGTCCGGACCCCTACGGTTGTGCAGTGTACTCACAAAAACGCGAGAGGTCTCAGACATGAGCTTGAGATGTTGACTCAAGGGCATAAGAGCCCGGAGTAGCATAAACATCTAAACCATAAAATTTTGATGAATGTGTGCGGAGAGGACCAGCCTGCCGCATCACAAACTTGTTCAGGCATGAGCTAAGATGTCGACTCAAGGGCATAAGAGCCCGGAGTGCAGAACATCCAGACCATAAAAGTCCAATGAATGTGTGCGGAGAGGACAACCTGCCGCATCACAAACTTGTTTAGGCATGGGCTGAGATGTCGACTCAAGGACATAAGAGTCCGGAGTAGCAAAGCATCTAACCCATAAAGTTCGATGAATGTGTGTGAAGAGAACCCTATCGCATCACAAACTTGTCATAAAAACTGATGAATGTGAGTGGAGAGGACCAGCCTGCCGCATCACAAACTTGTTCAGGCATGAGTTGAGATGTCGACTCAAGGGCATAAGAGCCCGGAGTGCAGAACATCCAAACTAAAAAAGTCCAATGAATGTGTGCGGAGAGGACAACCTGCCGCATCACAAACTTGCTGCAGAGGGAGACCTCTAGCCAAGGTTTTAGAGGAGGAGAGCCCTCTGGTAGAGTGCGCCCTAAAACCTACTGGCTGAAGCTTGACCGCTGCCTCGTTGGCCGGGCAATAATGAGGATGCCTCTTTGAGGGCACCCCACCCACCAAGCCGTGGCAAACCGCAGTGGCCACATAGAACCTGGCAGTGGTGAGGCAAGTGCCCGCTGACAGTTCTTTCTACAGAAAATCCAGAACTGAAGCAAACTGGCAGTTAGCTGGTTCTGTAATATGAACTTTATTAGAAGGAAACGCTGTCGAGGGAAGAAATTAGCTCCGAGAACCAAGCCCTGTTCGGCCAGCGTGGCGTTATCAGTAAGAGGCAAAAACCCTTGCTGGCGAACTCTGGGCAACTACTACCTTAGGGTGGAGTTCTTAACTCCCCCGTTGGTATTTTCTGTCTGGACAGTAAATCTGCTCCCACATACGGGCATCCACGGATATAACTGACCTGAGTGACAGGAGCTTGCCTAAGGAGGGCCCTAAGGAGAATCCGATGCATCAAAAATACAGCTGACAAGAACGTGGGTCTGCTTGATGATTTACGTAATAGGCTACCGCTGTATTGTCCACCCGCACCAAGACATGGCAGCCTCAGGAGGAGGTATTTCAGGGCCAGAAATACAGCCGTCAACCCGAGACAGTGACTGTGACAACCGAGCTGACGACCCTCCTATCCCCTTAAGCTGGACGACCACTTAAGGCCGCTACCCTGCCCGTCAGGGAGGTGTCTGTCGTTAGCAGCCTGCGACAACAATATGCACCTAGAGTGGGACCCAAGGCAGAAAACCGGGGTCTGAACCACATAGAAAGGGAACAAAGCCTGAGGCGCGTAACCCTTGTTAGCCTAGGGGTTTTGGCCCTTTGAAGAAATCCCCTGGCTTTGGGCCACAACAAAAACGGTCTCATGAGCAGAAGGTCCAGAGGGATCACCGTGGACGCGGTCGCCCTGAGACCTGGAAATCATTGATACTGATAACAGTGCAACCTTGACCTAGCCTGACTTTGCTCAGGGTGATCTGAATGGACTCAATCCTAGCGGGAGACAGTTGTGCCGCATTGTGATTGAACTCCATACAATGCCCCGATAGACAGTGTTCTGAGTGGGAGAGAGGACGCTTTTATTGGCGTTGAGCCTCAACCCCAGAGAAACAGATGAGCTAAGACGATGTCCCTGTGCTGAACTGACAGTTCCTGGAACTGCGCTAGGATCAGCCAGTCATCTACATAATTCAGAATGCAGATGCCCCGGAGTCACAAGGAGCCAGTGCTACATCATGCATTGTGAATGTGCGGGTAAAAAGGGCTAGGCCGATTGAAAGAACCTGACACTGGAAGACTTCGCCCCCGGAAGCGAACCTCAGGAACTTTCCATGTTGTGGCAGAACTTCTAAATGAAGTATAGAAGTGCGTCATAAGATCGATGGTGACCAGCCAAACGAGTTGTAGGGCTTGAGACACGACCATCTTGACAGGCATCATCTTGGGCTTGAACACCCACCTCTTCATGGAGGTTATCAAAGAAGGGAAGGGACTCATGAGGCATTCCCTTTCTTAGACTAGAAGATAAAATCTATCCCCTAATTTGGAGGGTTTGTGGGTCTCTTTTTCGGCCAGTCCAATCTGGCAACCGCACGAGTAACAACATCGAGCAATTCCTCCGTAGATTTTTTATCGCGGATGGAAATCTCGGAGGCGGGAAGAGAATCGCGATCCTCCTCATGATCCGAAGAAGCATCGGAACGTGCGTTGAGATCATGTGAAGGACCAGCTGGGTTTGGGGAGATAGCGAGAGAAAGGGATCAACCTGTCTGTTTGCTCCTCAGCCAAATCCAATGCAAGAGCCCTCACAAACTATTTTTAATTTTTTTTTTCGTGAGTGCTGACTCCCGGAAGCAAGCGAGGCGAGCGCAAAGCACTTTGCCTGTTAAAGCAAATCGCAGTGCTCGCACCCGCCCTGCTGCAACGCGAGAGCAGCATGCTCTTCCTCCAAACAAACATCGTTTGCGGCTTTCAGTCATTCTCTCTTTTTTTCTTTTCTTTTTATATATATATATATATATATATATATATATATATATATATATATATATATATATATAATATTTTCTAAACAGAAGAGAAAAGAGAAAAAGGTTCACTGCACCAACCTGCACCAACCAATTCTATCCCCTAACAGAGGAAAGAAAGTTTTGACAGGGTTTGTAAAACACACAGAAACAGAATCGCTCTGAAAAAAGAGTTTCTGACGACACTTGGTGACGTATCCATTTATATCCTGGCCACAGGTGCATCTAATGATTGCATCAGTCGAGGCTATAAATTCCGGTCAATGTTCATTGACGTGTTACACACATTATTTCAGCTCGGTCACAACTAGGATTGTTCCCCATAGCGCTTAGCAAAAGCGCAGCATCGTAGTGAAGCTTTTTGTAAAGGGAACTTGTTATTTTCTCAATATTACACCTAAATAAAATAGAAAAATAAATAAGAACATACAATTTTTCATGAAAATAAGATTGGCCAAACAAACAGGGACATTTAAGCAGGATGTAACATACTTTGTATAAACTCTTTTGAAAAGGAAACTGGATATAAAAGTGTGGTTCACTCAATCAAACAATTATTGTTGTAGTTTTTTTTTTTTTTTTAAATGACCAACTGGTATTTCCAAATCCTCTTTTTAAAAAGTTCTACTTATCGCTGGTATCTCTTGTCCAGTGTGTGGATCATTTTCTGAAATTTCACTTTTCTACTTTTCTCTGTGCTGTTTCAGGTGCTGATATACATTTTTCGTGTTGCCACGTGATGTAGTAACTTTAATTTTGCAAAGTACCTCTCTTTGCTCAGTGTTGGTTATCTTAAAGCCAAAATATCACCATATAACCAGGGTTTTTCCTGGCTCAAAATGAGGCGGAGGTGGTACCATACTGATCAAAAAAGTGACGTTAAAAACATGTAAACGTTGGCTTTGGGTTAATACACTACTAATGACCTTGCAACTGAATACTAGTGTTAATTTGGTCAATTGTTTTTTTTATTTAATCTTAGTCTTAATCCTGTGTCAAATATCCTTTTTAGTTTTGATCATATTTGGTCAACCTTATCCTATTTCTATTTATTGTTTTTAGTCGTTTTGTTTGACAAAGTCTGGGCATTTTTTATGTAGTTTTAGTCTATGAAAACTGTTGACATTGTAGCCATAAATATATAAATATAATGAGTATTATTGATAAGTGAGTGGTGGTGGTGTAGTGGCTAAAGCACAGTACTGTTAACTAGCAAGGTTAATCAGCAAGGTCACTGGTTCGAAACCCACTGCCACCACCATTGTGTCCTTGAGCAAGGCACTTAACTCCAGGTTGCTCTGGGGGGATTGTCCCTGTAATAATTGCACTGTAAGTCGCTTTGGATAAAAAGCGTCTGCCAAATGCATAAATGTAAATGTGATAAGCATTTGTCAATCTTGTCTATCCAAAACCAATATATATATATTATTGTTGTTATAATTTTAGTGTCATTTTTCATACAAGATTGATCTTATCATGATGATCTCATTATGATGGCGTTGCGAGCGGCAGACAGCGGGGGTGAGAGACGAGCGTCTCCGTGTTATAGTGTGTATTGGCCGGCGGAACTTTAAATCTCTCCCAGTCTCGACTCCCGCTCAGATTGGGTCTCTTCCGCGACTGGTTGAAGCAGCTCTGATTGCACAGAGAATGGCAGTTTTGGAGTTTGTGCTTATTTACATGGCACACACCCGTATTATTTGAAGCTTAATTAAGGATGAAATAAAGATATATCGCCATGCTGTGATCTGTGTTTCTATCAGACACTGGAGCTGCAGCGCTCCTTTCATCTCGCGTGTCATCATTATAGACTGGTCATCTTTTTATTAGCTGTGTAGAAAATGGGCAAACAGTTCTCAGAGAGAATGGGGTGTCACGCCCACACATGCATTTATTTATTGAATAAAATCGCAGCATTTTGCCATCATATAATCGCACAGGCTGACATCGTGATTGCGATATGATTAAACGTGCAGCACTAATAACTACATTGTGAAATATACTGGAAATTGCTCATTCATTGATGTATGACTTTGGTCATACTTTCCACCCCTAGATCAGACCATTGAAAAGAGATGTAAGCATTATGATTGAGGTACAGTTTGCTCATAATTGTTTCTATGAGACAGGCTCCTGCTTTTCTTCTAATGAGCACTTGCTCACTGGGTCCACCATGTTAAGTCTGCAGTCCTCGCAGACGCATTTCAGTAAATTATCCCTCACCAGTAATTTGAGTTTCGCTCATGTTTTCATCCAGCAATGATGTCTCATCACCTCTGAAACTTTTGATTCTTTTCTTCTCAGTTGCCAAATTTCTCAAGATCAATAGCTGCATTAAAGTGAGGAGGTGGCTTTTAGAAAGGAATTCTCAGATTCAACTGGTGAATGAGAGCATTATTATTCTGCTTGGAGAGTGAATGATTTCCTCCCTGTGCCAGACGAACTGGCTTTGTTCGACATGATGTGCACAAACTTACCTCAGAGGAGCACCTCGCAGGGCTGTGAGTGAATCCACAGCAGACGTCAATATTATTCTAATTGCCTAGGCTGATGTTTTGAGAGCTTTGATACATTTAGAACCTAGAGCTTGTGGTAATTTAACTGTTATTATAGCAAATCAATGGTCAGGCTACCTAGGATACTGGAGACAAAGGATCTAAACCAAACCAGAGCCGTGAGTCTAACAAGATGTTTGGCTGGGCAAATGTCTTATTAAGAGTGATGTGAACACATTGCACTGTGTCATTTGAAAACAAATGCGTTTTATTAAGGGCCGTTTTAAAAAAAAAAAAAAGGACGTTTCATATGATGCGTTCATACATTCAAAAACAGCAAATCAGAGTTCAAAAGAATACAAAAAATGCAGGGGTCTCAAGTTGCAATTAAATTATTTTTTTTTACTTGAAACTGTCTTAAAAACACAATGCTCATTGGTGCAAGATGATGAAAAAGAAAAATATTATGCAACGTAAGGTGTTTGTTTGCATGTGTACATATAATAGATATTTAAAAATATAGTAGACATTTTTAAAATTGCACAGGCTGTAGCCAAAAACCGGCCAGCCCTTCAAAGGTAACTGTAAGATTTTGAAGAAATAAATAGGTTTTGACTTTGTACTTGACTTTCATATTACACAGAAAAACAGAGACCTGCATGTTATGTATAATACGTTCATTTATCTTAATTCATTCCCTTTCAGACACTGCCACTAAAACAACAATTTCTAATAACCCATTTAATTATAAACCACTTTGTTTTCCACCAAAAACAGCATTATACAATCATAGACTTCATAATCTAAATAATCTTTGTAGGAACCTTCAGGAATTTAGCTATGAGACTCTGAGCCAGTGACTTGTTTACAAAAACACTTTTAGCCATGAAATTGCATTTTATCTTGACTATAGAGGAGCAGTGGCTTGTATGAAGTGCTCTAGTAATTAAGTGTAGCAACTAAGAGTTGTTCCTTTAGGAGAGCACTCAATTTTATTTTTCAGCAGGGAGAGTTTCATTAGGGTCATGAAAAAAACTAATAGCAGATGGATCTGACCCAGTGGTCAAAACACTGTCTAATTACTGCAATTAAAACCCAGTTCTGCAATTGCCTTCGAGACATCTTTGAACAATACAATAGTGCTTTCTTTCTAGTCTGTGCTACACAGGGCATTGCTAGACATAAAGCTCCACTGGGGCACAGGCCCCCATTACTCATATTGCTTTTTTTTTTCTTTCTTGAAAATCTGCTACAACCCAAATACCCCAGTAATTAATAAAGACCTTAAACCCCGGTTAAACACAGATTACTCCACCTTGGTATTTACCCAAGGAAATAACCCAATAAGGGCACACAGTTCCATTCCCACAGTGATAGAGCAGAGACGTGAATATACAAAAATACTTTACATTAATGATTTAACAATATCTAAAACATACCAACCCCACACAAGTCATTGACATAAGAACCGGGTCTGGTAGCTTAATCAAACAAAGAAATAACACACATTCAAATACAATTCATAGGAGCACACAGTCAATGGCAGAGAAATAACATCTTGACCACTTCCCTATAATTTCACACGTACACTCGTGCACTCATTTCACTACGCACATATTCAGGTAACACACAAAAATAGAGTCACAACACTCAGTAACAAGGGTACCCGTTATCCCAGAGCAGTTAGCTCTCTCTCCCGCCACAGCATTGGCCCCTAATAGAATTCGAAAATTTGTGCCTCAGATCGACAAGGAGGTGTGGCGCCACAGAGTGGGGGAGGGGATATTATTAATGATAAAGAGGGTAAAAGCTACAAGGGTTAAGGGCCAAAGTCTCCCAGCACTGTCAGGAGATGCGGGTCCAACCCAAGTAACCCAGTATTTAATAAAGACAACCCCCGCTAAACACAGACTACACCACCTTGGGAGTTTCACCCAAGGAAATAACAACCCAATAAGGGCACACAGTTCCGTTCCCACAGAGATAGAGCAGAGACGTGACTATACAAAAATACTTTATTTAAAAATGTTATAATATCTAAAAACATACCAACCCCACACAAGTCATGGACATAGAACTGGGTCTGGTAACTTATTCAAAGAAATAACACACATTCAAATACAGTTCACATAGGAGCACACAGCCAATGGTAGGGAGAGAAATAACAACCTGCTCAATTTCCACTTCGCTATAAATTTTACACGTACACTCGTGCACTCACTTGACCATGCACATATGCAGGTAAAACACAAAAATAGAGTCACAACACCGGCTGGCGATGGAGGTGATTTGGGGATGGCAGCGGGCTCGGTTTCTCCAGGTACGTCCCCAAGAACAACCCGCCCTCCGACACGCTCGTTGTCTTCCGCCCGGGCTCGGGGTGACAGCGGCTCACCTCATGGCCAATCTGCATATATATCCCCCTTGAGCCCCTCGAGCTGGATGATGAGCTCACCGCTGCATCAGAGAGTGTTCCGGCGTCTGACGCGGAAGACCCCACACTGGCTTGACATGATCAACCAAGCCAGACCCCCCTCTACCAGGCAATTTTACGCCCTGAAGTGGCACTTGTTCATGAATTGGTGTTCTTCACGGTCCAAAAACCCACAGAGGTGCATAGTCGGGTCAGTGCTCTCATTCTTGCAAGAGATTGGAGGGGAGGCTGTCCCCCTCTACCTTGAAGGTTTATGTTGCCGCTATTGCAGCTCACCACGATACAGTAGACGGCAAGTCCTTGGGTAAGCACGACTTGATTATCAAGTTCCTTAGAGGCGCCCGGAGGTTGAACCCTCCCTGGCCAAGCCTGTTCCCCTCCTGGGATCTCTCAGTGGTCCTCTCGGGCCTTCAGAGATCCCCCTTCGAGCCACTAGAATCAGTTGAGCTCAAGGCCCTCTCTCTAAACATGGCCCTCCTGATCGTGCTTGATTCCATCAAGAGGGTCGGGGATCTGCAAGCGTTCTCTGTCAGCGACACTTGCCTGGTATTCAGTCTGGCAGACACTCACATCGTCCTAAGACCATGACCAGGCTACGTGGGCAAGGTTCCTATGACACCCTTCAGAGACCAGGTAGTGAACCTGCAAGCACTGCCCCGGGAGGAGGCAGACCCAGCCCCTTCGTTGCTGTGTCCAGTGCATGCCATGCATATTTGTGTGGACCGCACGCAGAGCTTTAGACATTCTGAGCAGCTCTTTGTCTGCTTTGGCCATTGCATTGGCCTATCACACCCAGGTCGTGCCTGCCCCCTTGTGGGTTCGAACATACTCAACGAGAAGTGTGGCATCCTCTTGGGCACTGGCCAAAGGCACCTCCCTAGCAGACATATGCAGAGCAGAGGGTTGGGCAATACCCAATACCTTTAAGGGATTTTACAATCTCAGGGTTGAGTCAGTTTCATCCATGTTCTCTCAGGTCTGAGCCAATAGAACTGACCAGGAACAACTGACCAGGTGTACCGCATTTAGCGCTTTCCCCTCCACTGAGGCGATCTCATGCGCTCTTATCCCTGGAGATCCCACTAACTCGGCTCCCTGGATGACTCCTCTCTAGCCCTCAATTCAGCGGTGGAATTCCTACCAGACCCACTACGAGTACTCAGACTACTCTACTGGAATAGGTGCTCCACAGTATGGGCCCCCGTGTGGACTTATCCCCCTGTGTGTATTTTCTGCAGTACAGTCCCCTTGCAAGCGGATCTGCGTCTCCCTTGGGCAGTCCCTGCAGCCCCCCGGTTGCCGTGTGTG
Organism: Xyrauchen texanus; assembly: GCF_025860055.1. Taxonomy (NCBI): domain Eukaryota; kingdom Metazoa; phylum Chordata; class Actinopteri; order Cypriniformes; family Catostomidae; genus Xyrauchen; species Xyrauchen texanus. Next base: position 12,068,337 of record NC_068298.1, on the reverse strand, counting down.
TAGCAACTCCTCCCTCTCAACAGGTAGGATCTACCACCGTGCCATTCTCCACATGCGGCCTGAAAACCCATGTGATGTATTTCACCACTTTTTACCACCCCCAGCCTTTGCAGGTGTGGCCTCCACAGGGAATAGGAATTGGAAAAGAACTTCTTCGCTTCTTCGAAACAACGTCTCGTTCCCTCCATCAGGGAACGGAGGTTACAATAGTAACCTAGACATTTTATCTTGCTATGGTTGATGTTCAAACCTTTTCTGCTCGTGTAACTGTCATTAAACTGCATTTAGATAGATAAAAAAAATTCCAGGATTATGAATCTAAATGAATGCACTGACAAATAAAGTAAAGTGTTAAAACTCAAACTTGAGATTTTTATGGGGCAAAGCAGATTTATACTGCAGTAAAATGGGTCTAGTGATGTCCTGCTACACCATCCAAACATCATCAATTTAATTCAGTTATATTCAATAACGTAAATGTTATGAAAATAATATAATATCACAATACAATCTTGGCAGTCTAAAATTGTTATGTTATTTAGTAATTCATTTATCTTTTATTATTCTTTATTTATGTATTTTGAAATACATTTTCAAATTTTTTCTTTGGATTAGCCTTGTTGAACTACATCTTTGAAAGACGTCATCTTTTTTAACTTGGAAAATACTGCTTAGTTCATTATATGTTCACGTGGAGGCGAGGGTATGGTCGAACGTTCGTCTGGAAAGAGAGAAAGCGTTAAGTGTTCTCATATGAGATGAATTGCTGGTAATTGCTTGTTTCTGTGTTCGCAGTGAGAGACGGGGGAAACAAAAAGGGATATTGGCAGATCCCCTTAATGCAGATGTCCTGTGAAAAAATGGCCTTCTCCACACCATTTGGTTTACACCAATTTGTGACCTTTCCATTTGGTTTGTTTGGGGCACCGGCTATGGTTCAGCGTCTTATGGGCCGAGTCCTCAGACTGCACTCTGCATACGCCGCTGCCTATCTGGATGACATCATTATATATAGTAATGATTGGCAGCGGCACATGCAGCATCTGGGGTCCATTCTGAAGTTGCTGAGATGAGTGGGGCTCATGGCAAACCCCAAGAAGTGTGTAATTAGGCGGGTGGATGTATGGTATCTGGATATACTTGAGTCACGGGCAGGTGCGACCCCAAATGGCCCCAAACTGTGGCGATTGTGACCTGCCCAAGACCAAAAAGGAGGTGAGACAGTTCCTGGGGCTGGCTGTCTATTATCAAAGGTTTGTGCCTAATTATTCGGACATTATCACTGACTGATCTCATTAGAAAGGGAGCTCCAGACTCGGTCCAGTGGACAGAGCCATGCTAACAAGCATTCACGCATGTAAAAGCCGTGCTTTGTGGCAGGCCGCTTCTGCATTCCCATGACTTCGCTATCCCTTTTGTTTTGCACAAGGACACATCGAGCTGGGTGCTGTACTATCCCAGGTGGTGGAGGGGGAGGAGCACCCAATGCTGTACATTAATTGGAAGCTCTCTTGGAAGAGAGACAAATTATAGCACCCTAGAGTGCTTTGCCATCAAGTGGGCAGTCCTCACTCTCCACTACTATTTGTTGGGATGACCATTCACCCTCTGTTTGGACCATGCTCAACACCATTGGCTCCACCCCATGAAGGATGCTAATGCCCGGATCACCCATTGGTATCTGTCACTCCAGCAGTTTAAGTTTGAGGTGTCCACATACAGAGGCACAGATGTCGCAGGCTTCCTATCCAGAAAGGATGGGGGTGGGGGGTCCGCAGTCCGGATGTTTCCCCAGCCTGAGTCAGGCGGTGGGGGAATGTGGAGGCGAGGGCATGGTGGAGCGGACGTCTGGAACGTGCAAGCCACTCTCTCTCTCTCTCTCTCTCTCTCTCTCTCTCTCTCTCTCTCTCTCTCTCTCTCTCTCTCTCTCTCTCTCTCTCTCTCTCTCTTGTTCTGTCTCTCCTGCTCGCTCTTTCTCCCCCCATTTAACGTTGACTGTTCAGCTGGTTCCCACCTCCTCCTTACCCATCTTAAGAACCTCATTACAGTTAATTTGGGTGGGTTTTATCCTATTTGATGATTAATTGGATTTGTCTGATAAAAATATATACAGTGGAAAGTGAAAAAAAAATGATTAGATCATTCAATGTTTCATTTGTTTTAATACAAGCTTAGCTAGAGTGGTTTCTGGCAGAACATCATTCCACTCGAGAAATAATTTTCAATAATGTCACTCAGCTCAGTGCATTTGCTTCTGTAAACAGCTGGATTGCAGTGTTGATTTTGGGAGCTTTAGAGCAGTTGTATATTATTGATAGATTACTAATTATTTTGCCTGGTTTCACAAATTTTCATTTTGACTTACTTAGCTGGGAAAGGTATTTTTTTTCTTAAGTTGAGTGTTACTCCGATGCCTTTGAATGGAAAAGCACAATCTTAGCATAACACATTGATTTGTGTTCTTTGCTTTCATGGCCATTAATGGATTTATTTTGCAGCCAAGATACAGCAAAGACCCACAGGAAGACCCCCAGGAAGAACTTGTGTGGTGCAGATAGCAGCGCCATTTACAGAGCTATAAGCATGATGGTTGTCATAGCTCTTTGAATGGTACTGCCATATGCACTGAACTGTCAGCGTCTCTCTCCTGAACATCTCCAACTTTCTATCTCTTTCCAGAAATTCTGGAAGTGATTTTATTTTATTCCTTACTTTGTTTGTTTCTGTCTTCCTTAATTTGTTTGTTTGTTTGTTTCTTTTTTCTTTTTTTTCTTTTTTATGTTTATTTGAAATTCTTATCTTTATTTATTTGTAAGATCTCTTTTAGCTCCTTGTGCTAAGGGTTATTGGGTTTAAATCCACCTACCTAGAAACCACTTATCAATCCTCTAGCAGCCACTCAGAACACCCTTGCAACCCCATAGCAATGCCCTGCAACCTCCTAAACCAATGCATCGTGGCAGCGCTGGCAAGTTTTGCACAGGCAAGCGCCACTAAAATTCACTTCAGAAAATGTTGATATCTAGTTTAATAAACTATTTTGCAACCAGCGATTTCAAGTTGAGTCAGGTCTCCCTAATTAGAGTGAGTTCTCTGTATATGGATTTTAATAATGACTGAACTTTAAGCATGGCACAATTACAGGAGTCCCACTGGTGTTAAAGATCTTATCAGTAACATTTTAGCACAAAACTCTTTGGATCAGACCATTAAAAAGAGAAGCAAGTATTATGAGTGAAGTGCAGTTTGCTTATTGCTTGTTTACATGAGACAAGCTCCTGCTTTCCTCCTAATGAGCACACGCTCAAATGTATATCCATATGCAATGTGTTTCAGAGCTTATGCAAAATATTAATATGTTTAAACTCAACTACCGGATAAAGGGGCACTTTCGGTGTGTATTTAGGTGTGTGTAATTACTTAGCTATTGTTTGGGGACAAAATTGTCCCCAAAGGGGAACTAAATGTGACACAATCTCCTTATGGGGACACAGAGGGACATTATCATTTACTGTGTAAATACTTTTTCTTTCTATTAGGGGTAGAGTTAGTATGTGGGTTAGGTTTAGTGTATTTAGGTGTAGTTATATTATTATAATAATAGCTTTATATAGAAACAGTAGAAATAGTAAACCATAATAAACCTGTGTATGGGTCAGGTTTTCTTATGTTGTTGGGACTAAATATCCTCACAGTAAATAGTAAAACTTTAAATGACCTGCATTGTAGACACCATCCAACATTCCCCATAAAAAGTGTCTTTCAGTGCAGTGCAGAGTCCCCACCATGAAAGAAAACAAACATGTTTGTCTGTGTGTGTAAAGTGCTGTAGCTTCCTAATGCAAACCAAAAATGATTCAAGAGGAGCAGATCAATGCAATGTTAGGATAACTCACAACAAACAGCCCACATGACCTGAAGTCTCCGCAGTTGAAAAGAAAGGGGAACTTAATTTCCTTAATTTCCATTAAGTGTGCATTATGTCAAGCAGAATGGGACAAAATTAGATTGAGCAAGATGTTTTGTGGCTGAGTGCTGTTTCTACTGTATATCAGGTTATAAAGTCAAAACAAATCCCCAGCTCCATTATTAGCTCTTATAGTTTTTGTAACAGCAATCATTGAATGAGAATAATGAGGCACTTGGGAGAGTCCAGCCATGCCCAGCATTCCTTGCCTTCATCCAGTAGTATTTTAGAGTGACTTTGGGCCAAACTTTAAAGTTGTTTTTTATTATTGGTTGTTTATTTTCCAAAAGCTTCCTTATTCTCCTTTGTCTTTGCTCTGTTGCACTTGTAAAGTGCGATTCTGCTTCTGATTGGATAGACAGCACCTGCTATTTAAATTTGTGTGACCAAGCAGTTTTTAGAATATACATTTGTGCTTATGCTATGAATTTGTATACTTTCCTAATTTTACCCTCTGTATTGCTTCAGTGCACAGCTGTAGCATATGAAGTTGAGTGTGTTTATATTCCAACTGGCTTGTGGGTTCAAATTGTTGTTATAATGTGGCAGTGTGGTCTGTCAATTTGTGCTTTCTGCATAACCCTCTGTCCAGCTGTGCCATGAAGCCACAACCAACACTTTGGTGCTGAATTAACTAACCATCTTAAGGTGACTTGTATTTATTGGCATATCCAATGCAATTTAGTAACAGGGAATAAACATGCAGCACAATAAAATGCAACATTGTCTGTTTGCCTTTTCACTTGCATTGGTTACAGATTAAATTTTCTCCATAGGACTTTCAAAAAATAATTCTAAGCCATCAACCAAACCAACCAGCTCCAAGATTAATCATAACATTACAACCTTCAAAGCAAAACATATTTGAAAGTAAAAGAAATCTTAAATTCTTTGATGACTGAATGACTCATTCATAAAGTGTGACGAATGACATGTTTGTATTCAAATTAATCAGAAACAACAGTAAAATATGAAAATTCTTACCAGAAGCCAATTAGACACTGTATCAAGTGTTGACCTACCATTGTTACATTAAGGAATTATTTCTACCTGATCTAACCCTTAATTAATTAAGCAAAATGTATTTTGTTGGTGTAACATCATGACATCAGTTTGATTCAGACATGTTAAATTATATTTTTGACTGGAATCAGACTAGCTAATTTAGATGTTACCACATGAAGCACATTTTTAGGTTAACCTTTTTTCAGTGCAAGTAGAAAATACATTATATTCAAAGTTTATTAAAAATGATTCTAAAATAGATATATTGTAAGTTGTTTTAAAGTGACTCGATTACATCATTAGCTATTGCCGTGGTTCCCATTTCCATGGTAACAGCTTACTTCTTGGATAAGAGATCCCTCTTCATAATTATGGGTAGTGTAGTTTTTCACAAGGAATTCAGTAATTAACCATTTTTATTTGTCTTTTTACTTATTTATTTCTCTTTCTCACTTCATTAGTTCAGTGACCTTTTGAGGCAGATGTGTTAACTGGGCTCAGTGGGTTTTAGCTGTCTGTGTTTGATTTACATAGCAATATAATATATATATATAAAAAAAAGATCTTTATTGCTGTATATAATCCCCTGTGTCATGTGCTCTGGTATTGATTAAACCAGCAAATACACTGAAATACTGATGTAAAAATACTCTATTTACCTTAATCTTAAATGGAAACATATGAATACATGCATGACCAAAGATTACTTTGCTGAAAATATAATATATATACTGTCATTGTCTCAAATATTGTTTTTACATTTTCCAGCATAAAACCTTGTTAATTGCCTTTGTGAAATCACTTACTTATTGATTCATTCATAAACCTCAAAGTATTTCTAGCAAAGGATGAATACATTATTGGCTACATGGATTATTTTCTGCTTTTTATGTAATGAAACATTTATTGTAATTAAATAAATTAAAATAGCTTCAAGAGAATGGCATGCAGTTTTGTAAAGATGTCGTTTCCATCACTGCCTTTTGTGTAAGAGGAGGAAGACTGACATTCAGAGCAGATGAATAAAATACCACAGTGCACAATCTAAATGAACCTAGATTCATGGTCTTAGAAAATTCCTAGGAAATGAGCAGGTCAAAGACTTTTTCTAAAGGAGTCAGATTTTTTCTATTGATTCTTTTTAAAAGACTGAGCAGGATAAGAGAGGTTTATTTTCCAGGTATTTAATTAAAGTACTTAAACTAGTGGGCCATCCATGCGTTATGTGTTCTGTATTATTCAGACCTTAATTTCTACATCTAAAGGGGCGTTCACACTACACTTTGCACTCCACTGACTCCCATTCAAACACATCCGAACACGGGAGACCGGAAATGCAAGCTCATGCAAAGAAATTGTGTACTACAGTGTGTGCCAAAGTTCAAGCTTGGTGAATTCTGAACCTTGAATTCGTACGACGAGAGGACGCGTAACCAATAAAAGATCAAAACGTCACACCCTGACCTCTTGGCTCAATAAAAAGAATACATATTTTAAAGCTGCATGCTTTAATATTGCAGGAAAGTGAGTAGACAATATATTTAAAAAATGTTTATATAATATTATTTGTTATAATTTGTTATTATTTACTTACACCAGAAGCCCTCCTGCGTGGCATCATATCCTGGTTCGTTGTGTTGTCCGAAAAAAAAAATTGCATGCTCAAAGTCAAGTGTGACCGCCCCTTAAGGAATGAATATAAATATATTTAGAGATTGTTTGTTTATGAATCAGCTTTCTGTGGCATATGCAGATGATTTTGCTCTCAAGAGCAAATGCTCAGATTGCTCTCAAGACTTAATGGAGCTCTCAGTTACTGTTTGTTTTATTTAAAGCTCAGATTATGTGATCTTGAAAAAATTCATATGTTTGAGTTTTGATTGCAGACTTTCTTCAATCTTGACAGCTGTAAGAACAGTTTGAGACGTTGTGATACCTTCTGAAATTCTAGAGGAGACACGAGTGAGATTACTTATCAATTTTATAATACATTTTCTCCCCAATTAATATCATTGCTGTCAAGGATATATGGTCCATTTATAAAGTGTATGTGTATGATTTCTCAAATACATTTTTGAATTATAATAAATAACTCTAGGGCTGATTGATAAAATTATATGAATATAACACTGGATTAAAGGAAAATCAAACAACAGAAGATTCATTCTCTTTTGGAAAATGTATTAAGCTTGTAGAATGAGAGATGTATTAGTTAAAATTACTTCACAAATACAAAACAAGCATTCACTTCCGTAATTATGAATGCCCAGAATAAGCTATCACGAGACTGTAGAGGCAGATAAACACCAGCTGCTCTCTCATTCTATAAGGCTTACAAGGCTTTCCCCATTGATTATAGATTAGTCCAGCTAGATCCATAATTCATGTGCAAGTTGCTTATTCTTAACTGATGGAATTTGTCAATGTTTGATGCTGTGTTTGCTGCATGTTTTAACCTTTTGTTTAATCCTGTAAATGTTAAGAATTTCTCTTGCTTGGATTGGTGGTGATCAATTCCATCTTTGTCATGTAGTGGAGTATTTTGAGATACATGAGTGCAGTCATATATTGATGCTGTGCTTGTCTTACCTTTCACTTTCTCAGAGGAACATTGACATTTTATTAGTAGATTGTGCTCTTGTTTATGTAATGGAAAAATAGATCACACATTGACCTAAATAGAGTTGCACTGCCTTCTTGTCTTGGTCCTTTGCCCGAGTTCTGACAGACTTGCAAAGAAGTACATACATACACAAGTTATGTTTCTAAGGTAAACGTTGGCGCTGGCACTTTTCTTTAAGGCCTGATTTGTTTTATTCACTTTTTTCTCTCTCTGTCTGTCTCTTTCTATGACACTTTACTCTCACGTGTCAACGATTGTGCTCTTCAGGACTCTTACCCCATTGCATTGTAAGTGCTATGCTCTATTAGTTGAGCTACAGCACAGTTTAATTGCACTTAATGGCCTTTTGAAGTGACTAGAGTAAAAGTGTTTTGATATCATAAGGTAGCATTTTGCGTGGAACAGAGTGAAAAGTAAGTGTTTATGAACTGATAATCTGCCATTTTACTCGTGATGTATGCGTAAGGAGTAAAAGTCATTGTTGTTACACTGTGTTATGAGGCCTATGTCTATGAGGCCAGGTACACTAGGAATATACAGGTGTGTCCAATGATATCTTGTTTGCTTGATAATAAGTGTCTTAAACTAAACTTTTGAATGCCATGAACCTGACAAACATTGTCAGATATATCGACTGTTTCATCCTTGGAAGTCCTCATTGTAGCAGCATGGAAATCAGTTTGGAAGTTGCATAGATACACAAGAGTGCCGCCAGTCAAAATCAGTGTAGACACAGTATTATGCAGGTTATATGTTGTCATTAAAGATCAAATGAGTATTTTCCGAGGTCTGACAGAGTAAAGCCTGTTATTTTGTCACTGAATGAGATCCGAAATATGTCAGCCGCTGTGATTGGACAATTTTGTAGTGCCTTGCAATGACCCGATTTGAACTGGAATATGTCTGAATAGATAAGTTTGTAATAGATTGCCTACTCATTCTTCCTGTAAAGTGAGATACCATCTGCAATCCTGGAATTGCAGATGGTATCAGACAGCAAAGAAAGTTATCTTGCCCTGCCTTTGCTGGTTAATCCTAAATAGTTCAGTGGGAGGAGATTTTCTTGGACTGCCTCTATCACTCTAAAATGACAGTGAGCATGTCACAAACTATAGCACACTGAGGTTGTGTGATCAGATAAGACGGTTTGATAAACAGGGTTTAGTGCTCCAATTAAATATGTCTTCCAATATCACCACCTTCATGAGATGTGTATGTGTTTTAAAGAAAGAATAGCTTTACTTTGACTTCTCTACTTATAATTATGTTATTTTGGAACCATTCATTTTAGTCTGTGCTCAGTTTTACTGTTCAGATTCTAACAGTAGTGTGTTTTAATTGAGTAGACCTGTTCTACCAGCTGTTGACTACAATGTTCACTTTCCTGGCTCTTTGTGCCAACATTTGCCTATGTAAACGTCATATCTTTTAAAAACATCATGGCAATATTCACACGGCAGCATATAATATGGTTGTCAGGCCTGTTTGGAGTGCTAAATACACTTCTGCTCATACACAGTTCAGTTCTAGAACAGCATTCTATAAGCAAAGTGACAAAGTGCTTCGATCACATCCGAATTTTTGAGAGTTTGGTTGATGCGCACTGTATGAAATTAACTGCATTTGTGTGATTGACATATGTATGGCATGAGACTCACACTTTGCTGTCAATCACTAATGTTAGGGCTGCCAAATTCACCTCACAGAGTTGTTATGTTAAGTGTTTTAGGAGAAAGGAAATCCCTGGTCGGAACCATAGATTTGGCCTCAGAAATCATAGGATGAAAGCATTGGGAATGTCAGTTTAGAGCAAAAATGCTTGATGCCTTCATTTATTATCTTTATCTGTCACTATGGTTACAGGCATTACTCACAAGTTACAGAATAAGATTGACTTTGATTACCTGATTATATAGACATTATTTCTGGTATGCTGTTCTGTGTACAGGGCAATTTGAGAGTCACACCTGTTAGAAAATAGGGTTGTCAATCCAAACACTGACTATGTGAACAGCGTTTGTTTCATTGCTCAGGTTTCAGAAAATGCCTTGGTAGTACCTTGAATTAGGCACTGGCATTTGAAAATTAATTGGTTATTATAATGTCACATTTCTTTTCATGTATTCATTTATTTATTGACATTAATATTTATAACAAACTTTTAATTCAATTCATAGTAAATATATAAACAGAATTATCAAAGTCCCTACAATGCCCAACACAACCCCACCCTTCTGTGTGGTGCCAGGCACAAAATGACAAGCTAAAATGAAAGAAACAGAAGCATAAACATTTAATTAACTGAGAACCAAGATGTTGAATCAGTCCTTGTACTGCCAGGCCGTAATAAAACCTCATTAACGTAAAAAGATTTTTATTTTGCCTAAGATACTAAGAATGTTTCTGATATTTACTAAGCTGGGAGGTACTAGGTATACTTAAAAAGTATATAATATAATAAATACATAACATCAAATAAAGTAAATAAGTACTCAAATAAGAATATTATAATGAAAAAGTAGAAAAAGTATTAATTATATGACCCAATTCTGACTACAAGTTTTCAAATATATCAAAATAATAAATGAGCCACTCTAATTCGCAAAACATATACAGAACACAGACCAATAGTTCTCTGAACTGGAAACCTCCGTTCCCCCTCACGGCTACTCGATCGGTTCCTCTGGCTTGTAGGACAATGCCGTCACTGACTGCAAAAGCCTACAGCGCCACTGGACAGGCTGCCTCCACCTTGCTTGCCATAGCTCTCCTGCAAGTTCACAAAGCCAAGGCACTTAAAGATCTGCACCTGGGTAGTCCCCATCCCGATGTGCTGCAGGAACTGTGCCCTTTCAGAATCCTCACGCAGAAACAAATTATAACCTGCGTTTGCATTAGATTGGTTCGCAGCGGTAGACTTGAAGGACGTGTACTTCACGTCTCCATTTTACCTCGGCGTCGACCCTCCCTAAGGCTCGCGTCCGACGGCCAGACGTATCAGTACAAGGTCCTCCTTGTCGGCCAATCCCTGTCCCCTCGCATCTTCACCAAGGTCGCAGAGGCAGCCTTTGCCCCGCTACGTGAAGTGGGCATCCGCATACTCAATTACCTCGATGACTGGCTCATCCTAGAGTTACTATGCACCCACAGGGACCAGGTGCTCATGTAACTCAGCCATTTGGGGCTTCAGGTCAACTGGGAAAAAAGCAAGCTATCTCCGGTTTAGAGCATATCTTTTCCTGGCTTGGAGTTAGACTCAGTCTCAATATCAGCGCGCAGTCAGCGCTCAGGTGCCTCGCTCGCTTCAAACCAGGCACAGCGGTTCCTCTCAAACAGTTCCAGAGGCTCCTGGGGCATATGGCAATCTCAGCCACGGTCGCACCGCTCGGGCCGATGCATGTGAAACCGCTTCAGCACTGGCTTCATACTTGAGTCCCGAGATGGGCATTGCCCTGAGGCACAACGGCGCAGGTCAAGGAGTACGCTCGCTTCCATCAAGAGGGTTGGGGACCAGCTAGCGTTCTCTGTCAGCGACACTTGCCTGGAGATTGGTCTGGCAGATGCTTAACTCATCCTAAGACTGCGACAGGGCTACGTGCCCTAGGTTCCTGTGACCCCAGCCTCTTCGTTGCTGTGTCCAGTACGTGCTTTGCGTATCCATGTGGACCATACGCTGGGCTCTAGATGCTCTGAGCAGCTCTTTGTCTGCTTTGGTGGACAGTGGAAAGGGAACGCCATCTCCGACAGAGGCTAGCTCATAGGGTTGTTGATGCTATCCCCTAGCCTATCACACCCAGGCTGTGCCCCCCTTGCGGGTTCGAGCACACTCTACGAGAAGTGTGGAATCCTCATGGGCACTGGCCCATGGCACCTTTTATTGGGCGTTGGGGAGGGTTACGTGCACTTGACCCAGCTGCTTCTAGCACGCAGCAGCCTGCATGCACCTAGCTTGGCTGTCATGTAACATGGGTAGTGCATGGCATTTTGAAGTGGAACCCCTTGTGTCACTACAATCGACACAACGTCGAGTGAGTGACAGAAGGGGAACGTCATGGTTACTGTTGTAACCTCCGTTCCACGAAGGAAGGAACAAGACATTGTGTTCCCCTTGCTACGTCACTATCCCTACCACTGTAATGTGCCGTAACCTTATATTTGGCTCCTTGGTGAAAACCTTTCTGACATTCGCTCACCCGCTCCCCTTTATACCCCTATGTCTGGGGGCGGGGCATGCAAATTCTGTCTGCCAACTTGACATTGGCCTTTTCTCAAGTTCAGAGGTACACAAGGCTCTCCGAAGAGACCCTTGTGTCACTACAATCGACACAACGTCTCGTTCCTTCCATCGGGGAATATAGGTTACAACAGTAACCATGACGATTTCTTTCTTAGGCTATATATATCAATTTGGTAGGCTCACACTTGTATTTTTTTATACAATTTATATAATGCTACATGTGCCAGAATGAGTTATTTAATATTGTTATGTTTTCTGGAGACAATGCATTTGTGTTATATTTGTGTCTTAATTTCTGAAAATAACTTGAGAAAGAATTTATTTCTCAGAGATTACAAGGCAAAATATGTCGTGACCTAGAGTAAGCAAGGCAGAATAATAATAATGCATGGTCTCTGTGGGTTGTCATATGTGTTTAGAAACAGTTATTAGTGTTTTAAATTATCCTACTATGAGCTTCTGACTGTAGGATGTGGTCCATACCTCACAAATGAATCATTGCTGCATATTTTTGCTCACAGCTTCAGTTCCATTCTGAAAATCAGTGTACATGCAGATGGACTCCAGTCCATTCATTTAGCTCAGATTCAATAAATCTTTAGCATTTTCCACACATTTTTGAGTCTGCCTTCAGCATAGTTTTTTCCATCTGCACAGGAGCAAAATCAGAAGTGCTGCATGCATGCAGCTTAGAGGGAACTATGAATGGTACATGCCCCTATCTATGTCCAAAAATCCTATATTTGTCCCTACCAATAATTGTGAAAATTGCATACACAATTTGTCACTGTTGGCCATTTCTTTTCACTTTAAAAAATGTCAGCTACTTGTTCCCTTGTTGCTCTTCATGACTGAGCAGATGGTAGACCTAAGATCTAAATTTGTAGGCATTTTAGGTCATAGCTTCTCCCGGTTTCATACATCAGTAAGCGTGGAGAGCCATTAATTCCTTAAAAGCCTGGACTGATTAGGTTATCATCATTTACTGATCACATTGCTGTTACACTCTTTGATGATTTTCTTTGATGTGTACTAAAACATTTTGAAACTTACAAACCTCATGGCTTGGTGACTGTGAATTTACATCATCTACTTAATTTAGAAATAATTGACTAAGCAGTCATATAAATTATACAAACAGCATGTATACATTTGTTTGGTGAATAAAGTAGAGTGAGGTGATCAAAGCAGCAGTGCAGATGGTGCAAGAGGAAAACAGGTGGTTTGTTATAATAAACCTCCCATATACAGTATGTGTAAATATTCAGTTAGTCACATAAAGAAAGTACAAGATGGAAGGAAACACAGTAGCTATTGTCTTTTTTGATAATCCATAAAGCAATAGCAGAACTTAGGTGAATAAACATATACAGTATATTTTTATTATATTATTCTTTACTATTATTCTATATTATCTTTTTATAGGCCTATTCATATGTAGGAAAAGTTAATGTAATGTTTGACCCTCAGACACCCACTGTTGCAAAATTGCGTTGTTTAAAACAATTAAAGTATGATGAATAGAAAAAATTCTAAATCTCATTAAATAAACAGATGAGATTCTTTTTTCAAAATATTATACAGATGGACAATTTTGGTCAAGCAGTTTTTATTTAATTCACAGAATTATCCCATTCAGTCATTGGCAAAAACAGTATTTCAAATGATTTTGAGCGTCACAGGATGGCTGAGCTTACTTAAGTTTCAGCCTTCTTGCTTACTGCGAAATCAAGAAACTATACAAAGTTCAAAGCTACAAAAGTTTAGATCTCTTTTTAAATGTGCATTTCAGTATAATTTACAAGAGGGTTAATGACTTGAAGGAGTATCCCAGGATCATTAAATTTAAGAGAGTGTCAGAGGGCTGCTCTGACATCCAAATTTCAGTTCCTATATTGCTGGGAGGGATTTATAAATAAAAAGATGGTGCAGTATACTTAATTTTAACAATGGTGAAATGTTGTGACCTTAAAAAACATTTTCCCCAAATTTTCTCCTAAACAAAATATGCATTAAAATCACAATTTCATTAACCAATAACTTCCTCAAAACACTTTCAAGAGGAAAAGAATATATATATATGATTAATATCAATGATTGGGTCTCCAATGGTTTAATGGAACTTTATATATTTATGTATGTATGTATTTATCCTGTTTAATCACCAATGTTTCTCTCCCATTATTCTGTGGGGGTCTGTGTTGTCTTGCTTGTGTGACTGGCACAGTAGTTTCCACAGTGCCTAAGCACACTTAATTAAGAATGCATCTAAGAATGAGAATAAGTCCTCAGAGTGAGTGATGTAGATCATGCCTCTGTGTATGTATGACCCAAAGCTCATGTTTATGTAAATTAATGAGCTCTCTCTTTAATTCGGCCAGCTAATGTTTAGACTGGATGTACCAGCATGATCAAGATTTTATTACTGAAGTGTATTGGGGAGTATTGTAAGTTTGCACTAGATGATATTAATTTGTCACACATCTCATGCTTTGGTTGGCTTGTGCAGGGCCATCTTATGGCCAACAGTACTGTTAGAAAGCTGCAATCTGGCAGCAATTTTGGGCTCTGCTTCATTGAAAAGCTGTTGCACATTTCCTTTCTAAATCCCGGAACATTGGTGACTTCAGAGAGGTTTTTCTTTTGTATCTTTTTTTATCTGTTTTTTTCAAGGTAAATTTCATGCCCAATTGCCCCACTGGAATTGCCTTGAGTTTGCTTGTTTATGAATAAAGATTGTAATGATTTTGTTTCTTGGCCCAGAAGAAATGGCTTCATGGCTGCTGTAGCTACAGACAGAGGAAGCTGAGTGATGTGCAAAAGCAGGGCAATTTGTTCTGCTTCAGTAATTTAACAAAATAAGACATACTGTACCTGGGTCATCTAGATGCACAAATGTAGTTTTTTCAGCTAGTTTCAAACCATTTCATTGAGTGGACATTCCTTGTAAGGTGCCTAAATACACAAATTGTTAAGGTTTCCATCTGATATAAAGATGAAGTGTGTTATATTTTTCAAGGTTAAAATACTTTCTCCTATCCCAGCTTAAAAGAACAGTTCACCCAAAATTTCTCTCATCATTTACTCACCCTCATGCCATGTCAGATTTCATCGCTGAACACAATCAAAAGTTTTTGGTGGAATATCTCAGCTCTGGTGATCCATTTAATGCAAGTGAATGTGGCTAGAAATCTGAAGGTCCAAACAGCACATTAAGGCAGCAAAAAAGTAATCCAAAAGAATTCATTGGTATAATCCATGTCTTCATAAAGATATGATAGGTGTGGGTAAAAAATAATGGATTGATATTTAAGTCCTTTTTCTATATATAAATCTCTTTCACTTTCACTTCCACATTCTTCTTCTTTTGTTTTTTGGCAAGTCACATTCTGCAAGGCATATTATCACCATCTACTGGTCAGGGCTTGTCAATTGTGGAGATTTATAGTTAAAAAATATTGATCTATTTCTCACCCACACCTATCATATTGCTTCTGAAGATATGGATTTAACCACTGGGGTCATATGGATTACATTTATGGTGCCTTTATGTACTTTTTCACTTACATTTAATGGTCTAACAGAGATGACATATTCTTCTAAAAATCTTTGATTGTGTTGAGCAGAAGAAAGAAAATCATTCACATCTGGGATGGCATGTGGGTGAGTCAATGATGAGAGAATTTTCCTTTTTGATTGAACTATTGAAAGCAATTTGTAGGTTTATTCAATGGAAACTGTAAACACTGTGGCGCTATCAAAACTCTTCAAAATCAAGTGTGCATACCAGAGCCAAAGATATTTGAGGTTTTTGTCAACCAAGCTTTTCATTAGATGTAATGTGAGTTATTATACTGTATAATGCAACATACCTGCTGATCAACTCTTCCAGATCACTTCAACATTTTTCTACAAGCAAGCAGAGAGACAAATATGAGATTGAAATGTGCTTTGAAATGTTGTTACAGTGGAATTAAAAAGGTCTGTCTGTTTTGTTATTTCAGGTATTCAGTTCTTCACAATGGAAACCACACTGAACATGAGAAACTGTCAGTACAGAATGACACAGAGTCCCAGGAATCATGTTTCTGACACAGGTCACCCTCTAATGAGGACCATCACTGGAAGGTGCCATTCCATACCACCCTGCCTGCAGCTCAGACCCAGCCAGAGCATTTCAGGACTCACATACAGGGAGTCAGACTGAAGTATTTGCTTTAAGAGCTGGTGAACTTTGAAGGAAAGAACAATGTTGCCAAATGTATTTGGTCTATGTTTTAGAACATACATTTTTCCATTGTTAATGGAAATAGCATTTCCATTGGTTTGGAAATGCTATTTCCAAACCAAATAACATCTTACAAGCTTTATCTGGAGAGGCTTTGATTAGATCGAGAGTCAGGATTGCACTTTCTAAAAAGTACTGCACAAAAACTGGGTAGCTAAGATGACACTTTGTTCAAAAGATCCAGATTTGTTATATTCTAAAAGGAAAAGTTAGTTAAGACTCAAAACATTCACGACACACACAGTATTAAGATGTACAGCTGGTAGCACGATTCAGGGATTGATTTTTCTTTCCATGTTTTCAGCAATGAAATCTCAGACCAACAGCTGATGCTTTATAACAACTTGGAATTTCAGCTGAATTTAAAGTCTTAAATAAGAGAAAAGAACAGATTTAAGTCAGAGATCAAAGCATGAAAGAATACATTTTCTATCTGTTGAAGGTGAAAGATGATTTGAGATTAAGCGTGCACATTTGAATGAAGAGGAAAGCTGCAGAAATGGTGCCTTTTGGTAAATTAAATCTATTGCAAAGGTGCACCACCAAATGATTTTATAAAAACATCATGTGAAATATATTTAGTTCTTCTTTTTTTAGTTCTAGACTCAAATGCAGAATCCTTATACCAAGGATTTTTGCAGGGTAATAACTTGTTCTTCTGGACATGAAAATGGCCTTCCGGGAGAAACGTATTATCTCCATTTTTGTCATTTCCTTGATATTAATTGAAAGCTCCTTTATGTACTGTAAGACTTCTAAGGCTCTTTGATCAATGAGGTATACTGGTCACAGACAACAAACTAGTGCTCCTAGCTAGTTCAGGCATATGTGCTTGTCTTGAACCCACGGGTGACCATTCCCATTCAGGTCAGTATTGTGCTTCCCATCACAATTCACTGGCATGCACAGAATTTGTGAGAGTGCTTTAGCTACATGATGCCTGTTGACTCTGCCTGTTACTGACAATGTGTCAGGGCTCTCCAAATAAAACATTTGGTGGCAGCAATCAGGGCCACATTTCAGATACTATGTCTTAAACTGCAGAAGATGTCTTTAGGTTACCCTGAGGCTGAGTGGCTGCAATTGCTTTGGGCAAAATAATGATCAGAAATCTGTAGTGAAGGCATAATTCATCCAAAAATGAAAATTCTTTTATTCACTGTTTAAAAGAAGGCAGAAGTCATTTATTTATCGTTCCAAGCCAATGTGACTGACTTCAAAGCTGCTTTTCTCCATATAATGACTGTGGAGAGTGACCAAATTTAATTCATGCTTTTATGTAATGAAATCAGTCTCAAGACACACAAAAACCAATGGCATAAATGACGCATCTTGAGGCACCATGTTTGAATCTGCAAATGTGCAAATTAAATTTGAGAGCTTTGAAGATTTTCAGTGCATTGTGACATAAATTTCAGTCTGTTCCTTACACAAACCTATTTTATGCCGAAAATGTCTCTTTCGTGTTTCACTGAAGAAAGAATATCATACAGGTTTATAAGGTGAGTAAATAATGACAGAAATGGAAGTGGAGCGTAGTTCTAGCGGGAAGACCAGCAGGTGTACATAATCACATCATTAGCTGGATAATTCCTAGCCAATCGCACGTAAGCCATTGCTTTAAGTCCACTCACAATCTATCACATTGCTGTTTCGGTGTGCTAACACTGCAACCTCCACCTCCCCACCAGCACCAGTTGAGCCCTGTCCCACAGGGGGGTAGGCTCCTCGCCACTGCCTCCTATCTCCGGCAGGACATGACGGTTCCGGGTACAACTCCCTCGGACTGCCGGACGGGGCCTACGCCAAAGAGAGCGACATCACCTCCCGTTTTACATCTATCAAATAAATGGCATCTCAAACTTCACTCAAGCCTGCGTGTCTTCCCGATAGAATCTACATTTTAGGGTGAATTATACCTTTAAGGATACATAATGTAGTACTTCATTAGAATGCTTCCAAGACATCACAAGTCGAAACATTCTGCTCGATGAATCTAATTTCACGGACAAAACGTAAGATTAATTATAGATTTTGTTTTTCAAATTGATTCTTTTCTTTAAGAACTTCCTAAGCAGTGGTGTGCCATAATAAGTCTGACTCCTAGAGATGAGGGCCTCAATATATTTGCTCCTTAGAGAGCCTGACACAGCAGAACTGACCCAGAACAAATCCATACCCTAATTTCAGCACTTGCCAGTCTGAAACCTTGAACCGTGCCTCTCTATCTAAAATGAATTACTTATGGGAACACAAATTGTTGTTTGAATTGATATAAGAAATGTAAATATTTTAAGTTTTTTTGTGCAAACAGGTTTCATGGGTGGGTGGGCTTAATTTTTGCTGTTTTGCAGGGAAGTACTGACAGCTACACGTCTTTGACAATAACGTCAACATAATACTTAAAACAAAATATATATTAAACATGTACAGGTCAGCACTATCCTCATGCATCATTCGCTTGATTATTTTTCATGGCAACCTCTCCTGCAAATAAAGCACTTGTAGCACTTTTATAATATAAAGATTATTGTATCCACAAGTCATTCAGTATTCTGATCATAAATATGTAATTGCAGACCAAACTAATATTTCAATATTATTTGAATATTAATATTTGATGAAAGTTGAATGAATATGACTTTGGTGATCAGTTTTCATAATCGTAATCATTTGTCGGAGTGATGTGTGTGATAATGTGATGAAGTAACATATGCGACAGAATGAGAGAAAGAGACTAAAATTTGATAAACCAATAGAATCATCTATTATGTTTGTTGTAATTCTGACCTGAATTGCAAACAAACCTAGCTATTACCCGGTTCAACGGAATGCCCACTTACAGTTTCTTATTTCATGTTCATATGTTTTTCAGCTAATATTTAATTTCTAAAGGTAGCGTTTAGTTTGAAGTCTATTTTGTTTTATTGTACATAGGAATATATTTTTATGCAAGAAATTTGATAGTGGCCTGTTTGTTCCTTTAAATGCTTTAGTCTGATGCATCTCTTCTTCCAGCATGGTATATAAGCAAACGTTGATCATGAATTCCACAGTGTCATTCAAAGTAGTGTCCATAAGCTGTATGCCAGGCTAATTGTTTTTTTTTTTTTACAATTAAACATGTTCATGGTCGTGCCTACACAACCATCTCAAGGATGTACAGATCATTGTGATTTGCAGTGAAATTGTGCAAGTTAACACAAATAAATGCTAGAGTGGTTAATATATATATATATATATATATATATATATATAAGCTTTTCAACAGTTGAAGAATTTCCCTGGCAAGCCAGACACCCACAGGGGTCTGATTAGGTATAATGTTCAAATTATTGATCTTTATTTTTCATTTTTTACTCTCAATTATGTAGCATCCTTTAATTTTAAGGGACTTTGTCATTATTTAAAGAGGTTGCGTTCACCCAAAGATTACAATTCTATCACCATTTAATCACTCTCATGTCATTCCAAACTGTATGACTTTCTTACTTCCGTGGAACTCCAAAGGAGAAGTTTAGCAGACTGTCCAAGCTGCTCTTTTTCTTATATAATAATATTCTGCTATAAATACCTAATTTTGTGTTTCACTAAACAAGGCATGTCGTACGGGTTTAGAACAACATAACATTTAGTAAATTATAACAGAATTTTCATTTTTGGATAAACTATTCCTTTAACCCTAAGCAGTATTTGTAGGAGAAAACAGCTTGCACAATTTCCTGTCAATTACTGTTTGGATCACATCGCTTTGTTTAAATTAGAATGGAGGTTTATAACAGTGACTTTTAAGTTAGCTAAGAGCAGAAATCAGATCTCCCTTGAGTTATGAAAAGGGAATATATTGTGTTATGAGCCCAGATGGATATGAATGGATTTGGAGGAAATGTGGTACTCCGTAGCCATATAAGTACCAAATACACTCATATGAGCCATGAATTATTGCTTCTAAAAGAGTGGGCCAAAAGATGTGGTGTTAGATATGACAGAATAATTATTCAGAGTTCTCCCAAAACCTTCATGCCCAGATACTGGACCTTCAGGGTAATCATTGAAGTCAGAATTTCATATGAAATTGTTCCCTACCCTGATGCCTCCAGCCTCCTTAGAACTAACATGCATAACCTCACATACAAACTGTTCTATAACACCTCAGAGCACTGAAGGCAGAAGTTCTAAGCATGCATGTGTTGTAAATCACCCAACAAGTTGTAGAACTTTTGTAAAATCAGTATTTATTTTGGTGGATTTAAGATTGATATATTCATGTAAGGCTTCTTGTTCAAGGAGCTACGTGTATTACTTTTTCTGTTGCTATGTGACAGCTCTAAAAATGATTATTAAAGACTATGAGATGTTGTTAATATTTGTGTTGTGTGTTTTTTGTGTATGCATAAATAAATGTAGACAACATGTAACTTAAGCATTTTCATCATGAAGTTGAATTGTATTTTTGGACTCACACTAGCACAGTGTGATGTCTGACAGTAATTATGAGAAGAGTTAAATGCTTCTCCACATGGCCGTATTTACTTTCACAGACATTGACAGATAAGCTTCATGCATAAAGAAAACATCTTGTTTTCCACATATGCACAGTAGACTAAATAGATATTTGTGCTCTGGAATTTTTCATGTGGTCTTTGCCAGAAACAGCTGTAAAAGCAATCCAAATTCCTCATTTATAAAGACTATCATTTTAAACTCATTTTCTTATTTTTTTATTGCTCATTATTCCTATCTGTCTCCCTGTTATGCATCCTGACATTGTCCTTAAGATTTTAGCCTCTATATCTTCAATATTCCGCTCTCCTCTATCACTTACATTTATATTTTCAAACTATAAGGCTATCTTCAGACAAGGAAGTACAACATTTAATTATTCATCAATTGGTTTACTCTGAAAAACAACTGGCAGTGAGCACAGCAATAATGAGGTGCAGACTGCTCAGGTCTGCTCCCTGTAGAGCATGCAGCTCAACATTCACCTTTGCCAGAGCTGATTTACCTTTACCAATTTGATGGACTATAAACAGCTTTATAAGCTCCCTGCATGCCCTTCCTGTGCCATACTCTCTGATATTTGACTTTGACATTATGGCATCTATGGATGATTTAGGGACATGCTTTAACAATACCAAGTGTGGGTGTGTGCATAAAGATAATACTTGTCACTCAATAAAAGGCTCAGTAATTGTGAAGTGGAAAAAAACCTTAAGAAATGAATGGTTCTTTTGAAAAAATTGAAAATCATGTACACATGAGAAAGAATCCATGCATAATCAGTAGCCTAATAAAAGTAGGTGCATACCAAACTGCACACTTCTGCAGCATTCTATGCCAATCTGTAGTGTAAGTAGTGCAATTATTTCACACTGAAAATGCAACAAAATAAGTGTACTATGAGTATCCAGATGATGTACTTCTTTTTCAGCCATCTGGTTCCGGAAGTATATTTCCCATACATTTTTTTACATCTGCTCTTCATAAAATAATCCATAAAAAGTTGTAAGCCATGAATCAAACCAACCAGCTTCGAGGTAAATCACAACATTTCAAAACTTTGTTTTGAGGCAAAAAAAGTATTTAAAAATTGGACAAAAAGTCAAGAGATTCAAGTGTGTACTTAACATCTTTTACATGGGCACGAACTACAATCCCATGAAGCATTGCAAATAATGTAATTGAAAAAAAAACAATGGGAATATATCAAACCATTGATTTTAGGTTGTTGATAAGTATAAAAACTATATTTTAATTTTATTTCAAAATATTCAGATATGTACAAATATATAATTAGTTTAAGGGTGAATGGAGACCGACTCATTTGTGTCATTCGAAGCACGTCATGGGAGTGGGTGGTCGCTCCGGGCTCCTTTCACAGGCTTTGTTGTTCTCTGATTGGTAGGCCATGGGTTATGTATTTATTCACCAGGAATTCTGCTATGAACACACAATTTTTAAACAATGAAGTTGAAATAATGCAGACTGATACTTCAACGAAAGCAACGATAAACAACCTAAGCTCATGGTAGATCTGTCTTTAAATGCTTATAAGTTATTGTTGAAAATCTATTAGTCATGGATAAACTGAATGGGATTTTTACATCCGCAACCAGACTGTTGCAGTCTATGCATCCGCACCACTATGCATCAGTATGGATTCTAATGTAATATTGGCAATATTCATTACCACCATGAAATCTTGTTCCCCTTGGACCCCAAAGCAATTTCACTGTGTGAAAGGTTTTTGGGAATTCTATTTGGTGTCTTTTCGGAAATCCTACAATATTGCATGAATATTTATGCTGTCATACATAAATCAATGTTGTGCTATACAGTATATGATGGATTACATTATACATACTACAGCAGTAAAATAAAAAGCACATACATCTACCCTTGATAGAGCTTGGGCTTTCCAGCAGGGAGCAGCTACCTGCATAGACTATCTGTCCTGGGCAAACCCACGATCACACACACACGCACACACACAAATACACACACTGCAGTTTTAGAATATAGTGATGAGCACAGCACACACAGTGACGAAAATTAAACAAACCGCCACCAGATACAGATGAAAAGCCAAGACTCCCTGCCTCAAGCACCTAGAAAATAAAATACATAAAAAGAAAAAGGTTAACGATCATACACAAACAATCTGTAACAATTAGATGTGGCACAAGGCTGAGCGATCCTCCCAAACTGGGCTAGGCACAACTCAGAGCCCAGCACACAAGCAGCATTCTAGCACATAAGAACTGCAATGGTTAGTCAGTGGGTGAACCCCACAACTTCTGCCACAGACAGGATGCTTAGCATGTCAACCAGCCCACCTATAAACAAAATCAATTACAAACACACAAAAACAAACTACAACACTTAATATGCACTACATTATACATACCAGAAACAGGTGGTTTGTCAAACCATGCCAAACCAGCCAACTGCAGTTACGCAATAGATACACTGGCTAAAACAAGAGAGCAATTGACAATGCGGTAATGCAGCAGAGAAGCAAACATCTAACACACACAAAAAAAAATAATAAATAAAATTTTAAATACCTGGGGAGGAGCAGTTCAATATTAAAAACAAAACTGACTACGAAGCATGAACCTGAACGAACCAGGCCAGCCCATGCTTTAGCCAAACGTCTAACAGAAAGTAGCACTCAGATGATCCGTGCAATACTGTTTAGAGGGCAGAGTTGATGGCAACACAATATGTACAGCAAGTATTACTGTATTTACTGACTGTATTTACATGATCAGAAAACAAACAACTCCCAAAGGGAACAGGATTTCATGGGGAGACTGAACATTGCATGACACTGTCACAACATAAACAAAAAATGATTGAGTGCACCTTTACATAAGGACAGAAGTTTTCTTGATAGGTGATTTTTCTCAGACATTCACAGAGAAATACTGATACTTTATTCAAGTCACTAACTCCATTAGTAACATCATTGCTGCCATTATCACTAAATCTGGGCGACCAGTGTCTTGGGATTGCGGTTGATCACAGAAGCCGCACTGAGAGAGTTATCTAAAGGCGCAGAGGCATGTCTTCTCCCTTGATTACATTTTGGAGCACCTTGCTGTGTTAAGTACTTCCCTCATCAGCCCTGAAGAACAGATTTTGGTGGTTTTTAGGGGAAAAATCTCAGAATGCTTAATTTACACATCCCTAAATGTCAGTGTGATAATGGCCTTTGTGCTTGGTTATCTCTCTCTCTTAATCAAAGACTAAGCAGAGCGCTAGCTGGCCGGTGGGAAATTGAACATAGCAATTAGCACGCAAACACACAGGCTAGCAATTCTGTGTGAAGCTCTCATCATTTGCTTTGCAGGTCTTCAATTTTTAATGCATCGTTGCTACGAGGTTATTTTGCTTATTTTCCCCTCTCTTAATGTGCTTGTGGGATCACGCTTCTAATTCGTGTTGGCCTTTTTGCATATTTGAATCTTTTCCATCCCTCATGGGATGATAATAATGAATCTAACCTTTAAACATGGGGAGAAATTTAGACATTAAGCCAGAGTCTTAACTTTTTTTCTTGTACTGAGCAAAGAGTCACTGGAGGTCGAATGAGGTAATGTCAGGTTAATGCAGTTAGCCTTGTTTGAAACAAACCACATGCCATTTGGCCTTTGTTCTGGGGTCATAATGAGTCAGAATAGGGCTTAAAGTACTTTTCACACAAGTATTGTATGAGGTGCTGTGTTGTCGCTGGATAAGTGTGGTAAAATGTACTTACATGACACACAGGCAATGGAAATTGAATAGAGTGTTTCTATCCTCTCGAAGGTTTATGGCTGTGATCTGAGCTTGAAATGCTTTCAGAGAATGTCTGCGATACAAAGCAGTTTTCCCCATATCTTGCTTTTTATCTTTTTATAGGGCTGCTGTTTGATACATCAAAAGGGGCTTTTCTGTTCTACTTTCTGTGACACATGATTGGCTGTCAGTGAACTGCATTACATCATTCATACACCTCGCTTTGGTGTGGGGAAAATCATTCATATACAAGTGAACATCTCAGATATCTTTGTATATACACTGTAAACAAGTGTAGTGAGTAAGTTTCTGACTATGCCTAAAATAAATATATAAAATATATGCCCTAAATGTGGAGTGTAATCCATACATTTTGTAAATGTAATGGCCTGGGAAGTGGGTTTTGAAGCTTTTTTCACACTGACTAATCTAATATATTTATTTAATTAAAATCAATTTTACATGAGTGAGATGCCCATGTCCTGAATTGAACTTTGCCCTGAAGGTTACTAGATAATGTAGATCAGAGAAAGGAATTAACCAAAGATTAACCAAATATTGGTGAAGGACCAAATGTAATAGTTTAGGAATCAGTTATTGTGAAAGTACTATTAATTATTGATCAACCATAATTCTGAATACTGGAGTGATAATGTGTTTCTCTCAATGTCTAGATAGTTATGGTCCTAGATAGTAGCTGTTAACTTTTGACCTTACTGGCTTAGGACCCATTGAGATAAAGGCCTGAAAAAGTGCCAATACCATTATTTGGAAAGGAGTGTTATTGTGCCATCTGCTGTCCATCATGTTCACTGTCAGATTGTCTAAAAATCATAAAAAATCTCAAATGTCATGCATGAATGGCAAGAAATTAATTGTCACTTTTAAATACTCATGAGCTACAGGCAGTGGTGGGCCATTTCTAGAATAGTGTGGGACATTGTTATGTATAAATCACATTATAATGAATAGCCATATTCATTTATAATCTTAGCTCATTCAATACCCATTAAGTCAGAGTTACCAAAGCAACAGTTACCTGAGAGTAGTTTACACTGTAAAACAAAAATATGTTTGCTCATAGGTGTCATTTACACTGGGGACGCTGGGGACATGTCCCCACCACTTTTTGAAATGGCTGATTTTGTCCCCACCACTTTTTGAAAGCATTTGGTTAAAATGTTCTGAAAAAAAAACAAGAAATGTTAAAGGTGTATTTGCACAAAAGAAAACATGCAATGCAGTTTAGATACAGTAAGAAACAATGTGCATTGTCCAAAAAAAGTAACTTAAACAAAAAAAAACTATTATTGCTTCAATGACCCAAAAACATGCATCAGTAACTTGAACAAATTCTTGACACAGTTTATTCTTGTCCAAGTTATCCATTCTCTCTCTGTGAACATGACAAACAGCCACACTGTTGAGTAGGGTTTGTGACATTGAAGAGCGCAGCCAGGTCTTCAGGCATCTCAAGGCACTGAAGCTTCTCTCTGCTTCAGCAGATGAGGCAGGAACAACGAGCAACAAACGCAGAAGTGCCTCAACTTGACTGAAGAGACCACGGACCTCGGGAACCATGTTCCTCTTGATTTCTGACACTTCTGAGCAGGTTCTGTAGGTGTAATTGGCAGTGAACATGGCCAGCTGCACCTTCAGGGATTGGAACTGCAGCTCTGGATACGTCATCAACTTGACCAGAGGTAGGACTTTCTCCAGCTTGACCAGGTGCTGCAGCCCTTCCTGTTCAAACCACTTTGTCAGCTGTGTTGAAGAACTGTACACGGTAGTACTCCTGATCTGTGGATGGAACGTAGGGCTCAGCTGGGCCAGCATGTCTTCTCTGTGGCTTTCGTAAGTGTGGCATCTTTATTGGTTCGATGTCCAAAGACTCAAACAGATCAGTTGCGCTGGTGTAGACTGTGATGTATTCTGTTTGTTGGCTCTGAAAGTGTTTTTTCACACAGTCAACTAAGCCGGTTCTCGGCCCTCAAGCTGGGAGTTAGCTAACGTTAGTTAGAAATTCCATGGGACTACCGCTCCTTTCCAGCTTCATGGATTTGCGCTCTGGCCTGAGCAGGAATGGATGGACAAACCTCAAAGTGTTGGGGAGGAGGTTTCATTCATCCATGTATTAGCCTGCTAACAGCGTTTGTTCTTCTTCAAGTTTAAAATTTTTTCAACTTTAAGAGAAGATGTTGATCAACGGTACAGGTAGGGGAATTTTTATATAGCATATTTGCACTGTGATTGATTTAGTTATTTGTAGCCGATTAAGTAATTTACAGATCAATAAAAAAAATTGGCTTTGTGTGTGTGCGTGCGCGTGTGCATGCAAGAGAGAGGGCCTGCGTGCCATCTTGTAGTTTTGAAATAGTTTGGATTTTGGTGTGGGTTTTTTTGCGGCATACATAATGACAGTATTTATTTCAAGGCACTATATAGTGGTTACGCTGCGATGGCAGAGGAGGATTTCACATTTTGTGGATTTGGTTGTCTGACTGCATTGCATTCTCTGTGGGTTGCAAATACCAAATTTTATCTGGTGTTATTTGATGCAGATATGTTGGGTTGTATGCTTATGGTGTGTTTTCTTTTACATATGTAATGAATTTCATTGTAATCATTGACTTAACGCACTGCTGTTTTCTACAGTATGGTGCTTTGGCACTGTTCGGTTGAGCTGGTGTTGCAGGGGTGGATGTGATGACTGTTACATGTGCAGTCGACATTGTTGAGAGTTTTATGCTGAGTATTTTCATGTTGTTGACTGGCCTACGCTATGCCGATTTTTGATGCGCCGTTATTCAATATTTTTCCCATCCTGCCGTAATCTTTTGTCCCCACCACTTTTCAACACAAACTGACGCCTGTGTGTTTGCTAATATTAAAGTAAAAAAACTGACAGCTGTGGTTGCCAGAATTTTATTGTAAGAAATATAGTGACAATGTTTCAGGCATTGTGAGATTACGTTTTTTTGGCTATAAATTCAACATTATAATTTGTACAGTCTGTATATATCATTACATGATGAAAAAGTAATATACCAATCATCTTGAATGACAAAAATCGACTTAAATGATACCATTAAATGTAATGATAACCACCTTTATAATGCAGGTGTTATATTGGAAGGCCACGTGACGTGATTACTTCAATTTCATCAATAGTGGCAGAATGGCACAATAGAAACATACTTTAACCACTATATAATTGTAAAAAGTATAATTTTTCACAGTGTAAGGTAAGGTAACTTGGTTAGTTTTTAACCAATTAACAGGTTTTTACTGTAATATTTGTACAGATTTTTTCCCCTTTGAAAATAATATTTTAACATTGTGTTTCTAATAAACCAAGTTTTATCCACTAGGTAATCACATGACCATACTTTAATTTCCCATTGCTCTTGTGGAAATGTGTTTGCTTTGACAAGTTGTATTGTAGTTGAAGAGATTGTCTTTTTTTGTGAATAGCAGGGCATTCTTGAGAGATAAATAAAAGAGGACTTTGGAGGTCTTGCTATAATAGCCTTGAAGGATCTGGGCATGCATCTGCAAGAAAGCCATTCATTCCTGTTAAAGCAGAGAGGGAGTTAGCAAGCCTTCTCACCTCGCTCTGACAGAGAGGCTTCCTATTAAAGCAGACTGATGTTCAGTCTTTTGCTTTCGAGTTAGCCAAGAGAAATGGCATCTGAGGGTTTTCTGAGGAAAAGCAAAAGGCAGGCTATTACTGATTCGAGGGCTTTATGAAGAGAAACCCAGGTGTGAAAATAATGAAACCAGAGGCTATATCCCCTGCTTGTACTTCAAAGGGGAATGAGGAGGTGCTGGGATCATTGCTCAGAATGCATGAAACCAAATTCGATGCCTTGGGAATTAAAGACGTCCCTTCACACATTTGGAAGTGTGACATATCAGGTCTTCAACACAACTTCTCTTCTTAGCAATTTCTTGAGGAAGCAGGGGAGCCTTGTTTTGAGACAACAGCTGAAGAGGAGGAGGAAATGTCCACCACTGTGCTAGCAGTATTCAATGTCAGACATATGCTCCTCCACTTATAATTTTTAGTGTTTGAATGGTTCCCCGGAAAATGTGTGCGTGAGAGCATCGGATAATGGCTGGATAACAGCAGAGATGTTCGTAGAGTGGGAGGAAATGTTTGTTGCACGGCTTCCAAAGGATGATGCCAGGCCCCACCTCCTGCTCCTTGATGGCCAAAGTAGCCATTTCTTCAACCTCAGCTTCGTCAGTCTCATGAAGGACAACAACGTGGAAGTCATATGTTATCCTGCATTGCTGCCAGCAAACAGAGCGCTCTCTGGGAGTCTAAAGCACAACTGGCATGAGGTACATTGAAAATGGAATCAGCAATGTGCTGGGATGAAGTTGCCCAAAGCACATTATTATTCTGTTTTCATGGAAGCATGGAAGACTGCCACTGTGGAAAATGCCCAAGATGGATTCAGTGCG
This sequence comes from Xyrauchen texanus, assembly GCF_025860055.1. Taxonomy (NCBI): domain Eukaryota; kingdom Metazoa; phylum Chordata; class Actinopteri; order Cypriniformes; family Catostomidae; genus Xyrauchen; species Xyrauchen texanus. The sequence continues at coordinate 12,039,461 of NC_068298.1, read as the reverse complement.
ATGGGAATGTTCCCAATAAATACATTTTCTGTCTCCAGTTAAATGTTTACCTCAAGTGCCACCATTAAGCATGAACTTCCCCCTGCCACAGATAGCATCCTTTCCCGTATGCAAAGTAAAAAACTCCCCACTGAAGACAATGCACATTCCAGCACTGAGAGCAGCTCAGATGTGCCACCCGTAGTTGGAGAGACATCATTTAAAGACTTTGCTGTCATCTTAGAAAGAGATGAAGACAGGACACATTTATCGCATAGAACACATTATTTGTGATTGAAAATGTACAACAAAAGGCTGAAACAATTCTGAATAAAAGGCCTTAATGCTCCTACAAATGCAGGTGCTGCTTTAGTAAATACGGCTCTGATGATCTGAAGCCAGATGCAGCAAATGTCAGAATCAAAATGAGCTGTATTTTTAACATGTGTATTTTGTCTTACTGTATTGGCAGAGTTTTTATAGTCAAAACAAGTGAAAAAATCTACCAGTGCAGAAGAAATCCAAAGTATTTAGAACACGTTACTAACCTTGTGTAATCTAACGGAACATGTTACAAATTACATTTTACAGCATGTATTCTGTAATCTGTACTGGAATACATTTCAAAAGTAACCCTCACAACCCTGTATATATATATATAGTAACATAAAACAAAAATAATAAAAAAATTAAGATTTAACAAATAAATAAAAGAGAAATGGCGCAATAATGTTGTTTGAATAAAGTTGTTAGAACTTCATGACCACAGAATATTTTATATACAGATATACAGTTATGTGCAGGGGATGTAATGTATTGAAGAGGTAGGATATGTTAAAGAATATAAATGAAATATGGATATAAGTAGGTATGGATGGCTTGAATATTGCACATGGTTGTATTGACCAAAGGAAAGTATTTAGGGGCAGTTTTAACTGTTCGTGAGGTGGATGGCCTGAGGGGAAAAAAACTGTTCCGGTGCCTGACTGTTCTGGTACTCAGTGCTCTGTAGCGCCAGCCAGAGGTCAACAGTTTGAAGAGGAAGTGTGCTGGGTGAATGCATTCAAGAGTGATTTTACCAGCACTTTTCATAACTCTGGATGTGTACAGTTCAAACAAGGTGGGTAGGGGAATGCCAATAATCCTCTCAGCAGTCTGAACTATCCTTTGAATTGTTCTGATGCCTGACTTGGTAGCTGAACTTAACCTGACGGTTATAGAACTGCAGATGACAGACTCAATGAATGCTGAGTAGAACTGTTCCAGCAGCACCTGTGGCAGGTTGAACTTTCTCAACTGGCAAAGGAAGTACAACCTCTGCTGGGCCTTTTTCTAAATGTAGTCTATGTGGTTCTCCCACTTCAGGGTCTGTGAGATTGTAGTGCCCAGGAACCTAAATGACTCCACTGTTTCCACAGTACTGTTTAGAATGGTGAGCAAGGTGTTAATGTTGGGGTGTTCCTCCTAAAGTCCACAATCATCTCAACTGTGTTAAGCATGTTCAACTCCAGGTTGTTTTGACTACACCATATGGACAGATTTTCAACCTCCCTACTGTGTGCAGACTCATCGTCATCTTGGATGAGGATGATGACTGTAGTGTCATCTGAGAACTTCAGGAGTTTGACATAGTGGTCCTTGGCAGTGCAGTCATTTATGTAGAGGGAGAAGAGTAGTGGGGAGAGCACACATCCCTGGGGAGGGGAGGGGAGGGGGGGGGGGGCACCAGTGCTGATTGTACATGTGCTGGAGGTGAATTTTCCCATCCTCACTAGCTGCTGCCTGTCTGTCAGAAAGCTGGTGATCCACAGATCACAGAACAGAGAACTGGGTTAATTTTGTCCATAGGAGAGTGGTTGATGGTGTTAAAAGCCAAACTGATGTCAAAAAATAGTATCCTTGCATAAGTCCCTGGTCTGTCTAGATGTTGAAGTATGTAAAACTCTATAAGCAAATTGCAGGGGATCAAGAAAAGGTTCAGTGATGTCCTTCAGGTGGGCCAACACCATTCTCTCAAATAACTTCATGACCACAGATGTCAGAGCAACAGATCTGTATTCATTAAGTCCTTTGATATTGGGAATATTTGTGACATGACTGCTGAAGATCTGTGTGAAGATGGGGGCCAGCTGGTCAGCACAGGATTTTAGACAAGTGGGTGAAATACCATCTGGGCCCTGTACTTTTCTTGTCTTCTGAAGACCTGGCACACATCCTCTTCACAGATCTTAAGTGCATGTTGAGTAGCAGGAGAGGGGAGGAGGGTGGTGGCAGGAAGTGTAAATGTTTGTGTGCTGTGAAGGTTGGAGCGGGTGTGGTTTGTGTGACTGGGTTTTTCAAATCTACAGTAAAACACATTCAGATCGTTAGTGTGCTGTGTTTACCTCTTAATGACGGGTGGGTCAAAAATGACCCACTTGCATATTTATTTACATTTAATTTGTGTTTAATTAATGTTTAAACTGAAATTTTAAACTAATATTGACATCCTATAAATAAAATCCATTAGAAATTTTATTCCAAAAATGTACAAATATGAAGAAATATTGATCAATCTGTCTTTTTTCCTGTTTTACATATTCAACACATTACCATTCATGTTCATTCTCTGCTAAACCTTACCTTCTGTGTACTGTTTCAGTAGCAAAACTCCCAAACATGATATTTGGGAGGGTCTTACAAACAAAATGAGCCCTCCCTCAAAACGTTCTGTGCAGTTGAGATTGGGTAGTCCCTCAAAATAGCCAAACAGGGCAGTGAAGTAAAGATTTGCATCATCCATGTTTGTCTCTGGATAAAGCCGGCTAATGAAAAGCTAGATAATTTATGACCAATGGGTCGTGTAGCTAATGAAATGATGAAAACAACGATATGAGGGTTGTATATATCCCTGATGCCGATTTGCGAAGGTACGGAGTGGAAAACCGTGGACTGTGTTTGTTTGTGTTTGCGCTTTTAAGTATGGTATGCAGTTATAGTGTGTTACTGCCGTGCTGTCGACAAAGAGCTCGAATTTTGGACCCGCGATCTGATCCACCCTCCATGGCTTCAGACACCATCACTGAGGGTATGGAGAACACATGGTCCCGACTGCATTTTTTCATCAAACCCCATTCAACTGCACATCCAGGGGGCTCGGACATTTCATTCAAGCCGAGATGATCCACCCTCCCTGGCTTCGCTCACCATGAGTTAGACCTGAGCACACGTGCACCCAATGCATTGTCGTTTTATCACTGATTTTACTTTGCCATTCACCCAGGGTCTTTAGCCTCACGCCAAGAGGTTCCACCCTCCTTGGCTTCAGTCACCATCACCGAGGGCCTGTAGGAACATCTCTCCCATCACTTCAGTCACCTTCACCGAGGGCCTGGAGGAACCTCTCCCGACTGCATCCAACTGGAAGAGTTTTACTTTGGGTATGTCGTTTTCAAGCTCATGCACAAAAAGAGGCAGGCTACTCAGAGGTTAAAAACAAACAACAAAAAAAAAAAAAAAAAAAATGATTTAAACAATGACATGCACTTGAAGATTACTGAATATGGTTTAACCCTCTGGTGTCGACGGACGCGCCGGCACGTCCTGCTGGATATTTTCGTCATTACAGCAGAAACAACTTAAAATACTCCGTCATTTTTGGGTATACAGATCATTAGAGACTATAAAGGGTCTACTTTTATTTGTGTACACTCACAATAACAACAAAATATTGTGTTTTTGTAAAATAAAGAAAATAAAAAGGGTGAGCTTTCAGCTGTCTGTGTTCACGAGCATATTTCAGAAACACATCACTAAAATTAAACTTAAACTCCGCGAATTCTTCTCACACAAACATGAAACATGTGTCTAAAAGAAAGCTTACAATGTATACTTTTATTTAAAACAATTCAAATTTAGAAACAAATATTCTCCTGCAATTTAATCTGTATGAAACAAAGCGATGTACGGTTTTCCTGGCTCAATTTTATTATCTGTAATGTGATCACACCCACCAGCAGAGCGCGCCATTCATACGCTAATGTGCTGAGACGATCAAGGGAAACGTACACGCCCCCGACTGCGAGTTCTCTTACGAGAGGTTCTCTCGTATTGCGTAAGCTAGCTTACGCTACGGGAAAGATTAATCTTTTCTGAGATATTGAAGCCAAAAAATTATCCTTAATTTTTGTATCCATTGTCAACGCAGTGCGGCAGCTGCAGACCTTGAGCGGGCTAGCTAGCAAGCTCATAGGTTGCTCTGCGGCAACTGCTGCAGCCTATAGACGAGCTTGGGCGAACTCGCATCCAATGAGAGAGCGTCCGGCGCTCACTGCAACAAAGCCCGCCAAAATGGGCGTGACTAGAGTGCATATAAGCGTAGTTCAGTAGGCTAGAACCCTGAGTTTCATCTCTTCAGCGAAGCTCTTCGCATCTCTGAACTGGAAGCAGCGTCGCCGTTCGAGGGGCATCAAGCAAGCGTGGACAGCGCTCAAAGAAGCCGGCCGTCTTCGCCACCTTCAGCCATCCTGCGAGCTACGCCATCCGGCGACGTATCCTTTTAAAGCAAGCTAGTTCTTATGAACTTCACAAAAGAGTACGAGCGTCTTTTTAAAGATGCCTCGCTCCACTTGCGCCTCATGCGCGCCCCTCTCAGCACCGGAGACCGCCACGTCATCTGCGCTCTCTGCCTGGGACTGGGGCATGCAGAGCTCGCCCTCGCTGAAGGCGGATGCGATATCTGCGAGGAGCTTCGATGTCGACCCTGCGGGCTAGACTCGGCGCTCAGGACCGAGCCGCCGCGCGCCTTCCATTCAGCAGCGCAGTAAAAGCGCCCGCTCTCAAAGGCTGCCGGAACCAGTGGTAGAAGCGATTGCCTCGCCGGAGCCCCTCCCTCGAGCATCGCCTTCACCCTCCCCGCCCACCGGGACGCCGCAGTTGCCGCCGGCGGCTGCTCTGCTGCCATCTCGGACGAAGAAGCAGAGGATAAGGGCTGTTCCATCATGGCTTCGGACAGCGAGGAGTGGTCAGGCTCACACGCCTCCTCCTCGGCCCAGGAATCCAGCAGGACCCGCGCCGAGTCGAGGGGAACTAACGCCTCCTCACACAGGCCGTCGACCGCCTCGGGCTCGAGTGGTCACCGCCCCTGAGCAGGCTCCCAACAGACTCCACGCCGCACCTTTGCCCGCCCTCCGCAGAGGGCGGTCTAGCTGGTGCTCCCGTCTAAGGCCTGCAGAACTACTTCCGCCTGTGTTGGCCGCGCCTATACCGCCGCCGGCCAAGCCGCATCTGCTCTGCATTCCATGGCCGTCTTACAGACAGAGGCTGTTTCAGATCTGACTAGCCGACTTGGGAGAAGCTGAACGCACTACGCGCCGCTCTCTCTGTGGCGGTCTCTTCGGTTCGGTGAGTGGCATTGTTGACCGTTCTCGAAGCCCAAGCCATGAATCTCTTTCTGCCTCGTCGCGCTAGCTCCTCTGCAGGCCGCCCACGTGACCAGCCTCCTGCACGAGCCTCTTCACAGCGCCCAGCTCAACAAGCCAGACTTCTCAGCGTCGACAGAGCGGCCGCCCTCGATCGCGCTCAGACAGCCGCCGCAGACCGCCGCCCCCCGGCTAGCCTCGGCCTAAGATTGTACTGAAACCTGAGCAACCGAAGTCCTCCTAGCGTTGTTGAGAAAACGACGGCTCAGTCCCGCCACGGCCGGACCACCGTCAAAGCTTCGCCCCCTGTCAGTCCGCTTCTCTCAGGCTACTGCAGTGGTGGATTCAGCAGCCAACAAGCCGGTGATACTACCCGCTTGCTCTGCACTCAAACGCCGTTTTCACGGCGACCCAAAGAAATCTTGTAAAGAGTAAACATGCCTTATGTGTAGAAAATGTGCCCACAATCCAGTGCTCACCCCTACACACAAGCATTACACATCCCGTGTCCCTATCAGAGCACACTCACATAAGCGGTTACGACCCGCTCGAGTGTTGGAGTTAATAAACGCGCCCACGAGCCCGTCGCGCTGCCCTCCTCTGCCCGCTCTGTCACACGGCCAGCTGTATGTAAGTCCCGTACGCCCCTGTCAGTCCCCTTCTCTCAGGCTACTGCAGGGGTGGATTCAGCAGCCAACAAGCCGGTGATATTACCCGCTTGCCTGCACTCAAACGCCGTTTCCACGGCGACTCAAAATAAAGCCTTATGTGTAGAAAATGTGCCCACAATTCAGTGTTCACCCCTACACACAAGCATTACACGTCCTGTGTCCCTATCAGAGCACACTCACATAAAGCGGTTACGACCCGCTCGAGTGTTAGGGTTAATAAACGCACCCACCGAATCCGTGCGGCGCCCATTCTCTGGCCGCTCTGTCACACGACCAGCCTTATGTGTAGAAAATGTGCCCACAATCTAGTGTTCACCTCTACACACAAGCATTACACGTTCCGTGTCCCCATCAGAGCACACTCAAAAGCGGTTACTGAACCACTCGAGTGTTAGAGTCAATAAATGCGCTCACGCAATACGTCGCGCGCCCATTCTCTGCCCGCTCTGTCACACGGCCAGCAAACACTTCTCTGTATGTAAGTCCCGTGCTCGTGGCTATGCTTGCGCATCACTTAACAGACGTGACTCTTTCCCCATTCACCTCAATCGGGAAGTCACTCACAGAACAGCCTGTCCATGCTGTCTGCGAGCAGTCCAGCATAAGCACAGTAAGCGCTCACACATTCTGTTCAGCTGCTGTGTGCAGCAATCAGAGCGATTTGGCCATTCACCCTCTAACATTACGCTTCAAAGCGTGGGAAGATATTCCAGGGATATCCGAATGGGTGTTAAGCACAATAAAACAGGGCTATTTGCTACAGTTCGATCGCCGTCCTCCTTGCTTCAGAGCGCGGCTCGAAACTACTTTGAACACGGAAGCAGTGTGCATGCTTCGTTCAGAAATAGCAAACCTTCTGTGCAAAAGGGCCATAGAGAGAGTGCCGCCTCCCCTGAGCGAGTCGGGGTTTTACAGCCGTTATTTTCTTGTCCCCAAGAAAGACGGCGGCCTCAGACCAATATTAGATCTCAGGGTTTTGAACAAAGCGCTTGCAAAAAGACCGTTCAAAATGCTTACAACCAGCAAACTCCTTGCGCGGTCTGCGAGGGCTCTCCGGTTTTCGGCCTATGGTCAGTTCAGGAAAAGCTCCTTCACATAAATTGTCTGGAAATGATAGCGGTCGAGTACGCGCTCATGCGCTTTCTCCCGGTCATTCAGGGTCACCACGTCCTGGTCCGTTCGGACAACAGATCTGTGGTATCCTACCTAAACCGTCAGGGCGGTGTCAGATCCAGGAACCTCTTCCATCTGATGAAACGCATACTGAGTTGGTCCCAGTGCCACCTGCGCTCGCTGAGGGCGACGCACATGCCAGGCCACCTGAACGACGGCCCGGACAGACTGTCCAGAGACAATATTCCCCCAGGGGAATGGTCCCTGCACGCTCAAACAGTCCAGACGTTATGGCACCTATTCGGCAGAGCAGAGATAGACCTCTTTGCATCCAAAGAGAACTCTCACTGCCCAATATTTTTCTCGAGCGAGGGCGCGCTGGCCCAGGACTGGCCCAGGCGCCCGCTTTACGCCTTCCCTCCCATCTCGCTATTGCCACAGGTAATGCAGTGGATCAGGGAAGCGTGTCACTCGGTGCTCCTCATAGCCCGCGTTGGGAGAATCAGACATGGTTCCGGAGCTTACGCAGCTGTCACTGACAGCGCCGTGGCCCATCCCAGTGAGAGCAGATTTCCTCTCTCAAGCTTGCGGCACAATCTGGCATCCCCACCCAGAGCGCTGGGCGCTGCATGCGTGGGTGATCAACGACTACCCGTCGCTCTGCCAGAAGGAGTTTTAAACACCATCATACACGCTAGAGCCTCTTCCACGAGAAGACTCTATGCGTCAAAATGGTCTGTGTTCTCAAAATGGTGCACCGACCGAGACCTGGACCCGTGGACATGTGGGGTGTCGTCGCTGCTCGTATTTCTACAAGAGCTGCTGGATAAGGGCAGATCCCCATCCACGCTCAAAGTGTATGTGGCGGCCGTTGCGCGTTCAGCTGAACCCCTGCACGGCCAGTCATGGGGTAAAAGCGAGCTGGTCATCCGCTTCCTCAGGGGAGCTAGAAGGATGAACCCCGCGCCCACCATCGGTTCCTATCTGGGATCTTTCTATAGTTCTCGAAACTATGAAAGCCCCCTTTCGAACCACTTCAATCCGTGGATTTGAAATACCTTTCACTCAAAACCGTTTTCTGACTGCCCTGTCATCAGTCAAACGTGTGGGAGACCTTCACGCGTTGTCTGTCAGCGCTGCGTGTCTTGAGTTTGGACCAAGTGACTCCAAGGTCATTTTAAAGCCTAGACACGGCTATGTTCCCAAGGTGATCGGTATTCCTTTCAGAGCACAGGTCATTTCCCTATCGGCGCTGCCAGCACCCGATAGCGAACGCGACGCCAATCTCCTTTGCCCGGTCAGAGCACTGAGATTGTATACTGCGCGCTCCGCCGCTTTCAGACGCTCTGAGCAGCTTTTCGTTTCGTTCGAGGGCGCACCAAAGGTCTCGCCGCCTCGAAACAGACACTATCTAGATGGATAGTGGACGCTATTGCTGCTGCATACGCGTCAAAAGACCTGCCATGCCCATTGGGCATTAGGGCTCACTCCACTAGAGGCATGGCATCCACGTGGGCATGGTCCAGCGGGATTTCCATTCACGACATATGTGTGGCAGCGGGATGGACTTCCCCCTCCACCTTTGTCAGATTTTACAATATGGAAGTGCCCGCTCTGCAGGCAAAACTACTAACGGTTTAATATGCTACAGCTCCCCTGGTGAGCTGCACTGATGGGACACATTCCACACAGACCGGCACCGCCGCTCTGTCGTTCCCTTCCCACTATGTGCTTATGTATTACACAATCAATGACCCGCATTCTTGCCGGCCAAATATTATTTCCCCACTCATAAGGGCTCCCCGGTCCCCCTTAATTCCCTGGGGCTCATACAGTGGATGCTTGAGCGCACGGCATTGACAATGGGTTCCGTGAGCGTAAGCTAGCTTACATATCTGAGAGAACCTCTCGTAAGAGAACGTATCGGTTACCTAACGTAACCTCGGTTCTCTCTAGATGAGGGAACGAGTATTGCGTAGCCGGCCGTGCTTCAGCGCCACGCAGCGAATTTTCGCTTCAGTCAATGAAAACCAGGGTTCCAGCCTACTGAACTACGCTTATATGCACTCTAGTCACGCCCATTTTGGCAGGCTTTGTTGCAGTGAGCGCGCGGACGCCTCTCATTGGATGCGAGTTCGCCCAAGCTCGTCTATAGGCTGCAGCAGTTGCCGCAGAGCAACCTATGAGCTCGCTAGCTAGCCCGCTCAAGGTCTGCAGCTGCCGCACTGCGTTGACAATGGATACAAAAATTAAGGATAATTTTTTGGCTTCAATATCTCAGAAAAGATGAATCTTTCCCGTAGCGTAAGCTAGCTTACGCAATACTCTTTCCCTCGTCTGGAGAGAACCGAGGTTACGTTAGGTAACCGATACGATTTAATGTAAACAAACACAACTAAACTTTTCTGCGTGCTTGTAAACTCCTGGATGTAAGGATGAGTTAACATTTTCCTCAGAAGAAGAGCGGAACTCCGATGAACATTTGTATTTTGAAGAGAGATTTGATCCAGCCAAGGATACAATTTCAAACGAGTAAGTGAATTAGTTTTCATTAGCTGACATGCTATTTTATATTAACGTACATATTTTACTAGTGGGACTGTTTCCAGACAGGATTCAAAGTATTGACATTTGAAATATGTCCTAATAGGCAAGTTTTAGTTACATGTAAATGTTGTTATTTACATTGTATGCTGTATGATATAAATATGATATGTAATATGATATAAAAAATAATATGAATGTTTAGATTATTTTTTGATGAGTTTATGCTGCCTCGTTATCATCAACAAAGCTTGTGCTTGCAAATATGTGTTTAGTTTAAATTAGTAAAATGCACTTTAAATATGCCCATATTAGAAAATCAGCATCTTATAATGATTTCTGAAGGATCATGTGACACTGAAGACTGCAGTAATGATGCTGAAAATTCAGCTTTGATCACAAATGGCATTTTACAATATATTCAAATAGAAAACTGTTCTTTTAAATTGTAAAATGAGTTCACACAATGTTTTTACTGTATTTTGGATCAAATAAATGCAGTCTTGGTGAGCAGAAGAGACTTTTAAAGACTTTTTTTTACTTAAAATTAAGTAAAGTCTTTATGTAAAAAAATATATATAGTCAGATTACTACTTTTAAGTTAAAACTTGATTTTGATCATTAAGTCTCCTCACATTCATTCTCTCTCTGTCACATTCCTCATTGATGGGCCCAGAGGAGGAGTCTTTGTGTCCTCAGGTGTGAATTACATAAATATTCGTGATAGTTCACGCCTCCTCGCATATTACCATTCAACACTAAAATTGTCTTACAAAAGTTAAATTACTATATTGTTTTGTATGAATGCGTGATCAGGATGATTTTCACATTATTTTGTAGCAAAAACTCTAGGCTACAAGATCCAGTTCTCAAAAGTATTGTGGACAAATGTTTAGTATGTGTTATATGGCCTTATTTCAGTGACTTAAAATTTTAGTTTTTTCAAAAACCACGCATAAACTTTATTTTCTCAAAAATACAAACCCGTACATACATGTTGCTCACATATTATTGTAGCCCAGTTTGTTATGTTATGTTTGTTGCCATTAATATGTTTTTAAGCAACTGAAAAAAGCACAAATGTCAAGGCATGTCAAAATTTCTCCAGGGCCCAAAACACCCTCAGACCCCAGAGGGTTAAGCCAACATTTTATTTAAACAATGCATTGGAGTGCTCTATAGGACACTCCAGTTTAAGAGTGCAAATGTACTAAAGACCACAATCTCCTTCTCTCCCAACCAACACATCACACATTTATTTCCTGTAGAATATTCTTATTTGTAACACTTACATACTAACACAATTTGTGAGAATGAATTACTGTTTATTTTTTTGTACAAAATATATTTGAGAAAAAAAAGATAATTTTCCACACCCTTTCCGTCAAAACAAATACTCTAGCTGGGAGGAGGAAGTTTTGAATTTGTATTTACATTATTTTTAGAGTGGATTTTTATATATAGTTTTATCTGTATAGACATATTTTTTATTTTTATTTTTCAAAACTTTTACAAGACTTTTATTTTGAAATTTCTATAGGAAATTTTATGATTACCATCATCGTTTCTGCCTTCACTTTGTTCGCTATCGTCTTAGTAGCTGGGGATTCACGTTTTCTCAAAACCGTCACACACACACAATAAAAATAAAACGCAAAGGAGAGCAAACATGTAAGTAGTATTACACTCCAATCCAGAGACAAAAAGTATGTAACACACTGTTATTTGAAATACAGTCCATAATAAATTTGATTTGTGGTTCGAAATACTTATTAGCTGGAGGGTTTCGGTTAGGCCTGCTCGTTGTTGTTTAGTCCTTCCTGTAGCGCCTTTTTCATGCTGTTTCTATCGTTACTCTTCCTCTTCCTTTATATTTTATTTAGCGTGACTGGTTTCTTTCACACATCCTTTCATGTTTATGGAATATTCACTTAAAACATTTAAACATTTTTAGAAGCTAACTATCCTTGTGGGCGGAATGTCGAATTGCAGCTTCTCATTTAACAATTTAATTATGTAATCTGTTTGGTTTAAGAAATTGATCACAGGTTTAAGGAGTTATATGGGATATTCAGTATAGTGATTGAGTTTATTGTGGAACGGTTGTGAGTTGTTTGTTCAATACTTGGCTGGTTGCTGACCCATGCATTTTCCGCCTTTTTCTTCATCTGCACTAAAACGGAGAATAGTTCCGTGCAATTTCCATGTCTACACAGCTGTTACTCTTTTTGGGGTGCAGTTACAATTCACATTTCTGTTTGTTGAATAAGCTGTCTAAGCCAGAGGTGCCCAACCTAGGGCCCGCGCGGTGACCGTTGATTTGGCCCGACTTGCCATAGATGACAAAAATATGGCATTGATGCAGTTCTTCGTTTTTGATGAATCTTTTTGTTTTAAAAATTTTCTATTACAAAAACCGTAGCTGCTGCTTTTGGCGTTTTATGGTGTTTGAAAAACAAACGATAGGTGCATTCCCGCCACCTACTGTGCTGGAGTGTGGACCATTGATGGAATGGGAAAAAAATAAATACTAATTCTATAACCTTCTAAATCCTATTAAACAGTTATACCCTTCTTAAGTATCTCATTAATGCACTATATATTTTATGATGATTCAAGTCATTAAGCAGCAGTGTAAACTAGAGCTTATTTGAAAAATAGAGAATATAAGTTATTTATTTATTTTTTTTATTTATATGCAGTAACCTTTAAAAAAAGTGCTGTCTGAAAGTTCGCTCCATTGGCCATCCCAGGTGCCACCCCAAAATCCTCACTATGATTGGCCAGCTCCAAAGTCGGAGGTGGGCATTCAATACCGCCAGAAAGAACCTGGCTGTTTTAAAATGGAGCGTGAACAGATGCGTTAACAATAAATGACAGGTAATTAGGTGGACTTGCGAAACAGTGATCCAAAATTAAATCTGGCTTGATCGTGCACTATAACTTGTACAGCATTTCATATCTGCGTGAACGTGACCACTGAAGCATACCCATGATGCGGGCTTGATAAAGTAAGATGAGGGAGTATTTCAATATAAACAACGGTTCCATTCACTCCAAACACCGCACAACATTACGACAAGCACTTATACGTGAACAGACCAGTACTCTCAACAATTCCTTTTCTGCTCTGCCAGCTAGACACAAACGGTAATGCAGTTAGCTAATTCTTCATATTTCATCTTATTCTGCCTAAAACATGTTTTGGGGTTTGTATAACATCTGTGTGCATCATATTGTAATTATTTTGTCAAACGTGAGGATATCACATTTACTTGCAACTATCTGCCTAATAACCATAAGATACAGTGCCATATTTCGGCAAGTTCTTAATCATAATCATATTCTGGAGTCAATGAAATTAATAGGCCTCACAATTTTTTAATTTGCAGAAATGTGCTTTGTAGCTTTTACAAATTCCTTTCATAATGTAATTCATTCAGCCTTAATCCTTCACCTCTTAAGAAAAGAAGCAAAAGTACAATTAAAGTTTTTGATAGCACAACAGGAAAATAGTTTTCATATCAAAGTAGGCTAAATGCATTAACTATGCAAAAAATGTTTACAGCTTTATTTTTTTTAATTCCCTCTTCTCCCAATTTTGAATGCCCAATTCCCACTACTTAGTGGTGGCACGGATACTCACCTCAAAACAGTCTCAGTTGCCTCTGCTTCTGAGACCGTCCATCCGTGCATCTTATATCGTGGCTGGTTGTGCATGACTGCTGAGACTCGTATCACGTGGAGGCTCATGCTACTCTCCACCATCCACACACAATTTACCATGCGCCCCATTGAGAGGGAGAAGCATTAGTTGCGACCAAGAGGAGGTTAGCCCATGTGACTCTACCCTCCCTAGCAACCGGGCCCATTTGGTTGCTTAGGAGACCGGCTGGAGTCACTCAGCATGCCCTGGATTCGAACGTGCGACACCAGGGTGGTAGCCAGCTTCAATACTCACTGAGCTACCTAGGCCCCTATTACAGCATTGTTTAATTAAATTATCCTATTATCCCATTATGTGGTAGTGAAATACAGAACAGTGTGTAGGTCTATGATTCGAAATATCTTGAATATCATCTTTGTCACAAAACAATATCCTGCTTGATAGTATTACGTCATGTCATTGTATCTTAATTTCTCCGAAACTGCACAGAACAACCATGAGTCCAATGTGAGGAGATGCGCTTTTCTTAAAGAGGCCGTAACCACATTTGAAGATAGGCTTACTTTGTCATTTAGCAGACATTTTATTCAAAGTCACTCACAAATGAGAGAGACACAACGTCCATAAAAATTATATTAAAATCAATTATGTGCATAGTGCAAGTATTGGACACTTGATGATTTAAATTATAGTTCTGTGTGTTTTGCAGTATTACTAGTTTAATTTTAAAATAATACAGTTTGATATATGCAACGTTTACTTTTGACCCACTGCCCTCAATCAAGTTTGATTTTTGGCCCTTCATAGGAGAAATATTGTGCACCTCTGGTCTAAGCATTCTCTTTTCAAACTAACCTTTTCAGTCATACCAGTATTGTATAGTATTGTTGGTCTGAAAGATAAGTCATCAACCTTTCAAACATTTAACAACAGGAAGGCGTTTATACTCTTCCACTCTTCTTTCTATTCTTGTCATCAATTCATTCATCATTACAATTCAGAAAAGAGCCTGTTGCTCAGAATCCTCAAAGTGTTTTAAAACATGATGTAGACCTACATAAATAGCTTGATTTGTTCATAGAAAATTAAAGATTATCTGTGAAATACAGACTCATGCACAATCTCCAGGACATGCGACTGGACACAATAAAACCTAATATTGTGAATAAATGCATATATAGTTTGCTTAAGTCTTGGAATTATTATTTTACTTTTTTCTCTGCTGATGCTAAGATAAAATTATGTAGTACTGAAGCATCTGCCTGTTTTCTAAGAAATGTTGTTATCAAACAATGTCATTTCAGCTTTCCGGAAACAAAAATTGTTTTTGTTTGTTTTTTCAGCATAACTTGTCAATTGTGAAGCTCTTTCATATTTGGCCACCTTATATTGTTTTTTCTGCAGCAAACACCAACATTACCACTAGCCGTTAATTTAATGTGTGTAAATTTTCACTTTTCTTTGGATGAAGATTGTTCACCAAGTTTGTTCGCTTCAGATTGTGCGCTCTTTCTTTGCACCCCCATGTGTTTCACTTGCAGCCCGATTATTGGCTTGTCTGTTTTCAGAGGTCCATTTACGGGTAATACTAAATCATGGTCAGTTATGTTCTAAGATTGGTTCCAAAAAGCATTACCTCTGATTCTTCTCTTTAAATTAAATTCCATTAAATGTATTTCTGTTCCTGATTGTCTTATTTGTAGTTTTCAGTCACAGTACAACTTTACATTTTAAATCCTCTCCTGGCCTATGCAGTGCAATGCAATCCCTGTCTCTTACAACCACATTTAAGGATCTAAATTTAATTCTAATTCTTTTTCCTTCAAAGCTCGAAGCTTTCCCAATAAATGGTGCTAATAACTCTTTATGGTACTTCATTTTATGGTCTAATTGGTCAGTGTACCAAACTGTTTCTTCATTGTAAAGAATTTTTGCTTCTATTACTTGCATTGTATCATTTGGAGTTCACTGTCTTGCTTTCCTGTGCCACTGATAACCCATTTCGCGAGCATGCTCGAAATCATTGCTCCAATTGTGTTTCTGCAGAACCATTTCATTCAAGAGGAGCAATCTTTTTCACTGAAGTGTCTTTGAGATCCAGACTTGTATCGACGGATTGTCCTTCTGGGGACTTTTTGATTCGCTTTGTTCCTCTTTTCCCACTGATTTGAATTTCCATCATTTTAAAACCATGTCCCAGAAACTGACCAATGATGGTGCTCAAAAAGGCTTTGCTGTTGGCCGTGGCCTTCTGGCAGCTGCAGAGACTTTGAACTTTAGTATGGGTGAGGCACACTCGGATCCCTACAGCTCTGTTTCTCAGTCCCATAGTGGCATGGCTGGTTTAATTGGAGGGGAGGGAAAAGACCATGACTCTCAGCTGCCCCACCGAGCAGGCAACCACATTAGCAATACCATGAAACTCTTCTCCAGCCTAGGTCTGTCACCAACTGACCTGGATGCTCTCGCACAGATTCCAGAGGAGAACATCAGCGTGGAGACCTTGCCCCATCTTATCATGCAACTTAAGAACCGCAAGATGGAAGTTGGCCGCCGCATACCTGGCGATCCATCAAGACTTTCTTCAGAGACTTCCTACAGAGGTGGGCGAGAGGATTGGGGTGACATGCAAGGCGGAAGACTGGACCGTTCCAACGGCCAGAGTCAAAGCCGCTCACAAGGCGACTTCGGTTATAGTTCCATTCGCGATACATCTGGTCAAGGGTATGACATGTTAGATTACAGCAGCAGTGGCGGCAGAGATGGCCAATATTCTGAGCTTTCCCACGACTCCTACATTGGCATGTCCACATCATCGGCATCTGATGACATGTTCATGCAGAGAAGAATGGGTACCCCGTCCCAGGGAAAAGTGCAAGATTTCTTGGGAGTCATGCCTCCTATGTTTCCCCATGTGTGTGCCCTTTGTGATTTTGATGTTCACTCTGTCATGGTGAGTAATTCAAGCCACTTGCCTCTTGCACACACACACACACACTTCCTTTTCTTGTCCAAGTGTCCCACATGTTTGAGAAGACCTTTTCTTTTTAAATAATATATATATATATGTATATGTTGAGTCTTATTGTTGCTTAGTTAACAGTATTGCACTAAATGTGATTGAGGAGCACATTGGACGTCTATAGTATACACTTGTTAAAGAGTTTTGGTCTTTATTCTTGTCTCCAATTAGGAATCCTGTACCTTGTACATATTCCAGGCTCATTTCTGAACTCATTTATCAGTGGCACTTATAGGCAATAATCAAAGCTGATGGGTAGCTGAGGGATAATTTGACAATGTTCAACTTGTCAAGTTAGCTTTGATCCAATAGGATAAGGCTTTCACTTGTTTAGTTCTAGGATTAAATTTACTGTCAGATACAGGTCATTTTGTTGCTGTATTCAGTATATTTATTTGATCCTTTTCTGTGTTTGTGAAGGAATGGACTCGGCACACAACTGGGATTCGTCATTCCGAAAACCGCAGACTCCTTCTGCAAATGTAAGTGGACTGTTCTGTGAAAAGTGTCCAAATGTCCTGTTCAGATGTTTAAACCATGCTGATAGCGTTTAGAAACATTGTAAAATGTTACAATCCTAAACTGTTAATTATTCTGGGTTTTACTGTGTAATTGGCCTCAACTTCCAGTTATAGTATTCTTTGGATTAATCATTTTCTAATGGAGACTGTTCTGTTCATACTGAAATACATTTGGATTATCAACCGTAATGTATGATCAAGAAATATTTTCTACTCATATTCATATTTATAATATCTTTTGCATTTCATTAACAACAAAAAATATACATTTTAAGGTGAACTTTGAGATTTACATATAGTAAATGAATAATCGTGATTTCCTTGAACTTCGTAATCTTTAAAATACATAAAATTAAGTTTTGTAGTACTACTAACTCAAAAACTCAAGTACAAAACTGAGGTTGTGGGGAATACCCTGACTGCAGTTATTTTCTTTAAAACCACGGAAATTAAGTTGAAACAGCGATATAAATGTTAATTTGAACTTGCTCTTAGTTGCTAG
Organism: Xyrauchen texanus; assembly: GCF_025860055.1. Lineage (NCBI taxonomy): Eukaryota > Metazoa > Chordata > Actinopteri > Cypriniformes > Catostomidae > Xyrauchen > Xyrauchen texanus. The sequence goes on along the minus strand of NC_068298.1, from coordinate 12,022,043 downwards.
ATCATTTTTGTGTGACATACATTTTTAAGTAAACAAAGTTTACTTTTGTGTATATCTAAAAAAAAAAAATGGGTTTCTAGTTGTGCTGACATAAAATTACCATAAGTTTAATTTTTCTTAAAAGAGTGAGTCAAACATTTTGTTATTGTAAAGGCAGTTCTATGGAAAGGAGGAGGCGAGAACCGGCTTGACAATATAAATAATAGTTTAATGAAGAACTAAACCAAAAGACACAAACACACATAGGACGGACAGCTGCCCTTAAACATTCTCTCTCTGTTGCACCACCGCCTGGAGTCCGCCTTTATCCCTCTCAGAGGCTTGATTAGCCTGATAAGGGACCGGTTGTGTAAAATCACGACCCCGCCTTCCCCGTCACAGTTATATTTTAAGTAAATTCAACAGAAATGATTTTTTCAGTGCATGGTGATAACCAGAAGTGTTGTTTAATAACCTTCAAGGGACAATTCAACCAAAAATTGTAATGATCTTTTACCCACCATCTGCCTTTCCAAATCCAAATAACCTTCTGTAGAACACACAAGGAGATGTTCGGCAGAATGTTCATGCTCAACTTTTCCATTGTGTGTCCATGGGCTGTCGAGCTCCCAAAAAGACAGAAAGCCCCATAAATTTAGTTCAAATTAATCTTTGTGTGGGAAATAAAGCTATTATAATGATTATCTTTCCCTTCATTATAGCTCTCATATCTCACTAATGTGGCATATAAATAAATGCAAATGTGATTTAAGAACAAAAATTCAGTGAATAACAGTTTAAATAAAGAATTCCTTGGAAAGCCATTTAATGGTTTCAAAATACTTGGACACTAAAAAGAACCATAAAATTAGTCAATACAACTTGTGGTTATATTCCATCTCCTTTCACTTACATTTTATAAAAGTCAATTTTTCAGGAACAATGGGTTTGGCGCAGCATAATTTGGGATCAGATCACATTTGAAACTACTGTATTAAGTAAATCAAAGTTGAAGCTTACACTGAACTCTGTGCAAATTTGTATTCGTTTTTAACATTTAGAGCTCAAGAATTCTAAAGCAACTGCCAACTGTTTCCTGTTGTTTTACAGGTACCCGGACTGGGATCCTCACTTGCCCTCTACTCGCATGTATGTCACTGTCACATTCTCACATTCACTGTCAAACACTGCCTCAATGATTTTGAGACATTTTGCATTTTTGTTTACAAAAATTGCTTGTCTGTGTAATCTCCATGAAGAAAAGAGTAGTTAATCCTAGTTATGGGACAATATATTGAATTTCAAAATATTGCAAACCAAAATATATGACAAACCATATCAAAGCAAAAATTTCATGTTTTTAAATTTGCAGCATTGTTTTTAGTCCATATGATCATAAATGACTGTGCTTGAATTTAGCTTTTAGAAATTGAAGCACTGGAATACCTGGGAAATCACCTTGTTTTGTTAAGTCCTTGAAGGTAAAATGGAGCATTTTTTCTTTGTAATGTGTGTCCATCAAAGATGAGATCCACGCTAGGCACTTTCATAGAATAATGTCTTTTAATATCCATGCTATCCTTTACAGTCAAATGTTCATCAGCAAGTAAAAATTCTGAAAGTAATTTTTATCACAGAATGGATGCGGTAAAGAAACTGTGAAACTGTTCTCGTTAACGTGCACTAAACTGAAACACTGAGGTGCCAGCTGAACTGCCGCCATTCTTAAAGAGACTGTACCAATTAAGCACTTGTAATACAACTGAATGTAAGCTCCATAAATACTTGTAAATTGTGTACTTGTATTTAGCGCTGACCGCATGTGATCCGATCACCAAAAATGCATCTTTATACCAGGTGGAATCATGGTCGTGTCTTAAGTATTGTTAAATCAAATTGAGATTATATCGAATCTTGAACCTCATAACATCGCGCGATTAGTGAGAACCTTATTGTCCCACCCCTGGAAAAAAAAAAAACATTAAAATGAATTTCCCTTAGGTCGACTTCCCTTTCATTGGACACAAAGAGTCGTCAAGATGGATTGCTGGGAGCAGCTCCAATGGGTGCTGGTCTACAAAGATCAGGGATGAGCTCCAACTGGGGTAATAAATCTTTCTGAGAAAGTAGTCTGACAAAGCAAAATGTATTTTCTTTAGCAGACATCGTTTTTGTTATCTTTTTACAAAAGCACTGTTTTGCTGAATCAGCATTCCACTTTCATAAAATTGTCAAACTGCAGAATTTAGTGCAGTAGATTTCTGTGGATTTTCCTCATTCTGTTGTTAAAGCTCCACTAAGTAATTACATTTTTCTAATATATGTTTTAGCCCTAAAATTATGAATAGATCTTTTTGACAAATGTTTGAAAAAATGGACAATAAGAAGTCATATTCTACTTGCACCCAAACAGCTACCTTATCAAGAACTTGAAAATAACATACACTTTTCTTATGATATATTGGCTAATTTATATCACTCTTTTTAAGGGGCTGATTCCAGTATGGGAATGAAAAATAAAATGTCATCATATTCAGCGGCTCCTAAGGTAATAATTTACCAATATTTGTGCTGCTGAGAAATACTGACATATATTTGATTGGAGGGTATTCATTTGATTTCAATAATGGCATTTCACTTGTGCACTCATCAATATTTTTTCCCCCTAATTTTAGATAAGAAGTAGAGTGGTTGTGGCAAAATATGACAGGAAACCACTGTCACCAAATAGTCTATTTGCTTTGGCGAAACCCTTTGGTACCATCCGTGTGCATCTAGTGCTGAATAACAAGGTATTAGCCCATAGCTATATATATATATATATATCACTCTGTTTCAAGTCTGTTTACAAGCTGCTGTCGTTTTCTTTTCTTTGCAGTATGATTGCAGATATTTCGTATACAGTGACCCCTTAAAATGTATGAATCATTGCAGGCAAAATATTAACCAAGTGGCATCTACAAACAAAATGATGCTAGACCTTTTCTTAGAACTAACTTACCTTTTCTTAGCTACTTTTTAATTCCTTAATCAACTGGTCATTTTATTGGATGTATGAGGTCTGTTCCCCTCAAGTGCACACAGGTGCCCTAGCTGAGTAACCACAGATGTAGTTCATAGGATTTACTATGGACATGTTCCACTAAGATTAATAACCAGAAAGTGTCTGAACTTCAACTAAATACATTTTTATATTTTAAACATATTTTTTTATATTTTAAACATTCTTTGTTATATAATGCAAAGACATTCATACATTTTAATTGTGGTTTAAAGGGATGGTTCACTCAAATTAAAATTCTGTTATTTAATCACCCTCATGCTATCCGATGTGTATGGCTTTCTTCTACAGAACACAAAGATTTTTTGGAGAAAATCTCTGCTCTGTCCTTCCGTACAATGCTAGTAAATGGTGACCAAAACTTTGAAGCTCCAAAAAGCACAATAAGGCAGCATAAAGAAATCCATACAATTCCAGTGGTGTAGTCCATGTCTTCTGGAGCAATCAAGTCAGTTTTGGGTGAGAACAGACCAAAATGTAACTCATAATGTCACTATAAATCTTGACAGCAGTCTTCTTGGCGATCATGATTTCAAGCTTCATTACACTTCCTAGTGCCATCTAGCGCTCTGCACATGCGTCAAGCACTAGGAAGTGTAATAAAGCTTGAAATCATGATCGTGCCTAGAGACTACAATGCCAAGATGTACAATGAGAAAAGAGTGACATTTTGGTCTTTTTTCACCCAAAACCAATTGGATCAATTCAGAAGACATGGGTTAAACCACTGGAGTCTTATGGTTTACGTTTATGTTGTCTAGAGCTTCAAATTTAGGTCACCATTCACATGTATTGTATGACCCAACAGAGCTCAACTTTATTTAGAAAGCTCTTTAGAAACCACAAGAGTAGACCAAAGTGCCGTACAGAGATATACATTTACAACATTACAAGGAAAAAAGACAGATTAAAATAATTATCACAATAAATACAATTAACAATATTCAAATACTTATTCAAAAGCCAATGTGATTAAATAAGTCTTGAGGCCGAATTTAAAAGCACCAACGCAGGTAGCAGATTTAATAGACAGGCAAATCATTCCACAATCTAGTGGCTACAATGGAAAAAGGACAGTCACCCTTGCACTTCAGGTGAGACAGAGGAAACGTGAGGCACAGCTAGTCAATAGAATGCAAAGATTTTTGGGATTGGTGAAGGTTGATTAAATCTTTTATGTACACAGCCACCAAAGGCTTTAAAAATGATTAGTAGCACATTATATTGGATTCAATTTTAGCCAATGTAATGATGCCAAAACAGGTGTAATATGATCCCGTTTTTGGTATTTGTTAAGACGTGCTGCAGCATTTTGCACAAGCTGCAGGTGAGAAACAGAGGACTGACTAATACCTAAATACAGGGCATTACAGTAGTCCAAATGGGTAGAAATAAAAGCGTGCATAACTTTTCCAAATCTTTAAAAGAAAGGATAGATTTTAGCTTTGAAATAGATCTTAACCGAAAGAAACCATTTTTTCACAACAGCATTTATCTGCCGATCAAATTAAAGCAAAAAAATTACTCCTAATTTAGTTTTACATGAGTGCTTATTACCAGGCAATAAACCAAAGCTATCATAAGAAGTCGTCTTTTTCAGGTTTGAAATAATATCCTTTAAATGTGAAAAGGACAAAACGACATAAGTTTTAATAAACGGATTTAGTACTTTATTTACGGTGTCAAACTGAACTCCAGATTGCTATTTCATGAGATAATGCCTGAGAAATAGGTAGATCTAGCAACCTTAACTCTTTGATAAACTAATAAACATTCTTTCTGAATATCATAAAACACCTGTAATTTGTCTTTCAGCCACTTAATTTCAGCTTTTCCATGTTCTTGTCCAAGGGTCCGTCCGAGTAGTACCATTTAAGAAGAGGGCTTGTCTCTGCAACATTTAGCCATGTTTCAGTAGCAAATAAAAAAATCTAATTCATGTGAAAGATAAAAGAGTTTTGTTGACGAGATTGTGCATTACCAAAGCCATTTGCACTGAAGTGGATTGAAGAGGCAGATTAGAAAAGGTACCTTTTAATTCCGTCGGTGTTCCGCCACACAGAGAGCAAAGATTTGAGCGATTTACTCCTCTGTTTTTATTCCTTGTCAGAACAATCATTGACATAGAGGGAACTGGAAAGACAGGCAGCAGGTATGAGCATCTAAACATCATCTGCACAACAGCGCAAGCTCCCTCTCGTTTACCACATTTCCTGTGGCGTTTCTTGCTCAAGTATATGCAGCCAGACATACAAAAATAATGAAAACGTATCAACTAAACAGGGAGCAATGGCATGCCAACATATACAACCTGGCGCCATCTTGCTGCTTGGTTAATATAGCTCAATAGCTGAGATATTCTTCTAAAACTCTTCGTTTATGTTCTGCAGAAGAAAGTCATACACGTATGGGATGATATTAGGGTGAATAAATAAGAGAATTTTCATTTTTGGGTGAACTATTCCAAATAATTTTTGAGCCACTCTTTATTCCAATTTACATGGTGCAATGACCTTTTTTTTTTTTTTTTTTTTGTGCACTCATTATCTCTGGATTATTTTTCAAAGGCTTTCCTGGAGCTGCAGACACATGAGGAAGCTTTGGCTATGGCTAATTACTACCAGCGCAAACCTGCCATTTTACAAGGGAAAGAGATACAAATTTATTTGTCTAAGGAACTGATGGTAATAAAGGTAAGATGGCATAAAATATTTAGGGTTTCAAAGTCAGAAAGTAGTTAAAATCAACCTATTAGCTGTTAAATAGACCAATACAGCTTCTTTGGTTTTATCAATTCAGAAATCTGGAAGACCAGACAGAGACACTAAACCTGTGAAGGAAGGAGAGAGCCAGGTGGTGTTTTTCTCCAATTTGCCACAAGGGAGTGACAAGAAAATGGAGCTCCTTACAGTAGCTCGTAGATTTGGCACTGTTGAGAAACATCTTTTCCTAAATGCTCAGGTATGTTGCAAATACAGCATTTTTTAGACAAATATCATGTTTAAATGTGCTGCAAGTTATTTATTAAATTATTTGCAATAAACATCCCTATTACCCATTTTCCCTATTTTTTAAAGATACGTCTTTTTTAAATGATCAAGGCATGTTGTACACAATTTTATCTACTAAACAAATTGTTTAATATTTTTTAATTTCTATGCACCACTATAAATATTCATTAGCAGGAATATTTGCATGCAGATATTTTTTCCAAAACATTTTATTACATGTAAAATGAAGGGAAATAAACAATAATCGTTTGATGCAGCTTGCAGGAGAAAAGGCTCCTTACAATAATTTTGATATTCACAATTTTGCTCCACAATTAGCACCTCTAAATCTGAGGCCATGGTTCTCTCAGGTCATGAAGGATGGGTCATGACCGAAAGAACTAGGTTGCGAGTACAAGCGGCCGAAATGGGCTTCTCCCTTAGAGATAGGGTGAGGAGCTCAGTTATCCGTGAGGAGCTCGGAGTAGAGCTGCTGCTCCTTTGAGGTGGAGTCAGTTGAGGTGGTTTGGGCATCTGGTAAGGATGCCCCCTGGCCGCCTCCCTAGGGAGGTGTTTCAGGCACATCCAGCTGGGAGGAGGCCTCGGGGAAGACCCAGGATTAGGTTGAGAGATTACATCTCCACACTGGCCTGGGAACGCCTCGGGGTCCCCCAGTCAGAGCTGGTTAATGTGGCTCGGGATAGGGAAGTTTGGGGCCCCCTGCTGGAGTAGCTGCCCCCGCGACCCGACTTCGGATAAGCGGTTGAAGATGGATGGATGGACAATTTTGCTCCAGTTAATCATTGCAAATATATCATGAATTTTCAATTATATTGCCCATCCTTAATCTCTTTTCCACTTTGACTTGTTTTATAAAGGCTTTTGTTCAATTCCGCAATCATGAAGATGCAGAGATGTTGGTCAAGTACTACACTCTCCATCATTTGACTATCAGTGGAAGATCCATCCGACTGAACATCTGCACAAAGTACAAGACACTAACGTAAGTTAGTCTTTCCTGGGAAACCATTGATATCTTCAGAATGAAAATAAGCCAAATGTGTAATATGTTCTTTTGATATTTCAGGGTCCCACCAGGCAAAGATGGCCAAGGAAAGGAAGAACATACCCGCAAGAGCAGCAGTAGCAGCGGCACCAGTAGAACTGGTGACAAACCTTCATCAAGGAGCCAGAGATCCTCTAGCTCCAAAGCAAAGGAGAGCTCAGATGAGAAAAAAGTGGAATCAAAGCCTGAAGATGAAGATGCAGTCCAGGGAGATAGATCAAATGATGAAGAAGCTGATGTTATGGAAGCACGTGATGGAGACGAAGAGGATTTTGATGAAGGGCCCTCTGCAGATGATGTCAATTCATCTCATGATCCAGAGCAAGCCAGTACCCAGCCAGAAGATATTGACACCACCGTAGAGGATGAGGACCCTGAAGCACAGCAAACCAAAGATGGTACAGATGATGCAGAGACTGCGGAGAAACAAGACGACGTTAATGAAAAACAGGTTGAGACTATGCTGGAGAAACCTGTGGGATCTGAGGGTGAGCAGGAGGAGATTACCGCTGAGCTTCCTAAAGAGCTAGAGGAACAAAATGATGAACAACCTGAAGATGATGTTGCTGAAGAGGACAAAACAGAGCAGGCAGGACCTTTTGCACATCAGCATCTACACTACCCATTTATTTCTTAAAGGAAAAGTTCACCCAAATATTAGAATTTCTTTCATTTACTACCACTCTTGTTGCTCAACCTGTATAACTTTCTTCTGTGGAAAACAAAAGGAGATTTCTTTTCTTTTTTCACAATGTTGAGGCAGCTCTTTTCCATACTGCAACATATTGTATGGAAATATTGTGACCATGACTGTCAAGATTAATAAAGGTGATAAAGTAGTCCATATGACTTGTTCTCAATTTTCCAAGTGTTCTGAATCTGAAACCATATGGTGGCTTTGTGTGAGAAACAGACTGAAATTTAAGTTGTTTTTCGCTGGTATGCTCATTTTCAAACTTTAAACCAACTTAGTTCTGTCTGTTTCAGCACAAAGCTGTCATGTATCTTCAGAAGACTTAATGGTGTATATTAAGAGTTGTGTGGACTTTTTTTCAAATCTTTTTTCCAACATGACAGCACTGGTCATTATTTTTCCATTGTATTGAAAAGAACAGCATCATCAACGTTCTTTATGTTCCACAGAAGTCAGAAAACAGCACAATGCTGCGTAAATGACAGAATATTAATTTTTGTGTGAACTATTCTTTGAACAATAATATTGAACTGTTCTGACCTGCATTTCTGTTGACTACCTGTCTTATACTAGGAGGATCAAGGTGAAACTGACTTCCCTGAAAACATAGATGAGTTTGTTACTCTTGATGAGATAGCAGAAGAAGAGGATGCTGAGAAACAATACTCCAAGTCCAAAGCTAAAAAATCAGGTAGTGCCTTTTAAAGATTATCAGCCTAACAGCCAAACTGTATTTATAAAATGTTTATTATGTAGGTCTTAGAGGACAAGCAAGAATTTTCTAAAGTCAGTCCATTAAACAAGCGCCCTTGTATATCTTTTCTGTTTTAGGAAGCGCCAAGGAAAGCGGAGTAAGTGAAGTTTAATTTATTCGTTGCTGTGTGCACTATATAAAATGTTTACACTATTAATTGCTTGGCGCATTTATATACGCATATGCTTTTAAACCAGTACTAATGAGGGTTTTCTAATTGTAGGGGTTGAGAGTTGTCAATGTTGTTGGGTTTAAACGTGGCTACAGTTATCTTGATGAACTCCTTGCTCTTGCGAAGCCATTTGGGAGAGTGGTCCGGCACCTGATCTTGGATGTGAGGCCTGAGGTAACTTGGATATTCCGCTGCTTAAAGGTTCAGCACACTGTGTTTGCAATGGCTTAATTGTAATTATTAGACTATCAAACTAGGTCACCGCTGTGTGGTAGGAACCTTTTTTTGTAGGAATAATGTGTGTATTGGCAGATTTTTATCGCCACAACTACTGGGCGATCAATACACACACACACACACATTATTATTGGTGGCAAATGAGGTGCATAATATTGCTTGAGTACAATGAGTTGATTTCAAGGTATTTGTATAATTTATTTCAAAGTTCACTAAAAAGAGCTCAAAATTGGTGTGAATCGTAAACCTTTCTGGGCAAAATGTGTTTTTCTAGGGCTGGGAATCGATTAAAATTGTTTAACTAATTAATCGCACAATTTTCTGTAATTAATCGCGAGTAAATTATGGTACATTACAATAAACATTTTTACATGAATATATTTACTAAATTATGTACATGTTCAAATGTTCCTTTTTTCTTTTTTTTTTATCTCTTCTGCCGTTTTACAGTGGACTTTGTTTAATAATAGGATCAAATGGGCAGATTCAATTTAATTCAAGCTTTATTGGCAAGATAAGCTTAAGTGTACTGTACGTTGACAATGCATTATTAGACACTATACATACAGATATAAACCATATTGAATGCTGAAGTTTAATTTGCTGAAGTTTAAAATCTCAGAACTATTATTTTCTCTAGCTGCCATTCCATCTCTACAAGTATACCTGTCTGCAGCTGCCTGAATGGACAGGTCCTTCAGTCTCTATCACACGCACACATGGGGTCTCTCTTTCACGGTTCCACTTTTGAAACTGGTTCAGACAACAGTAGTTGGGCATTTACAGGCTTGTATCTCTTTGTGTGCCTGGTTCACGTGAAGTCTCCATGCAGTAAATCCGCTCCCGTGTTTATTATGCCCGGGAAATGCATCGCGTGTAACTAAGAATGCACTGCTCCACACAATTAGTTTCTGTGTTAAGACGTATAGTCATGTCGAGTGTGTACCTCCTGAAAATGTGTATATGCCAATTAACCACAGAAAGTGGGGAAAAACATCAGTTTCACATTGTACACAGGTGACTATTTTCCAGGCAAGCAGCAGATGCTCTAACCCCACCACCACCCTATTCCTAACCATATGGAGCCTGTAAGGCAGAGTAGCCTGCCAGGAACAACTAGGCTCAGGAAGGGGGGGGGGGCATACTGCATTAATTGTGTTCTTTTTTTTTTACATGTTAAAAATATTGATCGCAGAAATGTGCATGTTAAATTTCCCAGCCCTAAATATTTCTTAATTTTTGTTGTTGTGATCTGTGTTAAAGGCCTTTCTTGAGCTCTCCAGCGAACAAGAGGCAAGAGCAATGTCTAGTTTCTACAGTGGAAATGTCATCGCATCTGTGTGTGGAAAACCAGTGAAAGTTTACCATTCACACACCTATCCAACCATCCAGGTAAGACCTGTTAACTCACCCTGAATCAAGTGCTTCTGAATCTACAAGGATTAAACTTTCTAACTCCCATGTTTATGCAACATCTGCAGACTGGCAAAGTTATCTACGTTGGCAATGTTCCACCTTTTAAAACATCAGATGCATCCATTCTGAAAATCGCTGAACCATTTGGAAAAGTCAGAAGATATTTTGTTAATCGATTACGCAATGAGGTAATGGATCTGTTTCTAAGGGGTGCAAAAGGAGAAAATAAATGATATAATGCAGTATTTCTTGCTCTTCTGTCCTACAGTGACAGTGTCAGAAAAATCAGATTTTACCAAAGTTTGCATTCAAATTTGAATGTATTGTGTCTTTCTCTTGTGTTGTTTTTCTGGCTTTAAACAAAACAAATATGCAGCCTGACCTCTGTATTGATTCACAAATTACCCTTTCTGGCCGGTTCTCATAATGAATCAGTCGAAAAAACACATTAAAGAGCAGTTTCTTATTCTTCTTCTCCTACTTAAAATGAAACAAGGACTGTTAACTTGGTTTGGTTACTTAACCGTTCATGGACCACATTATGAAATATGGTTTGTGAGACTTAAATATTTATAATTACTGGCTTGTTGTTTATATAATAATCATAGGCCTAGTTTAAGATACAAAATCTAGTTGTTTTTTAGTTTTTTTTGTAATGAATGGTTATTGGAATTTTGTAGATAACAATGTTGTGATGTTTATCATGTTTGTTCAGTGCTTCATTGAGATGGAAAAAGGGGAAGATGCTGAGAAAATGGTAGAGGCCTACAAGGAAAATGCACCTAAATTTGAAGGCAAACGATTACTTGTCTACAAAAGCAGGAAATATAAGCAACTTAAACATGGGTCAGTTTGACATTCAGGTCCTCTTTTTTTGCTTGAAAAATAGCTGTTGTCTTTGAGCATGTGTCTTATAGTTTTGTCTGTTTTACCAATATAATCTCCTCTCTTGCAGACACAGACCTCCATCCCCAGAAACGGACGATAAAAAGCCATCCAAGAGGGAGCGCTCTGGAGATGCTGAGGCCCAGAGCAGCAACTCTGGCAAAAATAATGGCAAGAAAGAGGAAGAACCCTCTGCCAAGAAGATCAAAGTGGAAATTCCTGCCACAGATAAACCTGAGGTAGAGAACCAGGAAGAAAGTGAAAGGCAAAGTGTTTCAGAAGAAGCTGCTCCTGAGGTGGAGAAAGAGCCAGAGGAGGAACCAAGCAAAGACACAGCAGAGGTCCAAAACATGGAGACTGAAACTGTGAGTGGCCTCATTTGATGAGGATGGCATGCTTAGAGATCCCATGAAATGTAATTTTGACTTTTAGTCAAAAGCTTTGAGGCCATCTGTAAGCAAGTGTACTCCTAAAAGTTGATTCAACTTTTAGCAGGTGTATGCTTTTAAAATACTCTCTTCCAGTAAAATGAATCAAAAATATTAATGACTCATCTTGACAAAGTTTTATCTGATAAAATGCTGTCTATTATAAAAATTTCCCCCCTCCTAATACCATTTGCCTCCAAATAGCAATAGTAAATCAAGATTCAAGGCTGTCACGTAACCTACATTTTGTTGGCTTTTTGAAAAATTTACTAACTATTTTATATGTTCTTTGCAACAAAGGACAGAAAACTAAACTTATCTAGCAATATCATTCGGTCATTAAAACCCCCTGGCTCATGCTTGTTAATATAAGTTTATCACTTAATCACAAGTAAATGTAAAAAGATACAGTACTATTACATTGCCAACCAAAATGCACCTGCTTTATCCAGTGATTTCCTGTGCTGTTTTTTAAACAGGAGGCTAAAGATGAAGAGGCTGTTGCCACTCCACCTGTTGTTGAATTGGAGAAGAGTATGGAGACTGAGGAAAAAGCCACTACACCCACACAAACACCACCACTGTCTGAAACTAAGCTTGAAATGAAGCCTGAAACTGAAATTAAGCCTGAAACCAAGCCTGAAACAAGCCTTGCTACTCTTGGGGCACATGACCCTAATGTCCCAGTAGGTAAGATGACTTGAGGTGGTCTTTGTGACCCACTGTATTTTTCTTTAATGGGAAACTGTTGCCTAGTGCAGTGTAATCTTTAAAGACAAATTTTTACTAATAAATCACATTTAACATTGTTTATTCATTATTTTAGGTGTGGAGTTCGTAAAGATGGGATACTACTGCAGAGTCTGTTTCCTGTTTTACTCCAATGAGGATACTGCTAAGAAAGTTCACTGCTGTAGCCAAGCACACTATGATAAACTTAAGGTGACCCCATTTCTCCAAAACAAAGTTACTTTCATTTAGTTACTTGTAGTACTGTGACTGTAAAAGCCATACCCCAAGAACCATCACTGGTTAGGGTGCTTATCAAGTTGTCAGAACAGGATTCTGATCTGTGTAACATTGGAATTTCTGTATTACATCTTCATGATACCTTTATGATTTTGTTTAACCTACAAATTTAATAATATCAGATCAGATGCTAAATGGTGAGGCTACAGCAACTCTGCAAAATTGTTATTTCCCACAAGGCATTGTTGTGTTGAAATGTTTCTTGCAATACAATGTGATTCTCAAACAAATATGTTCTGTTTTTCTCACCAGAAACATCTGGAGAAGGAGAAGGCCAAAGTGCAGAGTAATGTGACAAAGAAGTGAACCATTAACGCTGGAACATCTCTCGATATGTCTGTTATGCTATTGACTTTCATCTACTTTTAGTATGACCTGAGGGATCGCTTATGTGGTAATTAGAAAGTTTTTATGTAGTAAAACTGACACATCAGTAATACTTAACTGTTTAGTTATCTTAATGTAGATGTGCAGTTATTTTATGCCTTTATTGCTACTACGGTGTCCTTCTGTTTTCCCTTTTTTTTTTTATTAAACTAAGAATTCCTCAGACTCTGCCTGTTGTCATAATTTTCTCTTGTGATTTTTTTTTTTTTTTTTTTTTTTATAATTCTCTTTGTAAAAGGAAAATAAAATTCTTGGCCTCACAAATTCAGTGATATAATGTAATATAGGAGATTTCTACAGGTTATATTTAGGTCCTGGAAATCAAATGTAATAAAAAGGGAGGGTTATCACAGGTTTAGAGTTTAAAACTTCTAGCCACAGTCTTTTTTTTTTTTTTCCATCTGCACTTGCAGAGTAATGGTATGCTTAAGGCTTTGGAAATTTGGCAAGCTTTCTTTTTGGACCACTGACACACTGAATGTCAAAAAATATATCTAGATTGCTAATATTGGACTTGGTTCCCCAATTTCTGTAAATCAATCTGATCTGTAAATTTTGGGTCTTTTTATTTTTTATTAATTTATTTTCATCGCCTTTTCTCACAAATTTGGAATGCCCAATTCCCACTTAGTAGGTTACTCCCCAGTGGTGGACAGTAACGAAGTAAATGTAATTCGTTACTGTACTTAAGTAGCTTTTTTGCGTATCTGTACTTTACTGAAGTATTTAAATTTGGGGAGACTTTTACTTTAACTCCACTACATTTCAAAGTCAAATATCTTACTTTTTACTCTACTACATTTTCAAAATCAGTCGTTCCTTTTTATTTATGAGTGTATAAAAACGTAACTGGTCAAACGAGCCACCAATCACAGTAGCCTACAGCGCGCGCGCTTTGTTTTGAACTTGCCTTGGCGGCATAGTAAGCGCGAACCAGGGGTGCGTTTCCCAAAAGCATCGTTAGCCAACTATGGTCGCAAGTTCCGTCGTTATCATCATAGTTCAAGGAGTCGGTGTTTCCCGAAACCATCGTTCCAATGAACATTCGCAAACAGCATCACAGAGTTGTGTGGTTAGAAGCAGAGTTTCTTGTTATTATAACATGTGGGCTTAATAAATTATTATCTTGAGCCAAATTAGCAAGATGACATTCAGTACAATCAGTATCTTTTATTTAGAAGACATACAAATGTCCTTTAGTTTGTCAATAGTTCCCTATCGAGAGGTCTCTCCTATTGCGTAAGTAGCTTACGCTATGGGAAAACTCCGTTTCTCGAGAAATATTGAAGTCTTTATGTAAAACGCATTGCAGCTGCACAGCAGACAGCGATGAGCGAGGCAGCTCGGTCATTGGCTGTGCCGCGGCAACTGCTCGAACCAATGACGGGGCGACTCTGGTCACGCGCCTCGCGTTCGCGCGCTCAGAGCCTGCCGAAATTAGCATAGGCAGGCTATATAATGGGCACCCCATCATGCGAGTTCCTTTAGATTTAATCTCCTTCAGCGAAGGCCTTCTCTTCGCTGGATCCTCCGGATTGTTGGAGTCTTTCGCCGCCGTTGACAAGCTTACAGCGGGACTGCTAAGAGGACGCCGGCGCCTTCAGCCGCCTTCGAAGCCTTCTGCTACGCCATCCGGCGCGCATCGCATATCCTTTACTGCAAGCGCTCGCCCCCGCGACGCTTTTAAAAGTAAAAGAGTAATTTTCCAAGGCGTTGTTTCAAATGCCTTCAGCCTGCGCCTCGTGCAGAGGCCCTCTTAACGACGGAGATCGGCACATCATCTGCACTCGCTGCCTGGGTCTGGACCACGCAGAAGCTGCACTCATTCAGGGCGGATGCCCCGAATGCAACTCCTTGGGCCTCGCCGAGCTGCGCGCTCGCTTTGCCGTTTTCACCGCAAACGAGCCGGCTTCCACTGTGCTGCCACCTCCGTTCGAGCCGCGCAAGAAAAAGCGCCGCTCACAGAGGCAGCCAGAGCACGTCGACTTCGGTGACGTCACGCCGGCCCAGTCCCCGCGTGCATCACCGCTACCAGAAATCTCCCCGCCGCCAGTCCATTTCACGAGAGCGGACCTGCACCCCTCCAACAAAGCGGTGGGTCTCATCTCGTTCAGCACATCAGGGGATGACGATGGAAAGGATGACAGCCTCTCTCTTGACGCTGCATCCGACGACTGGCCGGGCTCGTTCGACCCCGCGCCATCGACATCAGCGGACACGAACGCGGGCACCAGCATGGACTCGGAAATCGTCCGTATCCTGTCAAAAGCCGTGGAAGACCTCGGGCTCGACTGGTCTTTCCCGGAAGAACCCGCCCGCAGCCGGCTGGACGAGTGGTTCCTGCAGGGGCGCCGGCAGGCCCCCCGACAGAGACCCTCTCCTTTCTTCCCTGAGGTCCACGACGAGCTCACAAAGTCGTGGAAAGCCCCGCACTCTGCTCGCCTAAAGCCTTCTTTTTCTTCCTCGCTCTCCTCAGTGGACGCGCGAGAGAAAGAGGCTACGAGGCAACTCCGCCCCTCGAGGAGACCGTGGCCAACCATCTATGCCCACCCTCCACCGCTGGATGGAAGGCCAGAGCTTCTCACCCCTCGAAGCCCTGCAGAACCACCTCAGCTCTCGCCGGTCATGCATACACCGCCGCCGGCCAAGCTGCGTCAGTGCTGCATTCGATGGCGGTCCTACAAGTTTTTCAGGCCAAACTGCTCCGCACCATGGACGAGTCTGGACCTGAACCCGAGGCTTTCAAGGACCTGCGCAGCGCTACGGACGTAGCCCTGTGAGCCACAAAGGCCACCGCCCAATCCATCGGCCGGGCCATGGCTAATTTGACCGTCCTTGAGCGCCATCTGTGGCTAACGCTAACGGAGATGAAGGACGCGGATAAGGCACCATTTCTTGACGCGCCTGTCACTCCAAGTGGCCTGTTCGGACCGGCGGTGAGAGAATTCACTGAGTGCTTCACTGAGGCTCGGAAGGATTCGCAAGCTATGCATCACTTCCTGCCCAAGCGCTCCAGCTCATCTCAGAAACCGCCCCAGCAGCAGCTGCGAGCCAGGGCAGAGCCGCCCGTCTCCCAGCCGAAGAGCAGACCTGAAAAGGACGCTCGACGCCACTCGCGTTCCGCTGGCCGAAGAAAGCCGCACGAGCAACGAGGTCCTCGGCCCAGAATCACTCTGAACACGGAGCCTCGTAAGTCTTCCTAGCAACAGGAAGAAAAAGAGAGAGTACGTGTCTCGCAAAAGCCGGACCGTTCTCTCTCAAACATCTAAAACATTACCCAGTCCCCTTACAGGCGGCTGGAAATGTCTATACAGCAGTCAATGGGCCAGTCATAAAACTCACTCACCTGCAATCAAACGCCGTTTTTACGGCGACACACAGAAATCACGAAGAGTCATTTTCTGCCTGTGTCACTAAGGGTTCACATGTCCACACTAAAGTGCGCATTCCCACATGTCAATACTGTCCAAACAGTGCCAAATACCTCCCCAGTTCAGGCTGGATGTCCCAAAAATGTAGATCGTGTGCCTATTGTCATGTATGCACCACTACACACAAGCACTGTTCCCACAGTTATAAACACTTCCCCAGTAAAAACGGGAAATACTATAAGTGTAGCGCGTGTGCCTGCTGTACTGCACGCACCCCTACACACAGCTACCCATACAGTTTCAAACAGCTCTCTATTTCATGCCGCAAGCATCACAGATGCAATGCGCGAGCAAAGAAACTCCCCGCTAAATGCGGAAAGCTTTATGAATGTGGCGCGTGTGCCTATTATGATGTATGCACCCCCACCCCAAAACACTGTTCATACAGTTTCAAGCATCTCTCCAACTCATGCTGTGAGCATCTCGGAGATAGCGCACGTGCCTGTACTCTCTCACGCACCCCTGCACTCGGCACTCAATACGGCTGCTCAGCACGCACCTGCGCCTCTGAGAGCCGTAGACTCGGTGTTAGCACAAAGCGATTTGCCGGTGGGGCCCATACATCACTGCGACGCCCCCAGCCAGCATTCAGCCCATATCTGTGCGAGCAGAAGCCTGGGAAAAAATCCCTGACATGCCGAAATGGGTTTTGAACATAATAAAGCACGGATACTCCCTTCAGTTCGCTCGCAGACCACCCCGCTTTTCAGCGGTGGTCGAGACGAAAGTGAGAAAAGATGTGTCACATGTTCTACGCACCGAGGTGCTCAAACTGATAGAGAAGGGCTCTATAGAAACTGTTCCTCCCTCTTTGAGCGAGGCGGGTTTTTACAGCCGCTATTTTCTCGTCCGAAAAGGACGGTGGCCTTCGCCCCATCCTGGATCTCAGACATCTGAACAAAGCTTTAATGATTCGCTCGTTCAGAATGTTAACAACCAAACATATCCTCGCGCAAGTTCGCCCCGGGGATTGGTTTCTATCAGTGGATTTGAAAGACGCTTACGTTCACATTCCGATAGCGCCTCATTACAGGCCCTTTCTGAGATTCGCTTTCGAGGGACAGTCATACCAGTACACAGTACTACCATTCGGCCTATCATTGGCCCCCCGTACATTCACGAAATGGACGCGGCACTTTCCCCCCTGAGACAGCGGGGAGTGCGAATACTGAATTACCTCAACGATTGGCTAATCATAGCACAATCAGAGGACCAGTTAATGACGCACAGATCTTGGATTATCAGCCATCTAGAATGCCTGGGTCTGAGAATCAATTTTGCAAAGAGCGTGCTATCCCCCAGTCAGCATATCTCTTTTCTGGGAATAGTGCTAGACTCAGTGCAGATGACAGTGCGCCTCTCATCAGAGCGCGTGCTCTCTATTCGACGCCTTGCAACATCGTTCAGAACGGGCGCGCACGCCCCCGTCAAACGATTTCAAAGAATGCTCGGTCTCATGGCCTCGGCATCAGCTGTACTCCAGCTAGGATTGTTGCACATGCGTCCTCTCCAGCGCTGGCTCAAGAGCCGTGTCCCCACTCACGCGTGGCGCTCGGGCCACTTTTTGATCAGAGCGAATCACGGCTGTATAAAAGCCCTGACGCCCTGGAAAGCCATCAACTGGTATCAAACCGGCGTGAGTCTGGGCGTGAGTACGCGGAGAAAAATGATCATGACAGATGCCTCCAAAATAGGATGGGGGCCCTTTATGAGGGCAGGCCTGTCTCCGGGTTTTGGTCAAACCCGAAAAGCTCTACACATAAACTGTCTGGTAATGAAAGCGGTCGCCTTGGCTCTCAGAGCCCTGCTTCCGTACCTAAAAATCGAACACGCCCTGGTCCGAACGGACAACATGACGGTAGTTTCAGTATATAAATCGCCAAGGTGGACTTCAGGTCGAGCTCCCTGCACTCTATGGCCAGGGAGCTCATCCTATGGTCACAACACCACCTGCACTCACTAAGGGCAGCGCACGTGTCAGGTGTCCTGAACCAAGGAGCGGACATGCTATCCAGAGACAAGGTTCTCCCAGGAGAATGGTCTATCCACCCTCTGATGGTTCAGTGGTTATGGCAAACCTTTGGCGAGGCAGAGGTCGACCTCTTCGCCTCCAAGGAAAACGCCAGACTGCCCTCTCTTCTCTCAAAAGCACGGACGCGCTCGCCCAAGTTTGGCCGAGCCGCCCTTGTATGCTTTTCCCCGATCGCGATGCTACCTCAGGTCATCAGTCGGATCAGGGAGGTGAAATGTGCAGTGCTCCTGGTAGCCCCACTCTGGAAAAACCAGACGTGGTTTCCAGAACTGATACAGATGATGCAATCTGCCCCATGGCCGATTCCGCTGAGGCAAGACCTCCTCGGACAGGCCAGCGGGATGATTCTTCATCCCCGCCCCGATCTGTGGACCCTCCATGCATGGCCCCTCAACGGGTTCCAGAGAACCTCCCCAGTGGAGTTTTGAGAACCATTACTGAGGCGCGACGCCTCTACGAGGCGCTTGTATGCCCGAAAGTGGAAAGTGTTCAGTGACTGGTGTGATACCAAGAGTTTGAACCCCAAAACGTGCGAGATACCAAGTGTACTCGCCTTTTTGCAGGAGCTGCTGGAGGCGGGCCGCACACCCTCCACGCTCAAAGTCTATGTGGCTGCCATAGCGTCGTCACACAATCCTGATAAAGGACATTCATTAGGGAAAAACGATCTGATCGTTCCTTTCCTAAGAGGCTCTAGGAGGATGAACCCTCCTCGCCCACCTTCGGTGCCAATCTGGGACCTGGCCACGGTCCTGGACGCACTCAAGGGTGCCCCGTTCGAACCTCTCCGAACCGTGCACCTGTAGCAGCTCTCGCTCAAAACCGCGCTCTTGCTGGCGCTCGCTTCAGTTAAAAGAGTGGGCGACCTGCACGCGCTGTCATCAAGCGCTGCTTGCCTGGAATTTGGACCTAACGACTGCAGAGTTGTCCTTAGGCCAAAGCACGGGTATATTCCTAAAGTGCTCTCTACACCCTTCAGAGCACAGGTGATATCTCTGGCAGCCTATCGTCCCCAGCAGACGAAGGCGACGCAAATTTACTCTGCCCGGTCAGGGCGCTCAGAGTATATTTGGAACGTTCTGCCCTGTTCAGACAGATGGAACAATTATTCGTATGCTTTGGCGGCCGAACTAAGGGTCTCGCTGTCTCAAAGCAAAGAATATCAGCTGGATAGTGGATGCTATAGGCTGGCTTATGGAGCCAAGAGCCTTCAATGCCCCTTAGGCATCAGAGCTCACTCTACGAGGAGCATGGCCTCCTCGTGGGCGTGGTCGAGTGGGATACCCATTGAAGATATTTGTGCGGCGTCAGGCTGGGCCTCGCCTTCGACATTTATCAGGTTTTATAACCTACAGGTCCCCTCATTGCATTTCAACATTCTATCAGCCTGACTATAGAATGGAATAAAGTGTGTGTATGCTGGGCATCACCTCCTCCCTTATAAGGTCCGTCTCTGACCGACTTGGAGGATTTATTATGCGTACCAGTACATAAAAAGCTCAGTACATAAGATGTGTGCTTGTGTTTGTACAAAGAGCGCCCCGCCTTGGGCAAGGACGCTCTGTAATATCCCAGTATATAGCTCGCCGTTGGCCGGCTCGGGGAATAATCACTTTGCTTTAAAGCTCAGGCACCTGCCTCTGGTTTTATAGAGCGAAGTCAGCATGCACAGCGTTTTACATGGTGTTCCCATAGCGTAAGCTACTTACGCAATAGGAGAGACCTCTCGATAGGGAACGAGTCGGTTACTAGCGTAACCTCGGTTCCCAGCGTAACCTCGGTTCCCTGAGAGGAGGGAACGAGTATTGCGTAAGCTGCCGTGCTTGTGCTTGGTCAGTTCGCTTCAGTCGATTGAACCTAAAGGAACTCGCATGACGGGGTGCCCATTTTATAGCCTGCCTATGCTAATTTCGGCAGGCTCTGAGCGCGCGAACGCGAGGCGCGCGCCCATTGGTCGTGCGTTCAGAATCGCCCCGTCATTGGTTCGAGCAGTTGCCGCGGCACAGCCAATGACCGAGCTGCCTCGCTCATCCTGCTGTGCAGCTGCAATGCGTTTTACATAAAGACTTCAATATTTCTCGAGAAACTGAGTTTTCCCATAGCGTAAGCTACTTACGCAATACTCGTTCCCTCCTCTCAGGGAACCGAGGTTACGCTAGTAACCGTGTCGATTTAAAGCACCGTTTTTGAAGAGTGCGCATGTGTGAACGTGATCTAGTGCGTAAGAACGAGCCTATGATTGAATCTGGAAATAAAGCAAATAACTGAGAAAAATATGAGATAGTCCTCAGATGACATGTCCGTAATTTATAGCAAAACATCTAGCATTAATTCGATCGCAAACAGATTCATTAAAAGTAGTTTTTACTCCTCCACATGTGTGACATCATTAACCAACGTGGTTGAACAACCAATTTGCGACAATACGGTTTCGGGAAACAGTCGTGACTAGCAAGTTGATTTCTTCAACAGTGCATCGTACTACGGTAGTGGAGCAGCAAGTTACGTCGTTGTACGGGAAACGCACCCCAGAGCCGTTAAATATGAGAGTTGCGAAACATAGACGGTTGCGACAGTGATCTCGCCGCCGCGCGGTCACGTGATTCGTGTAGCTCTCAATAGTTCCAAATAAATTGCGTTGCCAATGATTTTAAGCAGGGCAGAGAGCAGCAGCTATTATTGCAGCAATTATCAGTAAATATTGACACATAATGTACATTGCTTATTATGTTGACAGTAAAATGACTTGCATATAATAGCATTTTTTTTCTGGGAGTAACAGAAACACTGCATTAATATGTTTTTGTGTTTAATTTTGGAGGAAATTGGCTGCTCCCATAACATAGAAAATATATATATATATATATATATATATATATATATATATATATATATATATATATATATATATGTATGTGTGTGTGTGTGTGTTATATATATATATATTTAATGGCGTTGTGCAGGTTTATGTGAATGTATCATAACATTAGGATGTTAATAATTATGACCATAGACACTCGAGAAAAATATATACAGTACATACTGTAAATGTATTATAGCTTATGGGAACAGTCCCCTTCCCTCCAAAATTAAACACACAAAAAATGTATTCAATTCAAATATATATATATATATATACACATCTGACTAATTAATGTCATTTTATTAATAGATTGGTGTGCCAAGAGTGACATTAGTCTTCATGTAGACTGAGTTAAGCAAGAGTCTTGTGACAAATTATAATAGGATATTATGGCCATAAAAAATCATAGTACTTGGATACTTAAGTACATTTGAAGGCAAATACTTTTGTACTTTTACTCAAGTAAATGTTTAAAGGCAGCACTTTTACTTGAGTAATATTTTACCTTGAGTATTTTTACTTTAACTCAAGTACATGGTATGTGTACTTTGTCCACCACTGTTACTCCCCTCAATCCAGGTGGCGGAGGACAATTCTCAGTTGCCTCTGCTTCTGAGACCGTATCTGCGCATCTTATCACGTGTCTTGTTGAGCATGACATACATGTGGAAGCTCATGCTACTCTCGGCCCATGCTACTCTCAGCAATCCACGCACAACTTTCCACGCGGCACATTGAAAGTGAGAAGCACTAATCGGGACCACGAGGAGGTTACCCCATGTGACTCTACCCTCCCTAGCAACCATACAATTTGATTGCTTAGGAGACCTGGCTGGAGTCACTCAGCATGCCCTGGTCTCCAGGGGTGGTAGTCAGTGTCAATACTCGCGGAGCTACCCCAAATGCGGGCCTTTTTTTAAAAGATATATTTCATGTATTTATTGGATGGAATGATAACATAGGCATTACAAAAATGTACCATGGTAACCATAGTTTCTGGCAAAAACAGTAGTTACTACAGTTGTTACTAATCTTAAAATCATAAATTAATACGGAACTTTCTACAATTAGTATATGTAGCGATTAAAACCAGCATTTTTCACCTTTTTTTTTTATTGGGCGAAAACTATGGTTACCATGGTCAAGTTTTGTTCGAGAGTATCACTGCGCATTAAGGTCATTCTTAAATGCCATTTTTTAATTTAGTGTAATGTTTTCTTGCTTGAAATAATCACATTGTACGAACGACATTTTCTGTGTTGGGGACTTTTATTTTGAAACATCCGGTTGAAGAAGGGGGAAATGGCTAGACTACAGCCGCTGCTTTACATTGGTGATCAGATATTTTACATCAGCTTGTGTTGGTGAGTTACATAGCTGAATATAAATATGTTAATAATAAATGTCTATAATTTGGTGATACTTATTTCGACGGTTATTACATGTGCGGTGGTATGACGGTTAGCATGAGGCCCAAACAGCAATTCACCATAAGCCGAACAAAGAGATTAATCTAATATTTACCGTCACCTTTAACTTTTGAAACGGGGTTTTCCTAATTTCTTACACATGTTTATATATTTTATATTTGTAACTTCATATATATTTATATGAAAACGCCTATTTGTTATTTCATAATACATTTGTCGCACTGCTGAACCATTTAAAATGAATTCGTGAATGACAAGGTTTTTTAAGAATGATATACTTAAGATTCACATATTTCTTTTAACATATGTGAACACGTTAACCTAAATTATTGCTGTTGAAACCTTTATGGACATGTTATATAGTATGCCAGCAACGCATTTATTCAAGTTCCACCGGCAATATTTACCTGCTATGTGTTAGGGGTGGGAATCCCAAGGTAACTTGCTATATGAAATAATATCGATATTTTGGTCACGAAATGATATTATTGCGATTCTTTATTGTTGGTGTATTGCAATTCAAAACCTCGATTTATTACGGTATTTCCGGATTTAAGAAAACTGCTTCTAAATCACCAAATGCTTTTTGATAAATTAATATAAAAGTGCCAGTTTACAAAACAAGGCCAGTTTATTTCCTAATATCTAAGTATGTATAACGCAAAGCCATAAGCATTAAATACCATAATGCCTCCCTATTTCTGTGGTACGGTCAATGTAGCTACTTTTTCTAAAAATACAATAGTAGCCTAAACACTTAAAAAAAAAAATGTTTTATTACAGCACAAGTATAATAGATTTCACCTAAAGGGTTTGTCTATTTTATATGATACAGTGAAAGTACCTCAGTTAAAGGTGCTATATGTCATATTTACTGTACTAAATAATAAAATGACCATAATGTGTCAGAATTAAGAAACATGCAAAGTTGAATTATTGGCTTCTCTGAAAACAATGCTGCAGCCAGAATATTCTACTTTGAAGTTTTCATTCCGGGCTGGAATTTCTGTTTGTTTTGGCCTGTGTGATCCCACCCACTGCCCACTCACCAATAGTATTTCAACACCGCTGGGTTTTCAGATTTGAACTGCAGCCATGGAAGCCAGCAAACAAACTGGGTCAGAGATAACAGATTCCACCCAACCTAAAATGCTCACCATCTGTCTAAAACCAGCATGATCAGAGGCGTAGTAAAACAAGGATAAATATTGGAGAACCCTTTGGAAGATGGAGACAGCTTAAAGCCCAGAAATCCTTTAAAACGGATGCTGAGTTGGCTAATTTGCATGTCAAAATTCTGGCAACCCCCATGAGCTTGGAGTCTGGGGTGAGGCAGACAACTCTCCAATATTTTTAATTTGGACTGCAGTACCCATTTCAAAGGCTTGTTGTCAATCTTACATATAGCACTTATCATGTTACTACTGTAAAATCATTTATAAAAAATATAGTAAGGGAGTGGGATTGTGTAAACCATGATTTCCCATTACCACAATATTAATGTGGAAAAATGTAAATAATAATATTGACATTTGGCATGTAAATATCAATACAATATCACAAGGAAAAATATCACGATACTTTCACATATCAATATTTTTTCCCACCTCTACTCTTTGCCCTATTGCTGGTGTTAAGGTTTAATAAACCAACAGACATTGCAGCACATCCACCAAGTGTGAATGATTTGATTTCTCATCTCAAGGTAAGATTGATCAAGACGACACCTCATTGGATTCACCGGCAGACTTTCCACCTGAGGCTGATCTCTTCAATATTATATTATCAGTATAAGGAGAAGATATTCTCCTTATTCTCCACCTTTTTGACAGGTGAACAGTTACCATTATTGCACAGAGCTACGTTGCTTGGCAGTGCCAGAAAGGTCCTACACACCTTGATCATCGTTGGATTTGTTTTCATACAATTATCTTGACTTTCGAACATGTCTTACAATCATCCGTTCCGAAACCCACCAGATAATATGTACTCTGACTCACAACGTATGTATCCCCGAGAGTCCAGCACTTACAGGTCAAGAATTAGGACCACATCTCCAGATCATACTCAGTCCTCTTCCGAAGCCACTGTCCTTCCACCTGGTAAGGCTTTGTCCTTTCTACACAGCTGCGGACTAGATGCCGAGGACCTTAAATCTCTTGCCGAGCTCCCTGAGCATCTCATCACATCTGAGACACTTCCTGACCTGCTTGCACAGATCAAGAAGAAGAAAGCAGCCAACACAACATCATCCAGGTGCAGTTTATCAGCTTACTCCTGGAATGATAGGAGCGACACTCAAACGGTTGAGTGTCCGGTGGATTTGCCTTTCCGTCAGGCATATCATCGTGAGCAAGTAATGACTTGGGAAGACCAATGGGGAAATGTCCAGAAAACCAGCTCACCAACACGTTCATACACCAGTTCTGAGTCAAACTATGTAATTGAGTACAACCATCTGAAAAACAAAGAGTCTATTTATTTTGATAAAGCAGCTTATGCAACAGAACCATCAAGACTGAAAACATCGGTGGTCTCGCAGTCTTACACTAACTACAGCAGAGATGATAGTCAACCTTCATATCTGTCCAGCAGAGACATCGGTGAGTCCACAAACCGGTCCAGCAGAGACCTCAGTCAGTCCACAAACCAGTCCAGCAGAGACATCAGTCAGTCCTCTATCCGGTCCAGCAGAGACATCGGTCAGTCCTCTATCCGGTCCAGCAGAGGCATCGGTCAGTCCTCTAACCGGTCCAGCAGAGGCGTCGGTCAGTCCTCTAACCGGTCCAGCAGAGGCATTGGTCAGTCCTCAATCCGGTCCAGCAGAGACATTGGTATTCCACCACTCCTGTCCAGCAGAGACATTGGTATTCCACCACTCCTGTCCAGCAGAGACATTGGTATTCCACCACTCCTGTCCAGCAGAAACATCAGAATTCCCCCACTCCTGTCCGGCAGAGATGTTAGTCAAACCTCACACATTTCAAGCATTCCCCCACTCCTTTCCAGCAGAGACATAGGTCAACCTGCACATCACCGGAGGACTGAGATGGTTCATAAAGTACCTACCAGGAAGGAGGCGTCAGATTTCCATGGGAAAATCCCACCAGTGTTTCCCTATGCGTGTGTACTCTGTGAAATCACCGTCCTCTCTAACAATGTAAGTAGCCTTTTCACTCTCACAGATCTTGCCTTACCAGCTGTTTGACTCTTTTCAGTGAAATACAGATGGACGTATTGTGGCATATGAGGTAAGTCAAACCAGCATGTTACCCATGTATTGATTTATTAAATTAATATTTTACAAATTATTTTAATTCTGGCTTCATTTCCGCCTGTATGACTTATTCTGATTTTCATGCTTCTATTTTTTATGCTATGAAAGCAGACAATGAACATTTGTTATCAAGCTGGTCAAAAAAAGCATCATAACAGTGGTCCATATGACTTGATTGCTGTTTTCTAAAGCTATATAGTTAGTCTGTGTTAGGAACAGACCAAAAATGTAAATTTGGACTTCTGTATATTAAAACTTAAAAATCTGTGTTTGGTTATAAGCACGAGAACCAATGTTGTTTGGTGGTATTTATGGCACATTTACCATAACACGGCTTGCATAGTTGAATTTGTGCATACGGGAATGAGAATTGAAAGCTATGACAGGAGAAGATTTTCAGTGAATTACTGAAATTTTGCTCTCTACCTCACAAAAATAATCTATTGCTTCAGAAGGATGTATTGAACACTTTGCTACTTTTATGGTGGTGTTTTGTTAGTTACTGTATGCTTTTTTATAATGGAAAAGAGCAGCGTTCATATTCCTCAGAATTTCTCCTTTAGTGTTCTACAGAAGAAGGTCATATTGAGTTGGAAATTACATGAGGGTGAACAAATGATGACAGAATTAAAATGTTTGTGTGAACTATACCTTTAATAGAAAGAATAGCCAAAATTCAAGAAGATCCTTAATTTGAATTTACAGACTTCTGCAATTGGAGAGCCTGTGGTTTCTCACTATGAACTCTGCTGTTGTCTGTACATATAACGTTTGTAAATGCTTAAAAGAATTGTAATCATTTGGACTATAAACTGCAGGATATGGACTGTGTACTATAGGCTTTCATACTATAGATTTAAATGTTGAGTTATGAATACATTTTGAGAGTTACGTTTTTAAAAAGGGTGATTCTCTTGTTATAGGACTGGTCTGTGCATATAAATGGAGCTCAACATGCTAACAGTCAACTCAGTCTTGTGGAAAAGTAAGTTATCTTTAGTTTAGTTATTTTAAGATTTATTCTTAAACTTCAAAAACAACCTTGTGCTGTAATTGTTTCCAATGACTATGTGTACATGCACAAGATAATCCCAGTATTATTCAGAGTTTGATAGTATTCCAGTTCTGTATGTGTCATGTCAATGTGTTAACCTTTGTAAGGCTATTATTCTGTAACACTATTCTGTGTTTTATCCCTCTTAAAGAAAAGCTTGCGTAGCTGTAAAATAAGTGGAATTTGATGTCACTTAAACATTTCAGAATATTCACTGACTATTACATAATAGTTATTTATAACGCATAACCAGATAAATATTTTGGGTGCTGCTATGTTTCAAAGAATTGGTAAAAGAATGTACAGGTCATAGTTTATTTGTGCAATGCTAAATATCATGTACAGGAATATTCCTATAGCTGTGGATCATGCTTTCCTTTAGTTTTTTTCTAGAATAAAGAACACCAGATTATGAAGCTTAATTAGAAAATGATGTGCATGTAAATGCAGTAACAATGAGCAGCTCATATTTGGATGTTTGTTTCTGAACTGATAGCGCTAAACCAGCACTGTCTAGATAAAGCATGCTTAATTTTAATACATTTTACTCTGAAGTAACTACTCTGGATACATTTTCTTTTTTTCATTGATGTTTTATTAATATTAAATGTGTACATTCAGCCAAGTTTTACACAGATATACTTGTCATTAGGTATCCAGAATGGGATCAAAAGGTCCGGTCTGCTCGAAGGTAGAGTGATTCCAGTATAATATCATTTATCAAACAGCACATTTTCATTAATTTTATGTAACATGCTAAATTGATTCATTGTAACAGAAATGAGTCCGTTCCTGAAAGATCACAGCCTAGAGCCACGCAGGAACGAGGTAAAATCTTTCTTTTTCATTGTAATTTAAGCATTCTCTGTATGAATTTTCTTGTATTTTGACTTTGTTGTATTTAATCTTAGGTGGAAAATCAGGCAGTAGAAATGGATCGTCAAGCAACAGAAGTGGATCGTCAAGCAGTAAAAGAAAATCGTCGAGCAGTAACCAGAATAAAACTGAAGCAAGCGAGAAGGTCAGGTTTTGTCATGAAATTTACTTTCTGCTGTAATATTTATTTTTCTATAAATTACATTGATGATAAATTTATAAATTTCAAATGATTAATTATATTTGAATACAGTGCAAAGTGGTGTGTGTGAAGTTTGAAGCAGTTGAAGTTGATGAAGCATACCTGAAAAAGTTGCTTGGCCAATTTGGACCGATTGTCAAAATGATCATGTTTCCTAAACTGGTATGGCATGTTAGATTTTATACTTAAATTATTTAAATGGGGTAATACTTGTAATTTATTGTAGATAAACGCTTAATCCTTGTAGGCTTTTGCGGAGATGGGATCAGCAGAACAGGCGGAGGATATAGTTAAATACTTCTTACACAACCCCTTGAGGATCAAAGGACAAATCCTAGATTTCACACTGTCTTCAGCGTTCAGTTTTCTACAGGTGAATAATGCTCATTAAAAATTTGATTAATTACATTTTAAATGCTCGGCATCAGGAGAAAGATTAAAGGTGACTTGCATTCATTTGTTCGTTTCAATTTAGATCGATGTCTGTAATACAGATTGAATAATTTCTTGTATTTTTGCATGTTTTAGAGTTCCAGTGTAGTGAGCTTTTCACCATTGCCTGCTGGAGATAGCATAAGCTCCGAGTTGATGGCCGTTGCTAAGCGTTTCGGATCAGTAAAACATTCCCTGTTTTTACCAAGCCGGGTAGCCAAACTATTTAATCATAATCATGCAGATATTTTCTCGGCTATATAATGTAATGACTCATTGCCTCTTTTGCAGGGTTATGTGGAGATGGCCAATCCGGAAGAGGCTAGCAAATTGGTTGAGCATTATTCAACCAATTTACTCAAATTAAAAGGAAAAACCATTAATGTTTGCTTCTCATCTGAGTACAAGACACTTGGGTAAACCTGTTCTTCTGATCTTGTGTTTACTTATAAAGACAATTCTGTTTGAATTATGTTACAAAAGGTTCTTTATTGAAGATAATGTTTGTAATTGTTTTAATGCTGAAATATATTCTCCTATACAAGCTTGAAGACTCCATGAAATATCTTGATGTGTGCACAGTTTCACGTCATACTTATAGAAATATTTTCATATGCAGAGACAACTATAAGTAAGCCATTCATAGTTTGAGTCCCCCAGAATGTGTAACCCTGTGTCTCTGTGGCACTATCAAAATATTGTTCCGTTTGTCTGAGCATCTCAACCAGTCCAACACAGCAATATTGAGTCAACCAATGGCATGAGTTTGTAGCGAAACTATCTGTATGTTGTTGATTTTGCATTTCTGTGGTGCAGAAATTACACACTTCACCTTTAATTAAATGTTCATTCTGTTTTGTTTTTTCATTCTCCTGCTAATATTATAACAAGTTTGAAATTTCTCTTCATCTAGTGAAAAAGAAATATCACCAATACCTCAAAGCAGCTCCAGAAGGAGGAGGAGGAGTGCAAGCCCACAAAAGAGATCCCACAGTTCTCGAAGAGACTCTCCCAGCCCCAAACGAAGATCCTCAGAAGAGAGATCCAGGTCTCGCAGGAGTTCAAACTCTAAGAAACGAGATGATGGGCAACGATCTAAGGAGAGCTCTAGACGAGTGAGCTCTAGACGGGACAGCTCTTCCAAAGCTCATTCCAAAAAGTCTTCTAAAGACCAGAGCAAAAAAACAGATGAGAGTGCGAAGAAGATTGATGAAAACAAGGATCAGTCTGACACCATGGAAGATGATACCATAGATCAGTCCAAGACTATGGAAGATGATACCATGGATCAGTCCGAGATTATGGAAGATGATGTCAATTATCAGTCCGACATTATGGAAGATGATAGTGACCTTGAAGGAGTGGCAGTTATAGCAGATGATGGTGAAGCGTTGAACTCAGAAAATGAAGAGCTCAAAGAAGATGCTGAACCAGACCATCAGGTACAAGATGCCTCAGCAGAACTTACTCAACAAGAAACATCTGAGGAAATGCCAAATGTGGAACAGTCAAATGACCAAACTATATTGCAAGACATGGACGCATCAAACAAACATCCAGAGATGTCAGAGCATGTTCTAGATGCTACAACTACAAATGGATCATGTGACCCTAAGGAAGCCCAAGAACTTAAACAAGAAACCCTAAAAGATCAAACTGTGGCAATGGATGAGGTAAACACAATTAAAAGTAAATGTTAACTTCATATTTTAGTGTTGGGAATGCAACAGAACAAAAATCATGTTCCCTGATACCATTTGTCTCGCTCTGTTATATATTTAAAAAGTGAAAAAACAAACAAATCCACCCTCCTTTGTTTGTGTAGGAAATTGAAGATTTTCCGAAGAGTCTAGATAACTGCATCACCTTAGATGAATTTAAGGAGAAAATGGTGGAAGAACATGAGACTGAACAAGGTATTTCTCTAATGCAGTTCATATAAAACTTCTGCTGTAGATTTTTCTAGAAGTCATTCTTTATCATTTATTTTTAGTCATAATGATATTTCAAAGATAATCGAGGTACCAAGTTAACATTTTCCATTTTATTTTAGGTGATGACCAAGAGATCTTAGCTTCAAGCACTGAGGTTCGTCTGTTTTCCCCTTCAAAGTTTGTGAGTGTATGTATATGAGAGAAATGCAAAGAAAATTATGATGTCTATTTTTTTATTTGAGAATTAAATTTTTTAGGAAAAGTTTGGCAAAGTCCTTGAGGTGATTGGTTTTCCTGTGGCTAAAAAATATTCTGAAGCTGATTTGCTGAACATCGGGAAAAAATATGGAGATGTGACCGACTGTTGTCTGGTTCGCAACAATGGAAAGGTAAAGATTTAAGCATTTCAACTACATATGCAAAGTGGTCACAAAAAACTTTTTGGACCACATTTACACCTGGTATGATTTGTCTGCAGAATACATGCAGGAGTTGGGCACTAAAACAATTCTAATCTTACTTTAATTGCAGGTGGAGAAGGCATTAATTGAGATGGTGAATGCTGCTGACGCTGCGAAAATTGAAGCTGAGTCTAGTAAGAAGAAAATTAAACTAGGTGGCAGAATCTTGAGGATAACTGTGTCAAAGACATACATCCAAGTGAAAGAAGGGTAACATAATTTATATAGTTTTTAATGTGCTCAAGTATTCTGATCTTACAGATCATGTGTGAAAAACACAAGATGATGTTTGAATGATTCTATTCCAGGAAAAGTGTTGACTCTGAATCTGGAAAAGTGGAATGTGAAGAACAAGATGATGAGATTAAAAAGGAGTTCTTACACTCCGAGACTTCCTGTGAGGAGAATTCAGGAGTGCTTGAAGAGACCGTAAAGGCCTCTGAAGAAGGTGCTGAAGCTTCAGTGGAGAGCAACATGGACACAGTCATGCAAATGTCTAGTGATGAGGAGGTAACATCAAGAAATAATTGTGTTATTGAAATAATACAAGGCACAAAATTTATTTTTGGCCACACCTGTCAATGGTGGGTGAATTTAGGAATAATTTTCCAATTGGTACCCGGTTAGAACTAAATAAAACCACAGTTAATAGCGTTCTTTAAAAAAATAAATAAAAGTACTCTGTGATAAGGGTGGGTGAAATAACAGTTGCAGTGTTGCCAAATCTCACAAGAGAAACAAGTGACCTGTTCTGGAAAAACAAGCCCAAAATAAGCCACTTGCCTCACTTGTAAATAAGCAATTACAGTTTTTCCTGTGGTGGATTTATCCACATAGAAATCATAACAAGCATACAATGAATTCAATTCTCATTTTAATTACAGCTCTGCTTCTCGGTCAAAACCCGGCTGCATTAAATCTGTATTAATGCATCATTACATTTACATTTATGCATTTGGCAGATGCTTTTATCCAAAGTGACTTACAGTGCATTACTTGTATACATTTGATAAATTTGTGTGTTTCCTGGGAACCAAACCCATGATCCTGGCATTGCTAGCGTCATGCTATACTATTTGAACTACAGGAACAATATCATATCGAACAATAATTCCGTGAAGACTGAGACTGAAGACTGTACTTTTCACTTGTAAAAATATTTTCTTGTATCTTCAATAGCCATGCATGTATAGTATATGTAGTAATTATACATAGTTGTAAAAATGTCTTCATTCAGAGAAGGCAATATCCATAATGAGCAATTAGGCAAAGAAATATGTTATGAAGCTATTTCCTTCAGGTAATCACAAATATCACAAAAGTGATAAATCCTTGGGCATTTGATTTCATGAAAAGTTATCTGAATGAAATTAACCGGTTATAAATGGTTACCAGAATTTAAAATTTAAAGTGATGGAAAATGTCTTTGTTCCCATTTACGTTCTGCAAATAGTTCTGTTTGTTTTCGTTTTTCGTTCTGGTTCCTTGAAAGAAAGGAAAAGCCCTTGCTTTTCGTCATACATTTTTTTACTGGCCACGAAACTGTATTTTGTATTATTTGTATTTTACAAACTTTATAGGCTATATACTTTTGTCCTTATGACAATGGGATTATTTGGATTTTTTTTTGGTTTGTTTGATTACATATTTGAAATAGATTTAAACCAATTAATGTTGCCTGTCCTAATAAAGTGAACTGGCCTGTAACTTGCATATTTGTACTGCATTTGGAGCTTTGCGGGCATAATTTTGGGCCCTGACTTCATGTTAATATGATTTCACATGTGTTTTTAGCTGAATATGTGTGTGTCTTGGTTCTTCTGGGAGCAAAACATCTATTAACATGACAGTGTTTCTCTTGATTAAAAACTCTAACACTGTGTTTTGCCTCTTTAAAATACTTCAGGAAGACTACGGCAAAGTTCTCTGGATCAGAAACCTTCCACTGGCTAATGAATACAGTGATGCAGATTTTCTGAGCATTGCAGAAACGTACGGGAAAGTAGCACGCCATTGGCTGCTTCGCACCCATCGAACGGTTAGTAGATAAACTGACATACATATATAATGCACATTTTTAGCAAAGATTAAGTGGTTCCAAATAATAATATCTGGCAACTATCTTTTGTTCCAGGGACTGATTGAAATGGAAAATGCTTCTGATGCTGAAAAGGTTGTAGCTGCTGCCAACATGAAGGAAATTACAATAGCTGGAAAACATCCTATGATTGCAGTGTCAACAAAACACAGACATTTAAATAAAAGGTACTGGGAAATAATTTTTGCAATTGCTCTATTCTGTCTAGAACAATCCTTAAGGATCTCCATAAGAGTTTGTTACTTAATACATATTGCGAACATTGTAACCACTTTGAGAAACATGCTGTACTTGTTAGTTATTTGGATCTGATCTGATTCTACCTTTTTTTTTGTCAGCCGTTATTGTTTCCTGAATACCAACCGCACAAGTTACTTTTTTTTATTGTCTCCTAGGTACTTTCACCAAGGATCCAGTGATGAAACTGTTCAACAAACACTTGCTGAGTTGGAGGCTGCTGAGAATGGATCCAAGACACACAACAATATTTCTGACCAGTTGTCAGAATCAGTCAAGGTAAATTTGGGTTTGG
The DNA here is from genome assembly GCF_025860055.1 of Xyrauchen texanus. NCBI lineage: Eukaryota > Metazoa > Chordata > Actinopteri > Cypriniformes > Catostomidae > Xyrauchen > Xyrauchen texanus. Next base: position 11,988,323 of record NC_068298.1, on the reverse strand, counting down.
CACTGTTTGGCAGGAATTTTGCAACTAAATTTGAACAGAATGACAAATTTCAGTGCTACAGATGACTTTTAGAGAAATTACTCTAGTACAAATTTCAGTATACCAGGAATTAAATATTAAAATATACTGTATTTGTAAGTCATGTTGGATAAAAGCTTCTGCTAAATTACTAAATGTAAATGTAGCAATACAGTTCTTGGATAAGTAGCTTAATGACAAATTACACTGATTTTAGGAGTCCTCTAATGATGAACAAGATATCAACTCAAAAGGGGATGAAAAGCAGCTTTCTGCATCTGATGACTTAACAGAAACGATGGTGGAAAATTCTGACAGTTCAGAGACACAGACACATCTAAACGATCCAGCAGGTAAGAGCGTATTTCACAGCTCTCAAACGAGCAGCAGCCCTCTGAAATCATGATAAGAGCCCAAGTCTGAAAGAGTTGTACTGTGTTTCCACAGTCATTGAAAACCTAGAAATATCAGGGCTATTTAAAACTGTGGTTTCCAGGCAAGTACATTTCTGTACTGAATTAAAATTGTGTTTTTACCAACAGGAACGGAGTTTATTCGACCTGTGGTGGGCTACTTTTGCAGCTTGTGTAATGCCATCTATGCCAGTGAGGAAGAGGCCAAGAATGAACACTGCAGAACTGTCATGCACCATCAAAAGCTAAAGGTAAACGGTTTCCTGATTATTTGCCTGAGTATTTACTCTGGCGGACAATAGTTTGGAATAATGTACAGATTTTTTTGTTTGGGAAGGAAATTGGTACTTTAATTCAAAGTGGCATTCAACTGATCACAAAGTATAGTCAGGACATTGCTGATGTAAAAAAAACAGCACCATCACTATTCAAAAAAAGTAATTTTTTATTAAATCTAGACAGGCTCCATTTCCAGCAGCCATCACTCCAACACCTTATCCTTGAATAATCATGCTAAATTGGTACTAGAAAATCACTTGTCATTATATCAAACACAGTTGAAAGCTATTTGGTTCATTAAATAAAGCTTAACTTTGTCTTTGTGTTTGTTTTTGAGTTGCCACATTATGCAATAGACTGGCATGTCTTAAGTTCAGTATTAGTTCAAAATTGTAAAAAAGAAACGGCTTTCTCTAGAAACTGGTCAGTCAATCATTGTTTTGAGGAATGAAGGCTATACAATGCTTGAAATTGCCAAAAAACTGAAGATTTCATACAAAGGTGTACACTACAGTCTTCAAAGACAAAGGACAACTGGCTCTAACATGGACAGAATGAGATGTGGAAGGCCAGATGTACAACTAAACAAGATGATAAGCACATCAGAGACTCTAGTTTGAGAAATAGGCACCTCATATGTCCTCAGCTGACAGCTTCATTGAATTCTACCCGCTCAACACCAGTATCATGTACAACAGTAAAGAGAAGACTCAGGGGTGCAGGCTTTATGAGAAGAATTGCAAAGAAAAAGCCACTTTTGAAACAGAAAATCAAAAAGAAAAGGTTAGAGTGGTCAAAGAAAAACAGACATTGGACAACAGATAATTGGAAGAGTGTTATGGATCTTCTTATGTGAAAAGAAATTCACATAATTGTTTTAGTAATTTTTCACGTTATCAATGTTCTGACTATACATTGTGATATGTAGAATGCTACTTTGGTGAATAAAAGTACCAATTGCTTTCCATAAGAGCAAAATTTGTATGTTATTCCAAACTTTTGGCCGCCAGTGTAGTTTTTCAATTTTAATGTGGTAAAAGAATACTGAACTGACACATCTTATTCTCTTTCTCCTAGGAATGCATGGAGCAAAAAAGCTCAACATAAACCTCACATTAAACTGCCTAATCCAGAATTGATTCACAAACCTTAATAAATAATTGTCCTTACATAGTTAATGTACATTGTCGATTTTAACAGATAAAACTTTTCAAAATAAATTCGCTTAACATAAAAAATGTCACATTGTTTATAAGTAGTAATTTGTCCTTGATATATGAAACTCCTGGTTGTAGTAAATAAAACATGTTCTGTGTTTTACTGTATTGTAATACATATAAACAGTCATATAAATTCTGACCAAATAAAATAATAATTCAACTCCCAAACTGCTCGTTTCTTGGTGTGTTCTGTTTGGACTTCTGGTGGTTGTTGCCGCCCGCAGATTGCCGTTTCCATGGCGATCCAAAATGGCGGCCCCCGGTAAGCGCTCTTTTTACGTAGTGGAGGGGATTTGTCCGTAACTGGTGTCAATTTTAGGCCGAAATTGTAAAAGACTAGCTTGTATTTTATGAATAAGGATTATGTTTTTTATTACACCAAATTAAGTGTCCCGCGAAACCGCAAGCAGTCAAATAATTATTTAGATTCGGAATAAGGTGAGAGCTCTCTTGGCTAATGTTAGCCAGAAATGTTTCAACACTACCGTCTTTTTGTTACACAAATAAATATGTAAGAATAATCTTGAACGGTAATTGGTAGCCCTTAAATGAATTCGAAACATTAATTTAAACGCACACTTTAGGTTACTTTTAAAACCACGTTATGTTAATTAATTTAATTTCGCTTTTCTTTCAGGACGGCAACCCATCGTATCCTTTCATACGATATTTCTTACCTAAATTCATGCCAGCTTCCTTAAACTTTAATGGTGGTGTATTATTCTGTACGGTTTCTTAACAAAGTCTCAGCTGTCTTCCACTCCACTGCAGATCCTGTTATATCTGAATGGCTGGTATTTTGCTGCTTTCTTCATCGCGGAGATTCTTATGTTTGTATACAAAGGTGAGAAACAGGGTCATGAAAAGATCTAGAAGTTTAGTTGTATGTCTTTCATATGGAACGTAATCTCTCTAACGTTTGTAGGAGTGTTACTCCCATACCCTCAAGCAAATCTGATATTGGATATTGTTCTGCTGATCCTCTTCTTGGGCCTTGAAACCCTCAGACTCTTCTATGGTATGTGTGCTGATATGTAGAATGCTTCTTGCTGAGAGATATATATATATATATATATATATATATATATATATATATATATATATATATATATATATATATATATATATATATATATATATATATATATATATAGATTATATATATAATTTCTATAGGTGTTAATTCAAACATTCTAATGTTTCTGGAACACATTGTGTATATGATGACATGTTCAGGCTATGGGTAATTCAAACTTACAAAATGAAATGTGGTATTAAGAACTACACTTTACTCAATTTGGAATTTATTTGGATTTAGTAATTTTTTTTTACTTGAATTCTAATTCGAATTATACATTTACATCCTGTTTTCTTTCTCAGTTAAATTCTGGAGCTGACATTTAAAATGCATTCTCAATTTAATTTTGAATAGGGGAATGTGGCCATCCTTTGATTTCATCAAAAGATTGATTACCCTGTTTGTTGTGTAAATTTGTACTTAAATAATGTCATGTCAAATATCACTTTCAGGCTATAAAGGAAACCTTTGTCAGCACTCTCTTGCACTGTGTGTCAGTGTTGGTGTTCTGGTGCCCTGTGCTGTGCTGAGTGTCTACTATCTGCTACTCCAGACCTTTGTTTTGCGGCTTGAGTTTGTACTCAATGCTGTGTTGCTCTGCTTTTACAGCATAGAGCTGGTTCTGGGGCTGATGACTGTCTCTGTTTTTTCAAGGTAACTTGTTTCTGTTTTGTTTGTTTCTCACCAAAGTTTTCATGTTTATCTAGGGCTGCACAATTGATCAAATAAATAATTAACTGCCACAATCAACTAATTGTGAAAAGGGTCAATTACAGAATTCCATTTAGATCTACTCCAATTCCATACATTTTCTAATTCCTTTTTTTTTTTTTTTTTTGAGTGGTTAAGAAATGTAACCAATCACAGAAGTCTTGATTTGTGTATAATTTACACTGATCAGACACAACATTAAAACCACTGAGAGGTGAAGTGAATAACATTTATTATCAAGGGGTGGAATATTAGGCAGCAAGTGGACAGTCCTTTCTTGAATTTCATGTTTTGGAAGCAGAAAAATTGGCTAGCGTAAGGATCTGATTGACTTTGACAACGGCCAAATTGTGATGGCTAGACGACTGGGTCACAGCATCTCCAAACTTGCAGGTATTTTGGGGTGTTCCCGGTATGTAGTGGTTAGTACCTAAAAAAGTATCAAAAGTGGTGCAAGGAAGGACAACTGGGTCAAGGTCACCCAAGGCTCACTGATGCACGTGGGAAGCAAAGGCCACCCCGTCTGGTCTGATCCACAGAAGAGTTATTGTAGCACAAATTGCTGAAAATGTAATACTAGCCATGATAGAAAGGTGTCCGAACACACAGGGCATCGCCGCTTGCTGCGTATGGGGCTGCATAGCTGCAGACCCCTGTCCACTGCTGAAAGTACCTTCAGTGAGAAATGTGAGCATCAGAACTGGACGATGGAGCAATGGAAGAAGGTGGCCTAGTCTGATTAATTATGTTTTCTTTTACATTTACATTTATGCATTTGGCAGACGCTTTTATCCAAAGTGACTTACAGAGCCATGTAGCAACCTGGAGTTAAGTGCCTTGCTCAAGGACACAATGGTAATGGCTGTGGGGCTTGAACCAGCGTCCTTCTGATTACCAGATTATCAGTTATGTGCTTTAGACCACTACACCACCACCACTCCACTCTTTTAGATCATGTGGATGGCTGGGTGCATGTGCATCATTTATCTGGGGAAGAGATGGATGCAGGATGCACTATGGGAAGAAGTCAGGCCAGCAGAGGCAGTGTGATGCTCTGGGAAATATTCTGCTGGGACACCTTGGGTCCTGGCATTCATGTGGATGTTACGTTGACACATACCACCTACCTAAAGATTGTTGCAGACCACGTACACCCGATGGTACACATGATAACGGTATTCCCTGATGGCAGTAGTCTCTTTCGTCAGGATAATGCGCCCTGCCATGCTGCATAAATTGTTCAGGAATGGTTTGAGGAACATGACAAAGAGTTCAAGGTGTTGACTTGGCCTGCAAATTATCAGATCTCTATCCCATTGTGCATCTATGGGATGTGCTGGACCAACAAGTCCAATCTATGGAGGCTCCACCTCACAACTTACAGGACTTAAAGAATCTACTGCTAACAACTTGGTGCCAGATACCATGGGACCCCTTCAGAGGTCTTATAGAGTCCATGCCTAGATGGGTCAGAGCTGTTTTGGCAGCATGAGGAGGATCTACATGATATTCGGCAGGTGGTATTAATATTGTGGATCGGTGTATTTCAAACTTTGTATAACAGTTTTGTTTATCATGCTGTTAAGAGTGCCAATGTGAAATTGTCCATTTAGAAGTTGTCTTGATTTGATGATGTGTAAAACAGCATTCAAGTAATTCAGAAATGGAGTTTTCAACAAGTTTTGGATGTGCAAACTTCATAAAGATTTGGACAGTATTTTAATATTAATTTGATAAAAAAATTAGTGCCATTACAATATTAAGGGAAATGTCTATTTTTGTCATAATTGTGCAACACTATGTTTATCCCATATAAACCAATAAAAGATAGTATCTCTCAGCATGTATACAGTATATGGAATAGGTATTGAATAAATTAGTAAAAAGTGGAATTTACAGAAATTAACAATGGGGGGCAACTTTTATTCATGTTACTTTTTTAATTTATTTCTCGTTTTCAAAAATGGCTATATGTTTTGTTTGTTTAAGGTATTGGGGGAAATTAGTTAGTTCTATGTCATAATACTTGCTATTTATACTTAACATTTTTTTCTACACTCTTTCAGGGCCAGCATTTATTGAGTCCATCTGTGAAGCTATGACAAGCTTTCCTTGATGTCAAGATAAAAACACCACAAACAAGATTTGCTTCTTTTTGTAATACATAATGTACAGTGTTTATTGTTGTTAATATTTTTTCTTTAAATAAACTTTTCATTTGTATTTGTTAACAAATATGTAAAACACTTGTTTTATGTAGTTCTTAAAATGTGATGAAAGATAAGTTCATTTAGCACTAAGATGTACATTTGTTAAAGGAATAATACACCCAAATTGTTTTATTGTGATTACTTACACTCATGTTATATCAATCCTGTATGTCTTTCTTCTGTGGAACACAAAAGATGTAATGCAGAATGTTAGGGACTGACAGCCTCAGTCACCTTCCATTTTCAATGAAAGCACTGGGGAATTGAATATCCTGCCTAATACCATTTGCATTCCAGGGAAGAAAGAAAGTCAATGTAAAGTAAATGAGTAAAAGTGTAAACGATTATAGAATTTTTAATAGGGTTAAACTATTCCTTTAATTGCAAGTGTGAAATGCAAATGGTATAATTCTTGAAATGTTCATTGTTTTTGTATGGTAAAATGAAGCAAATTTTAATTTGTCTCCTTTTCAAACCTTAATGCTTTAACAGTAGATTTGCATAGCACAAAAGAGAAACAAATATAAATCGAGAAAGAAACAGCCTCTCATGAAATGTTACAATATAACAACTACAGGTATTAATTTTCGGATTTTCAGATGTTCTGAATGCATTTAACTATCAAAGCATATCAAGGTGTGACTGCTGTCACATGAATGTCATAATCCCAATTAAAATTGTATGCAGGACTATGTGCACACACAAACCCCTCTTTAAAACAATCTCCAATAATACCATATCATCTTCAGTTTCTGTTGCTTAGGTCCATAGTACAGCATAGAACTTTTTGGGCAAGTGTAAACCCACATAAGAAACTCTCTTCAAGAATAGTACCATTTCATTGACGGCTAACAAATATGGCTGCAGTGGACAAGGATGTGGCTGAGACGTTTTTGGACAGTAATCCAGTGTTTGTAAAGCAGCACTATGACTACAGGTTCCAGATGAAAGTCATCTCCGACCTGTTGGTGACCACCAAAAAGACAGAAGTGGACTTCAGCTTTTACCATGACCTGAGCTTTATTGAGGAGTGCGAGATAATGTTTGATATGGTGCGAGACATGCAAGAAAATGTGCATATGGATAGGGCAGTGTACAACCTTATGAACAACGCCATCTCACTTTCATGATGCGAGCAAACCATATGAGTCTCTTCATGTACCATCAGAAGAATGGCATAGTGGAACTGGCCACATGCCTTTTCAACGTCCACAAAGATGCCGCACTGTAGGAGTGTTTGGGTGCAGATTTTGTATCCACTGGACTGGGGCATGTGGCTACCGTCAAGAAGACCGGTAATGTACATGATGTTACTCAGGTAGGCCATGAAGAGGAATGGAAATAAGTTATTCAGTCTTTTCCTTGGACGTTAATCTCTGTGCATTATTGAAACAAATGTGCAATTCAAATAATGACCTTTAGAGGGCAGTGCAAGGCTACATTTTCATGCTTGTATTTAATAACTGGTGCAATGTCATCATGATCAGGCTAAAAGAGAAAAGATGCATTAATGGATGCATTACTCTTCAGAATCGTAATTTTTTTTAATTTTGTAACAGAATCAATTATGTCCTACCCATTTCCATTGAATTATGTTACAGTTGACGGTTAAAACAGTTTTTACATGTGTACACTGCAAATATGTTTTATGTTAAATAGTATTGTCATAAATAATTTTCTATTTTAAGGATTTTTTTTGTTGAGAATATACATCTATTACCACTGAGGATAATTTTGTGCTAATTATTGGCACCTCATAATCATTGCTGTTTTTGGTGATAAAAATGTGTAGAAGATGTTTCTCAGACAGATGTGAATGGCTCTATGTGCTTTGCAGAGCCATGAAACCATCCTCTCTCTTTGATTAGAAATTACTAGCCATTTTTTTAAGGAACAGGCTGTCTTTGGCACAAGTGTGTCTTTACTGTCTCTCAGGAAGCAACATACTGTCTTCTGTTGAGTTTATCACTTATAATTATTATTATGTTTAATGGTGTTCTCAATCTTTGTCAATGGGGTTATGTGATTGAAATACCAAGTAGGTCTGAACCCATCTCAGTTAAAATAAAATCCACTGGCCTCCAGATTCTACTGGAATTTAAATTCTGTGCTTCACTGTAGTCTATTTACCTCATGAATATGGAATGATGGAGCGGGATTAGGGCAGGTTGCTATTCTTCCCCAGTGCTTTATGTTACTAGGCCTGGAGGGAATAAAGCCCTCTAATCTCAGTTGATTTAGAGCGAACCTGGATTAAATCTAAAGGTCGGTATTTTATGCCATGTTTCGCATATCAGCAGAATATCAGTGCTTGCTTTCACTCTACATTTTACTCTCCTTTTATTTCCTATTAAGTGATAAACGTTATCTTCAAATTTGTGTCTGATATTGACCCATGAGAAAAGCACTAAAATATTTCATTAAAAGCATTTTTGATATTTTATTGAGTACTTTAACTCTCAAATTACACCCAGTGGTCCAATTTCACCCAGTAGTCAAAAGCTTTATGGGAAAACCCAGTTTGCAGTTTTAGCACAATATTATTACATTCACTGTAAAAAAAAAAAAAAAAAAAAAATGTTAAAGCAATAGCTATACTAAAATTTTAATGTGTTTTTAGTCGTATTTATTTTAAGAGATTTTTTTAAAACATAAACATGTAATGTGCATAATAGTCCTTACCATGAATAAATGTGCTTTACAACACAGGATAGCCACTTTAGTGACTTTGTGGACACCCTCACTGAGTACAAGACTAAGAACATCCTTGTAACCCCCATCATGAATAGCAAGGACATGGTGGCCATCATGATGGTGGTCAAAAAGATTGGTGGCCCCCATTTCATATGATTCTCTAGAATAGAGTTTAAAGCATGACCCAACAAAGAATCAGCCTCAATGGGATGCATGGTGTGGAAGCTACACTCCAAAAAAAAAAATATATATATATATATAATTTTTACTCCTTGTTGATTTTTGTTATTTAAAATGACACAATTCTTGAATTGTACTTAATTTCATTGTGTGCAATCAATTTAAAATTGTAAAATGAAAGTTCACTTAATCCATATTTATACTTGGGTATAATAATTTTCATTTCCGATAACCAGATGCACAGGTGAAGTCAGAAGTTTACATACACCTATAGCCAAATACATTTATACTAATTTATTCACAATTCCTGACATTTAATCATAGAAAACATTCCCTGTCTTAGGTCAGTTAGGATCACTACTTTATTTTAAGAATGTGAAATGTCTGAATAATTGTAGAGAGAATTATTTATTTCAGCTTGTAATTCTTTCATAACATTCCCAGTGGGTCAGAAGTTTACAAACACTTTGTTAGTATTTGGTAGCATTGCCTTTTAAAATTGTTTAACTTGGGTCAGACATTTTAAATAAGTTGCTGGAACTGAGTCAGGTTTGTGGGCTTCCTTGCTCACTCACACTTTTTCAGTTCTGCCCACAAAATTTCTATCTGAGTGAGGTCAGGGCTTTGTGACGGCCACTCCAGTTCCTTAACTTAGTTATCCTTAAGCCATTTTGCCACAACTTTGGACTATTGTTGGGGTCATTGTCCATTTGGAAAACCATTTGTGATCATCTAATTTGTGAGGTGCACCAGTCCCTCCTGCAGCAAAGCACCCCCAAAATATGACACTGCCACCTCCATGGTTCATGGTTGGGATGGTGTTCTTCGGCTTGCAAGCCTCAACCTTTTTCCTCCAAACATAATAATGGTCATTATTGCCAAACTCTTCAATTTTTGTTTCATCAGACCAGAGGACATTTCTCCAAAAAGTAAGATCTTTGTCCCCATGTGCACTTGCAAACTGTAGTCTGGCTTTATTATGGCAGTTTTGGAGCAGTTGCTTCTTCATTGCTGAGCTGCCTTTCAGGTTATGTCGATATAGGACTTGTTTTACTGTGGATATAGATACTTGTCTACCTGTTTCCTCCAGCATCTTTACAAGGTCCTTTGCTGTTTTTCTGGGATTGATTTGCACTTTTCACACCAAACTATGTTCATCTCTAGGAGACAGAATGTGTCTCCTTCCTGATCGGTATGATGACTGTGTGGTCCCATAGTGTTTATACTTATGTACTATTGTATAGATTTTTGATATTGTAGTTAAATAATACACTACAGTTACAATTAAAATAATTGTAATTAGAATACATTTACATTTAGAAAGTTTTTTGATTACTGAAGAGATTACTTTGCATTTTATTGTCATTTGTTTCATTTAATATTTAGTCCTTTCAGATGGAAAACATATATATATAAATGATGCGATCCAAAGAGCATTTGATCATTTATACGAGCAGACAGAGAAGTAAGTTTGGAGCAGAATAAATAGAACTAAACCTTGTGTAAATTGTCAGCTTTATGCTAAGCTAAAATGCTATTTCTAGCCATTTACATGCACATGTTACCAGGCATGATCATATTTTTTTTTTTATCAAGAAAATTCCTGTTGAATCCATATTTCTAGTAAGGCCCTTGATATTAGGGCAAAAATCATATTCTTGATGATAATATTTGTATTGTTTTCTTGTAAAAATATCTAAGAATCCTTAAAATGAGTCATGTTTTAGAAATAACACTGCATAAGATATTTATGTTTTTCAGAGAATGTATTTTTAACATGTGTATTTTGTCTTATTGTACTGTCAGAGTTTTTATAATCAAAACAAGTGAAAAAATCTACCAGTGCTGAAGAAGTAATCCAAAGTATTTAGAATATGTTACTGACCTTGAGTAATCTAACTGAATACGTTACAAATGACATGTTACAGCATGTATACATTTCAATAGTAACCCTCCCAACCCTGTGTTTCAGTGTAAGTCCAAGATAACACAAAGACAATAGTTACAGATCGCACATAATTATTTTTATTGCAGTATTTGCACTAGTGATGTTGTGTTTGTTATACCTTTGGGGTTTGTGTCATGTGAGTGCATTTCCAAAAATATAATTGTAGAGTGTTTCTACAGTTCCTGTAAAGCACATTTAAATAGAAAGAATATTGATAGAAGTTGGTTAAGTAATTATTACAGGAATAAATTAAGATTAGGTATATAGTAAAGCACAGTATAGTAAAGTATGGCATAAATTATATATGAAGTGAATTCATTAAATATATATAAAAACATTTCAAAACAATTCACAACAATAAATGGAAGGTATAAATGAAGTAGCTCAACGCAATTAAAATGATGACTTAGACACATTTCTATCTAGTATATGTGACCAAATAAAGTTGTTCATACAACAAGACTTGAAAAAAACAAATTAATTCAAATAAATTAGCTTTTGATGAAAAACTTGTCCTTAAAAATGTTAATGTCCTAAGGAAAACCTTTTTTTTTTAAATATATATGTATTATATATATATATATATATATATATATATATATATATATATATATATATATATATATATAATAATAATATTGCATGACAGCTATTGTGGCAGGACTATGAAGCTGGACTTTTCTGATACAGAAGCTGACTTTTCTCATTTAACATTTAGTCTTTTGCTTGTAGGATGTTTTTTTTATTTTGGCCTATATTAATGGGAGAGGTGCCCCCATATAGTGTACTAAAGACCACAGGTGGCTGTGTGAGTGATACACTGTATATATAAGGAAAACATCCACACCCACGGTCAAATCATCATGTCAAGTTAATCATGTCAGAGGAACACAAAACTGCACAGAATTTATCATCATAAATTCTGTTGCATATTTTGTGTTTGACTTAAGGAATTGAATTCTACTAAATGATTGATTGCATATTGCACGGAAAGGAGGACATTAAAGTAATACCATAAGTCACTGCGTTTTTATTGCATGTTAAATTAGAATATTTACCACCACTTGCAGTTTAATTAAGACCCAGTAGAGTGTACTAAACTGGAAGTCAGTGATCAGTGTCTTCAGACATGATTAGTTATTCACAGCATCCTGAGACGTCATATGCATTTATACATTATATGCATTATAATTATTTTACTTTTTATCAAGCAAAACTAATTCTAACATCTTAGGTGAAAGAATTTTAATATTCTTAGCAAAGACTGCCTATTTATCTCTATAGACCTCCTAGAAAAAGAATAAAAAATGTATTAAAGTAATCTACTGTATTGCTCTGATCAGACGCATATGCATTGTTGTTACAGTAATCCTCTGGCTGACCACTAGGCATTAGTAAGTGGTCTTCCCACCTACGTTGTAAAGAATGGCCTGGTGAGAGTCTAATCTTCCATTCTCCTCCACTGCTACCACACAAGCAGAAAGCTATTATGGTTTTAATGCTCCTGTCATGTGCACATTGAGGGGGAATTTAATGTGCTTCCACACCGAAATGATGGATAATTGCAATTCTGCAAACAGTAATTAATCGGCAAGCGATATGAGCGTGACTGCTCATATCCCTTCACTCTATCTTACAGATCTGTAACATCTGAGGTTGTTACCCATCCTACCAACCACCCGAGGGAGCCCGCTCTCAAATACTGATCTTCACCCATTTCTTCACTGCTCATTTACTGTTTACCACATGTATATACACTCACCTAAAGGATTATTAGGAACACCTGTTCAATTTCTCATTAATGCAATTATCTAATCAACCAATCACATGGCAGTTGCTTCAGTGCATTTAGGGGTGTGGTCCTGGTCAAGACAATCTCCTGAACTCCAACTTGAATGTCAGAATGGGAAAGAAAGGTGATTTAAGCAATTTTGAACGCGGCATGGTTGTTGGTGCCAGACGGGCCGGTCTGAGTATTTCACAATCTGCTCAGTTACTGGGATTTTCATGCACAACCATGTCTAGGGTTTACAAAGAATGGTGTGAAAAGGGAAAAACATCCAGTATGCGGCAGTCCTGTGGGCGAAAATGCCTTGTTGATGCTAGAGGTCAGAGGATAATGGGCCGACTGATTCAAGCTGATAGAAGAGCAACTTTGCCTGAAATAACCACTCGTTACAACCGAGGTATGCAGCAAAGCATTTGTGAAGCCACAACACGCACAACTTTGAGGCGGATGGGCTACAACAGCAGAAGACCCCACCGGGTACCACTCATCTCCACTACAAATAGGAAAAAGAGGCTACAATTTGCAAGAGCTCACCAAAATTGGACAGTTGAAGACTGGAAAAATGTTGCCTGGTCTGATGAGTCTCGATTTCTGTTGAGACATTCAGATGGTAGAGTCAGAATTTGGCGTAAACAGAATGAGAACATGGATCCATCATGCCTTGTTACCACTGTGCAGGCTGGTGGTGGTGGTGTAATGGTGTGGGGAATGTTTTCTTGGCACACTTTAGGCCCCTTAGTGCCAATTGGGCATCGTTCAAATGCCACGGCCTACCTGAGCATTGTTTCTGACCATGTCCATCCCTTTATGGCCACCATGTACCCATCCTCTGATGGCTACTTCCAACAGGATAATGCACCATGTCACAAAGCTCGAATCATTTCAAATTGGTTTCTTGAACATGACAATGAGTTCACTGTACTAAAATGGCCCCCACAGTCACCAGATCTCAACCCAATAGAGCATCTTTGGGATGTGGTGGAACGGGAGCTTCATGCCCTGGATGTGCATCCCACAAATCTCCATCAACTGCAAGATGCTATCCTATCAATATGGGCCAACATTTCTAAAGAATGCTTTCAGCACCTTGTTGAATCAATGCCACATAGAATTAAGGCAGTTCTGAAGGTGAAAGGGGGTCAAACACAGTATTAGTATGGTGTTCCTAATAATCCTTTAGGTGAGTGTACAGCCATGCAGTTCCATTGTTCTCTGTGAAGTATTGAAGTGTTTACGCTGCCTTACTGAGCGTTTTTTTCCACTGTCATTGTTTCATGTTATGACCATTGCCTGTTTTTTCTGGATTTACTGCTTTTTGGATAAGCCTTTGTTTTGCAGGCATTCAATGTGAGTCTCGCCTCAGGCTATCACCCCAAGCCAACGGACAGTTGGAACATTTAAACCAGGAGATTGGCAGATATTTTCAGAGCTACTGTATCCATGAACAGGAAAAGTGGAGCAACTTCATGACCATTGCTGAATATGCACAGAATTCCCTCACCCATACCTCTACGAGACTAACCCCGTTCCAATGTGTGCTGGGCTTCCAACCCCTGATGTTCCCTTGGTCAGGAGAACCATTTACAGTGCCAGTGGTGGACTATTTGATTGGGCAGAGCGAGAGGGTGTGGGACAGCACACATGTCCAGCTACAGCGAGTGGTCAAAGCGCAACTCTTTCAGGCTGACCGGTGGACGCACCCTCACCCCAAATATCAGCCTGGACAAGAGGGTCTTGTTATCCACAAGGGATCTCAAGCTGCGGCTATCCTACAGGAAGATCAGTCCAAGGTATGTGGGTCCATTCAGAATTATCCATCAAATAAACCCAGTTACTCACTGATTAGAACTTCCTGCTAACTACTGCATCTCTCCTTCCATGTGTCCTTGCTGAAACTGGTCCACCCAGCATCAGGCCCTGGAATCCCAAATCAAGAGCCTCTGCCTCCATTGGAAGTTGATTGAGCACCAGTGTATATGGTCAGACGGATCATGGACCCAAGGCGACGAGGGAGCCAGATGCAATACTTGGTGGACTGGGAAGGCTACGGACCTGAGGAGAGATCGTGGGTAGCCACCAAGAACATACTGGGACCCGTCCCTGATCCAAGAGTTCCACCAAGCTCATCCTAATTGTCCAGTACCACGACCAAGGGAACATCCCAGCCGAAGAACACCAGGAGTTGTTTGTAGAGGGGGGAGTTCTGTAACCTCTGTTGTTGTTGCCCTTACAGAGCATTTTTCCACTGCCATTTGTTTCTTAATTTAAGAATATGACAATTATGACCGTTGCCTGTTTTTCTGGATTTACTGCGTTTTGGATAAACCTTTGTTTTGTTTGCCTGGTTGGACTGTCTGTTTGGTTTATTGGATTTATCTGCCTGCCTTACGTCTCCCTGCCTGTTTTTTTTTTTATTATTTTTTTATTTGCTTGTCTCTTTAAATAAACTTCCTGCACATTGATCCTAACACCATCTCCATGGCCAGTTCATTACTGTAACATCATGAATATACACTTTCTATTACGCTTCCAAATTTGGAGCTGTGTGTGTGTGTGTGTGTGTGTGTGTGTGTGATGTCTGCGCCATTAGTGTGACCAAATGGAATTGTTTTCAAGCAAGTTTGCCAACACTTCCCTCGCCTGCCTACACATGGCTTATTCCTAGTTGTCTCTGCATGTTTAACAAGGATAGGAGAACACATTTTAACAATTGAAAAAATGGGACACTTTTTTTTACCTTGTCATATTGTGTATCTAATGAACTTAATTAGATTTTAATTGAAATTTTGCAGAACTGTATATTGATTTAAGGTTTATTTTTGTCCTGCCAGAAAGCACCTCTGGATGCATCTGGTTAGACCATCAAAAATGTTCTCTCCTTGCCCATCATCAACAAAGAGGAAATCATTGGTGAGGCCACATTCTATAATAGGAAAGATGGAAAGCCTTTTGATGAAATGGACGAAACACTAATGGAGGTATCTGACCAGTACTGCGTTATACCTTTATAAATGTACAGTAATGGACAGATCAACAGACTCTGCATTATTCATCTGAGAACTTTCTTTCCATATAGTGTCTTACTATTGAAATTATGCCATGTTCTCAATTTATTATGCTGAGGTTTGTTGGTTCAACTGAACTGCTGAACCAAAGCTTCAAAGATTATATTTTACCCCACAGTCAAAATAAATTTTAATTGAGTTTGACCATGTTCTCTGTGGGGACATGATTTATTTATTTTTGAAGTTTTCCCAGTTTCCATCTGATTGTTTGAATCAAGCTGAGAAGCAGAATGTTTTTAATATTCTTATTCTTTGGGTAAATCAGCCAGATTCACATTCAAGTAGCTTTTATCTGAATCTGATACAAATCTAATTCTGAATCTTATTTGAATTTTATTCATAAACAATGTCTGATCCGATTCTTAATCTGAATATTTTAGTCACTCAGTTCCTGGGATGGTCAGTACAGACACCTACAACAAGATGTTCAAGCTGGAGAATCGCAAGAACATCCTTCAGGACATGATCCTGTATCACATCAAGTGCAGGAAGGATTAAAGTCAGAATATATTGGTGGGTTTCTCCAACTTGACTGCTTAGTCCCTAGTGTGCACAAATCAAGAAACTTACACAGGTGAAAAAGATCTTGCTCATGCCAAGCAATAGTGCTTTCGTCTATGATTCTGATTAATTTATTAATAAGAGTTGCATGAACATGGAAGAATCTTGGAATATCAACATGGTGACACTGGGGGACCTAGGTAGCTCCGCGAGTAATGACACTGACTACCACCCCTGGGGTCATGAGTTCAAATCCAGGGCGTGCTGAATGACTCCAGCCAGGTCTCCTAAGTGTCCAAATTGGCCCGGTTGCTAGGGAGGGTAGAGTCACATGGGGTAACCTCCACCCTGTGGTGTGCGTGGTGAGTTGAGCATGGATGCCGCAGAGAATAGCTTGAAGCATCCACATGCGCTATGTCTCTGAGATTGAGGTGAGTCACTACGCCACCAGGAGCAAAATAAAAAAGAAAAGGTGACACATATTCAGAACACACATGAGGTGTATGGAAAATAACTTGATGAATGTGAAGAGGATGAGCTGGAGGATATTCTGGTAAAACACTGAAAAATCCAGATAGTGTTTAATGCCTCTTTGTTTTCTAGCTGTGTGTCTCAATGCTGTTGT